>NC_140593.1:209243648-209855351 GCF_964204655.1 Triturus cristatus
CACGCAACACCCATGGAATAAGATACATCTCCAGATTTACGAGAAATCGTAAATCTGGAGATGCGTCTGAATGCTACGCCACCCTAGAGGTGGCGTAGTGAGGCTCAACGAGGAGAAATGTTTTCATTTCTCTTTGTTTTTTCCTCTTTCATTGCTTGCTGCATTCTACAGCATGCATTGGAAGAGGAAAATGCTTGTAGTGTGTTATTTTTGTGCAGGAAGGTGCCACTTCCTGTTCAAAAATATCTCCCCACGACGCAGGCACCCTTGCACCATCATGCAAGGGTTCTTGCGCCAGCGCATGGCTGCAGTTTGTGCACCAGTGCAGGGGAAGCACAGAGATGTGACATATTCTTGTAAATGTGTTGCATCCCTGTGCTTCGGAACTGCTGCAGCGTGGCACAGCCAAAGGGCTTGCGGTGCCACTCTGCAGTACTTCCTTGTAGATCTGCTCCATAACATTACACATGTCCTTACAAAGAAAAAGCCCAAAAGCTTTTTTTCATTGTAGCAAGACTAGCTAATTCATAGGAAAACACTGGGATGCATTATTCAATTCAATGATGTTATCTCTGGTTAGGAGCCTATTAGAAATATCAATCTTGGCTCTTCGTAATATTTAATAAAAGTGCAATTAACTAGTGAAGTTGGATTTTTCATAAATAATATGGAAAGAATAGTTTTAGCAAGTTGCCTTTTGCCTGCCTAAAGAGCCTGGAAGTTAATTTATGGACCCATATCACAAGTTTGATGTGTTTCATTTGGAATAAAATCCAGGGATTTTTTCTGGGTCCGATTCAGTAAAAAGCTGGTGCCTGTCAACGCTATTATCTTGGGCTAGAGGAACAATTTATTATCAAACTTAACCCCTAGATTTTTTGTGACTAAGGTAGTTGTGGGTATGGGTCCTAGCTCATCAGGCCACAAGTCCTTAAATCTGCCATCGATTATTTGGCCAAAAAGTAGTATCTCTGTTGGGGTGGAGTTACATTTCAGGCAGTTTAACTTCATTCAGTCCACCACATCTTTTGCATGCAGACTGGCTGACATCAGCTTTTTTTCTCCAGTGACAAGATAAGCTACTTCCAGGTATAGTATGTTAAAAATGTTCTCATGGTACAGGGCGACTGATTCTTCTACTTGCGGTGTACAATTGCTTTTATAAAAAACACCTTTATATAAGAGTGATCCTGAAACAGAAGGCCAGTAAAGCTCCTGGCCCTGATTATATTCCAGCCAATATGTTCTGCTCTAAGACTTCAAAGTGTGGTCAATGGTCTGAACCAAAATATTCAACACGGTCGTGGAAAAAAAACATGTCCCTCGCACATAGCAATCTGCAATAATAGTACCCTTGCATAAAAAAGGAAGAAAGTTGCTACCAACCAATTTTAGATCTATATAATTATTGGACAGCATGTGAAAAACATTCGGCCATGTTCTCCTGAATAGGTTAGACGTCTGGGCTGACCAAAGCGTGGTTCTGATGGACGTGCAGGCTGGATTCTACAAATGCATCAAGCACAATTGACCCAGATATAAAACTCTATATGATCTGAGTTAAGTACTCAAAAGTGCTGAAGTGTCCCTTGCATCTATCAATCAGTGTTTGATCTGGTGAACAGATGTAAGCTATGGCAATCACTGTCAAAACTGGGGGTGGAAATGCACCCTTCTCTAAGGGCCTGATTACGACTTTGGTGGTGCGACGCAGGGTCTGCTCCACTGCCAGACCACCATAGCCGTGATCAGACCTCTCGCCAGATTCGGAGTTTTCCCCTGTCTGGCGGGATGGCTTTTGGCATTCCCATGATGGTGCCTCAGAGAATAGGCACCGAAATGGGAATTCCAAAAACAGTTCCTGCACAGCATGGGCTGAAAGGTCCATGTTGTGCAGGAACTGGGGCACAGGCACACAGGGGGGGCACAAAATGTGCCCCAGTATGTGCATCTCCATGTGGAGGAGGCTTTCTTTCCTCTCCCTCACAGTGTTTATGGAGGAGGAACCTCCATGACTCAACCGGCGGACATAAAACTCGTAATATGCTTGGCATGACTGCAGCGGTGCAGCCAAACATATTGCGACATCCTGACCGCTGCAACACCATCAGGGAATGGCAGTTCTCTGGAGACTGTGGAGAGGCTGCGACGGTCTGACTGCCCAAATCATATTAGGGCACTCAGAAGACAACCGCAACATCATGAGTCTGGCGGTCCTCGGACTGTCAGACTCGTAATTGGGCCCTAAAGGTGAAAGTCCTATATGAAGAAATAGGCACCTGCATCCATGAAATCGCAGGCAAATGCACTCACTATTTTAAAATTTGATCTGGGATTTGACAGGTTTGTGTACTTGCTCTTCTATTGATCTCACTTTTTTAATAACTTTGTAGAATACCTCTGCAAGGGAAACCCGGACGTCCCAAAGCAGTGAAAAAGAAGATAGGCATCCTCCTTATAGCTGATGACGTTGTAATATTGTCTTGTATGCAAAACGATTTGCACAAGTCACTGGACAATTTTGTGAGCTTCTGTCATCATAAGGACCAATGTATCAATGCACAAGAAAAACAAAAATAATTGCAATGACGTCGGCTCCAACTCTGAAAAAATCTGCATGAATGCTGGTCAGGTGCTCGAAACTGTCAAAATATTTGACTATGTGGAGATGTGTTGGTTCCCTGTGTTGGATCCCTGATTTACAGCTGTAAATCAGGCATCGAAGCACAGCTGGATTATCAGTTCCGAAACAAAGTGCTAGTGCTTATGAACAAACAGGTTACAATAGCAAAATAGCAAAAAGTGTGTTAATGTCTCCCAGCCACCATACTCACATTCACAGTGGTTGTAATAAGGACCATTAGCAGAAAATGTAGACAGGTAGGAACTTGTTGGTACAGAGCCTAGTACAAATGTTAAATTTAAAGTGTGACATTCATCTGGGCAATTTTTTTGAAGTATTGCTCTACTCTAAACAGTTTTTGACGTGAATTGACCAGGAATTATGTTGGATTTTTCTAGGGACAGATACTTCAAGTCCAGCTCTCATATAAGACACCACATAATGGTTTTGATTTAGACATAACCAATGCAAAAATGATGCAAGTGCAACAATATCAGAGATGGGCACCAGTTCCAGCTCCAAGAATAAAGAAAAAAATTGGCACATCCTGACGCAGATTTAAAAGGGATCTCAAGAAAGGGCCTATCTTTTGGAGTTGCTTGCAGTCACTGTAACCCCACAGCTCTTTGGCATAGACCACTGCTGTCAGTGCTCTTTACCGATATACCTGATGCGCGAAAGCACAGCCAATTTGGTACTTGGCAGACAAGAAAGTATTGGCTGTGGCTGCAAAGGTCAAATCTCCACATAATAAACAACAAGGACAAATCCATAGAGGGGTATAGTCACAGCTAATGACCTGTACACTTTTTTAAAAGGAGCACAGACAACCAGTGGTTGTTTTAGAAGAACCCTCACCCACCTAACAAGTTGGTGGCATGCTTCATCATTGGGGTCCCAGCTGCATTGCTGAAATCAATCCAGCTGTGCTTCGACGCCTGATTTACAGCAAAAAAAAAAAATACACAAAAAAAAAAACTAAAATCCAATTCGCTTTACAGCTGTAAATCAGGACCCCAATGATGAAGCATGCTTGGAGTGACCAAATATAATCTGAGGCCCCGGAAAAAGGACGGTGCACCAGCCGAACAGTCTAGGAGTTAGGGAAACACTTGAGCTTAGGGCGCAGGTGCTGTGCCTAAGGTGCCTGTATTAGACTAGGGTGAGCTACATTGGTACTCTGCCCCAGACACTGGACAGGATAGTTGAGGGTATTTGCCCAGGAGGGAGGTTGCCCTATCCTGAAAGAAGAAGGATTTGTTTTTCTGCAAGGGTGGCGATCGTGCAGCTCCTCCGTGGGAGTGCTTCATAAGCACCGTTGTTGATGAACAATAGGAGCCTGCCAGCGAGGCTCTAAACGGACACTGGGTGAATTGAGCCCCCTGTTGCTGTGGTTGCTATAGTGGCTCTAGCCCGATAATGTTTCTTTTCCTTGTGACACCTATACAGTGCCCTTAAAAGTTTTCTGAAATGTACCCCATTGGTCGTCCCATCCCTGATGAGGAACAGCCCTTTGCTGCTCTGCGCTCGACTCTATATGGTCCTTTGTGGTCCTCTTGGTGTCCCAAGACTAAAATAGTGTTTGAGGTAATCATTTTGCCTTCTCTGATATTTGTATTTGGGATAAGGACTACGCCAACACCTCCTGAGCATATTTGTGGTACACTAGTACCTCACAAGGAAGAACACCGGAAGTCCTATAGGGACAATGTTTTTATTCAGACATTGCATCAAATGCATGCTGTTTATAATACCACAAAATGTTGGGTGTGTGGTTTGTTATCGTCTGTCACACATTAAAGTGAGAACGTGCTGCCTATGCCCTTGGCCCATGTTAATAGCTGTGTGGGATGGTTTACCTTACTTAGTTTGATCTGCTCATTCTCTTAACCTGACTCCTTGGAACACAGGGTCACCACTTCCCGTTCTCTGACAATGAATGTATATTCTCAACATAGGTCCCCGCCTGCTGTTTCCTCTGGAGATGGGCAGTTCGAGGGAGTGTTCTTGAGTTCTTGCCTCAGAGCAGCAGACAGAGGTAGAAAGGCAAACAGAGCAGGGATGGATAGAGATGGGTTTTCACAGTTCAATGTATCGGAATATTACCAATCCTTCCAAGCCCGCAATAATAATAATTATTATTATTATAGTTGCATTTATAAGGCTACCCAAAAAGGGTTTCCCGGCGCCAAGACAGCTGCGAACAGAGTGGTGAAGAGCCGAGAGAGAAGTTACTGGCTAAACAGCCAGGTCTTTATGGATCTACGAAAGCAGGTATAGTTGGTTTCTTCTCGGATGGCAAAAGGCAGAGTGTTCCAGAGGGTGGGGCCAAGATAGGAAAAGGACTTGTCACCCTTCCTGGCAAGTTTGAAATGAGGAATCGTGATTTTCTCAAGCGTTGAAGAACGGAGATGACGTGTGGGAATGTAAGGGCTAACAAGAGTATGCAGGTAGGGTGGTGCTGAGCCCCGCCTTATCTTGAACATAAAGTTCAAGGCTTTGAACTTTATGCGACTCTCCACTCTAAGCCAATGAAGATCATGGAGGTAGCCAGAAAGGTGCGAAGTTCTGGGAATTTTGCAGAGAAGTCTAACTGCAGAGTTTTGAACTAACTGCAGTTTACGGATTATGGTCTTGTTGGCACCTAGCAACAGGACATTGCCGTAGTCCAATCTTGAGGTTATAAGGGCATGGACCACTGTTTTCTGAGTGGCAGTGGGTAACATCCAAATAATTTTCTGCAGCCATCTCAAGATGGTAAAGCATGTGGCCGCGACCCTGACGGCTTGTTGGTGCCAAGACAGAGAGTTGTCAATGTAGACGCCCAAATTCCGGACATGGTTAGAAGGTTGCAGGAGGGCACCCATCTCGGTAGGCCAATGAAGTGGACCCCAGAGGTCCTTATCCTTTCCCAGGATTGAGACCTCGGTTTTATCACCATTAAGTTTAAGATGGTGTTGGGTCATCCATGAGGCGATGTTCCTCAGGCCAAGTTGTAAATCAGATGTTGAGTTAGAATCAGTGGAGGAGAGAGAAAAGATGATTTGAGAGTCATCTGCGTAAGAAAAAAGAGTTAGGCCGGCTTGGTCAGCAATATCTGCTAAAGGCCTTACATAGAGATTAAAAAGCAGAGGACTGAGTATGGAGCCCTGGGGTACCCCATGGGGGGAAGAATGAGTGTTGGAACTGTTAGTGGCTGAAAAAATCTGGAAAGTGCGACCGTTCAGAAAGGAGATGATCCAGTCCAGAGTCACATATGCCCAAGGATTTTAAAGTTTTAATAAGTGTGGGATGCGAAATAGTGTCGAACGCTGCGCTGAGATCGAGCAGAACAAGCGCCACAGTTTCTCCACAGTCAAGATGGTGGCAAAGCTTCTCTGTGACACTTAATAGAGTGGTTTCTGTGGAGAAATTGGACCTGAACCTGGATTGGGAAGGATGAAGAATTTTATTCAGTTCGACAAACTGGGCAAAATGAGAGTGAATGTGACTCTCTAGAATCTTGGAGAAGATTGGCAGAAGGGAAATGGGGCGGTAATTAGAGAGAATGAGGGGGTCGGCAGTTGGCTTTTTCAACAGAGGAGTCACCATAGCATGTTTCCAATGAGTTGGAACTACCGACTCATGAAGAGAGGAATTTAGGACGTTCAAGATGATTTGCATGTGGGGAGGATCCAGTTGTTTCAGTATAGAGGGCGGTAGGGGGTCATTAGGGGAGCCAGACTTAACTTTATTTAGAATAAGAGTAAGAGAGTCCATATTGAGGAGTGGCCAGGAGTCAAGAAGAGGGGTCGTGGTGATATGCGCAACAGGTAGCTCAGCAAGAGACTGTTCATTTATGCTTGGGAGAAGAGCAATCTGAGTGGTAGTCGAAAGTGTTGTCGTCAAGAGGCTGCTATCAAAATGAGTGTTAGCAATATCAAGATGAATTTTCTCTATTTTTTGTTTAAAGAAGTGAGCAAGATCCTCACACTGGCAATTTTCCAAGGGAAGAGGAGTAGCCAGGGTCTCAGATCCAGCAAGCTTTTTAACTAAGCTAAAGAGTGTCTTGGAACAATTAGCACTGGAGGTGATAAAGTTAGAGACGAAGAGAGCCTTAGTGGATTTACATAAATTATGGTAGAATTTTTTCACTTTATATATGCCATTTTCAGTTCTGGCGCATAGTCTCTCCTCCATTTACGTTCCAGAGATTTACATTTAGTTTAGCATTTAGAAATGTCACTGAAGATAAGCCCATACCCCTGGCAGTGGTAGACGTACCGGCTCCTTTTTGTGTTCAGGCGGTGGGAGACATAGAGGTGGGGGACAGTAGATGCAACACCGTTTCCATATAGAGAATGTCCAAAATTCTGCCATTGATTCCCCCACCTAATGTTTATTTCATTTGTGGTGCTCATGGTTATGTGTGGCTCCCTGAGGGATTGTCCAGGCGATGCTACCTCTCTTACCTCCTTACCCCAGTTTATATAGCTCCTCCCACTCCCACAAAACTCATCGCTTACAGCGTAGGGGTGTCCCAGCCACCCGAGTTAAGAGAGTTGTCAATCCAGATGATATTGATCAGACAGATACCTCCCTGCAGCAGTTTAATGACATAATGATGGGCATTCTGCCATTCTGGGGTCCCATGTTCAATAGTTGTAATATTCGGCGCCTGGCCAGTGTAGTTGATGAAGTCATCAATACTACTGCGGATATACTGACCAATATCACAGTTGAGCTCCAGGCTACGAGAGTCGTTACTCTTCAAAATTGTATGGTTTTAGATGTCATACTGGCCGATAGGGGTGGAGCTTGTCTCGTCATCGGCAGCAGCTGATGCGTTTACATCCCAGATAGCGGCCCCACTGTCTACTCCGCAATACAGAAATTACACAGACTTGCCACCAAATAATGGTTCATGGTCCCTCACAGGATGGCTCTGAGGCCAATTGACATCATGGGGTTGGAAGATACTACTTGTCTTAATAGCTATTGCAGGGGCTATCTCTACCTGTTGTTTATGTATTAATTGCCTTCCAGTGTGCTGTACTTACTGTGTGGCTAAGCTTACCCCTACTCCTAGATCATCAGGACATGATAATAAAGTCTCCACTATGATGATGCAGGGTATCCAGGATCTACTGCTCATAGATGAGGGCATCTTTGAGTACTTGATGGGTTTATATAATTAAATATGTTGCTTTCTTCCATCGTTACATGTTTGTTATATGAGTACTTATGCATTTCCTTTTCCCTTAGTATTGTAAAGACCCTACCTGATAGCCAAATAAAGCATTTAGCCACTTCTGCTAAAAGGAGGGTCTGTTAGGTGTGAAATTCCCATTTCAGCAATGCACTTGTTCTATGCCATATTAGGTTAGCTGTGCATGGCTAAATAGACGCCATTTGCATTCACGTTATGCAACCCGCTGAGTTATCCCCGTAATGTGCAGGCTCTCAGTTAGCAAGTGTGACTCCATTTTGCATTTTGCAATTCCTATTAGGCTGCTTAGACTGGGCCTGAGTTAGGCCTCGTTTCTCATGCTGCTTCCCTCACCAGAACACTGTATTTCGTTATTATTTTTCTCTGTTGCTCAAGGCTGTTTTCTAACCTGCTAATCAATAGGCCGTTTTGCCCTGGCAATGCTTATCTGAATGTGTAGTTTCTGCTCCCACGTTAGGAGATGCTGAGACCCAGCGCCGTGGCCTTCAGGCCTTGAGAACATGTACCCAACTGGCAGGTGTTAGCTCATCCTACTGTGCCTCTTTGTTCATGTTCGGCTCAGGCCAGTAGTTCTCCATTTTGGGCATGGTTGAGGGCTTCACAAGAGGGATGACTATCCCACACAAACTGTTGGGGGGTCAGTCCCTCGGCAGACATCTTAGAGTGCAGGTCTGATTGGATTCCTCTGCAGAGTATTGCCAATAAACATGTAAGTTTGTATTCTTTACTGTCTTCATTTTTGGGAAGGCATAGCAGGTGGTTGTGAGAAGCCCGCGTGCCACTAAGGGCCACGTCCTTCACGTGGATATTTTGCTGTGATTCGTGATTAATTGTAAATGCGCATGCCAACCGGAATGCTGTGATTGGCTGGACGCAACTTGAACAGAAAGTTATGGCCACCATTTCAACGACTTCCTGTCTCTGGGCTTACGCGCACTATGGACTGTCTGAGACCGCAGCCATTGGAGAAGCGTTTGCAACTAAAGCAATCTTGCTAAAGACAGATGGGGCACTTTGCCTGACTACTGCAAGTACCACCAGTTAATTCATCATCTTGATCCCCATGGATCACTGGTTTTGTCACAAACGAAATATACAGACACAAAGTTTAGTTTTGTTACTTTTGCACACCTTTCTCACCTTCACAGCAGTAGCTAATAATAGATCCTGAAGAAAGTCACAACACTTCCTAGGTCATTGGCCGAAACATGTCGAACTGTGTTTAGTATGACCAGATCTAATGTTTTCCGTCGTACTCTTTGGGGCAGATTTATGTTGCCTGGCACATCTCTGCAAATCAGCAGGGATGCGCCAGGAAAGATGCGGCATGCAAGTTTACCCTTGCGCCATCCATGATGCGCCGCATATACAAAGCGGCGCATCATGGCGCAGGAATAAACAGATGCGTGTCGCATCTGGGACGTAAAGTTGGCCCAGAGCTGAAGTAGTGTTGCGTGCGACACGCAACTCCAGCACTCTTCCAAGTTGCCCTATCTGTAACGTGGTGCGTCAAGCCTTACGCCTGCTTCAAGCAGGCGCAGGGTTTTGACGCATCAGCGTTGGAAAAGTGACTCATTGAAATCTTGAAGATTTCACTGAGTCACTTTTCAGGGGCGTTCTTGCAATGGAACGCCCCCCCTGCGTAGAAACGCCCACATGAAACCTGACGCAGGTTTCATGTGGCGCAGTGCTTTACACCGTGGTGCATCTCCATAGATGCGTCACGATGTAAATAGGGCACAATGTGGCGCAGGGTTTACGCCGCCGCTGTTTCCCAAAAGTGACGCAACGGCGGCGTAAAAGTGGCGCAAGTCCAACATAAATCTGCCCCTCAGTTTTTAATCCTAGCACAAGGTAGCCAAAATGAAGGAGATGTGGTAAACCCTGTAGCTAGTTTTAATCCACTGACTCACTTGCACTGCACCCCTTACGACACCATGCCAGCTCACATTGGGTTTCAGTAACAACCCCTCCCATACAAAAACATCCCTGAGCTCCTCCCTCGCAGCGAGGGGGTTGTAGCCCGCACCATGACTTGGCTTCATGGTGCATGGAGGATTCCCAATGGTGTAGCATGCCGCCACTGGTGGGTGAGGGAAACCGTCCTTTAAAGGGGCGCCTCCTGGTGAGTCTGCCTTTTTTATTTACTTATTAGACCCAAGGGCTCTGTGTGTGATTAGTTATTTGAATCGGGGAGTTCACCCTCGTTGGTCTTTGCAATCTCCTCGGGCACCCCTTTTTGTGTGGAAACCATTTTAACTAGCCCTATTTATTGTGCAGGAGTATTCTTAGTATCACAGCAGGATTACCATCTTCTGCATAATAACCCTGTTTAAGAGTCATCGCTATCGTCATCCTTGGCTGACATGCCCAAAGTACAATGACACTTCTATGGAAAGCCCCTGAGGTTACCTTTCAGGTATATATACATCACCATTTTGCTGTGCAAACCAGAGGAGATGCTCCCACACTGACACTCTGACATAAGACTCTGAGGTCCCTGCACGCAGACACTCCAGCACGCAGTGGTCTGACATCCCTCGCTGGGTGTCCAGCTCGAGACCAAGATGGGGTCCTTTGTTCTCTCACGTCAGGTAATGAGGTTGTCTCTTTCCTAGGGGGAGTCTTGGCTGTACACCTACATACATGCAAGGTACAATCAGGTACATCTAGTTAGAGTTGCATCGCAGGAGTACGCATTATTGTTGTCATGTATCTATATGCCTGCATATATTCACTGTTTTAGCACATTGGTTGAATTTTACCTTCTATTTACTCTATTAGTGCTTGTAATCATCAGTATCTGTTTCTGTCTAATGGTTGTTGTAGCACACATATTTTAAATTAGAATGACGCCGGGTCAATAAATGCTTATTGAAAACATCCCCATATTTCATTCTGTGTATCTCTCTGTAGAGCAAGTGAGCAGGAGTGACTGAAAGAAAAGTACTGTACAGTTGCCACGATCCCTGAGGGGTCAGGGTTGTCATGTTTGATAGCTGCCAGAAACTATTTGCTCCTTGGTAAGAGGGCCTCATAGTGGCACTGTGAGCTAGCTGGTCCACAGACTACCACATCCTTCGGTAGTGTCTGGAATCAGTCTGGACACAAATCCCTTATGCTGTCTAAATGCGCAGCTCCTATATAAATTTGTAGGAACTACACAACACATGTGAACACAACCTATAAACATAAAGGACATAAAAAATAAAAGCCTCTGGTCCATCCTGCCTACCATTCCTATTCAGCTTATTGTCCCTGCTCCTCCCTTACATAATCCATTTGTAAGCCCTTGCCCTCCCATTCTGCCCTCCATGATACATTGTGCTGACCATGTCTATGCCAAGCCTGTTCATGGTGGTGGCCTTTGTCATCCTGCTACCTGCATTCTATTCACCTACTATATTCCTATACCCCATCCAGTCACGCATATATGGACAGGTTACTGCCCCTGTTGGTCTGCCCTATGTGGCCAGCTTTCTGGACCTTCTTCTGCACCCTCCTTCCTGCCCTTCATTCTCCATGTGTGTTCACCTGTAACTTCCCTCCCTTCCTCCATGGTCCATTATACTGCTCTCACTCAAACTGGCCTTTCTCCCAGTCCAGCTTGCAGGCACTGACAACCTACTCCCTGTCCTCAATTGTCCTAGTCCATGACACTGGCCCATCACTCCAGCCCTCTGTTATCATTGTGCTGCCACTGCCCTTTCCACCTTCCATGCATGGGTATCTCTCTACTATTGCCCTCTGCCCCTGATCTCTTGTCTTTGAGTCCTGTCACTGCCCTCCTGCTTGGCCTTCATGCTTACCTCACCTGCACCTACTCTGCTTTTACCTGTGCTCCACCCTCCCCCTTATCAACCATGTTCTATTAAAATGGTGCTGCCCATCCTGCCTGGCCTGTGTGATCTGTTGTGCTGCCACTGGCCTACTTGCCTGTCATGCTTGGTCTGTTGGTCTGCCCTCGCCCCCCTCCCACCTTCCACAGCATCCTATGTTGTTGGAGTCCAGCCTCTATCCCCCACTTCTGCCCTTAATGGTCTGTTGTGCATTCCCCTGCCACCTCCATTTTGCACATCATTGTCTGTTTTATGCCACTAACCCTCTTACCTGCCACACGTGGTCTGTTATGTATCCAAGGCACCTGTTATCTGTGGTCAGCGTGCTGCTCCTGCCCTGATAATCTTACACCATTCCTCCATTATCTCTGTGTGTGTGCCTTAGTCACTCATTGCTGTCCTCCATGGCGTGTTGAGCCTACATGGTCAGCTTGCTGCTCCTACCCTGCCACTCTCCTCCCTGCCCTCTGTTATCCATATACAAGCCCCTACACTCTCCCTTCTGTGTTTTGTTTTACCGCCACTGTCCTTCCTGCCCGCCCTGTGAGCTCTGCAGAGATGGCACTGCCCCTTTTGCCTGCCCTGTGGCGGTCAACGTGCTGCCCCTGTCCACTCTGCTGCCCTATGCTGTCAGAGCCCATCACCCTACCCACATCACTTAGTGGTCTGTTGTGTTCTTACTTTCCCTCCTTCCTGCACCCTATCTCCAATGTGCTGCCACTAGCTCTCCCACCTGCCTTACATGATCAGTGTGCTGCCCTGCCACATCCTGCCCTTTGTTGTGTGAGTTTGTGCCGCATCCTCTTCCTGCCTTACATGGTCCATTGGGGTGTCCTTGTCCCTCCCTCCTGCACAATGTGGTACTTTGTGCTGCCACTGCACCTCTAACCTGCCCTGCATGGTTAGCTTGCTGCCCCTGCCACTTTTCTCCTGCCCTCTATTGTCTGAGTCTGTGCCATTGCCCCATTAATCCTGCCCTTCATGGTCTGTTGTGCTGCCACTGCCCCTCCCTTCTACCCTCCTTGATCAGTTGTGCTGCCACAGCCAATCTCACATATCCTTCATGGTTGGCTTGCTGTCCCTGCCCTAAATTTAACCCATTTGAAGTCCAACACTTTCTTTATTGTTACCTAGACTGGAGTAGGAATAGTAAATCTAACTCCTCGAAGTCCAAAGCCCTCCCAACAGATGGGTAAATTGGGTAAATTGGAGTGGGAATAGTAAAATCAATTCTTTAAAAATTCAAGTTTACCTAATGTTGGTAAAAGTGGATTATATTATTTGTTCATATTGTTATTTAATTTTATTTGTTTTTTTACTAAGTTTTTTTAAATGTCTACATTCGTATTAGAAAAAGTGGTTTTGATTTTTTAATATATATATATATTTATATGTATGTAAGTATGTATGTATATATATATATGAGATGAAGTCGTCCAACAGGCACACTGGTACACCGGCAAAAAGGACGAAGCGAACCCGTTGACTGGTGCTCAATATTTTATTTTTCACTGCCCGACACCATCACCACCATGACGCGTTTCAGCCCACGTGGGGCCTTGATCACATGACACGCAAAGGAAATACAATTGAATTTAAAGTGCACAGTGCATGACGTCTTTCCTGAGATGCAATAGACATAGAAAGAGTGTACAAATCTGATTCAATGTTGAAACAGAGACACGTTAAGAATACCATTACTATATGTAAAATACATCAGATAGAATGGATGGACACCTTAAAATTATCAAGTGCAGCAACGTTACTACCTGACAAATATTGCATGGGTTTAAAAATTAATTAATTCATTAATTAACACAAAATCAGACAATACTTATAAATACACTTAAATAATTTAAATACATTATATAAATATATAAATACATTGTAATAAATATATAAATATATAAATAAATAAATAAATAGATAAATGCTAAGAGTAAAAAAGTCATTTGTCTAAGTTATAATATAGTGTTAAAGTAGACCCATTGTCTGCAAGGTGCCTAGTATCTGACCAAACCTAGTCTTTACAGGGGGAGAAGGGGACAATTAAGCCCAAGTGGGCCCTCTCTTATTTTAACCCTGGAATGGATCAAAGGTTCTATGTGCAAATATACGCAGAAAGACTTAAAAGAGATAAAAAAAATAGTGCAAACCCAATGTGAATGGAATTGTGAATTAAAATATCATTGTGTGTAAAACAATTTTTTTTATTTTTTAAGAGAGGTAGATGCAGTAAGTACGGAAGACTATGACATTGCCTAATGTAGATAGGTATAAAAATCCTCACTAGCGTTGAGTCCATTTGGGTTTTTACAGTCCAAAAGAACAATGTGCCTAGTTTCAAGTTTACGTAAAATTGACTCACGATCCCCACCCCTTCTCTGAGGTGGGACTGAGTCAATGACAAAATATTTGAGGCCTACGGGGTTTTTTTCGTGTAGTGCCTCAAAATGTCTCGCCACGGGATATGCGATGTCCCCATTGGAAATGGCACGTATGTGCTGAAGTATTCTCTTGTGGACCTGAAGTTTAGTACTTCCCACGTACCGTAGGCCACAAGGACACTCCAGCACATACACCGCGTATTCAGTTTTGCAGTTTAATTTGTTGCGAATACGGGTAGGTGTGTTGCTGAGAGGTGTCATATACTCAGTTTTGTTCACACCATACCTGCAAGCTTTACAAACTGAACATTTGAGGAACCCTTTACTGCTGCCAAGCCAAGAGGTGTTAACTCTAACCTCAGGACTACTTGAGACTAGGAAATCACACATAGATTTAGCCTTCCTGTATGTAATACAAGGGGAGTGAGTCATGAGTTGGCCTATCACAGGATCATTGGCAATTAGGGCCCAGTTCTTTTGGACAATTTTGCGTATACTCTGATGCTGAGTATTGTAGGTGAGGATCAGGCGGGTTGCCTGCAAATCATTAGACTCATTGTTCTTAGTGTCTTTTATATACGGTGTGACCAAAAGACTGCTGGACTTATTTGCTTTACAGATTGCTTTATCAAGCAAATCGGGGAGGTACCCTCTTTTCAAAAATCTTTCTTTGCAATTTTTCTGAGCCTCGAAACAATCCTGATCAATACTACAAATTCTTCTAATACGGAGCATTTCGCCGTATGGGATGCTTTTGATCAGGTGTGCAGGATGGTGACTCGAGGCATGTAGCAAGGCATTACCAGCTGTGGGTTTACGATACATCCTAGTTTGTAATGTGTTCTGTTGGATGTATATTTCCACATCAAGAAAGTAGATAGTGCTACTGCTAATCTGACTTGTGAAATGTAGATTGAAATCATTTTCATTAATGTCAGAAATAAATTGTACGGCATCAGTCATGGTACCATCCCAAATGATTAAAAGGTCATCAATATACCTGAACCAATTTACCACATTATTGGACATGACATCAGGAAATGTAGGTAAGAGGACCTGTTCCTCCCAGTAGCCCATATGGAGGCAGGCATAGCTTGGCGAGAAACAGGCCCCCATAGCCACGCCCCTCACCTGATGGAACACTTGACTAGAGAACAAAAAGAAATTATTTTCCAAACATGATTTGATCATAGATAATAACATTTTGTTATGATCACAAAAGTTCATCGATCGCGTGTTCAGGTAATATTCAATTGCTCTCAGACCATCTCTGTGGTAAATGCTGGTGTATAGGGATGATACATCCAAAGATATTAACAAATATCCATTTTGCCAATGTACTCCCTGTAGTTTTTGCAACAAGTCACCAGTGTCAAGTATAAACGACGGGAGTTTTTTGACATGTTCATGCAGAAAGAAGTCAACATATTTACTCGTGTTTTCCATGATGCTACCACACGCAGAGATAATGGGACGCCCAGGTGGTTTCACACTGTCTTTGTGAATCTTGGGGATAAAATAGATTGCAGGCATCACCGGGTGTTCAGTTTTTAAGAATTTGTATTCATCCATTGTGATGAGTCCCATACTCCTCCATGCCATCAACTTAGTATAGTGCGTATTCCATGAAAGTTTAACCTCTGCCATGGTGGTTCTTTTGTAGCACTCTCTATCATTGAGTTGACCGAGGGCCTCCTCCATGTACATCTCCCTTGGCCACAGCACCACATTACCCCGTTTGTCCGATTGGCGGATGACCAAATTTACGTTCATTTGTAGTTTTTTAACCAATTGGTAATATGCATGGTCACGGTACAGGTGTCTTTTATTGGCATTGACCACATTGATATGTAATTGTCTTAAATCATATGCGATCTTATCATGGAACATGTCAATATTGTCTTTAATCATCAAAGGGCAGAAAGTAGACTTGGGTTTAAACGGGGTAGGAATAATCCTGGTAGTTTGTCCCAAAGCAAGGATAGACGTTGACTGTGTATCCTCAGACTGCAACTGGAGCAACGCATTAAGCAAATCTTCGTCTCCTGCTGTTAAAGATGGAGAACTAAGATTGGGAAGCAATGGCTGTGGGACACGGTCAGGTTTCTGCAAACAATGAAACTTGCGCAATTTTCGTTTTCGAATATATTTGTAAAAATCAACCCTGGTCCCTGCATAATCAAAGTTACTCCTAGCACTGTAGGATAGACCCAAAGCCAAGGTATTCATCTCCTTTTTAGACAGTACAAGTTTTGTGAGGTTGACGACTGATTGCGAATCATATCCAACATTCAGGCCACTTACTTGTTCTTCCATTGTTTTCGCGCTTTTCTGTATGGTTGCTTGGTGCTTGCGTTTTCGTTCTTTGTTGCATCTCCGCCTCTCGCTTCGTTTGTTGTTTGCCCTTTGTTTGAATTGGCATTTCGTACACCAGACCGTAGGGTTTGCCGGCGGTCCTGTCGCATACAATCCAACTCTTGCGCAAGAGTGAGTTTGCGAAACCCCAAACGCTGTTCTCTATGTTGCTCGTTGTCTGATTCACTGTCTATGTTTGAACTGAGCTCAGATACTGATGAACACTCTGGGGGATTACTGGCAGTTTTTTGTGCAATGTCAGGTACACTCGCTGTTATATTGCTTTTTACCCTGGCATTGTCATATTTCTTCGCGAATGTAAAAATCTGCCCATTTTCATAATCCAAGCGATCTCTTTGGAATTTGTAAGTCTTTCTTTTTTTGATAATTTCTTCCTCCCTTTTGAGCCGCACTACCATTTCCTCACGATTAGGCCTGGGCGAAGCACTACGCTACGCTCGCGTAGTTTGCGAAGTTCGCGCTACTTCGCACTACGCGAACTGCACGTAGCACAGTGCGAACACGCGTAGCGTAGTGTTGCGTAGTGCTGCGGTCATTTTTTGCTTGCTCGCGGTCCTCAACGTCAAGTTGGTGACCGCGAGCAATCAAAATGACATCCTGGCGAGACTTTTTCCTTGTTCGCGATCGCGAGCATGGAAAATAAACCTCCCGGCGAGATTCCCAACGCGAGGAGGTCAGGTTTCTCATTGCGAGGGCTCGCGTATGCTCGCGACCGCTCGCGATGAGAAACTACCAGTTCGCGTTGAGAAAGCTGCCGCTCGAGTAAAAATCTACTCGAGCAGCAGAAAACTCCAGCTCGCACTGTGCAAGATGCCATTTTCAATGATTGCACAGTGCCGGTTGCTTGTCCGCACTGTGCAATCATTGAAAACAACATCTTGCACAGTGCGAACATGTTACTACGCAGTTCGCGAAGTGCTACGCGTAGCTCGCGTAGTGCGAACTTCACTTTGCGTAGCTTCGCGAAGTGCTACTTCGCGAACTACGCCCACCCTTACTCACGATACTTGCTAGTGAGAGGAGTTTCGGGTAGTTTCTCAATTTCATGGTTAAGCGCCTCTATTTGGTTTTGCAATTTCACTCGGTCACTCTCGGCGTACTTGACCAAAATTTCCACCAGACGCCGAGAGGACTCTAAATTGCATTCGGCCCATTCAAGGAGCATACCAGGATCCGGATTTTCGTATGAAGGCGCCACCATTATGCGTAATCCCCGCGGGATCCTACCCACCTCCAAGTATCTTGTTAATGAGCGATGCTCCCACCACTTTGCTTGTTCCGACTTACTTGCTCTCTCTAGGGTTTTAAATAATTCTCTTAAGTTAGGTTGTGAATCCGTCGTACCAACGGAAGTCCGATTGAGTACACTTTCCCCAGCCGGGGAATCCACAAACATATCGGAGGCTGCCGCCTCCCGACTCCTCAACGTGTCAGCAGACATGGTGTCAAACAATGGGCTTGCAGAAATAAAGACTGTGGCTCAGACCGCAGTAAATACCGCAGGTCCAAACCAGGCACACTCCTTCACGGGGCTCTCCGCGGGGCTCCTGCCACAAGAGGAAGGTAACGGCTAGCAGCACAGGCCTTCCGGTCAGCTGACCATCAAACCCACTTCGCCAAACCACTCCCCTGCAGTCCGTCGCACTACCGCTGTCCCGGGGCAATCACAGCTGTTCCTTACTTGGAAAAGAGACGGACTCCAAACACCGGTTCGAAGTCCTTGCTTCATGCTGTACAGCCCGAAAGAAGGAGGGGTTTCGCTGGTTTCCGAGGAAGCAATCTCAGAAAATATTTGAGATGAAGTCGTCCAACAGGCACACTGGTACACCGGCAAAAAGGACGAAGCGAACCCGTTGACTGGTGCTCAATATTTTATTTTTCACTGCCCGACACCATCACCACCATGACGCGTTTCAGCCCACGTGGGGCCTTGATCACATGACACGCAAAGGAAATACAATTGAATTTAAAGTGCACAGTGCATGACGTCTTTCCTGAGATGCAATAGACATAGAAAGAGTGTACAAATCTGATTCGATGTTGAAACAGAGACACGTTAAGAATACCATTACTATATGTAAAATACATCAGATAGAATGGATGGACACCTTAAAATTATCAAGTGCAGCAACGTTACTACCTGACAAATATTGCATGGGTTTAAAAATTAATTAATTCATTAATTAACACAAAATCAGACAATACTTATAAATACACTTAAATAATTTAAATACATTATATAAATATATAAATACATTGTAATAAATATATAAATATATAAAGAAATAAATAGATAAATGCTAAGAGTAAAAAAGTCATTTGTCTAAGTTATAATATAGTGTTAAAGTAGACCCATTGTCTGCAAGGTGCCTAGTATCTGACCAAACCTAGTCTTTACAGGGGGAGAAGGGGACAATTAAGCCCAAGTGGGCCCTCTCTTATTTTAACCCTGGAATGGATCAAAGGTTCTATGTGCAAATATACGCAGAAAGACTTAAAAGAGATAAAAAAATAGTGCAAACCCAATGTGAATGGAATTGTGAATTAAAATATCATTGTGTGTAAAACAATTTTTTTTATTTTTTAAGAGAGGTAGATGCAGTAAGTACGGAAGACTATGACATTGCCTAATGTAGATAGGTATAAAAATCCTCACTAGCGTTGAGTCCATTTGGGGTTTTACAGTCCAAAAGAACAATGTGCCTAGTTTCAAGTTTACGTAAAATTGACTCACGATCCCCACCCCTTCTCTGAGGTGGGACTGAGTCAATGACAAAATATTTGAGGCCTACGGGTTTTTTTTCGTGTAGTGCCTCAAAATGTCTCGCCACGGGATATGCGATGTCCCCATTGGAAATGGCACGTATGTGCTGAAGTATTCTCTTGTGGACCTGAAGTTTAGTACTTCCCACGTACCGTAGGCCACAAGGACACTCCAGCACATACACCGCGTATTCAGTTTTGCAGTTTAATTTGTTGCGAATACGGGTAGGTGTGTTGCTGAGAGGTGTCATATACTCAGTTTTGTTCACACCATACCTGCAAGCTTTACAAACTGAACATTTGAGGAACCCTTTACTGCTGCCAAGCCAAGAGGTGTTAACTCTAACCTCAGGACTACTTGAGACTAGGAAATCACACATAGATTTAGCCTTCCTGTATGTAATACAAGGGGAGTGAGTCATGAGTTGGCCTATCACAGGATCATTGGCAATTAGGGCCCAGTTCTTTTGGACAATTTTGCGTATACTCTGATGCTGAGTATTGTAGGTGAGGATCAGGCGGGTTGCCTGCAAATCATTAGACTCATTGTTCTTAGTGTCTTTTATATACGGTGTGACCAAAAGACTGCTGGACTTATTTGCTTTACAGATTGCTTTATCAAGCAAATCGGGGAGGTACCCTCTTTTCAAAAATCTTTCTTTGCAATTTTTCTGAGCCTCGAAACAATCCTGATCAATACTACAAATTCTTCTAATACGGAGCATTTCGCCGTATGGGATGCTTTTGATCAGGTGTGCAGGATGGTGACTCGAGGCATGTAGCAAGGCATTACCAGCTGTGGGTTTACGATACATCCTAGTTTGTAATGTGTTCTGTTGGATGTATATTTCCACATCAAGAAAGTAGATAGTGCTACTGCTAATCTGACTTGTGAAATGTAGATTGAAATCATTTTCATTAATGTCAGAAATAAATTGTACGGCATCAGTCATGGTACCATCCCAAATGATTAAAAGGTCATCAATATACCTGAACCAATTTACCACATTATTGGACATGACATCAGGAAATGTAGGTAAGAGGACCTGTTCCTCCCAGTAGCCCATATGGAGGCAGGCATAGCTTGGCGAGAAACAGGCCCCCATAGCCACGCCCCTCACCTGATGGAACACTTGACTAGAGAACAAAAAGAAATTATTTTCCAAACATGATTTGATCATAGATAATAACATTTTGTTATGATCACAAAAGTTCATCGATCGCGTGTTCAGGTAATATTCAATTGCTCTCAGACCATCTCTGTGGTAAATGCTGGTGTATAGGGATGATACATCCAAAGATATTAACAAATATCCATTTTGCCAATGTACTCCCTGTAGTTTTTGCAACAAGTCACCAGTGTCAAGTATAAACGACGGGAGTTTTTTGACATGTTCATGCAGAAAGAAGTCAACATATTTACTCGTGTTTTCCATGATGCTACCACACGCAGAGATAATGGGACGCCCAGGTGGTTTCACACTGTCTTTGTGAATCTTGGGGATAAAATAGATTGCAGGCATCACCGGGTGTTCAGTTTTTAAGAATTTGTATTCATCCATTGTGATGAGTCCCATACTCCTCCATGCCATCAACTTAGTATAGTGCGTATTCCATGAAAGTTTAACCTCTGCCATGGTGGTTCTTTTGTAGCACTCTCTATCATTGAGTTGACCGAGGGCCTCCTCCATGTACATCTCCCTTGGCCACAGCACCACATTACCCCGTTTGTCCGATTGGCGGATGACCAAATTTACGTTCATTTGTAGTTTTTTAACCAATTGGTAATATGCATGGTCACGGTACAGGTGTCTTTTATTGGCATTGACCACATTGATATGTAATTGTCTTAAATCATATGCGATCTTATCATGGAACATGTCAATATTGTCTTTAATCATCAAAGGGCAGAAAGTAGACTTGGGTTTAAACGGGGTAGGAATAATCCTGGTAGTTTGTCCCAAAGCAAGGATAGACGTTGACTGTGTATCCTCAGACTGCAACTGGAGCAACGCATTAAGCAAATCTTCGTCTCCTGCTGTTAAAGATGGAGAACTAAGATTGGGAAGCAATGGCTGTGGGACACGGTCAGGTTTCTGCAAACAATGAAACTTGCGCAATTTTCGTTTTCGAATATATTTGTAAAAATCAACCCTGGTCCCTGCATAATCAAAGTTACTCCTAGCACTGTAGGATAGACCCAAAGCCAAGGTATTCATCTCCTTTTTAGACAGTACAAGTTTTGTGAGGTTGACGACTGATTGCGAATCATATCCAACATTCAGGCCACTTACTTGTTCTTCCATTGTTTTCGCGCTTTTCTGTATGGTTGCTTGGTGCTTGCGTTTTCGTTCTTTGTTGCATCTCCGCCTCTCGCTTCGTTTGTTGTTTGCCCTTTGTTTGAATTGGCATTTCGTACACCAGACCGTAGGGTTTGCCGGCGGTCCTGTCGCATACAATCCAACTCTTGCGCAAGAGTGAGTTTGCGAAACCCCAAACGCTGTTCTCTATGTTGCTCGTTGTCTGATTCACTGTCTATGTTTGAACTGAGCTCAGATACTGATGAACACTCTGGGGGATTACTGGCAGTTTTTTGTGCAATGTCAGGTACACTCGCTGTTATATTGCTTTTTACCCTGGCATTGTCATATTTCTTCGCGAATGTAAAAATCTGCCCATTTTCATAATCCAAGCGATCTCTTTGGAATTTGTAAGTCTTTCTTTTTTTGATAATTTCTTCCTCCCTTTTGAGCCGCACTACCATTTCCTCACGATTAGGCCTGGGCGAAGCACTACGCTACGCTCGCGTAGTTTGCGAAGTTCGCGCTACTTCGCACTACGCGAACTGCACGTAGCACAGTGCGAACACGCGTAGCGTAGTGTTGCGTAGTGCTGCGGTCATTTTTTGCTTGCTCGCGGTCCTCAACGTCAAGTTGGCGACCGCGAGCAATCAAAATGACATCCTGGCGAGACTTTTTCCTTGTTCGCGATCGCGAGCATGGAAAATAAACCTCCCGGCGAGATTCCCAACGCGAGGAGGTCAGGTTTCTCATTGCGAGGGCTCGCGTATGCTCGCGACCGCTCGCGATGAGAAACTACCAGTTCGCGTTGAGAAAGCTGCCGCTCGAGTAAAAATCTACTCGAGCAGCAGAAAACTCCAGCTCGCACTGTGCAAGATGCCATTTTCAATGATTGCACAGTGCCGGTTGCTTGTCCGCACTGTGCAATCATTGAAAACAACATCTTGCACAGTGCGAACATGTTACTACGCAGTTCGCGAAGTGCTACGCGTAGCTCGCGTAGTGCGAACTTCACTTTGCGTAGCTTCGCGAAGTGCTACTTCGCGAACTACGCCCACCCTTACTCACGATACTTGCTAGTGAGAGGAGTTTCGGGTAGTTTCTCAATTTCATGGTTAAGCGCCTCTATTTGGTTTTGCAATTTCACTCGGTCACTCTCGGCGTACTTGACCAAAATTTCCACCAGACGCCGAGAGGACTCTAAATTGCATTCGGCCCATTCAAGGAGCATACCAGGATCCGGATTTTCGTATGAAGGCGCCACCATTATGCGTAATCCCCGCGGGATCCTACCCACCTCCAAGTATCTTGTTAATGAGCGATGCTCCCACCACTTTGCTTGTTCCGACTTACTTGCTCTCTCTAGGGTTTTAAATAATTCTCTTAAGTTAGGTTGTGAATCCGTCGTACCAACGGAAGTCCGATTGAGTACACTTTCCCCAGCCGGGGAATCCACAAACATATCGGAGGCTGCCGCCTCCCGACTCCTCAACGTGTCAGCAGACATGGTGTCAAACAATGGGCTTGCAGAAATAAAGACTGTGGCTCAGACCGCAGTAAATACCGCAGGTCCAAACCAGGCACACTCCTTCACGGGGCTCTCCGCGGGGCTCCTGCCACAAGAGGAAGGTAACGGCTAGCAGCACAGGCCTTCCGGTCAGCTGACCATCAAACCCACTTCGCCAAACCACTCCCCTGCAGTCCGTCGCACTACCGCTGTCCCGGGGCAATCACAGCTGTTCCTTACTTGGAAAAGAGACGGACTCCAAACACCGGTTCGAAGTCACTGCTTCATGCTGTACAGCCCGAAAGAAGGAGGGGTTTCGCTGGTTTCCGAGGAAGCAATCTCAGAAAATATTTGAGATGAAGTCGTCCAACAGGCACACTGGTACACCGGCAAAAAGGACGAAGCGAACCCGTTGACTGGTGCTCAATATTTTATTTTTCACTGCCCGACACCATCACCACCATGACGCGTTTCAGCCCACGTGGGGCCTTGATCACATGACACGCAAAGGAAATACAATTGAATTTAAAGTGCACAGTGCATGACGTCTTTCCTGAGATGCAATAGACATAGAAAGAGTGTACAAATCTGATTCAATGTTGAAACAGAGACACGTTAAGAATACCATTACTATATGTAAAATACATCAGATAGAATGGATGGACACCTTAAAATTATCAAGTGCAGCAACGTTACTACCTGACAAATATTGCATGGGTTTAAAAATTAATTAATTCATTAATTAACACAAAATCAGACAATACTTATAAATACACTTAAATAATTTAAATACATTATATAAATATATAAATACATTGTAATAAATATATAAATATATAAAGAAATAAATAGATAAATGCTAAGAGTAAAAAAGTCATTTGTCTAAGTTATAATATAGTGTTAAAGTAGACCCATTGTCTGCAAGGTGCCTAGTATCTGACCAAACCTAGTCTTTACAGGGGGAGAAGGGGACAATTAAGCCCAAGTGGGCCCTCTCTTATTTTAACCCTGGAATGGATCAAAGGTTCTATGTGCAAATATACGCAGAAAGACTTAAAAGAGATAAAAAAATAGTGCAAACCCAATGTGAATGGAATTGTGAATTAAAATATCATTGTGTGTAAAACAAATTTTTTTATTTTTTAAGAGAGGTAGATGCAGTAAGTACGGAAGACTATGACATTGCCTAATGTAGATAGGTATAAAAATCCTCACTAGCGTTGAGTCCATTTGGGGTTTTACAGTCCAAAAGAACAATGTGCCTAGTTTCAAGTTTACGTAAAATTGACTCACGATCCCCACCCCTTCTCTGAGGTGGGACTGAGTCAATGACAAAATATTTGAGGCCTACGGGGTTTTTTTCGTGTATATATATATATTTTTTTTTTTTCCAAAGGCCCTTGCGCTCAAGTTATGCACTCAACGATGCTCGGACCCCTTGGTCTGTATCACCCTCGATGCAGCACGCTTCCTCTCAGTCCATTTAAAAGCTGATACTCGACGCGTTTCGAGGCAAACGTCTCTTAATCATGAGTTCACAGAGGCACAGAAAGCTCACCTATTGATTTACTCTTAATTTATTGAAAAGAGTCCGCCCATCGTGGGCGCGGCTTGCAGTAAGCGCCACTTTGCATGATGGTATTTGCAGTTTACAGGTAAGTTCAGTGTTAATCCTTAGTAGGCTCCATGCCTCTATGTACAACAAAGCTGCATCGAGGGTGATAGACCAAGGGGTCGGAGCATCGTTGAGCTTACCTGTAAACTGCAAATACCATCATGCAAAGTGGCGCTTACTGCAAGCCGCGCCCACGATGGGCGGACTCTTTTCAATAAATTAAGAGTAAATCAACAGGTGAGCTTTCTGTGCCTCTGTGAGCTCATGATTAGGAGGCGTTTGCCTCAAAACGCGTCGAGTTTCAGCTTTTAAATGGACTGAGAGGAAGCGTGCTGCATCGAGGGTGATAGACCAAGGGGTCGGAGCATCGTTGAGTGCATAACTTGAGCGCAATGGCCTTTGGAAAAAAAATATATATATATATATATATACATTATATATTATCTACTGGCGGTCGCCAGTAGATAGTTATAGTTAGGACCGTGTTTCCATAGGAAATCTCAAAATTCTATTTTGAATAACTTTGGCGCCGGTTGACGAATCCTCGCGAAATTTTCAAAACTAATGGGGCGCTCCGTTCAGCTCCTACCCTGAAAGTCTCGGGGTGATTCGTCAAGCGGGGGCCGAGAAAAAAGGGGGGTCCCAAAACGCGTTTTCCCCATGCATTTTTCCATAGGACCTTTGGACGCAGCTACAGCCCGAACGGCTGAACAGAATTACTTTAAATTTGGCAGAGAGGTAGCCATAAGGTCAAGGAAGTGCCTTTTGCAGGTCTGGTGTAAATCTGTTCAGTATTTCCTGAGAAAATAGCATTTAAAAGCATATCAATATCTATACGCGCGAAGGGTGCGCGCACGGTGCACGCACCGTGCGAGCGCCCTAACGTGCGCGAGCGTAATTCTGATTGGTGGTTACATGTTAGTCAACGCTCGAATCGGTCGAAATCAGGAAGTGTCAGCCGCCATTTTGTTTGTTTTCAGTGCGAGAGTGAAAAAGGAAGGTGGCGAACGTGAAAAGGGGGCAGGGTAGAGAGTTCCTGACCCCCTAGCCTTTGTCAGGGGGTCCCTGAAGGACCCCGAGGGCAGAAAAAAAAAAAAAAAAAATTAAAAATCGCGGGGGTGCGCGCACCATGCGCGCACGGTGAAAAACCCCCAAAAATATATATATATATATTTTTTTTTGTAATTTTAAAATTTTCACATTTTTTAAAAATTTTAATACGTAGTTTATTGTAAAATAAATATATAAAAAAATAATAATACATAAATAAATTAGCATTTAAAAAACCGTACAAATTCACTGAAAAAACCATAGGTTTCACACACGTTATAGTTAGGAATTAGCATTTAAAAAACCTTGCAAAGTCACTTAAAAAACCATAGGTTTCACACATGTTATAGTTAGGTGGATATTTCACTCGTAAAAAACCAATGAAATTCCCCCGTTATAGTTAGTTCAGATAACTATAACTCGCGCGCCCGCAATCCACTGCTGATGACGTCACATATTACATCACTTATGACATGGTCAGTGGCATCACTCATGACATCACTGATGACATCATCCTTGTGATAGAGTGGCGGCCGCGCGAGTTATAGTTATCTGAACTAACTATAACGGGGGAATTTCATTGGTTTTTTACGAGTGAAATATCCACCTAACTATAACGGGTGAAACCTATGGTTTTTTAAGTGAATATATATATATATATATATATATTCACTGAAAAAACCATAGGTTTCACACAAGTTATAGTTAGCTGTACATTTCACTCGTAAAAAACTAATGAAATTCCACGTTATAGTTAGTGCAGGCAACTATAACTCACGCGACCGCAATCCTCTGCTGATGCTAATACTGTATTTAGACACTTATTTGCCCATGTCTTCTTCCATTAAATTTTAGCTATACATATATTACAAATATTTTTTTTTCATAAAGACACATATGTCATCAGCAGAGGATTGCGGTCGCGTGAGTTATAGTTTTATTATATATATAAAGTTTTCTGCTACGATAAGCAAAACACGCTCTCAGAAAGGTACAGCTAGTGGGAGTTTATTCACAAGGTAACGCGTTACCTTGTGAATAAACTCCCACTAGCTGTACCTTTCTGAGAGCGTGTTTTGCTTATCGTAGCAGAAAACTTTATTGACTCTTAACTCGGCGGTGGGATTGGCCGAGTGCAACACGCCACCTGACAATGGGATATGGATCCCGGAAACGAATCCTCTTGTGAAGCGACGGAATATATATATATATATATATAGAAATAGTCCTTTCCGCTCTCCTTTCCACTCGGCGGAAATACAGGCACGGACCTCTCGCCTCCAAATCAAAAATCAAACAGTCCCACAAGCCAGGGCGGGTGAAGCAAATAATTTAATACCCAATTAAAATGCAGAAATAAACGGACCAGTGTCCTCCATGACGCGTTTCGCTCCACGCAGGGAGCTTGATCACATGATGCGTCTCCGTGAAATGAGCTCATAAATAGAGCGACACTGAACACCACAAAGAAGAAAATAGAAGACAGACTGCAAAATAGATCCTGACACACAATCTGCTCCCTTTAGGCATGATCGGCAATGCATTCAATGTCTTGTGCAAAATACGCAAACTGTAACAACGGGGCTCAATAAATAGTAATTAAACAAAATAGACAGTCGTTGACAAAATTGTATAAATATATAAATATATATAAAAAATATATAAAAACATACAAAATACAAAAAGGAGGTGCCATAAAAGGTGGTTTTAAAATAAGTGCATAGTGCATATGATCCATCTAAAAAGGCAACCTTAATAAGCCCTTTGTACAAAAAAACAACGAACTGTCACATTCAAGTGCAAGGACAAGTGTCCAGTGACTGAGAGCCCAAGAGGTATGTTAAAAAACTCAATGTGTACAGCACAGGACATAAGTCAAAATTAGCAGCATATATGAATAAAACTAGTCAAAAAAGAGAAACAAAATTTCATAAATATACTAAAAGAGCCATATAAAAAAATTCATCTTAATAAACAGATCAAGAGCCCAGGGAAAATAGAAAATCTCTAAAGAATCAAGCAGTCTGAAAATTAAAAACTTATTCATAAAATGCCTAAAAGACATAAAAAAGTGTAAAAACCATTTCAGCAATAGAGTTAAATTGACAAGGCAAGTAACGACAGTAATTCACAAAACCACTCATAAAAAATTGTGAAGATCCTCATTAATATTCAAACCATTAGGAGCTCTTGTATCTAAGGCTAGAATAAAATGTGATTCATGCTGTCTAAGTAATTTATCACGGTTGCCACCTCGTCCGGGGTTGGCAACTGCTCCTATGACAGTGTATTCCAGATCTTTTAATTTATTATCGTGGATGGACTTAAAATGTCTTGCCACGGGATAGTTGTGGTCTGAGTTTACTATCGCCCTAATATGTTGCAGGATTCGTTTATGCACAGGAAGTTTTGTACTTCCTATATATTCAAGATTGCAGGTGCATTTAAGTTTGTAAATTGCATAATCAGTGCGGCACGTCAGATGTCCCTGAATGGCTATTTCTTTACAATTAAAGGCTGTTCTGTAGTGTGTACTATTGGTGGCAAATGTGCAGGCCCGACAGGAATTACACTTAAAAAAACCACTTTTATTAAGCCAAGTGCCTCTGGTATTAACCGGAGGCATGGTTCTCACTAGAGCATCTCTCATAGAGGGCGCCTTCCTAAAAGTAATAGAAGGTAAACTCGGGAGGATGGGACCCAAAATATTGTCTGTTAAGACAATAGGCCATTCAGAATAAATAATTTTACGAATGGCTTTTTCTTGAGAGCTAAACGTGGTAATAAGACGAATAGACTGAAGATCTAATTCAGTGATCTTATTACTGCTAGGTTGTAAAAGAGTAACCCTAGGCACCGAATTAGCTTTATTAAGGGCCTGTGTGAGAAGAGGTTCTTTATAGCCCCTGTCCAGGAACCTATTAAAAGCTGCCATCTGACATTCAATTGAGACAGTATCATGACTACAGATACGTCGTATGCGGATGAATTCGCCATACGGTATACTGTTGATAAGGTGACGTGGATGTGCACTTTCAGCATGTAAAATCGAGTTTCCTGCAGTTGTCTTCCTGTGTAATTTGGTACAAAGTATATTGTTGTCTATATAGACCAGAACATCAAGAAACTCGACAGAAGAAACATCAATGGAAGCAGTAAACCTGAGATTCAGATCATTCACATTAATATCGTCAACAAAACTACTGGCATCTTCTTTTGAACCATTCCAAATTAAGAATATATCATCAATATACCTCCAGTAATGAACCACATGGCTCCACCAGTGCTGGTGGGTGGTTCTGAGGACATGCTCCTCCCACCAACCCACATGTAAACATGAGTAGCTGGGGGAGAAGCAAGCCCCCATCGCCACACCACGCACTTGATGGTATATCACATTCTCAAATAGAAAGAAATTGGTAGATAAACAAAGTTCAATCATCTCCAAAATCATTTTGTTGTGGTCCTTCATATTGATATCCCTGTTGTCTAAGAAATATTTAGTAGCAATCATGCCATGACAATGCTTGATACTTGTGTAAAGGGATTCAATATCCATAACTATCAGCAGGTAGTTGGAACACCATGTAATATCTTTAATCTTATTCAAGAAATCAGTCGTGTCCCTGATATAGGATGGCAGTGAAGTCATATGTGGCTGTAGAAAAAAATCAACATACTTCGACAGATTCTCATTCATGCTATTTTGGGCAGAGATAATGGGACGCCCAGGTACTGGAGTTACTTTTTTGTGAACCTTCGGTAAAAAATACAAAACAGGAATAACCGGATGTTCAATATTTAGAAAGTTCATTTCATCTTTAGTTAACAATCCTTCTCTTTTCCAAAGGTAGATTTTTTTACGTGTTTTTTCCTCCGCTGATCTCATTTCAAATTTCGTTGTTTGTCTATAGCAAGATACATCGGATAGGTGACGGGCAGCTTCTGTCAGATAATCCTTCCGAGACCACAGTACTGTATTGCCCCCTTTATCCGATTTTCTGATAATAAGATTAGGATTATTCTGTAATTTGGACATTAAGGTGTGATATTGTTTGTTGCGATAATCCCTCTGTCGTGATGCAAAAGGAACTGTTCTATTTAAAATCTTTAGTTCTGTTATTACACGATCACTAAAAACATCCACTGCATCTTTTGGCATCAGTGGAAGAAAGGTGGAGGTGGGACGAAAAGGGCTGGGGGCCGTCGTTTTAGAACATATGAATTGACTGGCCGAAGAAGGATCCCCATCTTCAGTCACTTGTGCCAAATCAAACATTAGTTGTAGATTAGAAATGTCTTTAACTTGTAAGGAGCCTCCAATGTCGGTGGTATTCGTAATATTAACTGGATTCTTAGCAGCTGATGTGTTAAGTTGAAAATATTTAATAAGTTTGATTTTCCTTATAAACTTGAACACGTCAATCCTAGAGAGATTGTAGGAAAAACGGTTTTTGGGACAAAAGGAAAGGCCCAGTGATAGTAATTGTATTTCAGTTGTCGTCAATGTGGTATCAGTTAAGTTGATAACTGTGTTTTCTTTTGTATTTAATGCTTTTTCCAGGCCCTTCTCGCATTGCCTCTTGATGTATTTTTGGCGGTGCCTGAGCCTCCTCTCCCTCCTGCGTTGGTTAACTGATCTCCTTGCACGAATTGAGGTTTGCGGGGGCGCAAGGCATACCTCCGGTCCTCGCTCACAAAATTTAGTTCCTCAACTAAGGAAAAACTTGAAGCAGCAGATGTTAAAGGTAGGGCAGAGTTTGATCGGCTATCATCAGAATCATCATTGGACGTGAGGGACAATATGTCTGAATCCCCTTCACTAGCTTGGACATCAGTATTCAAACAGTTTGTTTGCCACGTGTAGTACCCCCAGTTAGTGCTTGTCTTTTATAGTTATCGTACTTGCGTGCAAAAGTAAAGATTTTACCAGTAGCGTAGTCATTCTGGTCTCTCGCAAATTTGAAAATCTTTCTCTCTTTAATCACATCCTCATATTTCTTTAGACGTATATCGATGTCATGTTTGCATTTATTGATATTTTCACTTTGACCAGATGCATCGAGTAGTCCATTTATGCGTTCTATTTCAATCAGAAGGGCATTACGGTCGATTTCAGCATACTTAATAAGAATATTGATCATGTTCATCGAAGCCTGTAAATTATTTTCTGCCCATTCTTGTAACATATGAGGATTCGGATTTTCAAAAGTAGGTGCAATAAGAACACGCAGTCCCCTAGGAACACGATTGGCATCTCTATACTTTTCAAGTGATTTTTTCTCCCACCATTTTGAAAGTTCATTTTTCAGTAATTTCTCTATATATATATATATATATATTCACTGAAAAAACCATAGGTTTCAGGGGTGTTATAGTTAGCTGGACTTTTCACTTGTACAAAACCATTGAAATTCCCCCGTTATAGTTAGTTCAGCTAACTATAACTCGCGCGCCCGCAATGCACTGCTGATGACGTCACATATTACATCACTCATGACATGGTCAGTGACATCACTCATGACATCACTGATGACATCTCAAATGACATCACTGATGACATCACTGATGACATCATCCAGTGAATGTGTGTGTTTCTGAAAATTAAATATGTTTTATATATGTATATCTCAAGGTCGATGGAAGAATAAATGGGTATATAAGTGTCTAAATGGATGATTTGTTTTTGAAAAATTGATTGTGTAACTGACTGATTAAGTGTTTCATAGTGAATACATGGCTTGGTGAGTAATGTTTAAATATGTAAATATCTGTATCAGTCTCTCACTTTGTGTATAAGTGGCTGCATGGGTTGGTGAGTAGCTACATGGGTGTTTATATAGGTTATTAGTTGGTTTTATGAGTATCAGTCTGAGTGTCTGCATGGTTCGGTGGGGGTATTACGTAGTGCATAGGTGCATGAATGAATGACTCACTCTTTGTATGTGTTGAAGACAGCATGTGTGCAGGACTCTATGGGTGGATGAGTGAGTGTATCGGTGTGTTAGTGAGTGAATGACTGTCTCAATAGTGTCTTTATGAGTAACTACATATGTTTTAAACTAGTATATGTGACTATTGGTGTATATAAGCGAGTATATGTGACAGTGAGAGATTGAAAGAGTTCCTATATGAATAAGTATGTGTTTCTATAAGTGATTGTTTAAAAGACTAAGTATGTGTAAGTTTCCGTAGAAGTAAGTGTGGTGGTGTGTGTATAACTGTATATGCAAGTAAATGTATGTTTGATTCTTTATTAGCATGAGTGACTATGTGTGTGAGTACCTCTATGGATGAGTGGCATTGTGTAACAGGATGTATAGGTGTATGAGTACATATGATGAGTGAGTACATGTATGAGTGACTTATAGGACTGTTGGTGAATGAGTGGATGTGTATGTGGATCTTAGAATTACTGTATAGGTTGTTGTAACTGGTATTGGTATTTCCATTGTTTTTAAAATTTTAATTTCTATTTTTGAATGTGTGTATCAAAGGTTATATTAGGGGAAGAGGAGGTCTGCCACTCTATCACAAGGATGATGTCATCAGTGATGTCATCAGTGATGTCATTTGAGATGTCATCAGTGATGTCATGAGTGATGTCACTGACCATGTCATGAGTGATGTAATATGTGACGTCATCAGCAGTGCATTGCGGGCGCGCGAGTTATAGTTAGCTGAACTAACTATAACGGGGGAATTTCAATGGTTTTGTACAAGTGAAAAGTCCAGCTAACTATAACACCCCTGAAACCTATGGTTTTTTCAGTGAATTTCTGAGGTTTTTTAAATGCTAATTCCTAACTATAACGTGCCTGAAACCTATGGTTTTTTCTGTGAATTTCAAAGGTTTTTTAAATGCTAATTTCTAACTATGCCTACAGAGATAGGACATGTGAAGAAAGAAGAAAAAATGCACAGAAAGAAACAAAAGAAGTGCAGAAAGAAGCAACAGAAGTCCTCAAATACGAAGATAAGTGCAGGAAGAAGGATAACGTGCAGAAAGAACAAAAAGAAGAGCAGAAAGAAGCCTTGTTGCAAAATCATCCTGTACCCTCAACTTTTTCAGACGGATACTGGTGGTAACTGAGTCTGACTAACCAGTCCTAGAGCCAGTGCTATGTTAAAAGACACTTAGAATACAGTGAAAACACCTACATACACTAGGGAACATTATGCGTTGGGGTCCCCCTGTGATTAGCATGACCTCCTCTGTAAGCCCCTAGTGTATAATAGGGCATGGGGATTAAAACTACCTCTTAAAACAGGCCACAGGGCGTTTTTGCACACGTTAACTCAGGCCCCGTCCCCTCCCTTCACCACTGTGTAAACACGCCCTGTGTCCATTTTTAGTTGGGAGATTAAGTTCATTTGAATCCTGAGGGTCCCTAGGGTCCAACTAGCCCACTAGGTACCTCCAGTAAGTGCCACAGAGCTGCGTTGCAGAGAGGTGTAAAAAGTGGCACGGCCTGGACCACCTCTCTGCAATGCAGCTCAGTGGCGCTTACTGGAAGCACTTGGTGGGCTAGTTAGCCCCCAGGGGCCCTCAGTATTGAAGGGAAATTATATCCCCAATTTAAAACGTGCCATAGTGCGTGTTTGCACACGTCACCTCAGGCCCCGTCCCCTCCCTTCACCACTGTGTAAACGCGCCCTGTGGCTGTTCTAAGTTGAGAGATTAAGTCCCCCTGAATCCTAAGGGTCCCTAGGGTCAAACTAGACCACTAGGTACCTCCAGTAAGCGCCACAGAGCTGCGTTGCAGAGAGGTGTAAAAAGGGGCTTGGCCTCAGAACACCTGGCTGCAGCGCAGCTCCCTGGCGCATACTGGAGATGCCTGTTGGGGGCGCGTTTGCAGAGTGCTGCACGGAGGGGGCATGGCCTCCGGCACGATGCCAGTCTTTTATTTATTTTAGTTTTTTAAGAAGGGGGGCTGTTTGGTTCCCCTTCTTATTCTAATTTATTGGCCCTGATGACCCCATCCCCCAGGGCCAGTCTCCTAATTATATTTTTTTGACCCCAATCCCCAGGGCCGGCCACTGTTTTTTATTATTTTTAAAAAATATATATTTATAGACACACCTAGGACATGATGGACAAACCGTACGTACCTATCACCATGACGATTTGCGTGATATTCATTAAAAGGCGACTATGCATGCAATGAATCCACGTGGAATGTATTTACACCACTAGTGAAGCTCTGACATGTCTGATGCCCTACCGTGCCTAATCCTGGTAGACACCCTTGTCGTTTATTTATAAAAACATGGGTAGCTATTGACGGGCACATTTAATACACATGCACACCAAGCCATTCAAAGGGGATTCGACAAAAATTCGACCAAAACTATGCAAGAAACCCCCCTCACGGTTAATAAAACACACATCCACTGCCGGATGTGTAATACTTTTTATTTTACTCTCTGGAAAGGGGACGAACATCACTTGAGAGTCACAGCGTGCTCCTGACAGAGCCCAATGCTGTGTTACACCCACCATTGCCTGCCGAGTGCCACACACCTCTGTGTTGTATTCCACTAGCTAGTGCATATGCTATGACACTCTCTAGCCCATGTGCACTGTAACACCACCCCGTGAATATGTCATGCCACACTTGTCTTCGCACGGGTTATATTGACCCATCTAACGTGCCTTTCTCGATGCCTATGTTATAACGCACAGTGCTATGCCATACATATTACAATCTGGGATCCATATCTTTGTCACAGTGCATATGCAACGTTACACTCCCCAGCACATATTTTATATTACAACTTTAGAGACTAGTTAGGTTACACAACACTGCCCTGTGCATATTACACTCCAAGGCGCATATCGCATAGCACGCGCTAGTGCCTGTGCTATCTCGCGCTCTCCCATGAATCTGTCATTGCGCACAATGTATTGCATATTATATTTCACGCCCGGTTCATCTTATATCACACTTTTTGGTGCATAGTTTATACCATACACTATATCTAGTTTTCATTTTCAATCGTGCTCTCAGGACTATGTTCTATATAACACTGTGTTCACCTACCCTTTTCACGGGCATTACATTTTGCGATAGGGGGTGGAGGGTCAGGGGGTGTTTCTGCCAAGTGAGCCCGGAGTCACAGTCACAAACGTCCTCTTCTTCCTGAATAAAAGTGAGATTATGCTGCATACTTGTTCATATTTTAAGTAGTTCGCACAGACACAATGTTTTAAAAACAATAAAGTTCCTAATACCCGCCTTCTCTGAACAGTTAGCTTGCTGCCCCATCCCCTTCCTCCCTATCCTCTGTTGTGTGAATCCATGGACTAGCCTCCTCCCTCCTGCCATGCATGGTCTGATGTGCTGCCACTGCCCTCAATTTAGTATGATGTACCAGTCCACTCCTCCTGCCCTCCATTGCCCAATTCTATGCCCCATCATTGACCTCCTGCTTAAACTCTGTGCTTAGCTTGCTGCCCCTATTCTCCTTCCCCCTGCCCTCCGATGTCTTTGTGCATGCCCCTGCTCCATCCTTTTTGCCCACCATGTCCCATGGACCTGCCACTCCTATCTACTCTGAGTGTTCTGTTGAGCTGCCACTCCCCTCCCACCTGCCTAGCATTGTCAGAGGACTGTAACCTGTCCCTGCCACCTCCACCCTGCCTGTCCACATGCCATGCCCCTATCCTCTTCCTCCTGTCCTACATGGTCCATTGTACTGCCACACCCTTCTGCCCTCCCTGGTCTGTTGTGCTGCAACTGCTCCTCCTGCCTGCCCCGTGTGGTCTGTTGTGAGGTCCCTTCCCCTGAACTTTCTTGTCTGTGCACAGGTCCTGACCCTTCCTTCTATCCTCCATCGTCCTTTGTGCATGCCCCTCCACCCTCCTTCTTGCCCATCATAGCCATTGTGCTGCCACTAACCCTCCCACTTGCCATGCATGGTCTTCTGTGCTGCCATGGCCCCTCCCACCTTCCCTGTGTGGTCAGTTAGCTGCCCCTGACCCCCTCCCACCTTCCCTCCATGGTCTGTGTGTATGCCATCACAGTCTCACTGTTGCTCTTCATGGTGTGTCTTGCTTCTAGTGCCCATCCTGCCTGACCTCCATGGCTATCTTGCTGCTCCTGCCCTGCCCCCTTGCCCCCAGCCCTACTCCCTCCCTCCTGGCTTGTCTGTTCCATTGTAATGCCCCTGATCCGTCCCTCCTGCCCTTTATGGTCTGTTATACTGCAGCTTTCTCTCCTGTCTGTCCATTATGGTCAGCTAGCTACCATTGCCTCTTGCCCCTCTGTTCTCTGTTGTCCATGTGCATAGTCCTGTCCCCTCCCTCTTGCTTTCTATGGATTGTTGTGCTGCACTCCCGTCCTGCATGCCCTGTGTGGTGTATTGTGCTGCTGCAAACCCTGATGCCTGCCCTGCAGGGTCAGTTTGGTGCACCTCTCCATGTCCCTCCTGTCCTCTGTTATCCAAGTCCATGTCCCTATCCCATTTCCTTCCATGATCCAATGTACCATACTTGCGAACATTTTGAACTTGGTAAGAGGGAGATTTTGAAAAAAAACTGGGGTATTGATTTTCCCCTTTGAGTTACATTGAAAAAGAGGATATTGTAGACAGGAGACAGATCAAATAAAGCCCATTTGAGCTTAAAAACATTGGACGTTTCCTGGCTGAATCGGGTCTGTTGGCATGTATGGTTGTACTACCATTGCCTCTTCCTTCTGCCCACAATGGTCTATTACATTGCCACAGCCTTGAAGGAGGGTAGATTTTGTATCACAGGGGGCCCCTGGCCCGTTCTGTCCACACCTGAAGTATGAGACCCTTGTCCTTGCCCTGCCAGCTGCATTTGTAGGCCGTATTAAATTGACCAGCGGGTCCTGTGTTGCTATATAATTATCCTGAGACATCCTTACCACTCAGCCAGCATAAAACCCCTGTGTAGGCCCTTCTGTTCAATATGTAGGCCTCTTTGTTAAATTGACCATAGCTCTGCAATTTTAGTGTATAGCAGTCTGAAGGCAGGTCTGCGAGGCCTTCTGATCCAAACTAGTAGCCCCCACCCTACCCGAGTGCTCCGTGCTCGGTATCAAAGTTCAACATCCCCCTGAAGCTGTCGACATACAGTAGGCTGCATCCTGGACTGGTACTTGCTTCCTGGGCAGGTTTCCCGCTTTTAAGGAAGTGGCAACCGCAGAGCGTCAAGTTAGGAGAACTGAGGAGATTTTATACATGAATATATTGAATTCCCGTACAATACCCATTATTTTCTGCTTGCTCTATGGAACTTACGATAAGCGATTGGCCTGAGAGACTGACCTTTTCACCCAGTCCATTGTCAGCATTAAGTGGGTAAATGACGAAATGTCTGGTAAAATCTGCAGACGAAGCTTTTGGGTAGCATACGTAGGTAGATGTAGCGTGCAAAGGAGCCCACAAAATGATATAAAAAGGGAGCACCCACAGATATCGACGGACTACCTCGCCGTCTGTATGTAGGTTAACAGGCAGTGCAGGTTTTCCCCAAGAGCTGGGAGCTCTTGTCTTCCTTTGCTTAAAATGTCTTGCTCTGCTTTGCTTGAAGTATCTTATTCTATTTTACCTATATGAAATGTCATGTTATGTTTAACCATTGTTCTCTTTACTTTTGCATTTAAAAGATTTTGTATTGTAATTGCAGGAATGCTTGCTCTAAGAGTAAACGTGAGTGTTCCTAGGTAACATTTTCCTTGGTGTAACTTGTTTCTCATGATGCATTTATAGATGTGTTTTCTCTCTCTCTCTGTCAGTACATTAATTGAGATACAGAGAATATTTTGACAGCTGTATGATTATCTGGATTCTGTATTTTGTACTTTATGTCTCTATTCTGCGGTTTCTTTGAAGTTGCATCTTCTCATTAAACTGCCATTGTATTCTGCCTCCAATTCCATGTCTCATATGTCTGTTTTCTTCATTTTTGGAGCAAGCGTTCCTAGGCACCCCGGCTCAAATTAAGGTGCCCCTTTTGTCCCTGACTCACTCTCCTGCTCAGTTCTGTGGTGGCTCCCGGGGATCTGGGGACCGCCCCTAGCTTCCTTGACCCGTAATAGATCTTCCCTCCAACAGCCTCTCTTGCAAGTCCTGTATTGTTGGTTTGTTGCCCCTGCCCCCCTTTCCACTGCCCTCCATAGTCTGTTGTGCTTCCACGGCCCTTCCTGCCTGCTCAGTGTGGTTAAATTGTTGCCTTTGCACCCTCCTACCTGCCTTCAATTTTCAGAGTCCGTGCCCCTGACCTCTGCCTCTCAACAGTATCCTAATGAACAACTAGATTGCTAACATTCTATATTTATTACAAAAGTGTGGAACGCCTGACATCATCTTGATGTAATCAAAACTGTAATACCTAGAGCATTTCCTTTAGAAATTACATATATGAGAGGGTCTTATTGGCATCAAAATTATGGTTAGTGCTCTAAAAGACTAAAATAAGGACATATTTTCTGAGTTTTCAAATAGCGACAAAGCACTTTTAAATTATTTGTTATCTTTATGTTTTTTTATCCAGTTGACCACTTGATTAAATGTTGCACTTAGGGGAGAGGATGTGGTGTTACTTCCAGAACTGCAGACTTTGCAACTGGTGAACCAGGTTGACGTTTCTGCTTCAGCTCGACATTCTGTGATTCTGGCCAAATCACTTAGTCTCCCCATGTCTACAACCAAAATGAATTTGTTCTTGTGTGATGTAACCAATGCTCATGTAAAGCACTCCAATACCTGACAAGTCTGCACTATATAACACTGCAAAAACACAAAATAATAAGTGTTTTGCACACTTCTGTCATTGGGCTATATTTGGGCTACATCTGGGTGATTTTGGGCTACATTTGGGCTCTTTTGTCTCCGGTGGCCATCTTGGGAGATTTATTTGTTATGAAGTTTCCTAATTTCCTCATGTACTGCAGTCTCCTCAGTAGGAAATGCTTTCAGTTTTTTACTTTGATTCCATCATGAAGGTATTCAGATATGTCACACATTTGCCATAAATTCTGAATGTTAGCACTCTAGTTGTTCATTAGATCACTGTAGTAAAACTACTGCACCATGGAAGTCTGCTCCTGGTATTAAAAGTGCATGTTTCAGTCTGCATGTCAGAATTTTTTAATGAAATAGAAGAGGATTTGAGAAGTCACTCAAAATGTGCCCTCATTTTCTTTCTTCAGCATTAATCATAATTTCTATGGCAAAATGAACCTCCTCATTGTGTTCCTTTTTAAATTAAATGTTTTAAGTGTTACCAGTTTATTCCAATCAAGATGGCTTCAGGTGTGCCTTACTTTTGTCATAATGAAGACAGTAAGCGCTCTAGTTGTTTTTAAGAACATTCTGGGACATTCTGTCATTGGGCTATACTTGGGCTACATCTGGGTGATATTTGGGCTACATTTGGGCTCTTTTGTCTCTGGTGGCCATCTTGGGAGACTTATTTGTTATGAAGTTTCCTAATTTCCTCATTTACTGCAGTCTCCTCAGTAGGAAATACTTTCAGTTTTTTACTTTGATTCCATCAAGAAGGCATTCAGATGTGTCACACATTTGCCATAAATTCAGAATGTTAGCACTCTTTTTGCTCATTAGATCACTGTAGTAAAGCTACTGCTCACCAGGGAAAACTGCTGCTGGTATTGAAAGTGCATGTTTCAGTCTGCATGTCAGAATTTTTTAATGAAATAGAAGAGGATTTGAGAAGTCACTCAAAATGTGCCCTAATTTTTCTTTCTGCAGCACTAATCATACTTTTTATGGAAAAATGAACCCCCTCATTTTGTTCCTTTTTAAATTAAATGTTTTAAGAGTTACCACTTTAATCCAAGCAAGATGGCTTCAGGTGTGCCATACGTTTATCATAAGTAGGACTGTTAGCGCTCTAGTAGTTCTTTGGAACACTCTGGGAAGCTGCAGTAGAACACAAAGGAATCAACTGACAGTCTCTGCCCTTGTTGGATGTACATGTTTTACTGAGAATGTCAGACTTCATTCTCACATGACTGAGAAAGATAATGTGAATTTACAGAAAATAAGCTCTCAGTTTAGCCTATAGATCACCTTCCAAACCTCTGTGGTAAAAGCATGAGAAAATATTTTTCTCTCAATCATGATATCCCAGCAGAAGGCTTTTTCACATGGTGAAATCACCTTAGAACATACCACAATTCCTAAAATGAGTATGGTACCATCAACAAATGATTTATAATGTAACTAAAGTCTTAAAACCTTCTATTAACTGCAATGCTTTTTAATGAGGTGCTATCATGTATATTGGTCCCAAGATGGCTGCCAACACTTCTTGGATGAAGTGCTGACAGCCAATCAGATCTCAGGATGAGATGTGTGGTTAGGCTCCGCCCACATATATATATGCTTTTAAATGCTATTTTCTCAGGAAATACTGAACAGATTTACACCAGACCTGCAAAAGGCACTTCCTTGACCTTATGGCTACCTCTCTGCCAAATTTCAAGTAATTCTGTTCAGCCGTTCGGGCTGTAGCTGTGTCTAAAGGTCCTATGGAAAAATGCATGGGGAAAACGCGTTTTGGGACCCCCCTTTTTTCTCGGCCCCTGCTTGACGAATCCCCCCGAGACTTTCAGGGTAGGAGCGGAGCGTAGCGCCCCACCTATTTTGAAAATTTCGCGAGGATTCGTCAACCGGCGCCAAAGTTATTCCAAATAGAATGTTGCGGATTTCCTATGGAAACAGGGTCCTAACTATATCTACCTACTGGCGACTGCCAGTAGGTAATATATATATATATATATATATATATATATATATATATATATATAAATATATATAAATATATATATATATACATACATATACTTATATATGTATGTATATGAGATAAGGTTACAGGGGTGTTTTAGTTAGGCTCAGATTTCATTCATACCTGAGCTAACTATATCGTAGAACCCTGGAATGCACTGCTTATGACCTCACATATTACGTCACTCATGACATGGTCAGTGACATTACTCATGACATCACTGAAGACATCACAAATAACATCACTGAAAACATCACTGATTACATCATCTAGTGAGTATAAGTATTTTCTAACAGTTTATGATTGCTAAACATATATTCTGACCTACTACAAAAGTTAAGTTAGTATACTAGGTGTACTACTACTGAGTGATACAACTTCTAACATATATTATGTGAGTGGATGTGTGACTGTATATATCCTGGTGTGTGTATGTGTTTGCGAATGGCAGTAAGAAGTATAAGTGGGTGAGTGAGTAGCTTTGTGGGTGACTGAGTTTCTATGTGAGTGTCTTTATGGGTGAGATAGTGGGTGTTCCAGTAGCTATATGGATGAGTGAGTGGTGGTACCAGTGGATCTATGGGAGGGTAAGTGGTGTGTAGTAACTGTATGGGTGAGTGGGTGCTTATTTAAGGGAGTTGCCATGTGAATGGATGGATTGGAGAGTGAGTGTCTGTATGGGTAAGTGAGCGGATGTGTGAGCACTTGTATTGATGTGTGAATGGGTATGTAAGTGGTTGTGTGGGTGTGCGAGTTAGTGTGTGGGTGCTTGTATTGGTGAGTGAATGGCAGTGTTGGGATGCTATATGGGTGAATGAGTGTGTGTGAGTGCCTGTGAAGTTAAATAAGTGGGTATGTGAGTAGCTGTATGGGTTAGTATGTGGCTATGTGACTGGCTGTACAGGTGAGTGACTGGTTGTATACGTGGCTGTATGGGTGAGTGAATGATAGTGTGTGTGGCTGTATGAATAAGTGAATGGATGCATGAGTGGATCTATGTAAGAGTGAATGAGTGTGTGAGTACTGGTATGGGTCTATGAATAATTGCGTGGGTATGTGAGTGGGCATACAATACGTTGTATTGGGGTGTCAGTGGTTCTGTGGATGATGTCATCAGTGATGTCCTCAGTGATGTCATCAGTGATGTCACTGACCATGTAATGAGCTGTGTAATATGTGAGGTCATAGGCAGAACATTGCAGGAGAGTAAGGCATAGTTAGCTCAGGTAACTAAAACTGCTGAATTTCACTGGTTTAGTACAAGTGAAATCTGACCCTAAATATAATGTCCCTGTAACCTGTGTTTTTTCCAGTGAATATCTAAGGTTTTTCAAATTTTATTTACTAACTATAATGTCCCTTTAACCTTTGTTTTTTAAGTGAATTTCGATGTTTTTTTAACCAGTAGTCGCGTTTGCAGAGTGGTGGAGAAAGGGGATGGGGCCTCCGGCCAGCTCTCATGAATCCCTCTGTTTTGTACTTACCTGAGGCAACAGGAGGGCTTCTTGGTCACAAAACAACCCTCAGCCTTCAAGATAACTTCATCCCCCAACCAGTGTTGCGCCAGGAAGCTCATTTAGAGAGTGGCAGAGAAAGGGAGCAGGGCCACCCTCAAGCTCTCAGCAATCCCACTGTGTGGGACATGCCAGAGGTAACTGAAGAACTTGTTGGCCCCCATCGTCCTTCAGTTGCCAAAGGGACTTTATTCTCCTACAAGTAGTGTGCCACGAGTCACGTTTGCAGAGTGGTAGAGAAAGGTGGGCATGGCCCCCGATGACCTCTCAGCAATACCCCTGTTTAGCACTTACTAGAGTTAACAGGAAGGCTTGTTGGCCTTAAGGATCCTCAGCATCCAAGGGGACTTCATCATCCAACCATTAGTGCACCAGGAGGTTCATTTGTAGAGTGGTGGAGAAAGGGGGTGGGGCCTCCGATGACCTCTCAGCAATCCCACAATTTGAGACTTACTGGAAATAACACTAGGGCTTGTATGCTCCAAGGACCCTCAGCATTCAAGGGGACTTCATCATACAATCAGTAGTGCACCAGGAGGCATGTTTGCAGAGTGGTGGAGAAAGGGAGCAGGACCTCTGATGACCTCTCACCAGTCCCGCTGTGTCGGACTTACTGGAGGTAACAGGAGGGGTAGTTGGCACCTAAGGACACTCATGAGCCATGGGGATTTCCTCCCCTTCTAGTAGTGCGCCAGGAGGTGCGTTTTGAGTGGTGGAGAAAGGGGGCATGGCCTCCTATGATGTCTCAGCAATACCACTGTGTGGGACTTACTGGGGGTAACTGGAGGGGTAGTGGGCCCCTAAGGACTCTCAGTAGCCAAGGGGACCTCATCCCCCAACTAGTAGCGCACCAGGAGGTGTGTTTGCAGAGTGGTGGTGAAAGGGAGCAGGGCCTTTGGCAACTTGCCGGGCTGATTTATTTCTGTTTTATTAAGGAATGGAGGTTACGTGCCCCTCTCCCTGGACCGAATTTGGCCCCAGGGACCCCATCCCCCAGGGCATGGCCTTTGTTCTGTGTGCCCTAGTCCCACCCAGGACACCAAGTGAATATCTTTAGAGACTGCAGGGGAGCCTGAAGGCCCCTGCGGTCCCTGCAGTCTCCCCGACTCCTGCGAGAGCTGGCATTCCCTTCACACAGAGGGAGCTGCTGGAAAGGAAGCTCACTGTGTTTGAAAACAATTCTGCTCCGCATCCAGCAAGCAGAGCATTTTCAATGCTCTCACTTGCTGGAAGCGGAATGGTTGCTGTGGCTTCGCGTGTGCCATATAGCTCCCGCAAATCCACAGCAAACGGCTATGACCCAGGGGTACCCCTGGACATAGCAGGAACCAGCCCTGGTAGGTGGCAGGCCCCATGGTCATCTATGACTCCAGGAGGGGGGCCAAGTGGCCCACTCGTTTGCACAAGGAAGGTGGTGGTTGCTGGGGCTGTAGGGGGCTGCCAGCCCCCTTGCATTTACGTTATGTTTAGCCCCTGGGAGGGTGGTGTGCCTAGGGCTGTGGGGGGGCTAAAGTGCCCCCTCGCATTCATGTTATATTCACCTGCATACTTATATTTCAATGATCCTGGGAGGTGGCTGTCCCTGGGGTTGCAGGGAGGCTGCAAAGCCCCCCCACACTAATTGTACTTTTACCTTTGGGAGGTGGTGGTTTTCAGGGCAATGGAGTTGCTGAGGAGGCAACCTCTGCATAAATTAAAAACAGTGCCCCGGAGAAATGGTGGTCCCCAGTGCTTTATAAGCCCTAGGAGCAGAACCCCCTGTGCACCTCTCCTAAAGATATTGTGCATTCCCACAGGACCTGGCCCACCCAGGGACTCAAGATTACAGAAGCATGGGAGTCAGTGCTTCTGTTTTTTTTATTTACAGTGTTTCCGCGGATACAGTAGGACTAAATCTAAATGCTTCTTTTTATCCTGCTGGTTGCCAGTGAGACCCCCTAGAGGCCTCGGTGATCAGGGTATTTCTACCAAGCCCTCTTTTCTTTCCTTTTTTAAAAATACGTTTGGACTCAGCTCTAGCTGAGTCCCAAGATGGCTGCCAACACTTCCTGGTTTGAAGTGTTCGCAGCAAATAAGATCTCAACACGAGATCGGGAGGATCCATAAAGCCTTCTTGTCCCTACATATACACATTTGGATTTTCCTTAATGTTTCAAAAAACTGCTGAATGGATTTACGCAAATTTTCAAAGAGGTTGCTTTCTGGTGGAACAGCTACCTTTCTGCCAACTTTGGTGTAATTCTGTTTTTCTCGGCCCCGATTTGACAGATCACCACAAACCTTTCAAGATAGCAGCTGGAGTGAGCCTCATACTAGTTTAGAAAATTTCACAAGGATTCATCAGATGACATCAACATTATTGGCAAATGAAAAAATTATCTTCCTATGGAAACTAAATCCTAAATGTAACTACCTGCTGGTGACGAGTAGTATGTAACATATATATATATAGTGGTCATTTATAAATTTTGAGGGCAACTTCTTCGAGTAGTAATTTACTCTGTCCCCCTGGCAGAAAAACGGGTCATCCGTCAGGAAATAAAATGTAAAGTAGGTCTGGGAGAAATTTTAATTATGCATGAGAAGTCAGAGTAACTTAAGTAATTAAGTATTACTCTTCTGATGCGAAAACTGAAATCACACTATTGCACCAGCTTGAGTAATTTGTGGGAAAACTCCTACTGTAGGAACACAGGAAAAACAAACTGAAACAGTGCAAGTGACTGCTGGCTAGTGGCTGCTGATTTCTAAGCACAAAACTGCATCTTCAGGCTAATTTTTGACACAAGGGTGCATTTAGGCACTAAGAAAACAATGCAAAATACTGGATTACTCTTCTCATACAATTACACATAATTATGAGTTATTTTGCAGTATATGCTAAAGAAAACTATGCCAGTTACAGCCACTCCTAGTATAAATGAGGCCCTTAGTCACTTTTTTGAAGTTCGAATTCTGCCAGAGGGGTAAGACTGTGGCTGTAGCCGAAGATGACTCCATGAGGCCAGATACCTTTTCCGTGAGTTATGCATCGGATATGCTGCTGTGGAAAAGTATCAAAGTGAACCACTTGAAACTTTGGCCCTGCAGCAAAGCACTTTCATTGGTTTGGCAGGTTGGTCCAGGTCCTCCGGATGTTTTTGAAGCCAAAATGTTTCCAAGTCCCTGTTTTCAAGAGATGATAGAAGAGTACACTTTGACACCAGCCAAGGGTCCTGGATCTTGGGGCAGCACTTGTGGAACAAGACTCACATGTCAACTTCTCAGCTGAGCAGTTGCAGAAAAGGCCTCTTGTAGCTTGTGCCCCTTTGACTTGAACAGGAGGTCAGCCTTGTTTCACCTGGAGTCCATGTATTTGTCTTGGATAGAGAGAACAAATCCAGTCTTCTATGCTCTTCACAGGTTACAGACATTTATATAAAATCTGACTTCACCAGTGACTATGGATTTTAATAAATATTTTTTTTAAATGTAAGACTGAAATTTGTAGGCATTTTCTTGCCTGAGATACCATTATCAATTTTGTTATTGCATCCCAAAGCTTTCCTATCGAACAATTAACCTTTCTAAATAGGTTTTAGGGCTTTATCACTTTAAGGACAGAAGTAATATTAAACACTGGCAAGTACTACTTTTAAATACCACACACCCTGCCTTATTGACAATAAGGCCTCCTTAGGATTGACAAAAATTCAAAAGGAAGGTTTTTACTTCTTAGAAGGGATTATTGTGACAGGTCGGATTTGCACTTTAAAACTTTGCAGCCAGGCTACAATGGTAGTCCAGTAGTCATTGCAATGGGTGGCCTGTGGTTGCTGCAGTCCACTAATGACATTTAACCTACAGGCCTTGGGGACACTTTGTATCATGCACAAGGGACTCATATGTAAGTTCTATATACCAATTGCAGGTATGCCAATTTAATCATGATGAAAGGGGGAGCACAGTCAATTTACCACTGGTAGTCAGGGGTAAATCGTTTGAACAGCTTGTAAAAACAGTCATTACCAACAGGGTCTGATTCACAAATCCATATGCTAGTATAACGTGCAAATGGCAGAATATATGACATCTAAACATTCACAAAAGGTGACTTAGCAGCTGTAAACCCTAATACTCTTTTGAATATAAACCCCAACAGCATACCCCAACTACAAGCTCCAACACAAGCTACGGCAAGAGGACTTGTTGAGCTTTGTTCAGGCTTGAAAGCATATGTATACTCTACACACATAATAGTTTTCAGCCATTAACCTCTGTCAAAGTCAGTAGCTCTAGCCACCAGGCCACAACTCCTCCTGTTGCTGGTAATACTATAAGTGATTCCCAGATGGGAAAGGGAATGAAACTCTTTCAGACTATGTCTGACCATCTCCTCGAATGCAATATTTTTACTGTGGAAAGAAAAGGAGAAAGACAAATGTGTCAAGGCACAAAAGCATTTACAGTGACAGAGTTCATGTATACCTTTCGAATAAATGTACCTTTTATACAAATACCAAAATTCACAAAGCTAGCCAATGATTACATCTGAAAAGCAGCAAGTAGTGCTTCGTTCCAGGTGTACCCTTTGGATGTTTTTTAACATTTCCTAAAAAGGAAACATCTTAATATATGTGTTGGACCCGGAATCCTTGGCGTGGTTTCCCCTGACATTTTGCCTTCTGACCTCCTGTATTGCTGACTTCATTTTTGCTGGCTTCAAGACTCGGGGCGCTTTACCACTGCTGGCCAGTGCTATACACAATTAGCATTTTTGATTAACTTGTAAGTCTCTACTAAATTGCACTACATGTGCCCAGGGTCTATAAATAAAATGCTTCCCATGGGTCAGCATCACTGATTGTGCCACCCACTTAACTAGCCCTTTAAAAATGTCACAAGCCTGTCAATGCAGAGCCTGTGTGCGCAGTTTTGATATGATTTGATTTTTGAATCAATAGAGTGCACAAATGCTCAAAGGCCTCTTTTCTCTGCTTCTGTCTAAGGCTGGGACTGATGGCTCAGTTGCTGAAAAGCCAGGTTTTGAGAGATTTCCTAAAAGAAGATTTGAACTTGCCTTCAGTTGGGGCGGGAGAGGTTCCACAGTTCGTGTGACAAAGCTTCTAACTCCCCAGGAGATTTGTCTGAACTTAGGGACAACCAAATATTTGGCAGTAGTGGCTCTGAGTTTTCTAAGTGGAGAGTGCCAGATTAATTTGTTCAAGGCCAGAGCTTTTAGGCCTGTGCGGAGCTCGCAGAGTTTCACTCTGTGGAATTCCCCGGACTTACCCAGACACTCTGTTACATTCTGTGGAGTTTTACTAGTGAATAGAGTAGTTGCCTTGGTCATATATCTCCCTCTACAGTGCACATACGCTGCAGATTGGCAACGCAAACGGAGCTAGCCCTGCAAACCTTTTGGCAGAGAACTCTGAGAGGACTCTGGCAAAGCTAAGATACATAAAAACAGCAGTTAGAGGCAGGGCTAAACATCAAAAACATGCAAAGCAGCACTTTTGCACACGATGCAGTTTTTCTGATCCAAGAAATACCCGACAAATGATGACTTTTATACAGGTACAGAGCAAACTGAATCAAACAAAGTACCATCATTAATAAATGTCTCGGCTGCAATATAGAGTGCGAATAGAGGCAAAGATAAAAATGGATTCTTCCCCTAGTCTTCTTCCAATTGTTCAGTTGCCTCGGATACTGGTTTAATTTTATTTAATAATAAAATTAAAACAGTGGTTGGCATAATTGATTCATGAAGTACTAACAGCGAACATTATGTCTGCCCAAATGGACCCGCATGGCTTGTGCTCTTTGGCAATAGTTTCTCTGAGGCAGAGTGTGACACGTAACTAGCAGCATCTGTTGTTCAGAGACCACGTCCTTTCTGCTATTGTAGTAAATAGAGATTAAAGGAGTTCAATATTGGTTTCTGTGATGTTAATTTGCTCAGAGATTTGTAGAAACACATAAGACATCACCCTTCAAGGCCTTTCATTTTATAGACCTGCTGTTGGGAGTCGGCACCATTTTTTAAACTCAAGGGGGAATATTCTCAAGAACGTGTGATATTCATCGCAAAATTAGCTTAACGCAAGTCTTCACATCACAGTCTATCACGGGAAATTAACACCGTGGTAACGTGGTATTCACAAGCCGGTGGTACCATGCGGTAGGCTCACGATAACGCGTCATGTCCGCAATAAAGTCAATGCGATGCCACAAAAATGCATAACACAAACGCAAAAAAAGCTGCGATGAGACCAATAGCGATACAAAAATCAGCGAAAACCAGCGACAAGCCTGCAATTCCCATGTGTCATTTGGGAAAATGCACTATAAAAGCAGAGTTAAAAAAGGGAGAACAAAAGAAACTGCATAGCACCATGGATGCAGCCGGACCGAGTGCAGAGGCCAACATGAACCTGAAAAGCCCCACAGACCACCAGCAAGGAACCTCGTGGTCGGGGAAGGCCAAGGAGAAGAGGAAGAGGCAGACAGGGTGCAGTCCGCAGGAAAACCACATCAGCGTCACGGAGGTGACAAAACACCACCACCCACTGAACATCAAAATGACAAACGTGAATGCAGTCGGAGTGTCGAGGAGGTCTATGGAGGACAAGAGGCGATGGATTGATGTGAAAAGCCAAACCAAGCACAAACCCGCATCCAACAGGAAGGCAGCAATGGCAACAGGAGTAGGAGTCCTGCGCCACAGGAGGAGCTGGAGGAAACGGAGGCCACAGTCATCAGGGTGGAGACGGCACAAGTAGTTGGGAGTCCGGACACAGCTCGATTGGAGGACCTGACACAACATCAACAGGGTGAGTAACAACCAGGGCCTGGGGGGATGGGGGGAGATGGGCACAATGTCACAAATGCACAAAGATGTGCAGCACACTGCACACCCACAATGACCCTGGATCATGTCCCTGATCCCTGTGGCACACTGCAGCACACACACATAGCAATAACAGCACATCCAACGACAATGTGGCACAAAGTGCAACACCGACACTGCAGGACAGAGGACACAACTGGGTCCGCTAATGCGGAGAAACAGGCCAATCACATCTAACATAGCAGGAAACTGTAAAATGGAAATGCACATGTACAACCACACATCTATCATGTAATCCAAATGTCCACTGTCCCGCAACAAATATACAGCACCTCCCAAACAGTCACAATGTACACAGCCATACAGTCTGCATGTAAACTAGAACAATGTGCCAACATACATGTCAACAAAATTTCAAAAAGCATCTCCCCTTCACATTGCACATGGACAAACAACACCTCCAACAGAGCAGACCAGACCACTCATCAGTGATGCTGGAGAGGACCACCGCACCTTCAACACCAACGCCATACAACAGCCCATGGACATCTTATGCCACCCACCCCCAGGAGCAGGGCAGCCAAGCCACACAGAGGAGACCCCAGCCCCTGCACACACCACACAGCAGGAAGCACCTGCCACCACAGCTGGATCCCAACACTTCACCTAGGCACACATCGCATTCCAATGCCAGGTGTCAGAATGCAAAAAGGAGGTGGCCGAACAGGTGCGAGTGGGGTCAGAGCTCATGGAAGCCGAAGTAGATCACATACGTGGGTGTTCAAGTCCCATCAGGGCCCACCTACACTCCACAAAGAAGACCCACACCGCAACAGATACACATACATGTGCACATTTCCTACAATGAACCACGCCCAGAGCCCCGGAATCATCATTCACACCCCCATGCTGGACCTCCGTATGACGGCCCATTCCACTCCTCTTATGCATTGAGTGGCTGACGACAAAGCTACATGTCCATGATCTTACCCGCTGCCAGCGGTGACATGGTTGCGTACGATGTACACAGCACAATGTAATGTTCGAGGCCCCGGGGCCCTCATGCATACATCATGACCACACGGACACAATCAGATAGTTTGTGGAACTGGCTGCGGGCACGGGCGCCCGGGCCCCTTTATTGGCAGGGTCACATGTACAGTGATGCCTGTGCTGGATGGGTCTGGGGTGAGTGTAAGCCAGCCCGCACGGAGTGGTTGGTGCTGGCCACAACTTAAACAGTGTGTAGTACAGTAGGATCTGCTTCTTATGGTTACCCCCACTTTTTGATGATGTAACACTGTTTTTCGACTTTAGTCTGGCTGGGGCCCTGCTATTCAGGACCCCAGCCTAGCTGCTTCCTCTCTAAATGGATACACCACAGATTGGATTCTGGGGTGCCCTTAAAAGTCCCTAGTATATGGCATACTATGTACCCAGGGCTCAGGGGCTGCAGCATGTATTATGCCACCCCTGGGAAGCCCTCCAAAATGACACCACAAGTCTGCTAATGAAGCCTGGGTAAGGTGGTGCACACACTTCTTACTGAGATATAAGTTCACTATATCTCACCTATCACTGCACATATAAACCTATCAGTCACCCCTATGGCAGGCCTTATCAATCCTGAAGGCAGGGTGCTTGGTTTTGTGTGAGAGGGTGCCCATGCATGAGCAGAGCCCCTCTGCAGCCTTCGGAATCTCTTCTCCGGGGTTGGCTGTGATGCAGCCTAACCATATACTCTTAAGCACATTATAACCAAACGGTAAATGCTAACTTTGGACTGGGTGCACGGAAACATGTCATGTTTGGTGTCAAACACCTTGGAATCATACTCCCACACCAGTAACTGGTGTAGGAGTGTGATCCCACCCTTCTAGAGGGAGAGACATGACAGAACCTGTTTACCCGGTACCAGCTAACAAAGCCCTGGCATCACAAAATGGATGCTGCCAGCCACAGACACGGGTCTGGCCTCCAGCTGCTGACCGAAACTCCGGCAGGGGAGGCCTGTACAATAGGTTTCCTATCACAGGGAGGCGTCACCACCTCCCAGACAGGCTTTAGTGTATTGGGGCTGGGTGGGTGCACTCCAAGAGTGCTTTGAAGTCCTGCACTAGGGGCACATTTGATGTCCCTGTGCAGAGTCCAGCTCAAACCGGTTGCAGGGGCTACCAGCCCCTGCTCTGGTACAAAACTGGACAGCACACAACTCATTCAGAAATGGTCCATGAGCATTGGTGCACTGAGTTTAGTGGCACCTGGAGTGCTGAGCAGGGTATCAGGTAGATGATGGCATCCACGACAGTTGTGAGCAACTCCGTTAGTCTGCCAGTATGACTGGTTCGACTCTGGCAGTTGGCGTTTGGAGGTGGTCCTGGTGGTGGTGCCGTGTGCCTCCTGCGGTGATGCGAAGTCCGGGCCGGTCAGAACTCGATTTGATATGTGAGCCCTGGTGGACTGCATTTGAGTGCGGAGGCAGCGGACAGCGCAGGACCACAGACACATGGCATTGAGGACCCCAAGGCCATCGTCTCAGAGGCCATCCAATATCTCACCGTACTAGCTCCCTGACTTGAGCTGCACAGAGTTAGTGGCCCTGGATGCACTGTGGCCGGCACAGGCACACCGCCACGGGACGGTGACTTGCTGTCAGAGGCGTTTACAGTCTTCAACTAACACGGGAGCAGAATGATGCTAATTTCCCAATGCCCCCATCGGAACGTTTCCGCGAGAATAGGTATAACTCTCTACGGGCAAGTGTCGACGGGGGAAAGGGGAATTGGACAGAGAAGAGACAGCCCTGGATATCTTCGTCGTTGTAGAGAAACGATTCTGCAACAATTAGCATTTGTTCACTACACAATTCCTTAAGCATTAACTTACTGTATATGAGGTAATGAATTAGCTTGTCTTACCAGGAAGTATTCAGGGCCAAACCTCTCTTCTATTTCTCAGTTGCTTGAGTGTGTAACAACTGACTTGCTCAGGCTCTTGCTAACCCTTTCTTCTTCTTCTTTTCTTACTGGAGTGAAGGTGGTGTCGGGTCTTGGAAATAGAATTAAACAGTTGAGTAACGTGAATCTTCTCTGTCGAGTATAACTACACTGCTGTTGGGTAACTGTTAACTTACTTCATCTTCTAGCCGTGAGCATGTTATACTTTTTCGTTGAGCTACAGCCTTAGGAACAGATAACCGTAAGCTAGGTGTAAATAGACTTCCTAGTTTTGATAACCTATTTATCTATAATGTCTGAGGTACTTTCCGCTGCTTAGGTACTATGGTAGATTTACTCGGAAACTCTAAGACTATGCACTATCTGTCTTGTCCCAAAGGAATTAAACAAGAACAGTGCGAGGAGGGTTTCGCGTTGTTCAGGTTTAAACTATGAATACTCTAAGAGAGTCTTAATGAATACTCTGAGAGAGTCTTATTCCTTCTGCGGAATAAACTCAGAATTGTCACCGGACTCCGAACTACTCACTGTCTCTCATGACTAGAATTCGGACTTCCTACTTGTCAGGAATAGGTTCTACATACTATTCAAGTTACAACGAGATACACTAACCTGAGTATGTAAGGTGACCGTCGAAGGATAGCACGACGAAATTCCTCGACGCGACCTACCCTAACTTCCACGACGGTGAGGTACGTGTTGCTTCGATAATTTCTCTGGTGAAGTGCGCTCGAGAACGTTGGCACGCGCGCCTCACCTGCTGCGTTAGAATTCAGTAAAGACTAGAACGCCGACCCATGAATGCGTCAGCGGCCATATTGCAAATCCAGCGGCGCCAACAAATACGCCAACTGAGAGCCCCATGAATTCCATCACTCGGTTTAACCGAGGAGATGGTATTCACAGTGGTGGGTTCCGAATTACGCGGAGGAAACCTCCCGTGAACCCTGACAGTACCCCCTCTCAACGGGGTTTCCTCCAAGCGAGGTTTATTAGGATACTTGGCATGAAAGGCCTGGATCAAATGTGGCGCGTAGACATCCAAGCTTTTCTCCCAGGATCGCTCTTCAGGTCCAAAACCTTTCCAATCAATGAGATAAAAAAAGGTGATTGCGACTCCATTTTGAGTCCAAAATTCTCTTTACTTCGTATTCAGGGTCTCCCTCAACAATAATGGGAGCAGGGGGAGATGTTTGACGTAAAGTGGATTGCACCTTTTTTAGTAGGGAAACATGAAAAACCGGGTGAATTTTAGTAGTAGCTGGCAATGTCAAACGATAGGTGACAGAATTTATGATTTTTTCAATAGGGAAAGGACCCATAAAACGTGGTTGGAATTTACGGGTGCCCTTAAGGCGTAAATTCTTCGTAGACAACCAAACAAGGTCTCCTACATTAAGCATGGGCGTAGGTCGTCTTTTCCGATCAGCACCACGTTTATAAGATGCCTTAGCAGCAGTCAAATTTCGTGTAGCCGATTGGTGGATGTTGACTAGGCGTTGGGCAAAATCCTGAACTACAGGGACTTCGATGTTAGACAAATGAATATGTGCATTAGGATGCCTGCCAGAAGTTATGAAAAAGGTGGAGTACCCAGTGGAAACATTTTGAGCATTATTGTGAGCAAATTCAGCAGACCACAAGTAATCAGGCCAATCTGCTTCCTCATCAAGCAAATAAAGCCGTAGGTATTGTTCTAACTCTTGGTTTGTGCGTTCAGTTTGTCCATCCGTTTCTGGATGGAAACTAGTGGAATAGCGGTGGTATAGGAATTGGGACCCCCTGTCAGTTATTAACACCTTAGGAATGCCATGAAGGCGAATGACATGTTGGTTAAAGAACTGTGATAATTGTAGTGATGTTGGTGTGCCTTTAATAGGTACAAAATGTGTCATTTTACTAAAAGTGTCCACACAGACTAGGATAGTGTCAAAACCATGAGAGGATGGGAGATCGACAATTAAGTCTAAAGATACTGTGTGCCAGGGATATGGGGGAGTTGGTAAAGGTTGTAAAAGGCCTTTTGGTGCTTGCCTGTCCGATTTTCCCCGAGTGCAAATCTCACATCCCAAAACATATTGTCGAATGTCACTTGTCATGTGTGGCCACCAGAAATTTCGTTTAACTAATTCATCTGTCTTGTGGACACCTTTATGACCTGCTAGAGGGTGATCGTGACATTCACATAAGGCTTTAGTTTGAAGGTCTGTGGTGGGTAGGAATAGTGCTTGTCCGTGATAGGGTAATCCATTCTGGACAGTTCGTAAAGGGTCTTCAGCGGCCCAGTCGTGGATAAGAGCAGTGGTCATGTGTTCTCGAATTTGATCTTCAAAAGGTTCCAAGGAAATGGTTCCAATGATTCTGTCAGCCGGAATTATTTGCTGATTTTCGACCTTGATACTCTGATGGTCAGTATCCAATCTGGACAAGGCGTCCGCCTTCCCATTTTGGGAACCAGGCCTGTATGTGATGACGAAGTCGAATTCCGCAAAATAGAGGGACCATCGAAGCTGGCGTGGTGTAAGAGTTCTTGCAGAACGTAAAAACTTCAGATTTCTGTGGTCAGTGAATATCGTCACCGTATGCTTAGCACCCATGAGGTAATGCCTCCATTCTTTAAAAGCATCCTTAATGGCTAAAAGCTCCTTCTCTGTGATGGTGTAGTTGCATTCCGCTGGGCTGAGTTTACGAGAACGATACGCCACAGGGTGCAGCTGGCCGGTGTTTTTGTGCCTTTGAGATAAAATGCCTCCTATAGCAAAGTCGGAGGCATCAGTCTCTAGATAAAATGGCTCTGTGGGGTCAGTATGTAGAAGAATAGGTGCCGAAGTGAAACTTTTCTTTAATAAGGTGAATGCTTGCTCAGCTTCCTCTGACCAATTAAAAGGAACTCCTTTTATCAATAATCTGGTTAAAGGTAGAATCTTTTGAGAAAAACCATGGATAAATCTTCTATAGAAGTTAGCAAAGCCTATAAAACTCTGGACTTCCTTGCTGGTGGTTGGAGATTGCCAGTCCGCAACTGCCTTTACCTTGTGTTCATCCATGGAGATTCCAGAAGGTGACAACACGAATCCCAGGAACTCTACTGTGGTGGTGTTGAACAGACATTTTTCTAGCTTCACATATAAGGAATTTTCTCTGAGACGTTGTAAAACAGCTCGGACCTGTCCGTGATGTTCCTCTTCAGACTTAGAATAAATCAAGATGTCATCTATGTATACTATCACACATAGATCAATGAAGTCCTTCAGAACATCGTTTATGAAATACTGAAATGCCGCTGGCGCATTGCATAGGCCGTACGGCATCACCTGATATTCGTAAAGAACGTATTTAGTCCTGAAGGCTGTCTTCCATTCGTCACCTTCTCGCACTCTGATTAGGTGATAGGCTCCCCGAAGATCAAGACGGGTGTAAATCTTGGCTTCTTTAACTTGGTCAATCAACACAGAGATCAGAGGCAAAGGATAACGATTCTTTGTTGTTATTCTATTGATTGCTCGAAAGTCTATACAGGTTCGAAGGTCCCCTCCTTTCTTGGGCACAAAGAAGAGAGGGGAGGATACTGGTGACTGGGAAGGTCTAATGAAACCGTTATCCAGATTTTTCGTTAAGTATTCCTTTAGATGAAGATTCTCCTTTTCAGTGAGGGCGTAAACTCGGCTGCATGGTAAATTCACCCCCGGTTCCAGGTCTATCTTGCAGTCATAAGACCGATGTGGAGGTAATCTTTCTGCTTCAGCTTCGTCAAAAACATCCTTGAAATCCTGAAGGTTTTTAGGAATTTCAGTAGTTTGAATCACGCATACTGTCTGTCCATTGTCACAAAGTTGCGCAGCCACGCTTTTTTCAGCTAGTGTGTCTGGTTCAGAGAAACAATGTTGGGCACAATATTTTGAATCTAAGGCTATGGTTCTGGCCACCCAATCAATTGACGGATTGTGTTCTGTGAGCCATGGAATTCCTAAAATGAATTGAAATTGAGGAGCATCTATTAGATCAAACTGCATTAGTTCTTGATGACCCTCCTTGGTAATTATCTGTACAGATTCAGTGTGGCTGGTTATTGGTCCTGAAGTTAAGTCTGACCCATCAACTGCCTTAACCTTTTCGCTCTTCTCCTTTTTGATTGCCAGTAAACCTATCTGAACTGCAAATTTTTGATCGCAAAAATTACCAGTTGCCCCGGAGTCTATCATGATTGCGATTTCCTGCAAGATCACTGTTCGAAATTTCAAAGTAACAGCTAAGGTCAGGTGAGGTGTGGAGACTTGCTGGGTATTCGCCAGTTGATGAAACACTGGAGTTGTGTCTTTACTTGCATCCACCAGTCCAACTCCGCCTACTGGTGGTGCTGAGAGTTTTCCTTCTCCTTGTTTTGTAACTTAGGTCTCTTCAGACAGGCCTTAACAAAGTGACCACTTCCTCCACAGTACATACAAAGCTTGTTCTGACGTCTTTTTTCTTTTTCTTCCTGCGACAATGGACCTCTAATGGCACCTATCTGCATAGGTTCCTCTCGAGTGGTTTGCTCAACAGTTCGTGTTGATTCTGACTTGATTCGATCAAACCGAGGGACACTTGATCTAAAATCCCTTCTTCTTTCTCCCTTTCTTTCATTTAGGCGATAATCAATCTCTAACACCAGGTCTATTAAGGCTGAGATTTCAGAGGGTCGATTTGGAACCTGAGACAGGGCATCTTTTAGTTCATCTTTCAATCCCCTGTAAAACACTGCTGCTCTTTTACTCATTGGCCAATTTGTCTCCACTACCAACTTATTAAATTGAGCCAAATAAGCTACCAACTCTCTATTACCCTGACGAAGCTCTAGCAATTCATTATCCGTGGCCTGTGAAGCTTTCCTCCTATCGAATATACGAAGAAATTCTTTCTTAAAATCTTCAAGATTGTAAAGGATTGGATCATCTTGTGTTACTAAGGGCATCGACCAGGAGGCAGCATCCCCACTAAGATAAGATAAAATGAACGCTACCCGAGATTGAGCATCAGGGAAAATCGCAGGACGGCACATAAAATGTAGGGAGCATTGAGTCAGAAAAATCTGGGCCTTTTGGGTGTCTCCATTAAATCGCTCCGGAGGAGCAAGGGGAATTACTGGGGACAAGGAGTGCACCACCTGAGTGGTACCCAAGGGTACAGAGCTTGAACTTATGTTTTGTCCTAGAGTTTCAAAGGCTGTGGATTTTACATTTGTTCCAGAAATGGTCTCCCTTCCCTTGATAACCAGTATCTCCTGTCTTAAGATTTGATTCTCCTCTCTAACAGCTCCTAGATCCCTTTGTATATTTCCAAGTATTTCACTCAAATCTTTTAGATCTAACCCTTCCGCCATTCTGCTCAGGTATTGATGACAACGTGGGCACTTCACTCTGTCAGAGGCGTTTACAGTCTTCAACTAACACGGGAGCAGAATGATGCTAATTTCCCAATGCCCCCATCGGAACGTTTCCGCGAGAATAGGTATTACTCTCTACGGGCAAGTGTCGACGGGGGAAAGGGGAATTGGACAGAGAAGAGACAGCCCTGGATATCTTCGTCGTTGTAGAGAAACGATTCTGCAACAATTAGCATTTGTTCACTACACAATTCCTTAAGCATTAACTTACTGTATATGAGGTAATGAATTAGCTTGTCTTACCAGGAAGTATTCAGGGCCAAACCTCTCTTCTATTTCTCAGTTGCTTGAGTGTGTAACAACTGACTTGCTCAGGCTCTTGCTAACCCTTTTTTCTTCTTCTTTTCTTACTGGAGTGAAGGTGGTGTCGGGTCTTGGAAATAGAATTAAACAGTTGAGTAACGTGAATCTTCTCTGTCGAGTATAACTACACTGCTGTTGTGTAACTGTTAACTTACTTCATCTTCTAGCCGTGAGCATGTTATACTTTTTCGTTGAGCTACAGCCTTAGGAACAGATAACCGTAAGCTAGGTGTAAATAGACTTCCTAGTTTTGATAACCTATTTATCTATAATGTCTGAGGTACTTTCCGCTGCTTAGGTACTATGGTAGATTTACTCGGAAACTCTAAGACTATGCACTATCTGTCTTGTCCCAAAGGAATTAAACAAGAACAGTGCGAGGAGGGTTTCGCGTTGTTCAGGTTTAAACTATGAATACTCTAAGAGAGTCTTAATGAATACTCTGAGAGAGTCTTATTCCTTCTGCGGAATAAACTCAGAATTGTCACCGGACTCCGAACTACTCACTGTCTCTCATGACTAGAATTCGGACTTCCTACTTGTCAGGAATAGGTTCTACATACTATTCAAGTTACAACTAGATACACTAACCTGAGTATGTAAGGTGGCCGTCGAAGGATAGCACGACGAAATTCCTCGACGCGACCTACCCTAACTTCCACGACGGTGAGGTACGTGTTGCTTCGATAATTTCTCTGGTGAAGTGCGCTCGAGAACGTTGGCAGGCGCGCCTCACCTGCTGCGTTAGAATTCAGTAAAGACTAGAACGCCGACCCATGAATGCGTCAGCGGCCATATTGGAAATCCAGCGGCGCCAACAAATACGCCAACTGAGAGCCCCATGAATTCCATCACTCGGTTTAACCGAGGAGATGGTATTCACAGTGGTGGGTTCCGAATTACGCGGAGGAAACCTCCCGTGAACCCTGACACTTGCGGTGCTGTGAGATGGGCCACGCGAGCTGAGCGGGTCCTCATCGATGTCTGAGGTGAATGTGGCAGAGGGTTGCGGGTGACAGTGGAAGTGGAAGGTGTCCTCCAGGGCATGATGCAGAGGGTAGAAGCCATCCGGAAGCGGCAAATTGAGGAGTGGAATGCTACAGCCTCATTTTCGCCAACAAATCAGTATCACCGACATGATGATGAAGACAACCCCCAGTCCATAGACTTAGTTGCCATCAAAGTTCAACCAGAAAGTGTCCATGGCTGTCGGGGAACAGACTTAGTGGCACGGGAGCTGTAGGGGTATGCAGTCTGTGATGGGGCCAATACAATGATATGAAAACTGTCATCAAGACTGAGTTCGAAATGTGTGACCTACTCGACCGCAGTGTAGGCCTGAGGCAGTGGTCAGCCACATGTTGTTGGCTCGCAATGCAAAGAGTTAGTGACACCAGAGCAGTTGTTGGCAGTGTTCGATCACCTCCGTAACGAGGATCTTTTTTTCCTCTGGACTGCACCATGTCTTCCTCTTACTCCTCTCCATGCGTTCAATGATATGAACTCTGCCATACACAGATCAAGACTCAGTTCCAACTGTGTGACCTACTTCACCGCAGTGTAGGCCGAAGACAGACAGGTGTTGTGCGAGTGCTATGCACAGAGTTGGTGGCACCACATCGAAAACCTCTCATGAAAAAGCAGAACAAATCGCCAACGGATCTGACGAACATGCGCCCCATCTCACTCCTGCCTGTTCTAGGAAAGATCACTGAATGGATGGTGCATTCGGAGCTAAAAGCATTTGTGGAGAACCATAACATCTTGCATCCCCAGCAATCTGGGTTTCGCCCTGGCCACTCCACCGAAACGGCTCTGATAGAACTCTCTGACTCCATCAAGTTCTTGCAGGATGAGCGAAAGCAGGCCGTCCTCATCCTGCTCGATCTAACAGCAGCTTTTGACACTATCTCTCATGTCATCTTGAATGACAGGCTGCGAGAGATTGGCGTGACAGACACAGCTTTGGCATGGGTCAAATCCTTCTTGTCCAATAGGTCCCAATCTGTATCTTTGGGTCACTACCTATCCAGCGAAAAAACTATTACATCTGGAGTACCGCAGGGATCCATATTAAGTCCACTTCTTTTCAACATCTATATGGCACCCCTCCTCACTGTGATAGAGTCACACGGGATCCTCGTTACGTCATATGCTGACGACACTCAATTGGTCGTCTCCATTGACAAAAACCGCACGGATACAGAATTGCGTTTTCAGAATTGTCTCACTGAGGTATTTCAGTGGTTAAATAAAAACCACTTGAAGTGCAACAGTGGGAAAACTGAAATCATACCATTAGGCCAGGATCTACCTTTCTGCCCGAGGGATTGGTGGCCCAAAGACTCTGAGGCCCCTCCCAGTGCTGTGTCTTCTGCGCGCAATCTGGGTGTGCAATTTGATGCTACTTTATCTTTTGATGATCATGTTAGGATCACGGCTGGCTGCTGCTTCGGTCTTATTAAATCTCAAAAGAAATTTTTTGACTTCCTCCCCATTGCCTCCAGGAAATCGGTCGTGGTCGCACTGATACTCTCCCGACTCGATTATTGCAATGGGTTGATGGCAGGGGTGAAAAAGTCCACTTTGAAGAAGTTACAAAGTGTACAGCACGCGGCGGCACGGTTAGTGTTAAAACTTCCTAGGAAATCCTCAGCCTCAACTGCATTAAATTCTCTGCACTGGCTGCCACTGCATAAGAGAATTCTTTTCAAACTCTTACTCACAGTTTTTAAATCTTTGAAGAATTTAGGTCCCAAATACCTTGTTAATCGTTTTATTCATTATGATCCTGTACGATGTCTGCGATCCTCAGGGGCCAATCTTGCTAAGATCCCGAGGCATAAATATAAAACTAGGGGCGGAAAAACATTCACAGTCCTAGCAGCAAGGGCTTGGAATAATCTACCCGTTAATCTTAGACTGATTGAGTCTGAGTGCCCCTTTAGGAAACAACTAAAGACCTGGGTCTATCAGCAATCTGATACCTATGTGTTGGCAGCTATCTAGATCTTTTCACCACCTATCTCCTATACGCATGCTCAGCGCCAGGATGCTCCTTTCGGAGCGAAAGTTGCGCTTTACAAATATCCAAATAACAATAACAATAACATAAACTCCTCCATAGTGTGTACTCTGCCATTGCGTAATCAAGACTAAGTTCCAAATGTGTGACCGACCTGGCAGCTGTGTAGGCCCGGGGAGTATGTAAACGAGAAAGGAGTACTGCGGACCTGTGTTGCGGATGCCGTGATGGTCTTAGGGGACTGCTAAGCTCGTGGGCCTCGGACTAGGAGCTTGCGCTGGCACGTGGTGGACCCTCCTTGACACACACCGGTGTCGGCAGGTGAGCAGGGACGGGCATGACGGGTAGGGGACCAGCGGCCCGGGGTGCAGCAGGTGCGCAGGTTCACAGGCAACACCGCTCACGGCGACGGTGTCGACCTCGTGCCGGGCTGGGAGGCGCCGCCCTGGCAGAGACGTTGGGCATTCCGGAAGAGAACCACGCCCAGAGCTATGTGCTTTTTATTCACACCCCTACACTGGCCTGGCGTAAGCCGGGCGAGCCCACTCCACACACACTTACAGGGGGGTGTCACAAGCTACATTTCCGGGATCTTCCCCACTGGCTGGGGTGACATGGTTGCATCCACTGTCCACTTCACTCCATACACCAGCAGTGTATGTGGACATGGATATGTCTGTGGTCTGCATACTGCAGTCTGTCCAGCACATCTCCCCCACACTTGGCATTGTGTTCCTTCTCACTCATGGGTCACTTGCCTCTGTCGCACTAGCCTGGTTCCCACCTCTCCTCACATTCCACCATTGTGTGGCTGAGGTGCCATGCCATTGATGGCTCATGTACATGGCTAGCCCGGGTTGCCGCAGTAAGTTACGCTGTCGTGTCTGGTGGGTGGGCATGTTGTTTGGCATGTTGAATGTGAGTCTCTGACATGTGCATTCCCACAGTTGTGATTTGCATCATTGTGGCGTTGGGTGGTGTGGTGTGTATATTTGGTATTTGCCAACGAGCAGTTCATTTCCATGGATGCCATCCTGTTAGTGCTGTCGGTAGAAGTAGGAATCATGCACACTGCCTGGGTAGCTGGTGAAGACGTTGGTGGCGATTCTCAGGTGGTCCACTGTTGCCTGCACATTTGGGAATGTGTGTGCTTGCTGTTGAGGTAATTGTGTGCAGGGTCACCAGGGGGCACAAGTAGGACATGTGTGCCGTCAATTGCCCGGTTATCCGGATAAGACATTGCAAGAATGTGCTCAACGAGCATCAATGAAAAACAGAAGGGACCTGCTTAACACCACTACTACGTCCAGAAAGAACGATATCGTGTTTGTATCTAAATACACTACCAGCTCACCTACCATCAAAAAGATCATCAACAGCCGATGGGAGCTTTTGGCCAACGAACCAGATTTCAATAACATTTTTAAGGAACTACCATTACACGCATATACCAGAGGAAGAAATCTACGTGAATTACTATCTACCAAACGAGTTCATGCCACCCAAACTTCATTTAAGGGAACCTTAAAATGTTCCAACTGTTCTCACTGTAACAATGTTATTCTGGGACATGAATTAACACATCCGATTACTGGCAAGAAAATATCACTTAGACACACAAGTGATTGTAATACAAGCAATGTTGTATACGGCATTAAATGTCCATGCGGCAGGATTTACATAGGAAAAACAGAACGGAAAATCAAAACAAGGCTAACAGAACATAAGAGTCGCATTAGGACTAAGAATTTGAACTCTTCGCTTGCCGTTCACTGGTCAGAAGCAAATCATTCAATCTCACAATTGAGATTCCAGATCATAGAATGTGTTTACCCAGTCCCAGGAGTAAATAACCATCTTAAACTCTTACAACGAGAAACATATTGGATAAAATTCCTGGACACAATGCTCCCTAAGGGATTAAACGACAGATTGGACATGGCATGCTACTTATAATGCTATTTATAATTCCAATTATGAGTTGAAACTCATTAAGTCTGTCTTCAACATGCCAGTTCCAAATTTTTTGTTGATATTTTGTCTTCGCTTATTGATTCTAGCATGAACATTTGTCCATAAGAATTGATGTTATAAAGCTTGTTTATTGAGTACATCAGGTTTTTCCATCAATAAGATTCATACTGTCAGTACCGCCACGGTCAGTCCCTTTCACCTCATTTCAAACCTTTACACACTATGATCCCTCCACATTTCTCTCATAGTTAACATGATCCCCTTCAATCATAGTTTAACAGTATATTTTTTCTCTCCACAGAAGGAGACCTGAGCGTTCAATATCACCTTCAGTCCCCTCTCTTCGATATAACATTCATGTTTTTTAACAACCCTTAGTACATATCATTTATTATTCATTCTTAGATTTCTTGGATTAGCATCTAATAGCTTCTTATTTTATTATTGTCTGGTTAATTTCACAGAACGTCGCGTATATCTCACGGCCCGTAAGTACAGTCACCGACGAGCCTTACTTTAGTGATATACACTATTAACTATTATTTTCTTTCATTTTTTTAGATTATTTTCACTTTTCATTTTGACTTGAACATATTTAGCTACCTTTTACACCAGACCTTATTTTTAGTCAGTATGATGTTTAACAGTATTGACCTCCTCTAAGATGGCGTATTCTGCTACAGGCAGTCAGGCGAGTCGGTTTCAGTCCGCCTTCTATGTCACATTTTCTCTCGGCGACGGGTTTTATAAGCTTTTTACTCACAGCGCAGCCACTTCCACGTGTTTTGCAGAAACTTGACACGCTAATTTTGGATTACCAACGGTAAGCTCGTACTGGCTACTTTAGGAGTTACTTTTTTTCTTTATTTACTTCGTCGTATCTAACGCTCCTAGGATGTTGTTTCGTTACGAAGTCCAATAACGCTCGTCTCCGTACGTTGTTGTTATTTTTTTCAGAGCAATTTCGTAGCAAACCTCCATGAGGTAAGATGCATGCCATTCTTTCTTCATACATTCCTAGTATGGAATACTATTTCCTTCCGTTCTATGTTGTTTATGTTCTCGTTTTTACCATACAGGGCAATCATTTTCTAATACCTTAACACTACGCGAAGGTAAGCCAGTGACTCTGGTCTTGATTTATCTACTCAATCAGTAAACGTACTATACGGTCACACAGTCCATTATATCTTCATCATATTTTCTTTCAGAGTACTAAACATTAGCGTATCAATTACTGACTTCTAAGGTATGGACTCTTTAAACAAACACTTAATTATTACACACAGCACAAGCCACCATGATGTATAAATTGACAGGACTGTTTTATGTTTTCATTACAGATTGGCCCCTGAAGAATGAACTCATAGGTTCCGAAATGCATTGGGCATACAAACAACATATGTATTTATGTGAATGACAACATATGCACTTATGTGAATTTCTAACATATCTGCACATTACAAAAAACAGTTGTAAATGTATTGAATGTTTTTCTTGACCCATTCAATTTGAAAACTTTATTTTACCATTAATGTCTGTTAAACTAACAGCACATAATGTTTTGACAACAAGCCAATGAAAATTACTTTGTATCAAAATAATGATTACGTTGTATTATTATGTATAAATGAGAGGTGTTAGTTATAAAACCAGGTGAACAGTGCGCAGCTACAAACAAGTTCGCACTTGTTTATAACCCCAGTCAATTGCCCCCTGACATGTGCGGGAACCCAGCTATGGCGTAGACGCCTTGCTTGGCCTCCAGCTGTTCATGCGCAGTGTGGGGAGAGTATGGGTACTGGGGTACCAAGCTGATGATGGCATCCAAGACAGTTGTGATGAACTTTGATTGGGCTGGCTGTGAGACTCCTCCGACTCTGGCGGTTGTTGGTTGGTAGGTCCCAGAGGCCAACATGTGCAGCACAGCCAGCAACTTTGTCTGCGGAGGGATGTTGGTTGTCCACTGTGTTGGCACCGTCAGCCTGTGGGCAATGGTGGTCAGGATGCGTAGGATGGTTGTCCTTTTGAGCCTGTAGTGGGCAATGACATTCCCTGGTGTTGGGTCTGTGAGGATGGTGCATTTTCTGGAGGTCCGCTGTCTTGGTCTGTACCGCCTCTGTGGTGGTCCAGGGGAGGTGGCAGGGGAGGGTATGGGGGGTGGCGGTCCTTGGTGTGGTGGCGATTGGTGTTGTGGCCCTGTTGGTGCATCGTGCTGCATGATCAGTGGCTCCATGGCATCTGTTGGTCTTCAGGTGTGACTGTGGTCTGGGCTCCCTTGTCTGGTGCCGGTTGTCATCCGATTTTGCACCAGGTCAGAGCAGGTGTTAATTTCCTGCTGCTAACGCTCCTTATCGCATGTTTTGTGTTCTTATCGCAGATCTGGCTGGTGGTTGAGAATGTTGAGGTGTGGTGCTGTCACGGCTTTTTGCTTGGGAACACCTACTCTGCATCTCATTAGCGATAGTTGCCGGGGTCATCCGTGGCGATGTTTTTTGAGCATGCTACCGCCTGAAAATTGGTGATAGCTGCGGTTAGCACCAGCTTGTGAATAGGGCGATAACTTTATCCCAACTTTGGCTGTGATAAAGTGCAGATAACTTGGTGATAACTCCTCGAGAATATGCCCCAAAAATGCTTCTAGTTCTCTTCTGACATACCGTTATTTACGGACAATATATTATTTTGCTGTTTTTGTAATTAAGCTTCCTTGCAGAATATCTGTCAATAGAACAAGGCAGTAAGATTCAAATGCATTACGGAACGCATGTGAAAGCTGGAATTAATAAATTGCAGACGCACCAAATATAAGGTGTTGTGGCTCGTGAGATCAGCCTTCATATGCATTCTCCACCATCCAATAGGGATGAGCAAAATACATCTTGAATGACATGGGGTAACTGTAGTTAAGTTAGCCCAACAGTCATCAAAGTATGAGGCTGATTTTAATCATCCTGGGAAGGATGAATCCCTGAGGCAGGTCTAAAGGCAACACACACAATTCAGAAGTAGGTGACTGTCCCACTGGGGTTTGTTTAGTAAAACCTCAAGTGCATTCTCGCCTAGGGGCCCCACAAGCACTCACAGGCTGGCTATGATGGTGCTAAATCTGAAACCAAAGATTATGGAAATGAGTGAGTAAGTGAAATCTTGAACCTGGCATGCGTCTCTGCTTTGTGCTGATGGAGGCCGCCAAGATTCAAGGAGTAGTGTGTTGCTTGAGGGGAGCTACATCCACTCCACCGGGGTGGAGTTGAATCTCTGGGGAGTGGCTGTGTCCTGAGGCACACACCTGGCGGTGCAAACTAGGACACAGTGTGTGGTATCATGATAATGGCTCCTCAGTGCTTCACTGGGCTCATTGCCAGGGTGCTTTTCGTGCAGTCCGCGTTGTTGGGATTTATCTATGTAAAAAATACAGCACTCTTTCTCTCAGCGGAGATTCCACCTCCTTGATTTCAGTCTTCAGCTCAAGACCACTGAAAGACCGTGCTATCAGCCTATCACAGGCAGTGCTGTGCTCCCAAAATTAGCTGCTCCTACACCAATCACAGAGACAACAGTCAGTAGTCACACTGCTAATAGCAGTTTCCAAGGAGGAAACTAGAATGCTAGCACTTGTTTCCGAACGTGTTACTAGAGGGTGCCACTCAATGTGGCTGGAACAGCCAGCCGAGTAATGGTTCACTTTTTTAGGGGTGGCTGGATGCCGGTAAACTCTGCTACGTGGTGGTCAGCAGAGTTTTTGTTGAACTCCATGCCTCAAAACTCCACCAACTCGACAGGCAGGGTGGAGTTCACCACCCAACCCTAGTTTTGCAGGCCCTTGAAAGCAGTACAGAGGGCCTTGCATTTGATTCTTTTTCTATGGAAAGCCAATGGAACTTAACCACAGCCTGAGAGGCAGAATGATGTTTGGGAATGCCTATTAGAAGATGTGCTGATGCATTCTGCAGCATCTGTAATTTGTGAAGAATTCTGTTTTTAGTATTGAGAAAATGAGTATTGCAGTAATCTAGTTTGGAAACGGCAAGCGCAGTGACTATGGTTTTCTGCAGATCTGTGGGAATGAAAGGGCACATGTTCCTGAATATTTTCAGGGTGTAGAAGACTGAGGAGGATAAAGAGTTCACCTGGTCACTGAAGGGCAATCTAATCCCTAGATTTCTCACTTACTGCACAGGCATGGGCAATGAGTCCAATTCTTGTGGCCACCACCTGGGTGTCCAAAAGGAAGTGTCATTATACTAGAGAAGGACTTCTGTTTCCCTGAAGTTCAACTTGAGACAGTTGATTTACAACCAATTACCTATCTGTCTAATACCGTTGTTAAACCTCGTGCTATTTCATCTGGGTTACTGGATACCGAGAACCCTATTTGTGTATTGTTAACATATGATACAGCCGAGAAACCCAATTATTTCATGAGCCTTGCCAGCGGGGTGACATAAAGATTGAAAAGAATAGGGCTGAGAGAAGAACCCTTAGGCACCCCACCTGGCAGCTTGAAGATATCAGAAACAAAATAGCTTGTTTTAAACTGCCATTTTTGCCCTGCAAGGAAACCCTCTTGCCTTGCCCAAACTTTCCATTTTCAAACTTATGTCACCCCTAAAGGAGGCCCTAGAAATCCCCAAGATCAGGGTTCAGTGTAATTAAAAAGTTGCACATGTACTTTTTAGTTATACTTGTCCTGGTAGTGAAAAACAATTAAATACATGTTTTGCTACTGCAATGCCTATCTCTCCCATAGGTTAAAATTAGGATTGCCTTATTACATTTTATAAGTGTAATTTCCAATCTCTGGACCCCCAATTTAAAATTAAAACGTACAGTGAAGTTGTGTTTTAAGATACAAGTCTGAAAATGCTGCTTTTAGAAAGTTGGCATTTTCCTACTTTAAACTTCTGTGCCTCTGACTGTCTCTGAATACACCTCTGGGGTGGGTGATGGCTGGGCTTTGTGTATTCTCTCTAGACAGCAACGCAAAAGGGAGCTTAGGTGTGCTTGATGGGCCATCCACATCTTGATGGGCCTTTAGCCTCCTGATGGGTCATCCTGGGCATGATGGGAGGGAGGAGCTGACACTTGCACGTGAATTGGGTATGCCTGGCCCCACACAAAGAGCTGCATACCCCCCTGTTCTGAGTCTCTAGCCAGAGTAGGAAGGGCAGGGACTTTGTGCACTTCAAAGGCCTCTCATTGATGTCTCCTCCACTTCAAAGTCACAACTGCGTATAAGTACTGGACTTCACACACCACCACTTTAGCACACTTCTGAACCTGAGGACATTCTGCCAGGAAGAAGGGGTGCTGTGCTGCTGAAAGGAAGATCACTCTGTTGAACTTTGCTTTGCTAGACCTGCCCTGATGCCTTCTGCCCTCCTTTCCTGGGAGTGAGAAGGACTGGACCTGCATCTCCACATCCACAGAACCAAAGTGACTCCAAGGACTTGCTGGCTTTCCCCGTTGCGTAGTCTCAAGGATCTCAAAGACTTCCAAAAACTTCACTGCAACTTCTGGTCTCTGCCATCAGTGAGTTTTACCTTGCAAGTGGAGCCAATCCAGTCCTGGGCCCTTGGATTTGGGGTTGCTGAGTTTTGGCAGCAAAATCCACACATCTCTGTTGTTGCACCGATCAGAACTGACGCATCAGGGGGCGTGGCTAGACGCCCAAGGAGTATGGACGCGTCTCCGTGAGGCTCCCGGTCCCGGAGCGGAGAAGTCCGACTTCGCGATGATTTCCTGACAAGCGGCTGGCAGCATTTAGCATCGGAAGCGCTCCTACATCGCGCACGATGTTACACGAGCAGATTTGAGCCGATTTACCTTACCTTTCTCAGGTAATGAGCGTCTGCCCATCTCTGCAGCATTGCGGCCGCCATTTTGAATTTCGGCGGAATGACCTCTCTTTTCATGAGCTTCCACTATAAAGCGATATCGAGACATAATTCTAGTGGCAATTGATGTCTCCTTTACTCATGATGCCTACAAGACCGTTTTTCCTGGTTTTTCTTTGTTGCTGTTTCTGTTTTTACCTCAGCCTACATGGATACTAGCAGTGGCTAGGTGATGGTTCGCCTCATCATTCTCTCCTGTTATATTTTTGCTGCCCAATTCTGGATAGGTGCTGGCTGGGACTGCATAGTCTTGCTTTGGGTCCACGAAAGCTCCTCGCTGTTACTCTCCATTACCACTTTTTTCATGGACTGTAGCTTTTAGTAACCTTATTGGCAAATAAGTTCTGGACTGCTTTCTTCGCCCTCGCTACCACCTTGCTTGTTGACTCACGACTAGCTACTGCGCACCATATTTGGGGGTTTCTTCTCTTCTGTGCCTTGCTACTAGTCCTACTAATTTATGGGTAGGACACGGGGCGCTCATACCAGTCCGTCCCTACCGCCGCGTTCATTTGTCAAAAATTCTACTTTATTCTCACAACTTTCCAAGCTGGAAGATTCGCAGCTGCCTGAGGAAGGGGCTGAGCATTTGACGATGGATCCTGTACCTGCTACAACTGCCAAGTCGAACGTGAAGAGGCTAAAAAAAGACCCTCCCTCACCTCCCAAAACATCCTCGGATATCTCCATGGAACTTTTGCTACATGAGATAAGGGCTCTTAGACCCTTTATGGAGGAAACAAATTCCAAATTACAAGCTCTCTCTGACAAGTGGGGGCAACTCGACACAAGGCTTACAGCGGTTGAACATAGTGTTGCCACCCTCAGTGACACTACTAAGACTGTTCCTGTCTTGCACTCGCAAATTATTAGCCTCCAGAAGCAGGTCGAAGACCTTGAAAATCGCAATCGGAGGAATAACCTCCGCATTTTTGGCCTGGGGGAGGGACTTGAAGGGAGTGACCCTATTGCGTTCTTTAAGACTTTCCTCCCTAAAGTCCTTCACTTGTCAGACGGAACTCTGCTCGACATCCAACGAGCCCACAGGTTAGGGCGTGTTCCTTCTGTTGGATCCTCTCCCCAACGACCGAGGGGCATCATCATCTACTTCTTAGAATACACAGATTTGCTAAAGGTGTTGGCGGCAGCCAAAGCTGTTCAACATGTCACATGGTCAGGTTCCACGCTGTTCTTTGCGCAGGATTACTCTAAGGCCAAGGCCACTGCCGACAGGCGCAAAGCTTTCCTGAATCTCTGACCTGATCTTCGTTCTATGGGGGCTAGATTTGGCCTCTTTCACCCTTGTCTTTTCAAGGTCACGTACAATAATAGGACTACGACTTACGAAGATCCTGGGCGCCTGCAGAGCTTTATCGACTCACACAGGATGGATGCTACCACCTCTTCAGGAGCTCCCTCCTCACATGTTGCTTAATCGTTACTCAATATTTTTGTCTTTTTATCATTTTTCCTGCTTTATAGTCTCTCCAATTGCTAGTTGGAAGTTATTCCCATTTTATTCTATATAGTAGTGCTAGTTATTTGTACCGTTCTTCACTGCATTAATGGTTCTGCATTTTTACAGTATTGTTCTTTTATATTTTTTAGGCTCGTATTTTCCTGGTGCTTGTCTTTTACAGTTGACTCTTGAGATTAATTTTTGTCATATGTTCTTGTTTCACAGTTATGATGTCCTCTTATACGGTCTTCCCCGTTCCCCACCGGATCCTCCCTGGACGTGTGTCTGCTCCATGTGGTTTCACCCACCCTCCCACCCATTCTCTCCTTTTGTAGGTATGTTTTATATTTTGTTGTGCGTCTTCTCTGTTGTACTGTTTTTGTTTTGGTATTCTACTTTTTCATGTGTATCTCATTGCCTTTCTGGTATCCCTATTGCTCCGACTTTCTTTCTCCTATTTACTTCTATCCTCTTCTCTATGCTTGCTTCGTCTTTTTCTTCTGTCTTTCTCTTCAACCAAAAGATTTCTTTTGTGCCATGCATCTTTTCCATTTTCTACGGATTTTGTACTGCATTGACTTTATGCTTTCTAATTGCATTCTGTATTACTTATGATTGCTCATGTCTTTGAAACTTGTTACATGGAACGTCAGGGGTTTACATTCTCCCATTAAGCGGCAAAGGATCTTGACCCATCTGGCCAAATTAAATGCGGACATTGTCTTTTTACAAGAGACTCACCTCTCCGCTGATGAATCGTTAAAGTTGAAAAGGGGTTGGGTAGGGGAGGTCTTCTTCTCTCCCGGGAATGGCAAACGGAATGGGGTGATGATTCTTTGCCGCAAATCTCTCCCGCTTACGTTATTGACCCAGAATTCAGATGTTAACGGACGATGGTTAAATGTTAAACTGTCCTTTAAAGGGGTTCCTGTTTCTCTGTTCAATGTATATGCCCCAACCTGCGGAGAACCATCTTTTTGGTCCACCATAGCTGCTCAGATTGCCCTTGGTTTAGAGGATAATTTTATTTTTGCTGGTGATTGTAATCAGGTTTTTGATCCCTTTATTGACAGAAGCTCTAAGGTTCCTTATATTCCTAACAAACCTCAGAAATCATTTGTACGAGTTATTTCCCAGCACCAACTCTTTGACGCCTGGCGTCTCTGTAATCCAACCACTAGAGAGTACACTTTTTATTCACCCTCACATCACACTCAATCGAGAATTGACTACATTTTTGTTTCTCACTCTATCTCACAAACCCTTACACACGCAGAAATTGGCCCTATTTTGTTGTCAGATCATGCCCCTGTGTCAATTGGTCTCGAAATCTCCCTCAAGCCACAGGTCCTAAAAGGTGGCGCTTTAACAATGCCCTCCTTCTGGATCCGAAATTTACCGCTGCTTTTACTACTTTTTTTGAAGAGTTTTTTGTGTTTAATACTGACCAATCCATGCCCTTCTCAACCATTTGGGATGCTTTCAAGGCCTCAGCGAGGGATTTCGTAATTGGCTTTGTTGCTAAGAGGCGGAAACTTTCCCGCAAATTTACTGCTGACCTTTTACGGGACATCAAAGCATTGGAACATTCCTTTTACACTTCGCATTCGAGCCATTCCCTCACGGCCCTCATTAACGCCAAGTTAGCATTTAACAAGAAATCTACGGAAGATGCTTCTTTGTACTTGCTAAAGTCCAGTGCTAAATTTTATGGAGGCAAAAACAAGGCAGGAAAGATACTAGCTAACTACCTGAAAGTTAAACAGAATAGACTTAATATTGAGTCCATCTATGATGACTGCCTGGATTTAAAATTTAAAGATTCGGATATTCTGAACGAATTCTCCCTATTTTACAAATCCCTCTATACCTCAGAATCGCAGCCTTCCGATGACTCTCTTTCCCAGTTTTTTTCAACACTTCAGACTCCTCCCTGTCATCAGCCGGATCTTAGTCTCCTGGAGTCCGATCTAACGCACCAAGAACTGTTAGCGGCATTCCAGCTGCTCAAGAAAGATAAGGCGCCGGGGCCTGATGGCTTCACGGTAGAGTTCTTCCAGCACTTTTCCAAACTCCTGTTACCCAAGTTGCACTCCCTTATAGCTTTCTTTAATACCCTGGGTTGTTCGTCAGGTTCCTTTTCGGAAGCACACATATGCCTGATACCGAAGGAAGGGAAAGACCATAGACACTGCAAAAATTATAGGCCTATTTCTTTGGTCAATATAGATTATAAGATTTTTTCCAAAGCCTTAGCCATACGTCTTGACTCCTACTTGCCTGACTTACTAGATGCGGAACAATCGGGCTTTGTCAAAGGCAGATTTATCACGGACAATACCAGACTTCTTTTCGATGTCTTGTCCAAATCCGCGTCCTTGAAGCATCCCCTAGCGGCAATTGCGCTTGATGCCGAGAAGGCGTTTGATAGGGTTGAATGGAAATATTTGTTTTATACTCTTCGTTGGTTTGGTTTCGGTCCCAAGTTTGTGTCCTTGATTTCTCTTCTTTATTCCAACCCGCGTGCGGCTATTTGTGCCAATGGTCTGATTTCCTCATATTTTGATTTGGGCAGGGGGGTCCGTCAGGGCTGCCCTCTCTCTCCTTTTCTTTTTAATTTAGCTTTGGAGCCCTTTCTCTCTAAGCTTCGTCAGAATCCAAATTTATTTGGCTTTCAATCAACGAACATTCACCTTAAATTAGTTGCCTATGCAGATGACATTTTACTTTTTATGTCCAACCCTAGTGTTTCTATTCCTGCCTTTTTGACGGATGTACAGGCATATTCTAATATTTCTGGCTGCAAATTGAACAGCGATAAATGTGAGATTCTTCCCCTGACCAAGTACACATTTAAAGCAGATTTCAGCGCCTCAAACTTTACGTGGAGCCCCTCTCATATTAGATATTTGGGCATGTATATTACTCCCTCAATATCTGACACAGTAGCGCTATGTTTAAACAAATGTATACAAAAAATTACTGACTTAACGGCCAAGTGGCACCCACTGTACTTATCATGGTGGGGTCGGTTAGACACCATAAAGATGATGCTAGCACCCATTGTACTATACACCATCTCCAATATTCCAGTCCCCATCCCGGCCAAATTCTTCAAAAAGATCAATTCCACCCTTTCTTCCTTCTTGTGGAATTCAAAGCGGCCTCGTATGTCATTAGCTAAATTAATTCGCCCAAAGGCTGAGGGAGGAGTTAATTTTCCTGATTTCCAGGTTTATCAAAAAGCTTTCCTTCTGCGACAAGCCTCACTCTGGTTGCTCGACCCCTCGGAGAACTGTCCTCTATGGCTTAGGACAGAGCGTCTTTTCCTTTCTCTCTTCTCCTTTTCTGAATACCTTTCATTTTCACGCAAACCGCAGGCGGTGTCCTCTCCTATAGTTAAATTGACTTCCAAGCTCCTGATGTCCTCACCTTCTCCCCCCCGGGATTCGATTGACTACTTCCTAAATTCAACAATCTGGCATAATAAAGACTTGGTTGTGCGTGGTAAACCATTCTACTGGAAGACCTGGCGTCGAAAGGGTTTAATATGGATACACCAGCTATTCTCGGATTCAAATTTTATGTCCTTTCACTCACTTAAGCAGCGTTTTGACTTGCCTGCCTCATTTACACATAAATATCCCTTACTCAAGTTGGCTGTGATGGATAGATTTGATCGCCTATCTGCTTTGCCTCAGGTCCCCACATCCCAGACTTCTTTCTCACAACTCTCCTCCCTACTTAAGTCTAAACCCTCGGCTTCTAGCATATATAAGCACTTACAGGGGATAGACGTTCTTAGACAGAAATCTAAAGTGGAGGATGCTTGGGAGCGCGATCTTCAACTCTCTTGGCCACTATCTCTTTGGAATAATATCTGGCTCAAGTTGCGTAAATCCTCCAGGGCAGCTAATCTCACACAAACGCTATTTTTTGTGTATAATCGTATTCTACTTACGCCAAGTGCTTTGAGCAGAAGATTCACATCTACCCCAGATACGTGTTGGTCATGTTCGTCCCCAAACGCTGAGATATTTCATGCGCTATTTCTATGCCCGCTTGTGCAAAGCTTTTGGGAGCGAGTTTGGTCCCAAATAAATTTAATTTTTGACACTACATTTCCCTTTTCTATCCCTCATATTTTCTTGGGGAGTCTCTCACCATGCTGGGAGAATGTCCCAGGTAATACTAAAATTGTTGATTTGATGTTAGCGGCTGCGTTTCAGCAGATCACGGTTAATTGGAAGGACTCTACCAAAATTTCTTACAAGGCGTGGTGGTATGTAGTCTTCCATAATCACAGACTGGACACCTCCTTTGTATATCCAATGCAGTTGGCAACGAAGCGTCTGGACCTGTGGTCCCCTGTTACACTTTACCTTGACTTGTGTGCCAAACAATCCTCTCAACTAAAGCCGTCCCAACCAGAGGTCTTGAAACCCCCATGAACCCCTTATGCGATCCCAGATTTATTTCCAAATTTTAATACTGTTTTGAGTTATTTTCTTTGCATCACTAGCCTATCTTTTACTCATGAGTTTGTCTTTTTATTTTTAGCAGTATAAGTCTATTGTAATGTAATGGCATGAACTTACCGCTTTCTTTTTGTTCTATGTCAATGGATTACCTTGATATGTATTTATTGTTATTGCTTACAGTATGGATACCTCTGTTTGTCTCAATAAAATTCTTCTTTCAAACTTAAAAAGAACTGACGCATCAACTCCAGTGCAACACATCACCTGCTTCAAGGACATTGCATCACCGGCTGCACAAATCAACAATGATGCATTACCTACATCACAAGGAAATCGGTGACAACGCATCTCGGATTGCGCTGCTTGGTACTGATGCACTGCCTACATCTAGCTGGATTGGCAACAACACATGTCAACTCTTCTACATGCATTGGGCCCATCGACCAGGGTACTTTATCAGTGGGACAAGGTTGGTGCCTGTATCTGACCCCCTCTCTATCGCTGTAAGCCTGAACTTTTGCATTTACCATGGTCACGCGCAACCAGATGTCCCTGATTGCTGTTTTATGCTTTTAAGCACTAAATTTCAGTTTAATCTTTAAACATTCATAACTCCAGTTCTACTTTTTGGATTTTGTCATTTTGTCTTGCTTTACTCAATAAATATTCTCTGTTTATCTAACCTGGGGGAATATTCTCAAGGACTTATCGCCGAGTTATCGGCACTTTATCGCAGCCAAACTCACAATAAATGTATTGCCCCATTCTCAAGCTGGTGCTAACAGCCAATACCACCAGTTTACCTGCGATAGCATCAGCAAAAAACATCGCCACAGATGACCCCGGCAACTATCGCTAATGAGATGCAGAGTAGGCGTTCCTGAGCAAAAAGCCACGACAACACCACACCTCAACATTCTCAACGACCAGCCAGATCGGTGAAAAGACCACAGAACTGGTGATAAGGCACGTTAGCAGCAGGAAATTAACACCTGCTCTGACCTGGTGCAAAGTTGTCCACAACCTGCACCAGAAAAAGGAGCCCAGCCCAAAGCCACACCTGAAGAAAAACAGATGCCATGGAGCTACTCATCATGCAGTTTGGAGCCCCAACAGGGCCACAACACCCACCGCCACCACCCCCAGGACCGCCACCCCCCGGACCACCCCCAGACCACCACAGAGGGAGTGCAGACAAAGGCAGCGGACCTTCAGGAAACGTACCAGCCTCACAGACTTAACACCAGAGAATGTCATTGCCCACTACCGACTCAAAAGGACAACCATTCTCCGCATCCTGAGCATCATAGCCCACAGGCTGACGGTACCAACACAGCGGACAACCAACATCCCACCTCAGACAAAGCTGCTGGCTGTGCAGCACCTGTTGGTCTCTGGGACATTCCAACCAACAACCGCCAGAGTGGGAGGAGTCTCACAGCTAGCCCTATCCAAGTTCCTCACACCTGTCCTGGATGCCATCATCAGCTTGGTACCTCAGTACCTATACTTCCCCCACACTGCTCAGGAATAGCTGGAAACCAAGCAAGGCTTCTATGCCATAGCTGGATTTCCGCACGTGTTGGGGGCAATTGACTGAATGCATGTCCTACTTGTGCCCCCTGCCAACACTGCACACACTTACCACAACAGAAAGCACACGCATTCCATCAATGTGCAGGCAACATTGGACCACCGGGGACTCTTCACAAATGTCGTCGCCAACTACCCAGGCAGTGTGCATGACTCATACATCTCCTAACAGTCCATCATCAACCGGCGCTGGCCCAGGATGGCATCTACGGAAATGCAGTGCTCGTTGGTAAGTAACAAATGAGCACACCACACACCTCAACACCATAATCATGCAACTCACAACTCTGGGAATGCACACATTACAAACTCACATACAACATGCCAAACAACATGCCCACCCACCATACACGACAGCACAACGTACTGCGGTAACCTGGGCTAGTCATGTACATGAGCCATCAACGGGATGGCACCTCAACCACACAATAGCAGAATGTGGGGAGATGTGGGAACCAGGCATGTGCGAAGGAGGCAAGTGACACATAAATGAGAATGCACACAATGCCAAGTGTAGTGTGGATGTGCAGGACAGACTGTAGTATGCAGACCACAGACATATCCATGTGGACATATACTGCTAGTGGTGGTAGTGTTGTGGACAGTGGACGCAACCATGTCACCCCAGCCAGTGGGGCAGATCTCGGATATGTAGCCTGTTATTTCCCCCCTGTAAGCATGTGCGGAGTGCGCTTGCCCAGCGTACACCAGGCTAGCGTAGGGGTGTGAATAAAAAGCATGTAGCCCTGGCGTGGTTCTCTTCCGGAATGGCCAATGTGTCTGCCAGGGCGGCGCCTCTCACCCCGCCACAAGGCGACACCGTGAGCGGTGGTGCCTGAAATCCTGTGCGCCTGCTGCACCCAAGGCTGCTGGTCCCCAGACCTTGTCTTGCCCACCCCTGCGCATCCAGGCCTCACTGCTAAGCTGCTGACACCTGAGCGTCTCCAAGAGGGCCCACCACGTGCTGGTGCACATTTCAAGCTCGAGGCCCGTGACCTTGGCAGCCTCCTCAGGCCATCACGGCCTCCGCGAGCAAGGCCCGCAGTACTCCTTTCTCGTTGACGTACTCCACTGGTATACACAGCGGACAAGTAGGTCACACATTAGGAACTGAGTCTTGATTACACAATGGCAGAGTACATATTTTATGGCTGTGTTGATGTCACTATACTCCCTTCGATGTGGTGCCAACAACTCTGTGCATAGCATTCCAACCACACGTGTCTGTGGGCCCTTGCTGACTTCTGCCTCCGGCCCACACTGTGGATGAGTAGGTCACACATTTCTGCCTCCGGTCCACACTGCAGACGAGTGGGTCACACATTTGGAACTGAGTCTTGACTATGCAATGGCAGAGTGCACATCATTGTATGCAAGGAGAGGAGTAAGAGGACAACGTGGTTCAGTCCTGAGAAAAAAGGATCCTTTTTATGGAGGTGATCGAACAACACCAACAACTGCTCTGGTGCCACTAACTCTGTGCATCGCAAACAAACGACACGTGGCTGTGGGCCCCTGATGACCACTGCCTCCACCTACACTGCAGTCCTGTAGGTCACACATTTGGAACTGAGCCTTGATTTATTTATGGCCGAGTTGATATCATTGTACAGGCCTCATAACAGACTACATCCCCTTCCAGCTCTGGTGCCACTGACTGTGCCACGGGAGTCAGGGACACTTTCTAGTTGAACTTTGGTGGCGTCTGAGTCTATGGCTTGGGGGTTGTCTTCATCATCATGTAGCTGATACTGACATGGTGGGAAAAAGGAGACTGTAGCATTCAACTCCTCCATATTGCCTGTTTCTGCTTGCTTCTGCCCTCTGCATCATGCCCTGGATGGACACCTTCCACTGTCCCCGGTAACCCTCTGCGACATTCTCCTTGGACATCAACGAAGACCCGCTCAGCTCTCGTGACCCTATCTCAGTGCACCGCAAGTCACAGTCCCTTGCGGGTGTGTCTGTGTCGGCCGCAGGGCATCCGGGGCCACTAACTCTGTGCAGCTCAAGTCATGGACCCTTGCTGTTTGTTCTTTGAACTTCTGATTGTCTGATCACTGTTGTAGTTGTTGCCGGCACCAAGCAACCCCTGAGGGGTGGCTTACACTACCCAAAACCCATCCAGCACTGGCGTCACTGGACGTGTGACCCTGGCAATAAAAGGGGCCAGGCACACGTGCCCATAGCCAGTCCAACAAATTATTTCAGTGTGGTTATTATGTATGTATGAGGGCCCCAGGCCTTTCCACATTACATTGTTCTGTGTACAGCAGGCGCAACCTTGTCACCTCAGGCAGTGGGGTAAACCTGGGACATGTAGCTGTGTCGGACCCCCCTTTGAGCGTAAGGGAGCTGACCGGCGTACGGCAGTATGGCGTACGGGTGTGGTCATTCAACACGTGGCTCTGGGCATGGTGGAGTTCAGGCCTTGCCAAGGAAGTTACAAATGCGTGTGTCTCTGGTGTAGTGTCAGCGCCACCCGTCACGCAATGTACAATGTTGCTATGTAGCATGCCCCCGGAGTGCGGGCTCGGCCGCGGGGTACATGAGGGTGCGCAAGCCCCCTCTAGGTCAGGGATCAGACATGCCAACTGTTGTGTGTGTCACTATTTCCGCAGCATAAGCCAAAGGTCTACCCTCAACCACATGGCGAGTTCAGCCAGGCATGAACTCTACTTCTATGTCCGTCCTGTCCTTTCCATAGGCCTACACACACGTGGCCGGCCCCCTTCAGCGCACAACATCACTGTGTCGTTGTGAGGCTTGTGGACATGCGCCGACAGGCATGACAATGGTGTGCCATAAGGGTGCAAGAGATGCAACCGCGCTGTGCACACTAGTGAATAGGGTCGGGGGGAGGGAGGAGCAGCAGTGAGGCTACGTAATATCCATTGATGCCGCTCATTTGCAACAAGCAGTACATGTCATACAGAAATCACAAAGTCACACATATCACACACCAATGAACCTGTGAGCCTGCCAACACATCATGCAGAACCAACTATTGACTCATGTCTCTCTGCACTGTCACAGGTGACAAAGGATATGTACTCTGCACTTGGATGATGACACCCTTCCGAGCCCTGAACACACAGGCCCAGAGGCAGTACAATGTGGCCCACAAACGCACCAGTGGCATCATGGAACGCACATTTGGCGAGTTGAAGTCATGTTTCAGGTGCCTGGACATCACAGGCTCCTGTACAGCCCAGACATCGTGTGCAAGATGATTGTTGCATGTTGTGTGTTGCGCAACCTATGTGTACTCAGCAATGCCCCATGGATACAAGTGCCAAATGCACCGGACGATGATGATGAAGATGAGGCAGGTGGACCACACCCCACTGCAGCCGCAGCAGGAATAGACCGTAAGAACATCATCATTGACAATTTCTCCACATGAGCACGTCACATTGTGACAGTCCTTAGCAATCATGGGACAGCACAAAATGACCACAGGCACAGCATGTGAAAATAAATGCATTCCAATAACATTCCCTGAGTGCATGTCACTTGTTAGAAATGGGATCTCTGGTTGGCTAAGGCTTGCGCCAAAGCCAGGCAGAGACCACCACTCTGAGTCAGGGCTGGGGAGTTACACGCCGAAGACAACCCCTGCTCACCCCCTTGGTAGCTTGGCACGAGCAGTCAGGCTTATCCCGGAGGCAATGTGTAAAGCGTTTGCGCGCGCACCCAGCAACAACACCCAAGGCCCACCAAAAGAAACTCCACACAAGGGTATATATAAAAACAGCCTTTGTATTATACCAAAACACATTAGATAATATTCACACAATTTACACTGTGCCAACTGGCAATGGGCAGAATTTACAGGGGACTATTTACACACGACAGGGCCAATGGGGCCACTGTCACAACCATCACAAATAACCAATTGTAAATGTAGAACCAATAATAAATGTAGCGCACAACCAGTAACTACTGGTAAAAGGTAGGAACACACTACGCAATCCCATTAGGCATAAAACATATTAGGCCTAAAAACCCTTAGCATAACCATATTACGCACAAACCTCATAACCGTAAACATCATTGGAGACATAGATCAGGGCCTACAGGCATTGCTCAGTAGATATCACATTTAGGCATAAAACTACACTATGCGCCAGCCTCATAAACATAAATCCCATGGGGTAATAAGCATCACCAGCATCCATACATTGGGCAATAGTCAGTATAAACGCAGTGTGCCCCAATCGGGGGCACAACACACTGAACGTGGACCCAGGCCAACTGTCCTCTCTCCGGGGCTCAAATGGCCCTATGTCCCACAAAAGTCAGGCTGGCTGCAGGAGCAGTGAACCAAAGTCACGCAGGGGCACAACCTAAACGTTGCAGCTGCCCACTAATTGCTGGGCAGCTGTGAGGAATGGGGCCTGGGAACCTTGAAGCCCTCACGTTGGAGCACACAGGCTCTAAAACAAATATGCCCCCAAGAACGCTGGCACTGACTATGCCACGGAATAAATGCCCCCACGTTGGAGCACACAGGCTCTAAGACAAATATGCCCCCAAGAATGCTGGCACAGGTAGGTGGGGGCTCCACTCGGGGGCTCTTTGAACAAAAAATCACTCCCCAACGGTGGAGAGGCTCACCCTCTTGTGAGTCCGCTCAGAAGCTATGCCCCCAAAGAAGTAAGTACTGGTAGGAGGGGGCGGGCCCAGGGACTGTGTGCCAACACACCCCCCCAACCCCTTCGCAAGCGAATCCCACTCACTGGGACTCCTTCCGCGGGGCTCTCCCTCTGGCGGCTCTTCGGATCTCCGGGCTCCTCACTCGGCCAAGCAGCAGCACGCATGGGGCTCTCTTTACCACATGAGAGCCCCGCTGTCCACCGCTGCAACTTCCGCCCGCTGGGGCGCGAGGCCCTACTCACCGGGGATGCGCGGGGCTTCCCTTACCAACGGAGGCGGGGAAGGCTCCCGCCCTTCGTCCGGACTCCTGGCTTCCTCTTCTTTTCCTGCCACAGGAGCACGGGGTAGGCTTCCATCCGCTTCCTGCTCACGCCCCGCCCACGTCTCAACACTGGTTGCCTGACTTCCTGGTACGCGCTCCACACCCGGGTTGCGGCGGTAAATCCTTTTTCACGGGCAATACGTGTTAGGCTCCCGTTAAGCAACTAAGTCACAAGCGGGGTGGGCACCCTCCGATGAGCACCGCAATGTGGTGTGGGCACCCGCTTTAAGATAAGCAATCCCTCAATTTGGCAATAACGCGGGGTGGGCACCCGCTTCCACTGGCAGCTCAGAGGAATCCATACACACCGCCAGCTCCTTGCGTCCGCTCACAAAGGCACCACAATAAAGCCCTCCTCAGGGAAGGAAGATCAAGCGCTTCCCAGGCTGAAAAGTAAAGTGATCACCAAGCCATAGCGCTTCCCAGGCGCTGGAGTTACAGAGTACAGAGAAAGTCTTTTTAGGATGAAGGGGGGGGTAAAGGCTGGGCCCAGGGGCCAGCTCACATGGCCCTCCAGCAGGGAGGCAGTCCCCAGTGGCGGTTCCTCCGGCCCCCCTCAAATTAGGAACAAGAAAGAAAATTTTCATGGGGTCACAGCCCCTCTTTTATACACAAAATCCTTTGTCTCCAAAGGTGCAGGGAAGGGGCGAACCAGATGCAACTGGTTCCTGAGCACTTTGTTTTGCTCAGCCCCTCTCCCTATTCACAGGACAGGCCAGGGACATCAGACGCACCACAGGGGGTGGAGCCAGCATTGTGGAGGGAAAGCCCAGCCCTATTCAGGTCCCAGGTGTACTCCTCCCTGCCATCAGCATGCAGATCTCTCCATTTACCACCGGGGCAGACCAATCCTGACTCCTGGAGCCAGGCACACCAGCCAATCACAAGCCAGACCGTCACTTCACCTTTATTACACAGACATGCCACTTGGCACTTCTACACTAGACTCAGTAACACCGCACACATCAGCGCGCAGCATTCAATCTCACGAGTTCGCACATACCAAACTCGACCCTGCACTCCTCTCATATCAGGAACTACCATGGACACACATATCCCCCATGCATTCCTATGGGAGGGCAGGCCAGTCTAACTAAATGTAACACAGAGCGCACGCACTTTACACTGGGACACAATGTTAAAGTGCCCAGAGGCCTAAAACAACTAACATCAGGCCACATTAAGAAGCAAAAAGTTTTAGGGGTGAACCTGCCAGAAGGGCCAAGTCCAACATCACTCATCTGTGCAGGGACATCACTCAGACAAGTGTGAGTGCGACATGTAGTGCTGACAATTTTGTGATTTGTTCATGGATGGTGGGTGTGTCACCTCTGTGCAGGGAGTCTGTTTAGGGTGTCACGAATTCGACATGCCAGTTCTGTTTGTCACAGTTGGTAGGGAATCCCACTCTTCGGTGTTTCACATGTGTCCAAATTCATTCAATTTTGGCTGCCATTTGTGACCTACAGGTGACAACAGGGCTCCTTTTGGGGTCAGATTTGTACCACCGTGATACAGGGATACCCCCTGTGACTCAAGTCACACTACATGGGCAACATGTACGTAAGTGGGAGTCACTGCCCCTACATTCGTCCACGTTTCCATCATTTATTGCTCATGGTCATGACACGTCTGTGTGTAGGAGGGGTTGCTTGTCCCTCTGCAATGTGAAGGGGGGATGCGGTTTCACAGGGTGTTCCATGCATGTTTCAGCATTGGCGCAGTTTGCATGCAGACAGCATGTCAATGTACATTGTGACTGTGAGGAGATGCCTATTTGATGCAGTACAATGGTCATTTGTTCTACGCCGCTTCCGCCAGAAAGCGCCGTACTTTTGCCTTTTGCCTCTTTACCCCTTCTCCCCTTAGGCCCCGCTTCTGTTCTGTGCCACTCGTCTCTCCCCCCTTGTTGTGCCCCTTTCACTTCTGTGCCCCGTTTTCCTGCTGTAATAGACTCGTTCTTTCCCCCCTTGCTGTTGTGCCCACTTGCCTTCTGTACCACTGTTCCCTGCCGCTGCACCCCCATGGCCCCGCCCCCTGCCCACTTGCTGTTCCCGCCTCCCAGCTGCTCCTGCCTCCCCATATATGCCGGACGCTGCGCGGTGAGGTGAGCGACCCCTGACCTTCTGGTAGGTCGCTCCCCCTCCACGCTGCGCCGACTGTGTGCTCCTGCTGCCGCTTCTGCCAGTAAGCGCCGTACTTTTGCCTTTTTTCTCTGTGCCACTGCTCCCCTTAGGCCCTGCTTCTGTTCTGTGCCACTCGTCTCTCCCCCCTTGTTGTACCCCTTTCACTTCTGTGCCCCGTTTTCCTGCTGTAATACACTCGTTCTTGCCCCCCTTGCTGTTGTGCCCACTTGTCTTCTGTACCACTGTTCCCTGCCGCTGCACCCCCATTGCCCCGCCCCCTGCCCACTCGCTGTTCCCGCCTCCCAGCTGCTCCTCCCTCCCGCCTCCCCATATATGCCGGACGCTGCGCGGTGAGGTGAGCGACCCTGAACTTCTGGTAGGTCGCTCCCCCTCCACGCAGCGCCGACTGTGTGCTCCTGCGGCCGCTTCCGCCAGTAAGTGCCGTACTTTTGCCTTTTGCCTCTGTGCCACTGCTCCCCTTAGGCCCCTCTTCTGTTCTGTGCCACTCTTCTCTCCCCCCTTGTTGTGCCCCTTTCACTTCTGTGCCCTGTTTTCCTGCTGTAATACGCTCGTTCTTTCCCCCCTTGCTATTGTGCCCACTTGCCTTCTGTACCACTGTTCCCCGCCACTGCACACCGTGGCACCACCCCCTGCCCACTTGCTGTTCCCGCCTCCCGCCTCCCAGCTGCTCCTCCCTCCCGCCTCCCCATATATGCCGGATGCTGCGCAGCCGCGCCGCTGGCGCTCCAAAGGCGAGCCTAAGGCAAGCCCGTCTGTGCCCGTCCACGCCTGTACCGCACCCACCACCAGAACCCCTGGACCCCACAAACGCCAGGACACCAGACTCCGCTACGACGCCAGCACCCTCCACACACTCAACACCAGCCGAAACCACACCTGCTTCCAAGCCACTCCGAAACGGACCTTCTCCTGCCGCACCTGCAGCTTCACCTGCAACAGAGCCACCAAACCTCCAAGGACAGGACCCAACCACCTACGCTGCATACTCCTCAACACCCGCTCCGCACGCAAAACACGCCGTTGAGCTCTGGGATCTGCTCGACACCTCCGCCCCAGACGTAGCCTTCCTGACCGAGACCTGGTGGAATGACTCCTCGGTGCCCGACATCGCCATAGCCATCCCGGACGGTTACAAGATCACCCGCAGGGATCGCGCCAACGGAATCGGAGGAGGAATAGCCATCGTCCACAAGTCCACCCTCAAGGTCGCCACCCACGCAGACGACACCCTCAACACCGCCGAACACCTGCACTTCCGGATCCACACCGACCCCAACACCACCCTCAGAGGAACACTCGTCTACAGACCCCCCGGACCCTGGGTCAGTTCAGCGGCTCCATCGCCAACCTCGCCAGCACCTACGCCCTCACCTCCACGGACTACATCCTCCTCGGGGACCTGAACTTCCACCTCGAGAACAACAACAACGCCAACTCCGTCACCCTGATAGACAACCTCGCCAACCTCAGCTTCAGACAACTCGTCACCGCACCCACACATACCGCCAGCCACATGCTGGACCCCATCTTCTCCACAAGCACCCACGTCGCCTTCGACCACACCACTGAACTCCACTGGACCGACCACCGCTGCATCCATTTCAACTTCAAGAAACCAACCATGCACCACCGCACCCAACAGCTGACTCGCCGCTGCTGGAGCAAAGTCAACGAAGACTGGCTGATCACCACCCTTGCCCAGAACCCACCCACCGACCCCACCAACCCAGACGCCGCAGCCCACAACCTCAAACAGTGGATTGACGACTGCACCAACATCCTTGCCCCGCTCAAGAAACCCTCCAATAACCACGCCAGCAAGAGAGCCACCTGGTTCACCAACGAGTTCCAGACCTCCAAACGTGCATGCCGGAAACTGGAAAATAAATGGCTCAACGAACACAGACCGGACAACCACGCAGCCCACAAGGACACCACCCGCAGACATCACGACCTCATCAGATTAGCCAAGAGGTCCTCCTTCAAAGACCACCTGGATAACAACGCACACGACAGCAAAGAACTCTTCAGCATCGTAAAGGAACTCTCCAACCCCAGCGCCAACGCCGACGACATCCCGCCCTCACAAGAACTGTGCGACTCACTAGCCTCCTTCTTCCACCGCAAGATCGCTGACATCCATGACAGCTTCAACACCACGACCGCCCGACTACACCAGACTCCACCTCCCCTGCAAACACCACCAGCACCAACCGCCAGACCTCCTGGTCCAACGTCAACGACGACGAGACACGCAAGGTCATGAACTCCATCCACTCAGGATCCCCGTCAGACCCGTGCCCACACCACGTATTCAACAAAGCAGACGCAGTCATCACACTCCAACTACAGAAGATCATCAACATCTCCTTCGAAACAGTGACATTCCCGGAAAGCTGGAAGCACGCCGAAATCAACGCCCTCCTCAAGAAGCCCAAAGTGGACCCCAAGGACCTCAAGAACTTCCGGCCCATCTCCCTGCTCCCATTCCCAGCAAAGGTCATCGAGAAAATCGTCAACACACAATTGACCCGCCACCTCAAAGACAACAACATCTTGGACCCGTCCCAGTCTGGATTCAGACGAAACCACAGCACCGAGACAGCCCTCATCGCCGCCACAGACGACATCAGGCGCCAACTAGACAACGGCGAAAAACAGCCCTCATCCTCTTGGACCTATCAGGCGCCTTCGACACGGTCTGCCATCGCACCCTAAAGACACGCCTCCAAGAAGTCAAAATCCAAGAGAAGGCCCTAGACTGGACCACGTCCTTTCTCTCCGATAGAACCCAGAGCCTCCGCCTCCCACCCTTCCGATCCGAAGCCACCAACATCATCTGCGGCGTCCCCCAGGGCTCATCCCTCAGCCCGACGCTGTTTAACGTCTACATGGCTCCCCTCGCACAAGTGGCCCGCCATCACGACCTCAACATCATCTCCTATGCTGACGGCACCCAGTTCATCCTCTCCCTCACAAAGGACCCACACACTGCCAAAGCCAACCTCCATGAGGAAATGAAGGCCGTCGCAGACTGGATGAGGAGCAGCTGTCTGAAGCTGAACTCGGACAAGACGGAGATCCTCATCCTCGAACCCACCCCCTCAGCCTGGGACGACTCCTGGTTGCCGACCACACTGGGAACAGCACCGACACCATGCACGCAACCTAGGATTCATCCTCGACTCCTCCCTCTCCATGTCCAAACAGGTCAACGCCGTCTCCTCCTCCTGCTACAACACCCTCTGCATTCTACGCAGGATCTACAAGTGGATCCTGACCGAAACAAGAAGAACGGTGACAGGCCCTCGTAAGCAACAGACTGGACTACGGCAACTCACTCTACGCAGGAATACCAGCCAAACACCTACGACGACTACAACGCATCCAAAACGCCTCCGCCCGACTGATCCTCAATGTTCCCCGCTGCGGCCACATCACCCCCCACCTGAGAGACCTACACTGGCTCCCCGTCAATAAGAGGATCACCTTCAAGCTTCTCACCCATGCACACAAAGCACTCCACAACGCTGGACCAGCCTACCTTAACAGCAGACTCAGCTTCTACACCCCCACCCGCCAGCTCCGCTCCGCCAGCCTCGCCTTCGCCGCTGTCCCCCGCATCCAACGAACAACCTCCAGCGGCAGATCCTTCTCCTACCTCGCCGCCAAGACCTGGAACACCCTCCCTGCCCACCTACGGCAGACCCAGGACCTACTCGCCTTCAGAAGACTCCTCAAGACCTGGCTCTTCGAGCCGTAGCGGCACCCCCCCTCCCTTCGCCTTGAGACCCTCACGGGTAAGTAGCGCGCTTTACAAATACATTGATTGATTGATTGATTACGTCATGGACGTGGGGTTGTGCTCGTACATTGTCATCTCACCATTTTTTCACTCTGCTTTTATGGTGCATTTTCCTGCATGACGCGTGGGACTTGCAGGCCTAGCGCTGGTTGTCACTGATTTTTGTATCGCGATTGGCCTCATCGCAACTTTTTTTGCGTTTGTGTTTCGCATTTTTTCAGCGTCGCATTGATTTTAACGCAGTCATTTGACGCGTTATCGTGGGACTATCACATGGTGCCGCCGTGTTGAGAATACTACGTTAACACGGCGTTGTTTTTCCGCAATAGACTGCAATATGCAAAGTTGCGTTAAGCTAATTTTGCGATGTTTATCACACGTTCTTGAGAATATCCCCCCTGGAGTGGAGTCTTTTTGAGGTGTTTTCACTATGTTGTTGTTTTAAGTGTTGCACACATATTTTACAGGTAATTTGAGGGTGTGTATCTGACTTACCCTCACTAGGATTGTGGCTCCTACTCGGACATGTGCATGCCTCTGCCAAATAAGTTACTTTCCTCCAAATCACTTTGCAACATATTTTCTTACTTGTTGTTTTTTCTCTGGCTGGACCTATAGCATTATATGATTTTTCTGGAGATAATGCGAGGAACAATGAAATGTACGTTTTTGAAATTCAGTTGAAACATTGTAAAAACTTTTTAAAATTGAAAACTTTTAATTCAAGAAATTGAATTGTTTTCTTTTCGGTATTATATTTTTGTCGATTCAGCTGCATCAGTTTGGCATTAGCCATGTAAATACCGTTTGAACCGCAAAAGCAATTAAAATTAAACAAAAAATGGGATTTGAAGGAGGGTCAGGGCTTGTAGTCAATGAGGTTCCACATGCTTTGAAAAATACAACAGATTGAAGAGAGTGGAAAATAAATAGCCCGTTCCTCAAAAAAAGATGTGTTTAAAGTACTTGTAAATACACCACAGTTTTCACAGTGAGGTTTGTACTATAGTATTTTCATATAGATATATTATTTTAAGGAATGTAGTCAGTTTACAGTAGGTTACTATTTGTTGTATGTTGAGAAAGTGGCAGGTACCTTACAACTGACAACCTACACGAATAAGCAGGAAGGGTAAAATATTTCAAAATTTCAAGGCATATTTCTATACTGTTTGAAAAATAACATAACATAGATTTAGGTATTGCAATTGTTTTACATGCCTTTAATTCACATACATATTAATTAGCGGTCAAACAGTATTTAAATGGGTTTAAAATTAACACCTGAGATGTAAGAAAATAGATAATTTGCATGACATGTTCTATTTCTTGAATACGTTTATTTATCTTACCAAAAAAGGAAATACTATAGTAACCCAAATCAAAATGTATATGAGGGCAGCAAACTGAGTAGCAAGACCACACAATTGTTAACATGCCTACATATTTAAAATTATTTGTTGCTCTCGATTTTTTAATACATTTTGAAAAATCTTTCTAACCATGGAGAACGTTCTGTACAAGGTCTAGATGAGTTCAGAAGGGTAGACATGAACGACTGTCTTTTACTCATCATTTCCAATGTAGCATGTGTTTCCCATCCCCAGGTGATACATTTATAAATATGTATATTTGTATTTGTTCATTTAAAAGTTTAGTATTCTGCTGCCCAATTGACTTGATCTCCTTAATTTCAGATCTTCATGTTATTCAGCGGTGCTGGTCACTAAAGTACAGATAACACCACCCATAAACTTTAGAATGTTAAAAAAAAGACAAGGCATTTTTCCTATAGCCCTCTGTGCTCAATTTCTGCAAGGAAACATATCGCCAGGGGCCTCGGCCTCAGTTATCAAATTACCCATGATTCTAAACGAAAGAGACTGGCCCATCCTACAAAGGAGCATCTGGTGTCATCCTCAAATACACGGGGGCAGATTTACAAGGAAGTGCGCAGCGCGGCAACGCAAGCCCTTTGGCTGTGCCACGCTGCGGCACTTCCAAAGCACAGGAATGCGACATATTTACAAGAATACGTTGCATTCCTGTGCTCTCCCCTGCGCTGGCGCACAAACTGCTGCCATGCGCCAGCGCACGCACCCTTGCACCATGGTGCAAGGATGCCTGCATCATGGGGAGATTGTTTTTGTGCACAAACACAATCACTACAGGCATTTTCCTCTTTCAATGCGTGATGTAGAATGCAACACACATTGAAAGAGGAAAAAACGAGGAGAAATGAAGACATTTCTCCTCCTTGCGCCTCGCTGCGCCACCCCTAGGGTGGCGTGCATTCAGACACATTTCGGGATTTACGATTCGTCAAAAAAAAGTGATACAATGGTGGAGCACGGAGGTGCAAGAGGCTTGTAAATCTGCCTCAGTGTATTTACTGTGCGACTGGTGTACTATTTCTGTTCACAATCGAGGGATGTGCAACTTACACACCGACCTGTTTGTTAAATTTGCAATGCGAGTAATGCACTAATGGTTTGGATTGCGAGTTCTATATTGGCAAGGGGTCTCAAAACTACCTACTTCATGAATATTATTGAGACGGTTCGCAGTTTGCGACACCTTGTGATTGGCTGCAAATGAAAGGATGGAGGTCTGCAAGTGACAGAAGACGCCCAGACACGCTTTTGCATAAACAGTGAGAAACATTTTGTTTAAAAAACACACAGCCATTAAAGGGACCAGTACTGCTTTTTTATTTTTTTTTAAAAGTGTCCCTTTGAGAAGACATCAGGGAAAGTAGGCAGAGGGCCTGCTTTCCCCGTGGTTTCTGTCAAGATGCCCAAAGAGGAAGATGTTATGTTCCACGGTGGCAACTTCCCCTTTGCTTATCAATCATAGTCCATTTGAGGTCTTGGTATCTGATTATTGGCTGGCGACCAAAACTGCAGTCATATCCCACTGTTCCTCTAAGTGCCTCACATAGGAGGGGACGCCGCTTTCATGCCCCCTTGTATTTGGGGTTCAGACAGGGTAGCAAAACCCATCTTACAAGTTGGAAAGTTTTGAAAACATTAAAACAGTATGTTGCTATTATCAACCCTGTGACTTTGTGAATCAAAGATGTTGCACCCTCAAAATACCTTTGCTCGTCATGTGCCCCCAGGAGTCCTCATCTTTGACATTTTGCTTCATTGTTGTTCCTAAATAAATTGGCAACATCATATTTCTACCTTTTTATGTCTGAATCCCCAGTTACATTAGGGGGATGTCAATTCACCCTGCTGGACCTCATCAGAGGATTATGGCAAATGAAGAATATGAAATTGCATGTAATTCACTATAAAGCATTCGTTGTCTTATTCTAAGTATTTGATTACATTGTGACTGTTTTAAAGTAACAACTGTCTGGCACATAACTTTGACTTTTCCAGCAGCTCCCAATTGCTAAGTGATGTAAGGGAACATCTTCCCCTATGCATTGCTGTCAGGTTCCTGTAGCCTATACTGGAATGAGACACAAGAGAGATGCCGTCATTCAGACACATAGACTTCTTGCATGAGCCTCCAATAGGCTGTGCTTTCCAATAGTAGAGAGATGTTTGTTTGGTGTTTGCGCATTAGTTTTAACAATTTGCTGAAGTATTCCAATTAAGTTTAGGATACCATCTTTACACAGATTTATTATGTCTGCTTCTGTCTTCCAGGTCATTCTGGACATCACAATAGAAACATATGTCCTGTCCCTGTGCTAATAGGAGTGCGGGTGGATGCAGCTGGCGGACACAGGCCGTTAAATTGGGGGACCTGGACTTCTTTTTAATCGTCAGACATTGACTGACAGTAAGAGTGTGAAAGGCAGAAAAGGAAGAACACAGGATTTTAGAGAAAGCAAGTGTGAAAGAGAAACTGGCAGGGTAAGATAAGTAGACATATATGGTGGTGACAGAAACAGGCATGATAGCAAAATTATTCTTGGCAGCCTTGATCTGTCAGCCCCAGATTCCTGCAGCACTGGAGGCGGGCTTCTGAGGAAAACTGGGCCTCTGCACATGACTTTTAGGATACTTTCTTTCCACAGATTCAGTATATCTGCTTCAGTTTCCCAGGTACATTCTGGACATCATAATGGAAACATGAGTCCTGGCCCTTATTTCCCTCTATTTTCATCTTGTCAGACGATCATGACTGGTTTCCAAGCAGTTGTCTATAACAAAAGAATTATCTAATAAATAAGTACCCGACACTTCTGAATATTTATTGTAGCTGTGGGTTAATCAACAGCCCTCCCTTCCTGGAGTGACCCTTCACCCATCAGGGAGGAAGTAACAAAGATCAAATGAAAATCCACAATGATGACCACCATAGTGTGAGCATCTAATAGTAGCTGAATAGTTCCCTTTTAGGTCTGGCATTAGCTAAGACCTTTTTAGTGGATTTCTGGCAACTCCCTTCATCCATTGGTGTTTATTTTTTGACATTTACATTTGTCTTTCACCCATAGCACATGCAGCAAGGGGCATTTGGTCAACACACTTCAGTCACTGACCGACTTCCCTGTGAATGATGGTACTGGATAACACAAAGCGATCTCACCTTGAAATGTATTCAGTTTTACTGTCGTAGTTGTTATTGAAAGTGACAAAGCATGTAGATGAAAGTTTAACCAAAAACTTAATGCTGTGAAATGTAATGCAGGTGGAGGAATCTTTCAACAAAATTATGCATTTCTGTCCAATATTAAGCTGTTTTTAACATGGGGACATATTTCCGAGCCTCATGATCATCCATTGTGTCACTTTTGTGATGCAACAGCGGGGTAAACCACCAAATCATATTTATGAGGTCACGCAAAGCCACTTAGTGTGGAGTAAGGCAAGGGTTTGCAAATTGCTGTGTTGTCTTTCTCTGCGCTAGGGAGGTGTTCCATGGGCATTGCAGGGGGTGTTCCCACATAACACCCATGGATTTTGTCGCATCTGCAGATTTACAAGACTATGTGAACCTAGAGATGCGCCAAAACCTCACGCCTTCCCAGGGAAGGCACAATGAGGAGAGATAACTTTATTTCATCTGCATCATTTGGTCCTCTTTCTGTTTAATGCAGCACACTTAGAAAGAGGAAAAAGCCTCCTAGGATTGTTTTTGTGGTAGCCCTTTCTGCACAAAAACAACCCTGCATGCACCTCAGACATCCATGAACATGGTGATAGGCTGCAGAAACTGTGCCAGCACCGGGTGAAAGGACAATAATGGGCCGTATGCCATAGATACAGTGCATTCCTGCCCTTTCACTTTGATGCCAGTCAGAGCAGGAGGGTGACTTGCTTCACTGCACCAAATTCTCATAAATATGCTCATGCTTTGTAATTGTGAAGTAAAAGTCTCCAGGTTAGGCATAAAAGTATAAACATCAACATTGGTAGGCTCATTCATTGTTTCATGAAAGAGGGTAAAAAATAATGGAGTGCTTTTTTAGACATTGTACTATAACACGTGGCAACATTCTATACATTTTGGTACTTCTTCTGCAACGAGGAGAGCACAATTTATAAGAGGCACTAGTTTTCTTATACATTTTATGATAATGTCCCTCTATCAAAATTTTGAGAATTTTAGGCTGACAATTTCCGAAAAGATGTAATGTAGGTAGGACACCAAGCACATAAAAAGGAATATAATATATTTCAAAATATATTTATTCAAAAATCAAAACAAACAAAAACAGAGGTATAGTACCTTCAAACTGGAATACCCATACATATATGAGCTGGAACAACAAAGAAATTATGGGGCATTTTCACAAAGGAATGGCAAAGTGTGGCATTAAGCAAACATTTTCTAACACCAACAAATGTGGCACACCCCTCCGTTTCCCCTAGTGCTGGCACTAAATCTAGCTGCCCTGTGCCAACACAGACACCCTTACACCATAGTGCACGGGTGTCTGCATTGGGGGGAATGATTGTGTATGTGCAGGAAGGTATCTCTTCCTGCACATAAACAATCCAGAATGGCAAATTATAACTTCTATGTGTGCTTCTTTGGGCAGCACACATAGAAGTTGCAAATCGTCATTTTAAATGATTGTTTATGTGCAGGAAGGGACACCTTCCTGCACTTGAATAATCATTCATGGTAATTTTCAGTATTTTTGGGTGCTGCACTATGCAGCACACACAGAAACAGCACAAAGGAGGAGAAATTAAGCATTTCCCCACTTTTCGTCATATTAAAACCAGTTTTTCCCTGATCTTAATTTTGGTGCAGCCTCCTATTTACCCCACCCTTGTAAATTGGGTCAGTGTCAAAATCAATGGCTGTTGTGGTGGAACGCCCACCTCAACACCCATTAAATGCCTCTTTCACGCTAAGTGTAGCGTGAAAGGGGGCCTTATCTACAAGGCGGCGTTAAGCCACTAAATAAGGCAGAGGGTTTATCACCACAGGAACGTCACTAAAAGTGAGTTCCTTTGCCAATAGGGGCTTTATAAATATGCCCCGATGTGTTTCTGTAAAGATTTACAGGGGCCGCTGTGCTTGTCGCCCGCTGCTCTTTTCAAGGGTATTGGGTTGCTGAAAAGGAATTGATTTAGACCTGAAAATACCAGTAATACCTGTCCTTACGCTGCTAAGGTGAATTCGTGGTTCACTTGCTTTATAGATGAGCAGCAGTTTGTCATGGAGCACTCCGTGGGAATTAGTAAATCTGGCAGGTACTTAAGCAGGACACACTGAGTGATTGCACTTGAGGGGAACATATTTTAAGATATGTGGAAGCCAACATTATGCAAACGAATTGAGCCCAAAGACTGGAAGATTGTTTTACAATATTCGTGCAACGTAAAAAATATGATGTATCCATTATCACAGGCGCAGAATAATTCGTCACGATTGCTCCAAGCCTTCCTTACATGAACCGAAGTTAATGGCTTTGTTTTTGAAGACTGCTAATGTTAGTTTCTTGGCATCATTTAAAATTAACATTGTGGGAAATTATGTTTAGCTGGAAATTGAACCATGCTGACCACGAAAAAAAAGTCTTATATATAACTTGTATTAGCAAATCTTGCTTGACAAGCAAAGTGAACTTAGTTGGCTTTTTCACCTTGCCTAATTCTTACAATTTCTTTGGAAAGTTCCCCACCTAGTGGCTTCTTCAACAAACTGTTTTAGGAAGCACAACTGATGTCGATAGCATTTAAAGTTTTGTGCAACATTGTGGACCTGGGTTACGGACACAAATATGTTTGTTTCCAGGTTAGCATACATCTCAAATATATTTGCAACTACCCTCATAATCAAATTCGAAACTATTAATAAAGGCGAGCAAATTCGACTTCTAAAATAGCGCTAGTCCATACAAAGAATTTGTAAAACTCATCGCAACAAATTCCTTTTCTGTCAGCGACCCTGATAAATACTGATCAACGCTTTTTTTAAACATCATTTTCACCTGAAATATCCTTACATTAACATATCCTTCTTTTTATTAATTATTTCCAATAACCCATTTACCTATTTATTAGTAGTTTTTTTATAAAGAATGTGCAAATACTAAATAGAACAGTTTCATATAGTGGAAAAACAATATAAACAGCAATGTGAAGAATAATATAATATAGTAAAATACTTAATAATATAGTAAAATACTTAATATAATCCTATAAAACAGCTACATAGGGTGACAAAAAGTAGGATACAATAAAATCATTCTCAACTATAGTACCCCACTGCAAAGGGCTTTTACAATAAGGTGGAACTGAAAAGGCAGCCTTTTCAGCTCTTTGTAAAAGCATTATCGAATACACGTGCTCCTATCTACATTAGGAAGAAATTTCAAACTGCAGGTGCGCTTCCGGGTAAGACCGCAGGCCTCATGCGCGTGCACGCAGTCTACAACAAAACACAAGATTGACCAAGTTTATGGATAGAACCATCAGGCCTAGGACTGACCTTGAAGTCGAGGGAGCTCGCTTCTCGATCATTTCTGGCTACAAAGTCAATTGGAATAAGAGTGAAGCTCTACCATTGTCCAGGGGTACAACAAAAGCAGCTATTTTGGGCTATAATTTTCAATGGAAAGTGGACCGTCTGAAGTATTTAGGTATTTACATCAACACAGGTTTAGAACGTATGATTCAAGATAACTTAGATCCACTTATTGCCAAAACGAAGTCAGAGTATGAAAAATGGTCCCATCTTAACTTGTCTTTTTGGGGTAGAGTACAGGCAGTGAAAATGATTATAGTGCCCCGTTTCACTTATGTTTTAGGTATGTTGCCTTTGACAGTTAAAATATCAATATTGCGAGATATTGACAAAGGTATTAAAACCTTTATTTGGGGATCCCTGAAACCTAGGCTTAAAATCTCAAAATTGATTGCTCACAGGCGATATGGGGGTCTTAGTTTACCGTGTATTGAGCATTACTATACAGCCCTCCATTTATCTCAATTGGTTTATCTTTGGCCCAGACAGGATGATCCCCCACTATGGGTTGTCATTGAAAGACAAACTGTACAGGCAACTTCAGGTTTGCACATGTTTTACACTCATAAATCACCTGCTTTACAAACTTCCAACCCTATTATTCAATCTATGCTTAAGATGTGGATACATGCCCACAAACTCCTTAAGAGTGACCCAAGACTGCATGGAAAGGCCCCCATATGGCATAACACTGATATTAGAATAGGTAAACGGACTATATCCTGGGATATATGGGAGAGAGCAGGTATTCTAACGTTGGATCACTTACTCACTTTAGAAGGTGAGCTTAAAACTTTTGAAATGCTTAAGATAGAATTTCAACTCCCTGCCTCCCAAGAGGGGAAATACTTACAACTAAAACAAGCCCTATTTCGTAGACTAGGACCATTTCCTTGGATAGTTGAGGATTCCCCAGTATTACAATACTTACAAATTTGGGGGAAATTCAAAGGCGCAGTCTCTGGATTTTATAATCTCATAGTGCATAAATTACACTCATACCCATTACTTGCACAGCTCCATGTCAAATGGCAAGGGTTAATTACTGTAGCTTATTCCGATGAGGAATGGGAGGATATTATTATGAACATGGATAAGGGTATCAGAGAGGCCAGAATGAAATTTACTCTTTTCAAAATTCTTCATAACTGGTACTGGTCACCACAAAAACTCAAGTCAGCAGGTTTACTACACCGATCTACCTGTTGGAGGTGCCCAGAGGAGGACTGCGATATACTACACATTTTATTCCGATGCCCAATTTTGAAGGAATATTGGTCATCCATAACTGCCTCTCTACACAGAGCTATACAAGTGTCCATTCCTTTAACGGAAAAATTAGTTCTATTACATGATGTTACTGATCTCCCAAATCTCACAAACCATACAAGACGATTGATAGCTATTGCACTCACTGTAGGAAAAATTTGTATATTAAGACATTGGAGAACACCACAATGCCCTACATATGACGAATGGCTTATTGAAATGTATAAAATAGCATCATATGAAAAACTCATTTATAGATTGCAGGACAATGTTGCAACTTTCATCCAAATTTGGAACCCCTTTCTAGCTAATAAATGTTCTATTTCTGGTAATATTTCAGATTTTTCTTCTAGTTAAGAACTACAATAAGTGAATTACTTCTGTTTTCATTTCCTTATTAATTCATTACCATCATTATTTATATTCATGCTGTTGATGTTATCATTAGGCCTGTTGATGCTGTAGCCACGAACACTGTTATTTGAATTAGGACTTACTGTTCACCTATTTGAAATTGTTGAGTTAGTGGGAATATCTTGACTTGAAATAATATATTTGTATGATCTTATCGCTACTATCTTCCAACTATCTATAATACATGGTTTACTACATACTGTATACTATCTTTATCATCCTCTCCCTAGTCCACCTTTCCTATTTCTTCCTTTCCAGGTTTTATGAGTACCTCAACTATTGTATCTTTTGATATCTGTATTATCCTTTTTATATTTAAAAATCTGAGAAGGTAACATTTCATAGTAATTTATTGTGTGGCCATAATTTGATTTGTTTATACTCCCTTTTTTATGTATTGTTTATAAACTGACATGTACTTCTCAATAAACATATACCAAAAAAAAAAAAAGAAGTCGAGGGAGATGTCACGTTAGATAGATGTGCATGTTAGGGTGAGAAGCATGAAAGAGTATCTTAGGCATGGAAGCGTTTGTAGTGAACCGGGGATATATGGAACCTTCTACGCATTCTGGTGATTCCGCAGGAAAGGTAAGAGTGTTGCCCTTACGCCAATGTGATTTGAGGTGATATAAACAGAGGACATTGCAATAATCGAGACCAGTACTGTAAAACATTGGCTTACTGGTGGACTGGGGTCTGGGCCCTGTGCTCAGCTCCCTGGTAGCTAAGCACAGAGCAGTCAGGCTTGACTTAGAGGCAATAGGTAAACTATTTGTGCAACACTTCAAACTGTAACTGTGAAACCCCACACAAAAACATCCAATCAGTAGAACCAGAGTTTTGAACTTTTAAAGAATAAAGTGTAAAATAGTACCTAAAAGCACAAAGCACCAACTGCAGCTATCTGGTCGCACCGTACTGAGTCAAAGTCAAACGTTCTGGCTAACCTCGATGCAGCACAGGTCGGATGCACTCCCACTGAGGTTTTACCGTCTCAAGTTCATGCCAAGAGTCCTGTTTGCATTGCAGAGGGCCCCGAAGAGCAGGAAAAGCATAGCAGGAGTCTGTTGGCAAAGCACAAAGAGCTGGCTGGCGTCGTGGGTGGGTGTTGCTGAAGCTTCATGATGGCGTTCATCGCATTCGGCCGATGATGCAGTGTGAAGAGTCAAGATGATGGAGCATTGAGCTGATTTGTGAAGCGAGTGATAAGATCTTGGTGAGAACAGGCCAGTACGAAGTCAAGATCAGCCCAAAAGCTTAATTTCATCACCCATAAGCCACGTCAAGGGTCCAGGACCTGAGGGGCTCCACTTGGGGGTCAGGAACTTGCTGCAGCTGGGTCTAGGGAATAGTGCAGGATGTTGTGGATCCTTTTATGTCAAGATCAGGAGGCCAGCGGACTAGCCCTTGGAGTCACTGTGGGGTTGTGTTTTCAACATGAAGTTCCAGGTCCAATTCTCCTTCCCAGGCAATGGGGCGGTAAGCAGCAGGTCAGGTCCAAATGGCAGTTTAAAACTAAACACACAGGCTGCAATGGGAGGCCTCAGACATGTTTAAAAGGCTACTTAAGTGGGTGGTACAATCAGTGCTGCAGGCCTACTAGTAGCGTTAAAAATACATGTAGTGCCACTTTACTAAGGACCTACAAGTAAATTACATATGCTAATTGGGTATAAGCCAATTCTATCATTTTTTTTATGGAGCGAGTACATGCACTTTAGCACTGGTTAGCAGTCGTGTCGTGTGCAAAGTCCTAAGGCCAGCAAAAATAAATTCTGCAAAAAGTGGAGGGTGAAGGCAAAATGTTTGGGGTGACCATGCAGAGAGGGCCAGGTACAACAAGCACCAATGATGGCCTTGCAGTTTTGGGGAGCAGAGAACCGTCGGGTAGGCGGTAGCTGAAAGGTGATCGAGATTCTTGTCTGGAGGTGGGTGAAGAAAGAAAAAGAATATAGGGTACAGTTGTCATGTGTAAAATGGATGAGAAAGGACCAAAAAGGGAGCATTATGGTCTCAATGCAAGCAGTGTGGTAGTTGAGCATCCAGCAAACACTGATACCCCTGGGTTTGATATGTATGCTGTGTGTATCATCCCAGGTTTGGGGTCCCATGATGAAGATAAATCATTCACGTATGCTGTTCTTCCGATGAATACAGCCTCAGAATATGTAATTCTTGCTTGCACAATTTGCACCAGGTTTCGGCAGGTGAAAATGGTGCTTGCAAAATCAAACAGAGAATCTGTTAGAGCCCCAGTTATTTGTTTGATTCAGATGATTTACATACCTGTACAATGATGACATATGGCTTCGGAGGCGATGGAGAAGAAGGCAAAAAGGACAATGCCTTGGGGGCTCCTACTGTAAGGCTGAGGATGGAGAGCTGGAGAAGTGTCAGGTTACAGAGAAGAAGTAATCAGGAAGATGGAAGTCAAAAAGAACAAAAATTAGTGACATTTAATCATAATGGTGTTGCTTGCACATGAAATACCTTGAAAAAACAAGAGAAAATAATTGTTTTGCAAAACAGGAAAAGTTTGTTTAGTTCAACAATGTGGTTGAGAACACAGTCACAGGCATGGTGTCCGAGGACTGTCTCAATTTAGAATCAGTCTAACACAGACTTTTATACAGTCCATTGAATGTAATAAAATGTTTCAGGTGATCCCTTTTAGGCAAGTAATGTGTACCTCTGTCTTTGATGCCAAAAATTAGATATTGGATGAGGAATCCAGGTGGGCCTCGACTTTGCGTGGGCACAAGGTGGCCAGTGGGTAACTTGTCCAGATGTCTGGTATGGGGAGCACGTGATCACTGGGTGTACTCTGTGTGCTGTGTCTTGATTGGCTAAGTGTTTCCAGCTTCATGTGGCATCTGATTTTATGGTATTTCAGGAACCCCTCCGGCCATGTATGCTTTATTGGGGCCAATCTCCCTAGACCACTGTAGTGTCTCTTAGTCTCTCTGTGGGACCGATCTGAGATTTCCTGTCTGCGCGTTTGTCTGCTGGCTCTGTGCCACTCCACCTGTGATCTGTCAGTAGGAGAATTCAGGTCTGGGTCTCAGGGCCTGCCTAAGTATTTACTTCTGATTCTGGGTTGAAGTGGAGTTCACAACAGGTGAATTTGTAAATGAAGATGCAATTTTGATTTTATCAATTAATGTTTTGTTATTCATATTGACATTGACTTTTTCAGTACTAACAGTGGAGTCCTGATGAAGTTAAAAATGCAGGTGAGAGTCCTTTATTGAAGGTAAACCAGGCATAGTTTAGATGTGTGCTGGTTAAAAGCTGAGTTTAACACATTTGAATGTTAGTTGTTGAAGAGTGTTGGAGAAGAAGGGAATGGTTGAAAGGTGGCTGTAGGTGGACGTTTTGCCTCAGTGGGTTTTGAAAGTTTTGGAACAGTAGGATTTTCACATTGTTTTGAAGTTATTGAGGACTGAACCAGGGAGAATCAATTTTGAAGGTTTGGGCATTGATATCGAATCGGTTTATTGATGGGGTCAAGAGGCTTTAGAATTTGAGGGATGATGGGGCAAGAGACAATCTGGATGTCACAGTAATTGTGGTTCTGGGAGTTGGAATGCATTAGACAAATGTTTGTTGAAAGAAAGACTGAATTGCGCAGGTAGGATACAAAGGTGAGCTAATCATTCTCAGCATGAGTTGTGTGTCTCTAACATAGATGTGAAAATCTACTTGTGGACAACAAAGTCTCTTTTGAATGTTCTTGCAGATAGATCTTTAGGAGAGGCATTGATAAACAGGAACTACTGGGAACTGCAACCATGTCTGAAGGTGGGTGTGATTCAAGCACTCAAACTTTATTATTAACACTTGAATCTCCACGAGAGGATGGAGGTATTGTCGCGGACTTCGCCATTGTATTGAAAGATTAAGGAATATTAAGGAAAGGTTGGCGATATTAAAATTGTAGTGCAGGAAAGGTTTGTGACTATGCAGCATGAGCCTACCTGTTTGTGTAGTCCTGGAAAAGAACAAAAGGTAAGGCAGAATTGCAAAAAAGTGGACGAATTGGGAAAAATAGATAGCCCCTAATGACATGATTGAGAGAACTGTACAGTTTAAATGAGGAAGATACTGGCAGGATAGAGGTGTAGTGATGACAGAGGCAAATAATAATAGTACCAAAAATCATTAAGTGGTCAGGGTAGACGAGGACCTAGATGCGATTTGAGGCCCAATGCAAAGAAGTGCCAGTTGGATATAGCAACAAGGTTCAACCCGGTTGGAGGATTCACATTGAGACTTAGTCTAAAAAACTTAAAGTCAAAAATATTTAGCGGGGCAGGGCAGGCGGCTGCAGCTGAGGAGGGATTTGTGAGATCACATAGCCAACAGATGAGGGCCTGGCAGGGAAGCTCTGAACAGGAGAAAATTGAATTTTGTGCCTATGGAAGGTCCCTCGCCGGTCACATACATTTGATGTCCACACTTGGTCAAAATGTGTTTGTTTGCATTTAGTTGCTTTTTTGCAGCTCAAATTCAACCAGTGGAGCAAGGCTGCAGCCTGTAGTGGAAGAGGGCTCCCTAAGGCTGGAAACTGTCTCTACAAGTTTCTGCTGATGCAGACTTGCTGTTGGGAGAAAGTCAAGCATGGGGGTTACTCTTCAACCCAACGGCATGGCATCTTGGTCGGATTAGATTGGCAGTTTTATCTCAGTCTTCTGAAGGTCTTTGGAGACAAAACATTTCTAAGTCCCAGGTAGTAAGAGATGTTCACCTAGACCCAGCCAAGGGTTCCAGCACCTCAAGAATTATACTAGTGAGTCAGGGCTCACTTCAGCAGAGGACCTCCCTAGGGTCCATGGCAAGTTCAGTTGAACCTTGTCAGCTGAAAATCTTCAGGAAATGTCACTTGTAGTTTGTGTATCCCTGTAGCTTGAGAGGAAGTCTTCCGTATGACTATTGAAGTCCACTTCTTTCTCCTAGGTAGAAGAGTGTAGTTCTAGTCATGCAGGGCTCTTGTTAAGTCACAGACATCAGGTTCAGTCCTCTTCTGATCTTCCTCAGGTCCAGTAGTATTCTGAGGGTAATGGGGGTGCAACATTTATGCTTGGGATTAATTTCGGGGTGGGGTGGCTCCTAGCTCCTCCCTAACCAATATAAATATTGCCAGGGTTATGTTTCCCACTTTTTCAGCATTTCCTGTGTGTCCTACTGCAACCAATGCGACAGTGTTCCTTTCTGCCCAAACTCAAGCGGGTAAAATGTTTCTTCCCTTGCGTAGAGACTATGTGACCATTCCTGGGACATGGCAAGGGAAATGAGGAGCCCCTCCTATTTGGTCGCTCTGAACTAGTAGGGGATACAACTCCATTCCCATTGGGTGTGGGGCCTGTCTGAGTGGGGAGCAAAATAAGGGGCCTGACCAGGTGTCATCTGATATCTGCCTGGGATAGGGGAGGCAATGTAGAAGTAAATTAAGTTTGCAGGCACTTCCCAAATGCCCATCTTGCCAGAGAAACAGAAACACTCGCCCACACCCAAGCCTTTGGCTCTGCTACGGGAGCAGTTTCTATACTTTATTCAAGGCATGAGCACTCAAGGGACTGCAGCTGGAGGCCATTGTAAATTAGCCTTCAAACGCATTGGGCAGGGAAAGGTCATTTTGTAAAATTCCCTTTTCCTTAATATGTATCAGAAATCCAATATTATATGGGAATTGAGTATTTAATACATAGTATAAAGTGGCCAAGTATGATATTTCTAGGTGTTTCCTGGCTAAAGACAGCATTATTTAAAGTAATGGTGCATCCCACTGTTTCTCCATTGAATAGCCAGCGTGCTACAGTGAAAATACTTGTTAGATGGTAATCACTGTAAGGGCATAGTTAAAACTGCCCTTCTACATGTTCTACTATTTGAAAACCATACATACTGCCTTATAAACTGTAAGGCTACTTAAGGGGTGAATAACCATTTAAAAAGGAGGTATATACCTGACTGAAAGGTTTATTTCGAAAGGGCACATTGCAGTTTAAAATTATTCCAGTTAGGCTACAATGCTAGACCTGAACCCATGTTTACATTCCCTCCATAGTGGATGGCACAATGGGTGCTACAGTCCACCTAAGGAGTATGCTAATTCCACCATATTAAAAGGGGGATCATAGGCAGTGTACTACTAATTAGGAGGGGTAAAGTGCTCAGAGCTCTACAACCAGTAAAAATAGGGTTCAGCCAAAAGGCGAAAGATATAGCGTGACCATGCAAGAAAGGCAGATTTTCAACACAGCCCCTGCCAACCAAGAGACAGGAGCGACTAATCAATCACTTGATGGGCTTCCTTTCTCAGTGGATAAATTAAGGACACTGTCCTTGCACTTTACAACATTCACATTCTTTCCTTTTTAATTGTTAAGAAATTAGCCAGGCGTTTCCCAATCTATTTTACACACTGTAATATCTAGCATTAACTTTAAGCAAAAACCATAACCACTTTCTGTTGACCTTTTAGTAAACTCAATTTCCCTTTCACAAACATACCTATGCAATCTTCATCATTGTGTGAGGTGTAATAGTTATATTCCTGCCTTTTAATGGTATCTGAGATGGTACAACTTCCTTGTCAGCCTTTTTATTTTTTGAGGAAGCAGTGCTAATAATATATAAGAGGATCATAAGATACTCAAGGGGGTATCATCAGCAGCATTAAACACAAAACATAATCTACAAACTTCTCAAAATGATATGAGATGGTCAATACTTGCAGCAGACTTTTATTGAACCTCCAATGAGTAGAGCTTGTGGATCCTAGTGAAATACATAGGTTATCAATAATAGGAGCATGGTCAGGGATCAAAATGACACACATCTCCACATTAGCAAGAACTTGGATGACATCTGTATGCAAGACATTGTAATCTATTCTTGATTGAGAAGTATGCTTTGGAGAAGATTAAACATATTTTCTCACTTCAAGGTCAAACACTATCTCCAAGAATTAATCAGGGCGCTCTGGAAAAGGCTCCATTAAAGAATGTCCACAATAGAGATAAATTGGACCTTAAAGTTGCTCCCATAAAAAACCATCAACTGATCACAGTCACCCTCTATAATTACCTTGTCTCTTGTTTATGACAGCAATTTGGAAAGAAAGTTGTTCCAGAAGAAGACATCCGTTCAATTTGGGCATAAGCATAAATAATACAAACAGGGATATCATCCATTTTCAGATTAAGGAATAGCCACCTTCCAGTAGAGATGGAATCTCAAGAAACAATATCCCCCTGTTCATTATTTTTATTAAGTAGAATAACAACACTGTTCTTATTATTACTAGGGAAGCAAAACTTTCCCCAGCCCACAGTATCAAGGTGTTTGAATGTTTTCAGAAAACAACTTAGTTTTCTGCAGTATAGCAATGGGGCATGTTAGTTTAATTAAATGTTAAGGCACTCTTTGCCTTTTGACTATGTCCATGACTATGTCCAGGCATAATAATACATCAAATGAAAACCAGAGCCCTCTCCAAGCCACCATATCACAATGCTAATGCAAAAGAAAGATAAGCAATAAGAGAGGGAATGAAAGTAAATGTCAAAACAAGATAGTAATGAAGGAGAAAGGAGGCAGAAAACAAGAGTCTAAAAAGATGGGAGACGTATAATAGAACAGTGAAGAGCACAACTGAAAACTTAAAAGGAAAGATCACCAAATGGAAAGAGGTGATTGAAGCACCATAGAAGTACAGAGTTCCGTACAGTTCCCCAGAAGTAATGAAAGAAAAGAAATAGACAACAGAAAACTCAAAAGAAAAGAAGGCAAAAGATCAGGACATGCACTGAACTACTGTATGGGATAAAACAAGAGGAATATATCAAGAAACAATTTACCAGTAATAAGGGAAGACAATAATATACCTGGAACACTTACAGTAGAATTATACACTTCCTCGTGTGTCATATCCACAACACCCCCCTCGCCTCCGCGCTTGACCCAGCATACCTTTTTGTCTGTGCGTTGTGTTTACCCAGTCTCCCACTCCTCTCAATGTATAATAACTATAGTTCAGATGGTGTACACTGTTGTGTGGGGGCTAAGTATATGCATGGGAGGGGAGGCAGAGAAGACAGTCATGAGCATGTGCAGAGCAGTTGGATGAGGTCCTGAACACTACCCTACATTCCCTGTAGTATTGGTTAGGGGTGGGCGGAATTTGCGAAATCCACTTTCGCAAATTATCATGAAAATGTTTAAAATTATCGCAAACAAGCGGAAATATCGCGAAGATGCAGAAGTTTTTTTCCCGCATGTTCGCGAGATTTTCTGCATGGTTGCGGGTCGCCAACTTACCCATCTGGTTGCTCGCGGGTGCGGCCATCTTGTTTTGAGTCATCTCGCGGTGCATGATCGCGAGAAGAAAGACGTGATCGCGCGACGCATGACGTCACTGCAGGCGCGAACTGTCGCGAGACAGCGCAAATGGCTAAAAACAATACAACATCTCATGGAGAACGCGACCGGATCAAGAAAACTTGTCGGCGAACGCAGGGATTCAGGTAAGGCGATCGCGCGCGCTTGAGAATGTATTATTTTACAGCACGAGCAAGAAACAAATTATCGCCAAGCTGCGGAAAGCGGAAATTTTGACATTTTCGCGCTCTCCGCAGAACGCGAAAATGTCAAATTATCGCAATTTCTGCGAATGGAACGAAATTTTAGCCCAGGCCTAGTATTGGTCATCTGCACTCTCATGTCTGTCGACATACATGAGTGTACCCGGCGGCGACTGCGGACGATCGCACCAAGCTGTGCGAAAGTCTGAGAGTATTGCGTCCCACACCGCAGTTATCGGCTGTTTGCGCAGCCCTCTAGCATCTTCCCGATGAAGAACCACGCTTTCTGCCTGTGCCTATGCCGAGGATATCAGGGACTGGTAACAGACTCCAGGGTGATAGGAGACTTCCATCTCTGCGTGAGCAGCCGTTTGGTGACCATGAGTCCCAGATCTATGTACTTAGAAGTCACTATGTGTCTTTTGGATCTGTGGTACCGCTTCAAGATGCACTGCTCTCATGTCCAGTCCAAACAAAGCGATACCAAAGGGGATGATGGACGGAGCGCTTGAGCAAATCAAACACTCACCCCCAGTCAACTGATCTGGGTTTAATCCATCATCATTCTTTAGCTCACTCCACCACCCCAGTTCAGATATGGCCACATGCAAATCAGTCTGACCCTGTGCCTCATGGGAACAGTCCAGCCCGAACTGCCAAGCCATGTCTTTCCTGGACCGGAAACAAGCATCCTGGGACCGGTTTCGGGTTCATAACCCTCATCAGCCAGGCTATCTTGAATCCAGTGGCAAAGTGAGCATTATGGCTGGGTCCAAACTGGAATGGCATGGTGAGCAAAAAAACGATGGATTTAGGCCCAGATCTCTGTACTGGGGTGAATGTATGACATTGTTCTGCATTCTGTCCATCAATAGTTCTTTTTGCATTTGTCACCCCGAGTGGGACGGGTATGCTCAGACGTGAGTCCCGTGCTCTCCATGCCACTGGAATCAAGCTATCCTGGCTGAAGAGGGGTGAAACCCCGAACACCGGTCCTTGGTTGCTTGTTTCCAGTCCAGGGAAGACCTGGCCCGGCAGTTCGGGCTGGACTGTTCCCATGGGGCACAGGGTCAAGACTGATTTGCATATGGTTGGGTGCAAACTGGAATGGCATGGTGAGCAAAAAAACGATGGATTTAGGCCCAGATCTCTGTACTGGGGTGAATGTATGACATTGTTCTGCATTCTGTCCATCAATAGTTCTTTTTGCATTTGTCACCCCGAGTGGGAGGGTATGCTCAGACGTGAGTCCCGTGCTCTCCATGCCACTGGAATCAAGCTATCCTGGCTGAAGAGGGGTGAAATCTCTGCACGGGGTGAATGTATGACATTGTTCTGCCTTCGGTCCATCAATAGTTCTTTTTGCTCATGTCCAGTCCAGCACCCGTTCTGTGCACTGACCTAAGCAACTGGTGACTCCGCCCCAGTATGTTTAAATGGCATCACAAGACCATAACATATGTATTAGGTCTGCATCTACTTCGTTGCACCTCGCGCATTTGGCATCAGTGTGGGCAAATTACCTATTTATACGTTCCGGTGTCAAAAAGGCTCAGTGAATGATATAATATTGGATTAGATGGAATCAGACATACCGAGGCATGCGCACCGGGCTCTCGAGAATATTTTCCCAGTCCTGGTCTGTGGTGGGCCGCTGCAGGTCCGCGTCCCATCAGGCTCAGAGGGAGAGCAGCTGCTGCGCCATGTGTGTTCGGAGAGATTCCGCAAACCATTTTGTTAAATTCTGGCCTGTGCCCAGCTCATGCAAATATTGTATAGTTAAATGGGTAGCAGGTTTCTGCGTTATATCGCCCCACAGTGTGCTAAGTGAATGAACTATTGCGCCATGCAGCAGGAATTGACCCTGCGGCAATTCCGAGTCCTCGGCTAGTTCTGCAAAAGGGAGGAGCAGCCCATCGGCATATCGATCAGGCAGCGTCTGCACCCCAACTTCTTCCCAGTGTGCAAGCTCTGTGCTGGTTATTGCCCAGAGCCAGTATCGGGATCGATAGCGCGTAGGGCGTGACTCGCCATGTAATGTAAAGACTGCTCCCATAACATTGGTATGCCACCCCTACCAGGAGCTGTGTAGGCACACTGCCTGTCCGGCACGGATGAAACAACGTCACGATCTGGGTATGAGTGAGCTCAGGTTCCTGCGTTGGTGTGTCCGTCAGCTGGCGTGCACCAATCCAATGCACCACCATTGAAGCTGTGTTTTTTGATTTGATCCTTAGTAAGGTGTCAGTGCCATTTCCCAAAGTCATCACTTTTGTTTTAGTTGTATTGATTTCTAGTTTGTTTGTCATTTCAAATATCAATACTTCATCCATTGCCCTTTGTAGTCCTACGATTGTATGGCTCAGCAGCACAATGGTATCCGCATAGGCCAAATATGACAGCGGTAGTGCTCCTAGCTTAGGTGGATGAGAGTCTACTTGATCTAGGCTCATTGATAGATCGGCTATGAATACATTGAAAACATGGGGTGCCATGACACAGCCTTTGTTTAGGTCAATGAATGTGTATATGCTCCTGGACCATCGCGTCTCGTCTGCCAGCTTGATTTGGATCCAGACATCGGTGTACAGTTGTTCTATAGCTCATAATGTTCTTTAATGGAGAACCCACCGCTTTAGTTTTGCCCACAGTAGAGCACTATCAGCTCAGTGAAAGGCGGCTTTCAGGTCTATAAGGCAAAAGAACAGATTTTTCTTCAGTCACTTACATTTGTCGGCAGTGGAGGCTACTGCTAGGGTGTTGATAGTGGTTCCATAACCTTTTTGAAATCTAGTCTGATCGGGAGGAATCTTGTTATTGGAGTCAGACCACTCCACCAGGTCTTCCAAGATTTATGAGTCATAGTATTTGGCCTGTGAATCTATAAAGGGCGGCTAATCTGTAGTTCAATGGATTTGATCAATTCCCCTCCTTAAAAATTATATTATTGAGCCTCTCCAAATATTGGGGATTAGTCTTGTTAATCTCACATCGTTATACAAAGCTGACAGCACACTGGACCAGTACTCCGGATCGAGCTTGCAATTTGCTTGTGGGAGGCCATTTGGAGCTGGAGCCCGATTTCGTCGACCTGCCATGATTATTATTGTCACTTATGTAGAGGTGCAATACTGTGCTACTGGTTGGAGTGAAGTCTTGGACATCCTCGTTATGTCTATCCTGCTTATCTCTTAGTGGATATTTGTGTCTGGACACTTTTGATTGCTGAAGGTCTCAGTCAACTAAGCTACCCAGGATCTTTCCTGGAACTCTTAAGCTGTTTATGATTCTTAAATCCCTACCAATGCTGTTAATAGTTGCATAAAAGGCTCTTGAGTTTGTATGTTTAGAATTGAACTAGAGCCTTTCCCAGAACTCTTCAGATGTTATTTTCCGATCTGCCCAGATTTGCTTTTTATATTGCTTTTTCAAGGTTTTTAAATTTTGCCATATTTGAGCAGTTAAGCTGAATTTCCCCATTTTCTTTGCATTCTCTTAGGTCTAGGGTTTTTGGTGATTTGCCAATTGAACTCCATGTGGTTTTCGTTCTTTTGAATGTAAAAACTGGCCACTGTTTTAACAGCTTTGTTGCAAACATGTGCCATACTTTGATTGGGTTAACGCGTGGCATTATACTGGCTTCCAATATTGCTTTCGCCTTTGCATCCAGCTTTGGAAGAGAATTGTGAGTCCAGAGTAGATGAATCAGGCTAATTGATTATAAGCTTCAAATTTCCCCTGGTTCCTGATGATGTTAAGCTAAGTTTAGCATTAGCTCCAAGTGTTGATATGAATGGTCACTTTCTGTTGAGGTTTTGATGTTAAACTTCCTGAGGGGCATATTATCAAGCACTGCGTTAAAATTATCGCCGTTTTAGCGACAGAAAACTGCTGCTAAAGTGGCAATAATGGGCTTGATAATATGCCGCAGAGAATTCCCATAGAAGCCCATGTTGACACCAGACATGGACTTCTATGGGAATTCACCAGGGCATATTATCAAGCCCATTATCGCCGCTTTAGTGGCAGTTTTCTGCCGCCAAAGCGGCGATAAGTTTAACACCGTTTGTTGATAATATGCCCCTTAGTTGTTTTAGTAGTGGTAGGGAGAGGAATGTATAATCAATTATTGATGCAGAGTAGCGAGGAGGATTGTCGTCTTCAGTCCTGCCGTTAATTACTCTCAGACCTAAATGTACAAGTGAGGTAACCAGTTTGTTCCTAGAGTTATCTGATCTGTTTTGTGGATGCATTTCTTGTGGGAGCACTGCCCAGATTGCATTTTCAGTTGCCAATGCAAATGCTCAGCCGTCTCTGGGGAATAGATTAGATAGGTATTAAAATCGCCTGTCACCATTAATTCCCAGGTAGGACTTGTGAATCTTATTTCCTACTGGGACTATTAAGTGCAAGCACAAGTGCTGAGGGCCATATTTATCAAAGGGTTGCATTACGTTTGCACCATGCAATGGGGGTGAAAAATTGATGCAACCCTTAAGATGGGATTTATCAGGCCACGCAAGGCCCCTTTGCGTAGCTCTAAGTGGCTTGATAAATCCAGAGTAACGCAAAGCAGTGCACATTGCTGCAATGAGTTACTCTGCCCCAGCGAGGCGTTTCATAGGTGGTGCATGGGTGTTCTCAAGCAAAACACATAGATTTTGATGCATTCCCAGATTAACCATAAGTAGAGGAATTGGGAATGTGCCAAAATTGCTACGCAAACCCAGTGGAGGTGAGAGATGGAGAAATATCATTTTTTTCTCCTCATTGTTTCCTCTTTCTATGTGTGCTTCATTCTGCAGCATACATGGAAATAGGAAAATGCCTCAGGGGATTGTTTTTCTGCAGGAAGGTGTCCCTTCCTGCACAAAAACTATCTAGCCTGCAACGCAGGCACTCTTGCACTATGGTTCATAGGCTTGCATTGGCGCTAGAGAGCACATTGTACGTCAGCACTTTGGAAAATATGGAATGTGTCGTATTATTTTAAATACAGCACATCTCTGACCTTTCGCAGTCACGCAGCAAGGTGGCACTCTGCACTGCACTGTATGAATTCTTGATAAATATGCCCAAGTCCCTACTACAGCAGTAATTGTGGAGCCTCCTCAACAGTGAAAAATCAGGATTCTGAATGCTGGAGAGCAATGGGGCATGTTTTCTATAAACAGGCTAACAAATTAGCCACCACCCGAATTTTTATATTTTATTTTATTATAAAAATGTATTTCCTAATATTTGGCAACATGGCATTTTTAGAGCCGGAATTACATAGGTAAACTTAAACTTTTGTGAAAGCAATGTTACCAGTAGCATCTTTACTACTGCCAATCTTATTATGTGCAGAGTCTCTGCCATAAGTGCGGAGCCCCTCCAACGCTCCACCAAAGGTTGTAGTACCGGCCCAACAGATTATGACTTTTACATAGTCTGGCAGGCGGACAGCATGGTGGTCCCATGGCGGAGCCTCTTTGAAAGGCAGTTTTGCATTAAAAAAGGCACCACAATGGAACCGAACTACAAGTTTCCTGCACGGCATGGACTCGAAAGTCCATGCCCTGCAGGAACTTATGTGAATGCACACAGGGGGCAAACGTTCTGCCCCTCTGTGTGTATCCACATAAGTGTGAGGCACTGGGGATCCCTGTAGGGTCCCCTTTGTTCCCTCTCCACCAGGGTTTTCATGGCGGTTCCAAAAGCCTGGTAGAGAGGAAACTCGTAATATGCTTGGTGAGACCATGGCTGTCCTACCAAGCATGCTGCAGTCTCTGCCAGCTGCTCCTACGCCAGGGAACGGTGGTTCCCTGGCAGAGCCGTTGGTCCCAGGGTTGTCCAACTGCCCGAATTGTAATCGGGCAGTCGCACCATCGGTGCATCGGCGGCTGGATTCGCCACCACTGTGCCACCACTAGTATGGCAGTCCTCAGTATGCCAGACTCGTAATAGGGCCTTTAGTGTTAAAGCTATCTCAAAGTGGCAGCCACCTAGGTGTTTTGCAAGGTAGGGAGAGACACATAGCTAGTAATAGCTTATCACACTGCAGAGCTAGGTCACTCTTTCACATGAATGGAGAAAAGGAAATAAAATCACAGGCAAAAAAGACCAAACAATGGGGCTTATTACGATGGTGGAAAAATACCCCCGCCACATTATGATGGCGGTGGGTACCGCGGCAGAGGAAAAGTCCATCTGCCGCTTTTCTGCCAGTAGCAATCATCACAATTGTCCAGCGGAGCGGTCAGCATGCTCACAATGGCGGCAGAGCCTAGCAGGCTCCGCCGGCACAATTATGATGCCGGCGGTAGCCAGCCTTTCCGTGGTGGTTGAAGCGCCATTGAAAGGCTGGTGGAGAATGTCTTCTAGGGCCCGTTTCGGGCCCCCCTTGTTCTGGGGGGAGGTGTGAGCGCACTGGGCATTTCACTGCACCAAGTGGCAGGCACAGTGTAGTGCCTGCCACTAAGTGCAGTGAAATGCACAACATGCTCCTTCCAACATCGCGGCGGTGCGGCTGTCAGCATCATAATTGAATAGGCGGGACCACAGCACGCATGGCGGTCGGACCCAATCACCGCTACGGTGGCTGGCGGATAAAATCCGACCGCCATCGTAATGAGCCCCAATGTTCGGAAATCGTTAGGAGCAAACAGGCTTAGAAGCAGAATGAGAGAAAGAGAATACTACAAACACAGCAGACCAGAAAAAGGTGAGGCACTCATTGCAGAATTCCAGGGTAATGAACAGATGCGTTCCTTTGTAAAAGTGAACTTAGACTAGAGTACAACTGTTGGCTAAAATACATTGGTGTAATGGCTTGGTCATGGCTTTTGTGGGTAGGTTTAAAAAATCGAAGGCAGGAAGTCATTTAAATTGTGCATTAGATTTAAGCCAGGAGTGCCAGAAACCAAGATTGTATAAAATGTTAAGAAAATGTAAAATTCAAATACAGAAAATCTCAATCTTTCAGTGACACACTTTTGAACTAATAACTTAACTCTGCTCTGCCAAACCTCAACGATTTCCAGAAATTGAAGCATAAACATGTTCAACAAATATATTGTTTGACTTTAAGTGTAAAGTTAATCCTTCCATTCATGGTCCTCTATATGTCCTCTGTTGTTCAGTTGACTAGCTTTTTGTTTGTAGAAGACCCCCACCCCACCCCCCTGTTATTGTGCCAAATTATGCCTCTCTTGAGGGCTAGATGCTGTGTCACAAAGACATGTTAGGGAGGAAAGCGTTTGAATTTAGAAAGCCATGCCTTGAATCATGATATCCTTAAATCTGATAGTAGGACTCCAAACATTATTAGGAGGCATATTTGCCAACTTCGATACTCATGTACGTGGCAGACATTTCTGGTTTCAGAAGAGAGGAGGATAAATGGAGTTATCTCGGCATAGATTTTAAAATTATTTGCCAATGTAAGAGTTGCACGCATTCATACGCCAGTCTATGAAGTTTCTGAAGGAATTCTGTTTCTAATGTCATAATATATGCAGCTTAGTTATCATCATTTCTATAACATGCTACCAGGCAATTTAACTCTAGACTTTCTAGGCATCATCATATAATATGAAAGCGGTCACTCTCTTTAGATGAACAAGAAAAAGGTACCTCGATAGCCTTAGCCTACCTTAATTTGTGTGGGCTTCAGCACCAGGCCTGTAAAATGTTCTACTGTATGCTATTCATGAATCATTTTAGGACATGTTTCCATTGCCATTGAGGGATTAACAATGAGAACCGACCTCAATACTAATCAACCTGTTCCCTGGCCATGGTCTCCACCCCTAGTGTCAATGCACCAGCCCCAATCTTACCAGTGACTGTGTTAAAGCTCAGTCCACCTCCCACAACCCCACTGAAATTAATTTCCTGGTCCATTTATACTCACAAAGATTCGAGTGTTGCTTTCGTATGAATGAAATTTAAGACATTTGTGTTTTGTCAGCTGTAATAGTGGTCTAATGTACATGATGAATAGTGGAACAGACATGGCTGAACCTACAGTGACTCTGTAGCTCACTGGCAAATAAGAATTGCAGGATCCATGCTTCATATTCTGATTCCTCCCATCCAAATATTAAGTAAGTCATAACAGAAGCTGGTTGGACACAGCTAACGCAGAAAATGCATCTGAGGTACTAGGGGGCAGATTTACTTCTGGCTCATCTCTGCTAATCATCAGGGATGCGCCAGAAGAGTTGCGACGCATCTGCACACCCGTGCGCCACCATTTGCAATGCGGCGTACCGTGGCGCACAGATGGGCAGATGCGTGTTGCATCCCCCACGCGGAAAGGCGGCGCATTGCTGGAGTTGCGTTGCAAGCGCGATGCAGCTCCAGCAAGGCTCGGGCTACCCCTATCCCTAACATGCTGCGTCAATCCTTATGCCTGCTTCAAGCAGGCGCAGGGTTTTGACGCAGCATGGCCATAAAAGTGACTGAGTGAAATCTTGTAGATTTCACTCAGCCACTTTTCGGAGGCATTCCTGCGCCGGAACGCCCCCTCCTGTGCAGGAACGCCCACATGTGGCACAGGGCTTTACAACGTGACGCATCTCCCTAGATGCGTCATGTTGTAAATAGCCCGCAGCATGGCGCTGGCTTTGCGCCGCCACTGCGTCACAAAAGTGATGCAACAGCGGCGCAAATCTGGCGTAAGGGGCTTGCAAATTTGCCCCTCGGTGTGGTCCATTGTTCAACACTATGGAGAGATCCAGCGTGTTTTGAGAGAGCTCCTAGGTCACCCAGATACAGGTTTTGCAATTTATTTCAGTTAACATTAATTTCCTAATAGAAGACAAACTTGTTCAGCTACAAATATCAAAGCTACCTGGTGCTTTGGATAAAAGAATATTAGAATGGCATAGGTGCTTTGGTACATTTCAAACACCAGGGTATGTTACGTATGCATGCATTCTAACTAATCAAATATGCAATTCAGAAAGATTAATACAGCTTCCTGCCTTTTTGTATATTGTAATTGCTAATGTTTGTAGTGGGGACAAAATATGTAAAGGTCCAGGGGCAGATTTACTAACATTTTGCATCGTGGATGTGCCATTTGTTTGTTGCAGCCATGACTCAAAATGTCATTTATGATTTACAAAGCTATGCAAATCAGATGTGTGTGGCCTTGAATGGGATTTTCTTAAAAAAGGAAAGCAAGGCATCACATAGAGCTGCCTTGTTTACTTTGCATTAGGGAGGTGATCCATGGGTGACGCATGGGCGTTCCTATGCATCCACTCATGGATTTTGACACATTCCCATTTTTACTAAAGTTAGTAAAATGGGGAATACATAAAAGAGCTATGCCTCCCTGTAGCAGGGAGAAATATATATATATATATATATTTTTACTTCCTATCTCTATGCATGCTGTAGTGCGCAGCATAAATAGAAAGAGGAAAATGCCTTTAAGGAGTTTTTTTGCACAGAAATGTACCCCCTCCTTCACAAATACAGTTCTGTCTGTAATTCAGGCACCCTTGCACCATGGAATACTACTAGCGCTAGAAGGTGTGCACTATATCTTAGTTGCTATGCATCATATGTTAGTTAACATGCTGCATTTCTGCTGCCTCAGTTTCACTCAAAGCAGCACAGTAACTTTGCTTGTTGTCCTGTGGGAACATTTTTAAATCTTCCCCTCTGTGCACAATAAAGCCATGGGCTCTGTAACATCCTAACTTGCATACTGTCAAGACCAGTATACTTACATCAGAGCAGAACGCTATCACTTGCTGTCAGCACTTTGATACAACAATAACATGATTTGGTACGATATGGGGGGGGGGGGCGGTGGGCAAATGCCAGGGGCACCTGGGAGTAGATCCTGTAGACAAGAGGTTGTTCTCACATTAAAACCAGGTCATCTCTGATGACTGGTGCTCACAGAGTATATCAAATGAATTATAAATACTCTTCCCAACCTTTAAGATGAAAGTCTGACCCTCTGTCTGATGTATGAGGTATGAACTACTCAACCAAGATTGGTTTGGAGGGGAGGAGACCAACTCATCAAATCTCTACTACCACTAGCAAAGGGTTGGTGATGACAGTGAATTTAAGGATGCCTGAACAGCTATCTGAAAGATAATACATCTGATACTAAATAACACTTAAATATCAATACTGCATTCTAGCCCACTCTTGTTTATATCTTGTCAAGAGAATATACACACACCTGCTAAAGATCTCTGAGAGATTGCTTGTTTTTTCATGGCGTGGTCATTACAAAACATTACAAACAGTCTCACTCTTGATGCTTTGTATGAATGAAAGTTAGGACATTGGTGTTTTATCAGCTCTAGTAGTAATCTAATGTACATGATGAATAGTGGACTAGATATAGCTGATTCTACAGTGGCACTGCAGCTAACTGGCAAATTACAGGAATTAAAATATCCATGACACTTCTTCTAGAGGGCAATAGCTTTGGCTTTGATGCTGCCTGTGCTACGAAAGGCAGTGGTGTTCTCAGCAGCTTAACAAGGATTAGCCTCTAGTTGGAGGGGGGCAGAACAAAGGACAGCCTTCACACTTCTTTTGATTCGGTGATGAAAATTAGGACTAAAATTATAATTCCATTTATTCCTGGACTATCTATCTGGAATGAAGAAGGTTGAAAACAGTTGTTGATTCTAACAGAAGGGAGAACACCCAATTTAAATAGGGGAGCGGCCACGAGAGTGCCAGAGACCCTTCAAATGGAAGAAGTGTTTAACCATTTTTAAATTAGGGATTCTGGTAATTTTTGTAGTAAATGATACAGGAAGTGCCTCAAAGGAGGCAGGGAATTGCTGAAAAAATAGTTAGGATTGGGTGGTGTGAGTTCTCCAATTCCTGACTATTGCACAGGATACTACAGGCACCTTACCACCACCTCCTCAAAACACTCCTAGATTTTGGAAGGCAAAATCTGAATTAGGAAGACTTAGATGGAATATAAGGATTCAAGGACTTCTGACTCCTTTTGGCACCCAAGGACTGGAACTAATGCTCACTAATGGCTGGTCTCCTATTTGCCTACTAGAGAAAACTAAAATGCACGAAGACTCCTGACTCTAGCATCGCCCGCCAGATCATTGTGGACTGAATCCTCAGAAACCCATGAATGGAGAGAGATACGATGCATTTAAAAATGCACTTCGACTCTGAGAGCTGCAGGAGGGGCCAGGCGAAACTTTTAGAGCAGTTGGCTTGGCTCGTGCCATTTTTCCTACATCTAGAGGATGCGTACAAGGTGTTGAGGCTTCCCAGGGGAGGAAACACCGAAGGTGGGCAAGAAAACCTTGTTCAATTTACTCTCCACTTTAAACTACCATGAAAATTGGTTCTGCAGGCCCTGGTTTGTAAATCTACCAGATCTCCTTGAGAGCTGCCTGGCTACAGCTTCTACTCTTGCTCCATTTGTGGCTTTTGAGAACCCCCCCAAAAAAGCCTTGGACCAGATGAGGTGGCAAGTCTTTCCCAGAGGTGAAGTGAACTTGGAGCCTATGAAATGCAACATCCTCTGACTCAGAATGATGCAGGGATTCTACTCAGAAACAAAACTATGCTTGGGATCATGGGATCCTCGGCATGTAGGAACTGAGGGCCCGATTCACAGAACTAACTTAAGACAAAATCCTAAACTTACTACCATTTTGGTATTTACAGAAGGCACTTACTCATTTTGGTATTCACAGAAGGCACTTACTCATTTCGGTATTCACAGAAGTTAGGAGTCCTAACTTTAGGACTCCTAAATGCCTTCTGTGAATACCGAAAGTCTTGAAATTAGGATTTTTCTCGGTTTAGTAGTAGTATAGTTAGGACTCCTAACTTTAGGACTCCTAAAAGCCTTCTGTGAACACCGAAAGTCTTAAAATTAGGGTTTTTTCTCAATTTAGTAGTAGTAAAGTTAGGACTCCTAACTTTAGGACTCCTAAATGCCTTCTGTGAATACCGAAAGCCTTAAAATTAGGATTTTTCTCAGTTTAGTAGTAATATAGTTAGGACTCCTAACTTTAGGACTCCTAAGTGCCTTTTGTGAATACCGAAAGTCTTAAAATAAGGTTTTTTCTCAATTTAGTAGTAGTAAAGTTAGGACTCCTAACTTTAGGACTCCTCAATGCCTTCTGTGAATACCGAAAGCCTTAAAATTAGGATTTTTCTCAGTTTACTAGTAGTAAAGTTAGCAGTCCTCACTTTAGGACTCCTAAACTGAGAAAAATCGTAATTTTAAGACTTTCGGTATTCACAGAAGGCATTTAGGGGTCCTAAAGTTAGGACTCCTAACTTCTGTGAATACCGAAGTGAGTAAGTGTCTTCTGTGAATACCAAAATGAGTAAGTGCCTTCTGTGAATACGAAAATGGTAGTAAGTTTAGGATTTTGTCTTAAGTTAGTTCTGTGAATGGGGCCCTGAGTCATCATACTACCTCAGTACCTATGAGCCAGAGCCCTTCCAGCTATAGTGCCTCACTTGTCCTCCTATCCTTACCACAGACACTGAAAGTTAATTGACAGAACACAACCCCCTCGACCCTCTCAGGGATCGCAATAGCAGGACATCTCTTTTCGCTCTATCACTCGTACTCGCCCAAAGTAAAATAAACCAAAGAAACAAAGGCAGTTTAGAATATTTATTCAAACTATTGTGCCGTAATTGGAAGACAAATGCATACCAAAGATACAATTAGCATGGCTTTTTAATCATATACTATAAAAAGTCATGACATGGTATTGGACAGATTAGCCTTACTTCGCCCCCCCTTTCTACTGAAGCTAAATGATTATATATCAAAGATCTCTGGGATTAGTAATGGACCTCATACCTTCGCATACACAGATGGACACTCTACTCTGCCGCAATGATCTTGTCTCAGAACTCTCCCTCTGTGTGTTTTCTTACTCTGTTGTACTCACTTATATGACATGGTGAATGTGCTCATAAACAGCAGCTGCGTTCTCATGTTATGACTAGGTGCTAGTACCTGAACAGAGAGATTAACAAGGGGCATTGCTGTTTGACCTTGTCTAGAGTGTTCAGACTAAATCCCAGGTAACATCCAAACGCAAAAATAAATGCAGGTTCAATGAGACAGTACAGTGTGCAAATGAAAATGCGGCCTACAACGTGCGCAGTGAGGCTAACCTAGGAAAAACTACAATGGCCATGCAGGACACACATGACAAGAGCCTCTTGGTCCCAAATCCAACAGCTTTAGTTATATTATATATGATATGTATGATATTTGTATCAGTTAACTAAAACCATTAAAAAAGAGATAAAAGCTTTAAACAAAAAAATAAATAGCAAAGATTATTCCATCGAAAAACCGGCAATGATGTTAACGAAAACTCTCTTTACCAGATGCATTATCATATCACCATAACGTTATCAATTGGTTAAGAATCCTGTACCAAGATATGTACTAAAAACGGCAAGTTGCTTAATTCATGTGTTTTCTAACTGGAAGTATCTAATGGGTTGTAGCAATAGTAGAACACAGTAAATTGTATGTAACCACTTATCGGCGTTTAAACAAATGCAAAACACTATGGCTCTGTTACCTTTAAGGTAATAAACTATGTGGTTTTAAACTTTTAATTACTTCAAAATGACCAAAGTGTGGTTTTGGTCTAACCGTCTAAAGTGCTGGTGCATGGTGTACATATGAAAAAAAACTTTTTAAAATATATTTTTGGTTAATCTCACATAAAAACAATGGGGCAGATTTATGTTTCCTGGCGCATCCCTGCAAATCAGCAGGGATGCGCCAGGAAAGATGCGTCACGCAAGTTTACCCTTGCGCCACCACAGATGCGCCACATTTTACAATGCAGCGCATTGTGGCGCAAGGATAAACAGATGCGTGACGCATCTGATGGCATACGGGGCGGCACAATGCTGGAGTCGTGTCGCAAGCACGACGCAACTCCAGCAATGCTCAGGGGCTGCCCATACCTAACATGCTGCATAATGCCTCACGCCTGCTTCAAGCAGGCGCAGGGTTTTGACGCAGCAGCGTCAGAAAAGTGACTCAGTGAAATCTTGTAGATTTCACTGCATCACTTTTCCGAGGCTTTTTCCGACGTAACGCCCACCCTGCATACATTAAACCTGACGCAGGTTTAATGTAGCGCAGGGCTTTACAACGTGACGCATCTCCCTAGATGCATCACGTTGTAAATAAGGCGCTACATGGCGCATGGTTTACGCCTCCGCTGCGTCACAGAAGTGACGCAACGGCGGCGTGAATGTCTCGCAAGGGGCTTGTAAATCTGCCCCAATGTTTAAAGTACATCGAAGGTGAGTAATTGTTTTGAGATTTTAGAATTAATAAGAGATTCCATGATTATTTTAAAAGGTCAGATTGCCAAGGATGGGCCTCCCTTTGAATTAGAAGAGATAATGCAGTGCAATTTACCCGCGGGCATGCCCAGTACTGTTCATGTTCCTAAGCCTTTTCCTAAAGAAAGCGAGTGCAGAGAACAGCTTTGATTAGTTCTTGTTTTCATAATATGACCGTCCATTATCAGTTTCTGGACCTGGTGCCTCACTTGGGGGGTCCAAGACGGAGATGAACAGTGTTTCGGAGTCTTTTTTACAAATATTCCCTCAACGTCCAAGAGTGGGAGCGTCAGATGTAGAGAAACTTACTGCAGATGCCTCTATGCAGGTACGAGCCCCCTGCCTCAAGAATATTGGCCTGAGTAGGGCTCTCCTTTGAGCCGTGATGGCGAGGCAGAAGCACAGATGATGCAACCAAGATTCTCGAGTGTATTCACATAACCAACAGGCACCTCTTAATCAGCCCCTGCCAGGTTGTAATCTGATATTGGTAGGCCAAGAAGGCACATGTACATGATCTCTTCCCCTGTTCTGCAATTGATGACAACAGATGGATAGGGCTGGTCTCTTGTAACCAAGTACAAGAAGTTTAATGGGCGCAGAATCTCAAAGGATTTTAGGGCTTGATCTTGCAGAAATGAGGCCATTTGTGCCTGTCTATTAATGGTATTTTTCCATGTCATGTAAGGAATAGCATCCAGTGCTCTGTAATTATCTATTCCATGGATAACCGGTTTCTCGAAGATGGATCTGGGATAAGCCTTGAGTGAGTTTTCTGGTGCTTTTAATATACGAATGTAGAATTTAACAAAAAGTCTACCTCTATGCTTAGAGATTGTTTCACCATGCCAAGTTCCAATCTATACCTTGCTCTGTGGAGATATTTCGGAAGTTGGAAAAGTTTCTTATATCCAACACACTGAAGCATGTTCCAAGCATTCCCCAGGAAAGGCTGAGGGCCATATTATCAAGGAACGGCGATAAGATTATCGCCGCTTTAGCGACAGGAAACTGCCGCTAAAGTGGCGATAATGGGCTTGATAATATGCCGCACAGAATTTCCATAGAAGCCCAGGTTCTGGTGTGAACCTGGGCTTCTATGGGAATTCACAAGGGCATATTATCAAGGCCATTATTGCCGCTTTACCACCGCTAAAGCGGCAATAATTTTAACGCCGTTTCTTGATAATATGCCCCTCAGTTTTTAAGATCAAACTAGTGAATTCTTTTGCAAAATAAAATGTTCCTTCAAGAAACAGTTTAATTTTTAAGACAACAATATGTCTGTACACTGGCGTCCCATGTCTGTCTCCCAATGCTGGCAGAGGGCCGATAGAGTTATCGCCGTGTGGTGCCTAAGTGAGGCTGCGAACCATTTGGTGAGGTGTCCACCCCGTCCCATGACATGTAGGTATTTTATGGTAAGGTGTGTCACTGGTTCGGCGGACATGTCTCCCCACTTTTTGAGAATGTGCGCCATTGGTCACGGTATATAGATGATATTTTTTTCATCTGGACCGGTGACCGTACGACTCTGGATGAGTACATTGAATGGCTGAATGCTGCTGATATCAACCTCAGGTTCACTGTCCATATTAGTACTTCAAAACTTGAGTTTTTGATGTTTGGGTCGAACACCAGAATTTCAAACTCATGGTATCCCTATATACAAAACCTACAGCTAGAAACACTCTTCTTCATTTTGAGAGCTTCCATCCCAGAAGTCAGAAGTACGGTATTCCTTTAAGTCAGTTTTTGCGATTGCGTAGAAACTGTACCTCCATCAAGGATTACCTTTGTCATGCCGAGACTATGAAGATGAAGTTCATTCAAAGGGGATATCCACCCAGAAAGGTCTGGGAAGCCCTTAAAACGGCTTGTTTTTACAACCGTGACTCTATGTTCCAACCTAAACATCAGGAACAAGTAGACAAGCTTGTTTGTGTCACGAAACATTCGACTATTAACAACAAAATCAGGCAGATTGTAAACTCTCAGTGGCACCTTTTGAATTTTGGTGAACAAACAGTCCATCTACCGAAGCCAGTCTTCGCGTTCCGCAGAAACAAAAATTTGAGGAATCTGCTGGTTAGAGCGAGAAATCCAGACCAGAAAGCCTGGATACAAAAGTCTATTGAAGGTGCTTCCCCTATCAAAGGCAATCACAGATGTGGCACATGCCATGCATGTGCGAATGCCATTGTTGGCACCCAAATTTGTATCAACGGTTTCAATACTGAACTAAAGGAAATGACCAACTGCAGGACCTCGAACTGCATTTATGCCGTCCAATGCCCTTGTCCTCTGATTTATGTAGGTGAAACTGTGCGAGAAATCAGAGTTCGTATTGGTGAACACAAGTCGAATATCAGACGGTCTAGACTTGCAACACCGCTTGTAGGACATTGGATGGAAAATAATCATACAGTGGAGGATCTCCGCTGAACGATTCTTGAGAAAATACGTCCCCAAAAGGGTCTTGACACCAACTATATACGTAAGAAGCGCAAAGTCTTTTGGATTTTTGTTCTTAATTCAAAAGATAAGGGATTGAATGAATCGCTCCCATGGGAAACCACGATCCTGTAGAAAAAAAAACTTTTTAGGCATTGTTGTTCCTTTTTCCTTTTTCTGTCTGATATGGCAATTTCGCATCTGGTGTGCTATTAGTTTTTGTAAAGTGTCTACCATCTTTCGGTTTTAATTAGAACCATATCGTTTTTCTATATCTTCTTTATTCCACTTTGGATGGCGATTTGCTTTTGCTCTGTTCTATTACTCTTATAGGATTTTCTATTTTTTATTTTTTATTTTATCTTATTCTATATATTTTTTTTCTTTGGGCGCCTTGAGACCGTTGGCATTTTCGCTAACTGTGGTGCTCAGTGGAAGCGATGATCTGCCCTTCATTATTTCGTATGAGTGTGCACTGTTTTTCTTTATTGGCAACCAGTATTGGGCGGTTTTGAGAGCCCTGGCATATTCGCTAATAACGGGATACAACGGAAGCGATTATCTGCACTCCACTATTTCCCTATGAGTGTGTTCTGTTTCTTTAATTTGGCTTTCCTTAGAATACGACTGTATGGCTTATCTCTATTGGTATCGTTTTTTTCTATATCATGCGTTTTGATTGGCCTATGAAAGATTGAATTGGCTACTTAAGGCCCTCCTCCGCTTTGCCGTTCTTTCCGGCCACCTGTGACTCGTTTGTTTGGACATCGTTTCTATGATGGATTGAATCGTTTTCGGCGCCGTCTTCATGTTTTAAGGTTTGTTAGAATGGCATTTGTCGCTTTTCCTCCTTTACAGCCATGCAGATAAGAAATGATGATTTATGTTAACAAACTGCCTTTTAATTAGTTTTTTTCTTTGTTTTTCTTATTCGGCAGCTTGGCCATATGCCTATTATCTGATTCTGATTTCGATCCTCGGAAAAACGTGGGCAGTTTGTTCGTATTATGCCTAGAAAGTATTTATCGAGTCTTGCCTTCGCTTCGCTTCATTCTTGTGCTTTTTAACCAGGTGAGGTATTTATACTTTCTGAGCGTGTCTGTTGATACGATTGTAGTTTGTAGGCAGACTCGAACATAGATTTAACTACGTATACTGGATACTTTGTAACGTGGCCTCATTTCTCTCTTTTCTGCCTGACTCTCAAGGGTAGGGTAGATACTGCGGCCGTTCTACAAATATTGAAACTCTTTTGGAGATTGCTTCCTTGAAACATTCTTGGAGATCGCGTCTTTGAAATCTTCTGCGATTCTGCACAGCCTGCAAGAATGGTAATTTTCCGTTCTGTTTTATGATCTAGCTTATGGTTGTTTTGGCTGAGCTTTTGCTCTTATATGTGATTTCATTCTTTTTTTATTGTTTTTCCCCCTTTTTCTTTCTTTATTTTAGATTCCATAACCTTAATTTCCAATTAGGACTGTGGCCTTGTTACCTTCAAGTCGCGAGAGTTGAGAGCTTTAAACAGCCTCTACATATTTATATAGGTAAGCTTTATGATCATTATTTTTTATGGTTCCTATTCTCAGGTAAGTGGTTGTTAGAGAATATTTATTGGTTTTGTTTCAGTTAGGTTTAAAGGAACCTAAAGTTTTGGCTTCCTTTTCCTATTTATTCTTTATTGAACACATTTTTCATTATTGTCTTTGTTACTGATTTATTTACAGTGACTGCACCTATTTCTCTAATTAATATGTTGTGAAATCTTATTTCTTCTTTTTCTTATTCTGATACTAGCCTTGTCTTTGGCACGAATGTCTGACTCTAGTGCTCTTAAAGCTTAAAAACTTGAATACGTTTTTTCCTATGCCACTCTGTACTGATGACCATTTTTTGAATATTTTTATTAACACAATATCAATCATATTCTCTGTATGTGCTATATGGATATTTGTTTATGTTGAAACATATATATTTTCGTTTTGCATCTCCTTTGACAGGTCCCTGGATATCTTCTCTGTACTGTGTTTTTTGCGTCCTGCTGATGGTGGTACTCCTATTGAGGGTTGTTTCACCGAAACGCACGTCGGCGCTTTGAACGGGCCCCCCCTCCTTCTCTTTGATTGTATTTATGCTAATGCTCTGTTCTTCGAATTTGTAACATTATTATTTTGTACTTATTTGAGCATTTACCGAATTGTCTTTCTTGTATTCAGGTTTGGTGGGGCCTTAAAGCATATCTAGGTTGTTCCTTGGTTTGAGTGTGATGTGTTTATTTGGCTTGCGTTATGAATTGTGTTTGAGGTTGAGTGAATGCCTTGATTAAATGACGGTTTACCGGGACCTTTGTATCTGATTGCGGATGACTTGTCAGTCATTTTTATGTATTAGTACCTATTAATTGTTTTCCTTTGTCTCACAAAAGACATAAATTATCTTTATTTACATTTATATATATTTAAAAAACTTGCATAAAAATTTAATAAAATACAAATATTATCACTATTTTCTATTTTGGATTCAAATACTCTTTTGTGTTTTGTTTTTTGTTTTTTGTTCGGTCCAGACAGTGTCGTTAATTTAATAGATGATACTGTGTACTTATTGAAACATATGGGTAGAGTACTTTTTTGTTTCTTATTGGATCCCCACTTGGCTGTGACTGCTGCAGTTAGGGAGCGGTGTAACAGGAATTGACCGGGGCAGCTCGTCGTCTTCCGCTAACGTTGTGTATGGGATTAGGGTGCCCACCCGGTACAGATCTCCCATATCTTGGATTCCAGAAGCATGCCAGTTTCTAAGTTCCCCTGCTGTAGTTATCATGTCCCCTCTAGGTGTGCCTTCCAGTGGCAGAGCCGGAGCATATGGTGTGATTGTGCAGGTGATGTAAAGTATGCTGCGAAAGCACTTGTATGCTACATTCAGCAATAGCGAGTCTGGCACTTTGGATTTTGAGCAGGGGTGAAAAAACATTGCCAGATCTGTTAGCTGAAGGGGGGTTGGGTGGTTGCTGTGTCCCCCCTGTGACGGTCGGTAAACCATCTGGCAACCCATTGTATTTGGGTTGCCAAGTAGTACTGCTCAAAATGTGGGGCTGTGAGGCCACCTCGGTCTACCAGCAGATAGTTTGCCAATCGCCACCCTCTGTCTGGAGCTTCCCCATATGAAGTCTTTCACTAATATTTCCAGGGGCCTGAAGAAGGCTGGGTGAATATAGTGTGAGATTTGTAAAGTAGTAGAAAAGCCTAGGCGGTACCACCATCTTTACTATGGCTATCTTGCCTGTTACTGATAATGGGTGAGCCAAAATGTCATCTGAGAACCGACCGCGGTCAGGGCTCTGCCCAAGTTACCCTCTCACATATCTGTTGGGTTTCTGTATGTGTGGAAGCCCAGATAGCAGAATGTGTCTGCACACCAGCGGACTCCCGTGCCACTGACCGTATATCCTGCATCTTCGCACCGCTCATTGAAGGAGTGTAGGCAGGATTTGACGTTTACCCGAGGTAATGATACTGAGGCAAAGCGTTCTAGTTTTACTTTTAGCCTCTGTGGAATGCAGTGAACATCACGTATGTATAGCAAGAGATCGTCTGCGTACAGGGATATTGTGTGTGTGCCATCTCCTAATGTGATGCTGACTGCAATCTCCATCCGTATCGCTTCAGCTAGGGGCTCTATGGCCAAGGCAAAAAGCAGCGGAGATGGGGGGCATCCCTGTCTAGTTCCTCTGTGCACTTTTACCAGGTTGGATATATAGGGGCTTGTCTTCCCACGTGCAGTAGGGGCTATATATAGCAGTTTCACCATGTCCACAAAGAACCCCCCCCATTTGGTATTTTTTAAGCGCTGCAAATAGAAAGCCCCACTCCAGAGAATCTAATGCTGTCTCTAGTTCTAATATGAGGCAGCCAGCTCTCTGCCATCGAGTTTGTGAGTATGCTGCTATCCTGTGAAAGCGCCTTAAGTTTGAGGAGGTATTTCTAGAGGGTACAAAACGATTTTGATTGCTATGGACCAGGGTGGGAACCGCCTGTGCCAACCTTTCTGCTAGGAGCTTCGCTAGTATTTTGTAATCTTCATTGAAAAGTGGCCTATAAGAGCCTGTCTTTGTGGGGTCTTTGTCGGGCTTAGGCAGGGACACTAAGTTAGCATTCATGGATGGAGGGAGATGCTGTTCACTGATGGTCATTGCGTTCAGCAGGTGCAGATAGGGGACCAGTATCGTGGCGTGAGCTTTGTAGAGTTCTGCTGGGAACCCGTCTGGGCCTGGGGTTTTCCCCACGCGCCAGTGCCATAACTGTGCTACAGATTTCCTCGGGCGTGATGGGTTCATTGAGTGTCTCACTCTGCCCTGGCGTAACTGTCAGCAAGTTTAGTGAATGCAGCAATTTGACTTTCTGCCTGGGTCATTTTGGATTGGTATAGTTCAGTATAATGTTTTAACATTGTGTTGTGTATTTCATGCTGCGTGTATACCATTAAGCCCGTGTCCATTTTTAGAGCCGATATGGGGTGTCGCACCTGATCTTGGTGCAGTAGCCATGCCAGTGTTCTGCCTGCTCGATCTGCAGTGGCGTGTGTGTGCACTGAGTGCACTGCATAATTATGGCAATGGAGTTGCCCTAGCAAGTCCACCTGCTTCCCCCATAAAGAGTAATGTGTTTGTGCTTCCACTCCCTTCTGACCGTTTTGTTTCATATATCAGTAGCTTCCCCTTTATTTTCCCTAGCGCCGTGTTTAGTTTGCGTATGTTCCAACTAGCTCCCATGCAGTGACCCCTGATCATTGCCTTAAAGGTGTCCCACTCGAGGAGATGATCTTCCCTTGAATGTTTGTTGTTTTTGAAATATTCTAGCATTGCGGTCCCCAGTGAGGAGCGGTATGCCTGATCTTCCAGAGCCGCTGGCTGTAGGTGCCATGTAGGTTTCGGAAGGCGTCCCACGTCCCATGTGAGCTGTAATAATTGGGGATTGTATTCTTAGTGTGTGCACCCCAGGTACTCAGTGTGTTTGAGTGGGAACAGCACCTGTGACCCCAGACATCGGTCGAGCCTGATGTGTAGGTCGTGGACGGTGGAGTAGAATGAATATATGCATGCCGTGGGGTTGTGTGCCAGATGTCAGTTAAGGACCAGTTAGTGAGCCAATCCTTCAACGTTTTTGCATTGGAGGTTGCCTGTGTGCGTGCTAGGGGCGAATATGACCTGTCTAGATGTACGTCTAGGACTGCGTTAAAGTCTCCTTCTATTATCCATGGAATCCCACTCCATCTAGTGAGTATGTCAGTCAGTTTATGGAGGAACGCATCTTGGTCTACGCTAGGCGTGTACACCGAGCCTATGAGCAGCCTCTGCCCATTCAGTTTACCTATCACAAAGATGTATCTACCCTCTAGGTCTATAGCCACTTATTCCACTGTGTGGGGTACACCTGCTTTAACCCATATCAGCGCCCCCCGGGCCTGCGATGAGTAATTTTTGCTAATCACTTTGCCCCTCCAGCGTTTATGGAGATGTTCCACCTCAGCTTGGGTAAGGTGTTTCTTGCAGGAGACCGATCTGCGTATGCCTGCGCTGTAAGTAAACATATACTGAGTATCTCGGGGACGGCGTGTGCATGCCCCTTTCGTTCCAGGTTATTGTATTAACTTGCACCATGAGTGTCTGCTGCGGCCCCCTGTGCATGGGGAGTTGGAATCATCTGCGATGTCAAGGGTGCCAGCCAATGGTATTGGGATTGGGTTGAACTGAAAGGGGGCTAAAGATGCGCCAATAGGACGGTTAACATCATTAGAGCAAGTACGTAGTCGCTGCTCGCCCAAACTATGGGGCCAAACCGTGGCAACTGGTGTGTGTAACATACTTGGTTACAGGGTTATGTGCTGTATGCTTTGCACTGTGTTTGCCCCGGTGTCTAGCAGAGAGATGAGCATTGTGGTAAATTATCCCACCCCGCTGTGTGGGCACTGCGTGTGATTAACCCCATAGGCGGAGGAGCGGGGACATATTGTCTGCACTAAATATGTCAATTGACCCTGCCGTGTGGTGGGTGTGCAGTTCGTTGGATTGCACTTCTGCCTGTGTGTGTCATAGGGTTGAAAGCGTGCTATTGTTAATACATACAGTAAAAGTATATTCTACAACAGGACTGTGTCTGGCATACAAATTATCTTGTTGGATGTCTGCGGGGTGATCTCTGGCAACTGGAGGGAGTCGCAATCTTCAGACGTCGCTGGGGATGATCCAGTCAGGCGTTCGGCTTGGGGCGTATGACGGGAAACATCAATTACCACGCTATGACTTGCGCTGGATGGCGCTCTAACCTTAGGAATAGAATGATTTACTATTCCAACACCTTCCCTACTGTACGTAGACTGGTGTTGGAATAGTAAATCATACTATTCCTAAGTCCAGCGCCCTGCAGCGCAAGTTGTCGTAACAACTTGCATTTTTAAAAACTGCGATGTAACGTTCCGCGATCCCTTTGATCACATTGTAACGTCACATATTTGCATATGACGCCCAGGGTCCCAGCTCTGAGAGCCAGCTTGCATGGCCGCTGCTGCATGGAGAACCCGGGATGTTCCTATTCTCTCTGCTCCATGTATGGTATTCCTTTCTGTGGACGCGACTGTTTCGGGTATGTCCTCCTCCCGCGGCAGCAGCTCCTCCTGTCTCTGTGAGGTGAGTGCTCTTGTGTCAGTGGCTTGGGTCGTGTCAGTTGGCCCTATTCCTCAAGCCATCCCAGACTTCCGATGGCGTTTCAAAGAATTTGATCTGGCCCTCACAGACAATTCACAGTTTTGCCGGGAACATAAGAGTAACGTATGCTCAGGGAACGCAGTTGTTTCTTCACTTCATGGTATGAGCCCCATCGCCTTTGAACTTGGATAGTATAGTCTTGGAACATCATTACCACTTGATTCTGTACACACAAGTCAGTGAGTTTAAGTACTTCCCTCAGTATTGTATCCCTGTCCCTGTAGTTGAGGAGCTTGAAGAGTAGCAGCCGCGGCCTGGTCCCCGGAGGCGGTCGACGGGCTGGCATCCTGTGAGCCCGCTCAACTAAAAATTGTGGTGAGAGCACATTGTCTGGGAGGATACCCCATAACCATTGCTCCACATGTGTCACTAGGTCTTGTCCTTCCTCTCCTTTGGGAAGGCCTACTACGCATATGTTACACCTTCAGCGACCCTCTGCATCCTCCAGCCGGTCCTCCAGGGCATCTATTCTATCTGTGGTCTTGCAACGCTGATGCATGGATGCGCATTACAGGTTTCAGTTCTGCCAGGGTCTGTGTGTTGGTTTGGACCTTCTCGGCCAGTTTTTGATGGTCTGCTTTTAGTAATGTAAAGTCTGAGGCGACCTTGTCTATTTTTGCCTCCAGTGAGCTCCGAGAGCTCTCTAGGGCTGCACCGATTTTGTCCACTGCCGCCAACACTGTGGCCAGTTTAGTGGAGAGCGCTGTATTTTGGGTCTCGCTAGTGTTCCTTGCTTCCATGCGCTGGATGTCATGTGCCTCGGATTGTGCTGCCATTTGTTGTGCATTCTTTTGGAGGCGCCCCATGACCAGTTGCTGCGTGGTGGGCATTCAGGTGCGGTTCAGAGACCTCCATCGCATGAGCAGCCAGGAGCACAGGTGGGTTATTCCCCTGTATAGACCAGGGTGTTTGGAACTGGCTATGGGTGCCACACAGCAGGTGGCCCGTCCACTGCCTTTGAGGCAACATCCTCACATTTCCCAACTATGCGTTACAAATGCGCAAATTTACAGTTCCCTGAGGCTGCCTCTGGAGGAATCCCCCTTTTTCTCCACCAGTTGGGTTCGCCGTGTGTGCTGCACGGCCACCGTTTGCAGCCAGGGAGGGGGTGCTCCTTTGTGTGCTTCCTGTGCTCTCGGGGGTCCAAGGCGTAGACACTGCATTTATTCTGGTTGTGGGCGATGTTCTGTCTGGACTCCCCACTTCTCTGGATCTCTTCTACCCATGTCCCTGCTTCAAGGGGTGTCCGTGTGGTGCTCGCCTCAGTCAGTTGATGCATCTAGCTGTGTCCCTGTGTGCAGTTAGTCCCTGGGCTAGGCAGATGCATATGTATTCAGGCATTCATGGCCAGGACCGGCCAGCTCCAAGGTTGGGTCTCAGCTGGGGCAGTGGCATGATGCGAGACGTTTGCGTTCTCCTCGGTGCCTATGCCCCCACTCCTAAGGTGTCAAATGGGTCTGCTTTCTTGGTTTAACTCCGGCGTGAGTTCTCTTGCTTTGTGTGTTTTTAGGTGACTTTCTTGGTCTGGGAAGGATCACGCTCGCCAGGAGTACACGCTCTCAGCAGGTTGCACCTGCTGGTGCTTAACACGCCCCTCGATGCCTCCCTGCACCGAAGCTCTTATCGTACCTTTCTGAGTGGCCACTCAATGCTCCCCTGCCTTCTTTCACGTCCGATCTATTACCACAGGTTGTGCTGTGTTCAGTAGGCTTTGCACACCCTTATGCCTGTTCCGCTATATTGAGGTCCCGCGTGTACAGTGTGCCAAACCCAGGTTCATGAATGATCCTTCTTTTCGCTGTGTCATAGGGCCCGGGCCAGCCGCCCCGCACATATCGTGAACTTCCACAGCCCATCGCTGTTATTATCTGCCACCGCGGGCTGTACCTTTCTATTGGGGCACTGTGTTCTTCTCAGTCTGGATGATTGCACCCTGCAACTCTGTTCTCCCTACAGGGGGTGCCCGACACCCACAACGTGGGGATCACGCGATCCGACAGATCCCCCCCTCAGGTGGCCTCACTTCTGGTCCCGGGTCTGCTGGTCACAATCTTTGCGGGGTCCCGCACTCCCAGCAGAGTCTGGTGGCTCTGGTGTTGCAACCAACGCGCCGGGGGCCTTGTCTCTAGGGCACAGGCTTCCAGGGCACCCTGCTGCAGCCCACCGCAATGAATTGCTTGGAGGCTTCCACCGCCCCTGGCTCCCGTTTAGGCGCTCGCGGCCATGTTGTCTTAGGCCACGGTAGGGTGCACACCATTTGTCGTGGTGTTTGTGTTGATAAAGCTTTCTAGCTTCCAGGCAGCAGTGGGGCGCGTGTGTTCATCGTAGCATGGTTGGGTGCGTCCAACCGCTCTGTTCCCCTGCAGGGGCCGCCCAGCACTCACAATGTGAGACCTTGCGGTCCGGCAGTGTTCCTCGCGGGCAGCCTCACTTCTCTTCCCGGGTTTGCCGGAAGTAATTTTGACAGGCCCCTCACTCCTCACTTTGTACGGTGGGCCTGTCGTTGCACCGGCCCGGGGGAGACGTCCTCCCCAGAGCACAAGCATCCCCCACGCCTCACTGTAACCCACCTAAACAAGACTCTCGAGAGCTCCCTCAGTCCGCAGCTCTCACTTAGGTGCTCGTGGCCATGTTGTCCTGGGCCGGGGTAGGGCGTGCGCTTGCTGTTGCGGTGTGTGCAGGGATAGAGCTCACAAATTTTTAGGCAGCAGCTCCACTACTACGTCCAGTCGGTTCACCCCACTTTCAGCGCAGCGGGGTTGGATCACAATGAGGATTTGCAGGATAATTGGGGCTGCGCACGAGGAACTCATGCTCGCCATCTCAGCAGGCTGGCCAGCCATGCCCCCCTTGGGAAAATGGCTTCATGACGAATTTATATGAATTAGAGCTAAGTACTAACTGATTTAGGGAAATCTCCTGATTCTCAGTGGTAAATTTGTAATAAATGGAGACTGGCTTAGTGATTGATTAACCGTATGGCTCTATTTAAGTGGGTGACTTATAGTCTTGGGTTTTGAAATGTTTGTTAATTACATTCGTAATGGTGGATATGTTGCCCTTTTGCCAATTTCTTTCTTTTCTATTTTTTTGGAGAAAAACAGCTTTGTATAGGTTTTTTAAAATTGTTTAAATGTTTTTGTAGCCCTGAAGAAGTAGTTTGTGATTAAACATGTTGGCTACATCTGAATCAAAGAAAAGAATTTAGGGCCAGATGTATGACCATTTGCTTTTGCAACTCGCAAATTGCAAAAAATTGCGAGTCGCAAAAGCGAATGTACAACAGTGTCAGACACTGTTAGCGATTCCCAATGGGGTTGCAAAATGCGAGGCTCATGAATATTAATGAGCCTCTCGCAATTTGCGACCCCATTGTGAATAGCTGGCCCTCCCAGGGAGGGGCTCAGCAGACCTTCATGTCTGGGACTGCTTTTCAATACAGCAGGTTTTTTTTTTTTTAAATGCAGCCCGTTTTCCTCAAAGGAAAACGGGATGGATTAAAAAAGAAAATGAAATGTTTTTGTTTCATTTTTTAAGGGTAGGTAGTGGTCCTTGGGACCACAGCCTGACATAAAAAATATTTTTGGAGCCAGTCATAAAGGGTAAGCGGTCCCCTGGGAACCCCTTCCCATTTGCGACTCTATTACCACCCTCTTGAAGAGGGCGGTAATTTGTGAGGGATTTGTGACCGGAACTGCGGTCGCAAAACATTCTTACATAGGCTAGAGACTCGCAATTAGGAAGGGACGCCGTTGGCACGCCCCTTACTAATAGCGACTCTCAGTTCCTGATTAGCGAGCCGCAAATAAATTGCGACTCGTTATTTAGGAATTGTACATGGCCCTGTAACATTTTGCATGCGCAAATGGGTCACAGACCCCTTTGTGCTTGCAATTTGGGGTCAAACATCTGGCTCCTAGAAAAATAAAATAAGAATAAAGATTTTTTCTTTTTTTTGTGTTCAAGTAGTTTTGTTTGTTGTAAAATAAAAAAGAGGCATACATTCAGAAACGCGTGCAATACAAGTAAAATCCATGCAATACAAGATGCACATGAGAATTTAGTTCATTACCCAGAACAAAGTGGTACGGCAGAGTCAGAGGTGAAACAGATGAGCAAGGACACAACAGAGAGATGAGTCCGCAATTTAAATAATCAGAACAAATGTGATCAAGAGCACCAAAATAGCCATACAACCAGTGAAAACTAAGCATGATTCAAAACAGTATCAAGAAAATTGACAGTATGTGTATCACATATAATACATAGAAAGACGGGGGGAAGAGGAAGGAAGGAGGTCAAGGAATAGGTTGGGATGTCTGTCATATGACTCCAGCATGATCTCTAGAAACCAATTGTGGAAAGGGTCAATGGACCTTGAGAGCCTATTTCCAGATAATTATCAAGGGCCCGCCAAAGCCTACTAAAGATTAGTGGTACGGAATGCTTTCTTAAGAATGACGTATGAGCCCAACTGAGATAAGAAACCCAAGCACACCAGGTGTGGTACAATAGATTGTGAAAGGACTTCCATTCTGTGAGTATGACTTTGACTGCAATGGTTAAAGCAAGTCTAACAAAGCCATATCTATAGAGTCTAAGAGCAGTCAGGGAAGCCCAGGGGCCTAGTGTTACCACAGTGAAGGTCAGAGAGATGGAAGTGTTAAGAATAGCTGATACTTGCGTTTGTATTGCCGTCCAGTATGAGCTTAATAAGTGATATCCAAAAAACATGTGTTGATGTGTGCCAGTCTCAAGCTTGCAGTTCCAGCACTTGTCTTTATCTATTAGTTTCAGTTTGTATAACCGATCAAAAGTCAAGTGTAAAAGAATAATTGTAAAAAATGTTGACTGAATAAGAGATGGAGCAATTTTGTTATGCAGGGAAAGTTTACCAATAGTGGGGCATATTAACAAGGGCTTTATCTCCGCTTTTTTGGCTTTAAAAGCCAAAGAAGCGGAGATAAAAATATCGCCTTAACAACAGGGTGCTAACATGCAAAATCGCATGTTAGCACCCTTTTTCACTACGCTTCCCTTTGCATCTCTAATGAGATGCAAAGTGGGCGTTCCAGAGCAAAATAATAGGAGAAATGTCGCTAAGCAACATTTCTCCTATTATCAAGCTTCACGCTAACCCTGTTAGAGACAAAAAAAGCAGCGCTAACCACGGTTATCGCTGCTTTTTTACGTCTGCTAATTTTCAGACTTAGCCATGTAATCCAATGGGAGGTGGATTACATGGCTAAATCCACCATGGGCTATCAACAAGGATATCCCTATCCTTGTAGTTTTATCGCTGCATTACCAGCGATAACCTCCCAAAATGCCGCTATTGCCGGATTTTTTATCGCCTATGCGGTTAGCTTTGTTAATAATGCAATAACCAGGCGATATTATCCAGCGATAGCGGGCGTTAAAAAAATTAACGCTAACCGACCTTAGCGTTAATTTTTCCTGTTCCTTGTTAATATGCCCCAGAGTGCCATGAGTCAGTTGTAATATGCTTAAAAACCCCTTTACCAAAATGTTTGTTTAACTTTGTGCAAATAAGTGACTCTTCTGGTAGAGGGGGGATCAGATAAAAATGTGTACATTTTAGAAGCAATATGTCCTGAGTGTTGCCAGAAGTTAAGTATCGTAACCAGGGCCGACTTAATGCACAACTCAAGTTTAGATAATTTGACCTTAATTCGAAGAAAACTGTAAAGGTCAAGTCTTGTGAGGTTGTTTCGTGGATAGGGTTGAAAAGGGAAGCGGGTCGTGGTTGGTACCATATAGGTCTTTTATTAATCTGAAGGCCAAATATACGCTGTCTTATGGTCAATATTAGTATTGAGTTTAGGGTTGAACCACAGGGACGCCCATTTAGAGGTATTAATGGGTATTTGAAGTTGTTTGTCTAGTACTCGTAATGCGTATGCCATGTCAGCAAGAATGCGATGAGAGTGGGGTATGGCAAATTTCGACATCGTGGGAAAGGAGGATGCGTCAAAGGGAGAGCAGAGGTCACATTCAATGTGCAGCCATGTAGGAGTATTATGCAAGTCTGAGAGAAACCAGGAAGACCCTTGAGCTGCAAGAAAGGCTGTTTCCTAAAGGTTCCAGTTTGGTAAATTACACTCCCCTAATGGTGCAGACCTCCAGAGAGATTTGTAAGAGATCCTAGCTCTCTTATCATTAAAAAGGGACCTTGAGGTGATCTTGTCCAATTCATGAAAAAAGGAGGGAGAAAGTTTCACAGGAAGCATGGAAGATATGGAAGAGTGATCATCACCTTAGTGTTTGGAGTCTGCCCCACCAGGTGATGAATTTGGGTGACCAAGCATTTAAGAAGTCCCTGACCTTGGTTATGGTGTGAGATTAGTTAAAAAGTATTATATCCGTGAGGTATCTACAAAACCATATCCCCAGGTATTTGAGACTGGTAGATTGCCACTTGAGACCTGATACTCCTAAGTGGGAAGGGAGACATAGAGGACTCAAGGGAAACACTTCAGTTTTGTTGTCATTTTAAGTGTAGCTAGACACTTTGGGGTAAGCATGGATAATATTAATTAAAGCAGGAATGGCTGCCTCAAAATCTTTGGAAAAGATAAGAATATTATCTGCATCTGCAGCGGTTTTAAAAATGTGTTGTCCTAGCTGAAGGCCTTAGACATTTGGATCTGCCTTAAGTAACCTACGTTAAGGGTCAATAGTCAGTAAAAAGAGTAAGGGAGAGAGGGATCACCCCTGTCTCGTCCCTTGGTGAAGGTAGAAATAAGATGATATAGAGCCATTGACCCTAATGTTTGCTTTTGGATTTGCATATGGAGCCAATTTCATTTTAATGAAGCAGTCCCCCAGTTTGTGTGACTCAAGTACTGCATGAAGAAAGGACCAAGACACCCTGTCAAACGTATTTTCTGCGTCGAGGGCAATTGCAGCAGTTGGCAGGGAATAAAGTCAAGCTTTTTCTAGAATGTGACAAAAAGTGTGGATGTTGTCTCTGGCAAGACATCCCTTAACAAATCCAGTTTGACTATTATGGTTAAGTTGGGAAACGTGGCTCTCCAGTCTATTGGCAAGGATTTTCACGAAGATTTTGGTTTCCATATTTAAAAGGGAGATGGGGCAGAAATTTTTGGGATCAGAAGGATCCTTTCCCTCCTTGGGTATGACCAAAATAGTGGCCTCAGCAGCAGTCCTGGACACCCCACCCGATAGGGCATATTGATCAAAGACATTTTTAAGGTGGTTAATAATAGAGGAAGCGAAAGTCTTATAAAAGAAAATTGGGAAGCCATCAGGTCCAGGTGCTTTACCGGAGTGAATGACCTGATTGCTTTGGCCATCTGGTCTAATTCTATAGGTTTATCTAGGGACGATCTGTCCTTGTCCGAAATTTTAGACATAGGACGTGAGTTAAGGAATTTGAGACATTTAGCCCTATCACATGTTGATTGAGGGGTGTATAGCTGTTGACAAAAATCTCTAAAGACCTCAAGAATGTCTTGGCTCTTGTGATTTTGGGGCCCGTCTTTGCTTTAGATGTGGGAAATTTTGCTACTGAGATGGTTAGATTTTTTTATTAGAGTGTCGGAACAATGCCTCTTTCTTCTTGATGTCGTCTCCAAGAGCCTGAAGAGCAGCCTTGATTTCACTATTTTTCTTGGACATTTTCTTAATGACCTGCCTCTTCATTTTGTATTTGAAAGCATGCCAAAGAATGAAAGGAGAATTAACCGAGCGTTCATTCTCATTTAAAAAGGGACTTATCTCCTTATTAAGCTCAGTGATATCATCTTCATTTTCTAAGACCTCTGTGTTAAGACGCCAAGATCGGCTCCCACCTTTATGAACAATGCTACAAGTGAACATCAAAACAGCAGCATGGTCAGAAATAACTATCGGATGGATTATTGTGTCAGTTGTGTCTTTAAGGAAAGAGGCATCTACAAGGAGATAGTCAATACGGGAGAAGCTAGAGTGAGGGAAGGAGAAAAAAGTGAAATCACTACCTATAGGATTGTGGAGTCTCCAGGCATCCGCTAGGTGATAGAAAGCACAAAGTTTGTGTAGTTGTTTATGCGCTTTGGGGGTTTGATACCTAAATGTTTAGTTTTGATCCAAGATGGGGTCCAAAGGAAGATTAAAGTCTCCCCCAACTACTTCTTTAGATCTTTTCAGAAAATCTGCAAATTTTTGTTACTAGAACACCAAAAGTTTGGCTCATCAATATTGGGAGAATGGACATTCATAACATAAAGGTCCTGAGTACCATTAGTTAGCCGCGTAAGCAGTCATCTACCATGTGAGAAGTTGGCCTGGCATATGCTGGTCACTAGTTATAGTGGCCACCTTGCACCAGTCCAATTCGACTCTTATGGTAGATAGGTTTAAGACAACCTTTTAAAGAAAGCTATCCTAGTAGTAGCTGTGGAGAGCAGCCTTCAGGCTAAGTCTCAGAGGAATGTAAAGCAGCTTGTTTTACCTTATAATCCCTTGAATTACCAAGTGAAAGGACACCACACAGGTATATATATAAAATATTTATGTATTTATTACTACACACACTCTAATCTCTTTGAGATCAGAGACCAGGTACACATTCAAATGTCAACGTTTCACAATAAATTAAACACAAATATGGCTGGAGCCCTAGGGGCGTACCAGACCATACACTAAGACAGTGGTATAAGGATGTCGACTTGCAAAATGACAAGGCCTAGGGCCTGGGGAATCGCTGGGAATTCACTACTGCAGTGTTACCAGGTAAGTAACAGGCCCACGGGAGACGCGTGCAGTGTGTGAACACAGCCGCGGGTTCCCTATTGATTATAATGTTGCAAGTCGCGCTTAGATTTTTTAAGTTCTAGGGTACTTCGAGGAAGACTACAAGCAAGCCACTTACAAGGTAAGTACTTCGAGGGCCAACACACACTAGGGCACCGGAGTGCACGAGTTACCACACCCAGGGAAGCCGGGTGCATAGGTGTCTTTTGGTGTCGGGGCGCGTCGCTGTTTTCTATGGAGACCAAAGAAGACTTGCTGCTTGCGTCGACTGAAGAAGTGTCCAGTGGAATCCAAGCCTGGATTCAAGATGGAGAAGACCTGAAAATTGAAGGGACAGTGTTCAAAGTCACTTGCCAGTGACCGGTGGCCAGGAAGATGGTGGCCACGGATGTCGGGTGATTTCAGGTCGTCAATGGTGTTTTGACTCCTCACTCATGAGGTCCAGAAGAGATCAAGGATGACCAGCAGCTGGATTTGGAGTGTCCCACAATGTCTACAGCTGATGGCAGTGTTGGCACCCGGATTGGAGCCAACAAGCCTTGGCAACTGCAAGTCTTGTGTAGACTGAAGAAAGTCGATTGAGCAGACCAGCAAGGTCTGAGGGACTCACCCAGCAAGGGTAAGTGAGGGCAGGCCTGGAGCAACCAGGGGAGCCCTTTGAGTCAATAGGAAAGTCTTCGGGGGACCCACTAGCTAACGACCAAGTGATCACAAAGATGCCTCTTCAGGAAAGGCTTCACAGAAGCCCACGGTCACTCGGGACAGGGTAGGCCGCTGATTTTTGGTGCACAACCTGCTGGAGGTTTGGGCCACAAATGGTCTAATGCACAAGTTCATAGAACGTTGTTTAGGGTTTGCACTCGACAATAGGGTACGGTCCCCGGGTATTGCTGTTCCTCGTCACTCGTGGAGTCCACTCACCACAGCTTCACTGGGGACTCAAAATGGCCATCGAGAAGTCAGGAAATCTACTTCCAGGGCAGCAGGGACTTCGAACACTGGCGGGAGAGGGAATGTTTGCAACTGTTGATTAAGGTTTTTGGTGCCTGCCAAGCAGGGGAGTCACTCCTTGACTCCAAGGGAGATTCTTCTGTCTTCCAAAGGTAGTGGAACATTGAAGGGCCAGGATTCTTCTTTGTAGAGCGTCATCCAGGGTTATCAGAATTGCAATGGCAATGCTTGCTATCTTATAGTGAAGATAGGGGAGGGACTAGCTCTATGACCACTCCTCTAGGAGAGTCAGAGTAGGGGGTGGCTACACCCACTTCCCTTTGTCCAGTTTCACACCAGAGCAGGGGCAGGTAGCCCCTGAACCGGTTTGAGCTGGCATATGCACAGAGGAGCTTACTGCTCCCCCAGTGCAGGACTTTAAAGCACTCTAGGAATGCACCCACCCAGCCCCAATACACTAAATCCTGTCTGGAAGGTGGTAACACCTCCCTGTGACAGGATGCCTTTTGTTGGGCTTCCTCCACTGCGAGTTTCAGTCAGCAGCAGGAGGGCAGCCGAGTGTCTGTGCTGGTGGCATCCATTTTGTGATGCCAGGGCTCTATAGGATTTCTATTGTTTTACATGTCGTCCCCTCTAGAAGGGTGGGATCATGCTCCCACATCATGGACTGGTGTGGGGGTATGATTCCAAGTTGTTTGACACCTAACACGACCTGTTTTGATGCAGTCATTCCAAAGTTAGCATTTCAAAGAATATATGGTTTAACCGCATCCACAAACAGCCATAGAGAATAGACTCTGGTAGCTGCAGAGGGGCCCTGCTCAGGCAGAGGCACCCCCTCACATTGTAAACCACACATCCTGCCCTCAGAATTGATAGGGTCTGCCATAGGGGTGGCTGATAGGTTTATGTGTGTGTGTATGGTGAGATATGGAACCCTATATCTCTGTGAGGAGTGCTAACACTTCCTCACACAGGCTGTAGTAGCAGGCCTGTTGTGTCAGATTGAGTCTGCTTCCCAGGGGTGGCATAATACATGCTGCAGCCCCTGGTAGGCCTGTGATGTACCTATGCCCTAGGTACCTAAGGTACCATATACTAGGGGCTCATAAGGTACCACAGTATCCAATCACTAGTGCATCTAATCTAATATGCACACCAAGTCATTTAGAGAGAACAGAGAGACTGGGGCCCTGATAAGCAGGGACCCAGCCAGACTATAGCCAGAAACGAGTGTATACATCAGAAAAAAAGTGGGGGCAACATAAGTGCAGATCCTACACTCCTACAGAACCCCCCCCCCCCCCAAACGCAGGGACATTAAACTAACCTTGACCAGTTGAGTCTTTATGTTCTAAGTGGAAATACCTTGAGAGTCCATTTGCTTTGGCATGTTGGGTCCCAGGTCTATGTTCCACTGTATAGTCCATCCCCTGTAGGGAAATGGACCACCTGAGCAATTTAGGATTTTCACCTTTCATCTGTTTGAGCCATAGGAGGGGCTTTTGGTCAGTCTGAACTATGAAGTGAGTACCAAACAAGTATGGCCTCAGCTTCTTCAGGGCCCACAGCAAAGGCCTCCCTCTCTATAGCTGACCAACGTTTCTCTCTAGGGGTCAGCCTTCTGCTTATGAAAGCTACTGGCTGGTCTTGACCTTCATCATTAAGTTGAGACAGTACAGCTCCCACACCCAGCTCTGAAGCATCTGTTTGAACAATGAACTTCTTTTTGTAATCTGGACTTTGTAAGATGGGGGCAGTGCACATTGCCTGCTTGAGGTCATCAAATGCCTTTTGAGAGCTAGCTGTCCACTGAACCTTTTTTGGCATTTTCTTTGAGGTCAGATCATTTAAGGGGGTCACTATAGATCCATATCCCTTAACAAACCTCCTATAGTACCGAGTCGGGCCTAAAAAGGCTCTAACCTGTGTCTGGGTTGTTGGAGCTACCCATTCCATTATGGTTTGGATTTTGCTCTGCAATGGTTGAACCTGGGATCCACCAACAAGGTGGCCCAGGTACACAACCTGACTCTGCCCTATCTGGCACTTGGTGGCCTTGATAGTGAGGCCTGCTTTTTGCAGGGCCTCCAAAACATTCCTGAGGTGGACCAGGTGATCCTGCCAGGTGGAACTAAAGACAGCAATATCATCAAGATAAGCTGAGCAATAGGTTTCCATACCAGTCAGTACTTTATTCACCAACCTCTGAAAAGTGGCAGGTGCATTCTTCAAACCAAAGGGCATTATCACAAAGTGATAGTTCCACCAGGGGTTGAAAATGCTGTTTTGGCCTTGGCATCATCAGCTAACTTGATTTGCCAGTAGCCAGCTGTTCGGTAAAATGTACGAAGATACTTGGCTGAGGCCAAAGTGTCTATAAGTTCATCTGCCCTGGCAATTGGATAGGCATCAGTCCTGGTGACTGCATTGAGGCCTCTGTAGTCAACACACAACCTCATTTCTTTCTTACCACCCTGGGTATGAGGTTTTGGCACAAGGACTACTGGGCTAGCCCAAGGGCTATCTGAGGGCTCAATAACACCTAGTGCCAACATTTTCCGGACTTCAGTCCTGATACAATCCCTGACATGGTCAGGTTGCCTGTAGATTTTACTCTTTACAGGCAGACTGTCTCCAGTGTCCACCTCATCGGTGCACCAGGAAGTCTGACTTGGGGTCATGCTAAACATATGTCTAAACTGTTGTAGCACTTGTCTACATTCAGTTTGCTGATGCTCAGTGAGGCTGCTTGCCAAAGCAACACCATCAACTGACCCATCATCAAGGTTCTGTAAGAGCAGGTCGGGGAGAGGGTCACTCTCCTCCTCCTGGTCCTCATCAGTTGCCATGAGCAAGCCCATGTCAGCCTGTCCACATATGGCTTAAGTCTGTTGACATGGAGCACCCTAAGGGGGCTCCTGGGAGTTCCCAAATCCACCAAGTAGGTGACTTCTCCCTTTTTCTCAACAATTGTATGGGGGCCACTCTATTTGTCCTGGAGACCTGCTGGGGCCACAGGCTCCAGCACCCACACCTTCTGGCCTGGCTGATAAACAGTCAGGACAGCCTTTTGGTCATGCCAAGCTTTTTGTAATTCTTGGCTATCCTCAAGGTTTTTAGTTGCCTTCTTCATGTACTCTGCCATCCAGGAGCGGAGACCAAGTACATAGTCCATCACATCCTGTTTTGGAGGTTTGGGAGGTAACTCCCATCCCTCCTTCACCAGACATAAGGGTCCTCTGACAGGGTGCCCAGACAGAAGTTCAAAAGGGCTGTAGCCAACCCCCTTCTGTGGAACCTCCCTGTATGCAAACAGAAGGCAGGGAAGTAAAAGGTCCCATTTTCGCCTAAGCTTTTCTGCGAGGCCTTTAATCATTCCCTTTAGGGTTTTGTTGAATCTCTCAACTAACCCATTGCATTGTGGGTAAGAGGGAGTAGTGAATTTGTAATTGACACCACACTCCTTCCACATTGCTTTTAGATATCCTGACATAAAGTTTGTATCTGTCAGATATGACCTCCTTAGGGAAACCCACTCTGGAGAAAACTCCAATGAGGGCTCTTGCTACCACAGGGGCTGTGGTAGTCCTGAGGGGTATAGCTTCTGGATACCTGGCGGCATGATCCACTACCACCAGTATAAATCTGTGCCCAGATGCAGTTGGAGGGTCAAGGGGACCCACAATGTCAATCTCTACCCTTTCAAAGGGAACCCCCACCACAGGTAGTGGTATCAGGGGGGCCTTTGTTGTGCCACCTGACTTTCCACTGGTTGGCAAGTGACACAGGAGCGACAAAACTCCTTGTTGTCCTCAGACATGTGGGGCCAATGAAAATGAGGGACAATCCTGTCCCAGGTCTTGTTTTGGCCCAAGTGTCCTGCCAATGGGATGTCATGTGCTAGGGTCAAGAGGAACCCCCTAAACTTCTGAGGTATTACCAACCTCCTGGTGGCTCCAGGGGTAGGATCTCTAGCCTCAGAATATAGGAGCCCCTCATCCCAATAAACTTTATGGGACCCACTAGCACTCCCAGCAGCAGCTTGCTGTCTGAGGGGTTCAAGAGAGGGGCAGCACTCTTGCTCCTTACTCAGATCTTCCCTGGAAGGTCCACCTGCCCCCAAGAACTCAACCTGCTCAGGCTCAAGTTCCTCTGGGGCAGTTCCTTCTTCAGGATATGCTTCTCCTCCCTCAGGAGGGGAATCTGAGATCTGAGACAGAGGGGAAGGCACAGCCTTTACCCTACTGCTCCTCCTCTTGGGTAGCATCTGGTCCATAGTTTCAGGATCCAGAGCTGGTTCAGCTTTATGCATTTTGGCTTGTGACCTGGTCACAGCAAATACCTCTGCAGGTATGCCCAACTTCTCAGCATGAGTCCATAATTCTACTTCAGACCAGGCTGAAGTTTCCAGATCATTGCCCAACAAACATTCGACAGGAAGGTCTGCACTGACTACTACCTTTTTTTGAGACCAGTTACCCCTCCCCAGGAGAAGTTCACAACTGCCAGACTATGGTTGGTCCTGACATTGCTTGCATTGGTCACCTGGTACATTTCACCCAGGATGATCTGTTCAGGGTCCACTAGATCCTCTGCCACCATGGTGACACTAGCACCTGTGTCCCAAGCCTGTTTGCCATTAATGATAGGCTGCTGTTTGTACTTGCCCAGATTACTGGGGCTCACTAGGAAGGACATATCAAGGTCTCCCTCACAAACTAGCAATGCCTGTGTTGGTACTCTGACTAGGCCAGAGTCCACATCAGAACTCAGGGTCAGCCCTACTACACCCTTATTCTGGTTACCACCTCCACCAATGACTGCACTAGGGGGAACAGCTGCCTTAGGGGCTGGAGTGGTGGTGGTTTAGTCTTTGGACTTGGTACAATCAGAAGTCCAGTGCCCTTTCTGTTTACAGAATTTGCACCAGGGCTTCTTTTGGCCTTTTCCCTTTGTAGACTGTGAATCCCCACCAGTTGCAGATTTTTGGGGCCCCTGTGAAGACTTCTGGTCTTTTGCCTTATCCCCACCTTTCTCAGAGCCTTTAGGATCTTGCTTCTTGGTGTCACCCCCTTGGTTCTGGGTTTTCTGCCTCACCCTGGTTCTGACCCATTTGTCTGCCTTCTTTCCCAATTCTTGGGTTGAGGTCAGATCAGAGTCCACCAGGTATTGATGCAACAACTGGTTTTGGCAATTATTAAGGATCTGTTCTCTCATTATAAGATTATACAATCCCTTAAAATCAGTAACTCTACTACCAACCAGCCAACCTTCTAGAGCGTTGGTTGCACAATCACCAAAGTCAGTCCAATCCTGAGTCTGTGCTTTCTGGGTATCTCTGAACTTCAACCTGTACTGTTCAGTGGTTAAGCCAAACCCATCTATTAATGCACTCTTCAGGGCTTCATAGTCATCAGCATCCTCTTCTCTAACAGTGAGGAGATTATCTCTACCTTTATCTGAAAAGGAGAGCCACAAGATTGCTGCCCACTGTTTCTGGGGGACCTGTTGAACTTTACAGGCCCTCTCCATAGCAGTTATCCATTTGTGGATATCATCCCCACTCTGGTAGGGAGGAACAACCTTGGACACGTTCCTATGGTCTGGAATGTATTCTCTACCTCCAGGGACACTGTTGCTGCCACCAGGGGTATCTAACCCCTCTTTTCTAGAAGCTCTCTGGAGCTCAAAGGCTTCTTTATGGCCAATTGCTTGGTTCTGAGGGCAAGCCTAGCTTCCTCATACTGGAGCATTTTATACCTTCTTTCAGAGGAGGTCTCTCTATGTAAGTAGGAGTTCCTCTGATGGACAGATTCTCTGTTAGAGTGATATGAATGGTCAGATTCCTTTAAAGGGGACCTAGGCCTCTCTTCCACTCTATCAGCCCTCTTAGGGAGGATTCCTCTGTCCTGTTCAGACCTTTCTGGGTCTGGCCCTTCAATCACAGACTCATAAGGTACCACAGTATCCAATCACTAGTGCATCTAATATGCACACCAAGTCGTTTAGAGAGAACAGAGAGACTGGGTCCCTGATTAGCAGGGACCCAGCCAGACTATAGCCAGAAACCAGTGTATACATCAGAAAAAAAGTGGGGGCAACATAAGTGCAGATCCTACTCTCCTACACACCACTAATGTCATGTTCTGCTGCGACTATGAATTCCTATATATGAGGGTAAGAACCCTATTTTTTTGACAAGCTTCAGAGCACACTACGTCTGAAACCCACCCTCTCCTCATCAGCAAGGCCTCCTTGAGGCCTATCATGGTTTCTTGGAGAAGAACCAAGTTGCCAGACAGTTACTTACAACCTGGGTGGTTTAGCCCCTTGGTATTTAGAGAAACAACTTTCATGTCCAACATTGAGGTACAATGTAAGGAAGAGATATGCGGTATGGTGTATTAGGCTCAGGATGAGATGGAAAGGGATAAAGGGTCAGTTGTGGTGAAATAGCCATCCCAACTAACAAACAAAGAAGTAGGAGGGGGGTAGGGGAAGGAAATAGGTGTGTAAAATCACAATTATTCCAGGCCATTCAAAAGAGGCATTAGGGACTATTCCCACCAGGGGATGTCTATTAAAGACAAATTGCATGGGAAAAAACGTGGCTGGAGCACAGTAAGGGCAACCATGACCAGCACAGAAACTCCATCCACTTAAAATTGTGTTGGCATAGGGAGGAGGAAAAACATCAATTATAATGAAACCTGTCCATAAGTCTGATTTCCAGTGAAATAACAGTCAACGAAAGTGGTATCCAAACTTTAAACCACTTATGAGTCATCAAAATGCAGAGAAAAATAAAATAAGCACAAAACCACAATGCTGGTCTTACACTTTGGTTAGAACATTACATACATTGCATACATCAGCCAATTTACCAAATATGGTTCAAACCGAATTATGTCTCAAATACATATAATCGGCCAACATGCCAAACAGATATGATCATATCCATGCAAGGGAAAGGCAAATAGCGTACTGTAAGGAATTAGCATATTCAGTTTGTAGGCAAACATTTGAGAGAGAATACCATGAATGTTCTACCCCATGAGAAAACAGTTGACAGGAATGATATCCAAACACTAAGCTACGTATGAGTAATGGAAGTGTAAAGCAGAATAAAGTAGGCAACTGACCCCAACGTGGCTATACATCTGGTTAGGACACTCTATGCAACATCCAATAGCCACAAATAGCCCAGAACCCAATTATATTACAAAAACGCAAATAGTCGTTTTGAAGAAAGGAGGACACCATTTCATGCAGATATGATCATATCTTATGCAACAGTAGAGACAATTAGGAAAAAGTAAATAGTAAGCCTACTAGTATATTGCCTGACCTTGAGAGGAACCAGGCATTTTACCATATATCATATTTTATGGGTATGATCATCTCTATGCAAGAATAAGGATAAAAAGTAAACCGTAAACAGCAAACATATTTTGGAATAAATAATTAAACCAACTGTACTCGTATGCATTGCCAATGATATTCAAACATCCTTGAGAATATGTAACACAAAATTCAGAATTAGGGTTAGTATAGCTACACATCTAACTGTGTATAGCTGTAGTAACTGGCATATCTCAGGAAGAGCACCGAGGCGGGTAATGTAACCCATACAAACAAACATGTTGAGGAGCAATGCTGAGGCTGAGGCATGCAATGAGTGAAAAAAGGTGGAGTAAACCAAAGTAACAGGGATCATGACTTCCCATGTAACAATAATTAGGACCAAAGATCTGAAATCATATGTGATGTACAACATAGAACATTTCCCAATACAGAACAACTTTCTATCAGCGAAACAGAGAGCAATACGATCGTGACGGTCCTTGTAACAATATGAAGGGGCAAATTTACAACGTGACGCATCTAGAGAGATGAGTCACGTTGTAAAGCCCTGCGCCTCATGTGGGTGTTCCTGCACGGGGGGGGGGGCCTTCCGGTGCAGGAACGCTGAAGGACTGGGTTTTCTTAAGACCCAGCGGTGCCAGGGGACAACACCTGAAACCTTCGTAGGTTACCTGTTCTGGCGTACAAGACACAGAGACACGGGACACTTCCAGTGACGTCAGAGATCAGCGTTTATTTACTGCAGGGATACAGAAGTCACAAGAAGTACACAGCGTGTAGGTTCTCGGAGACTGCTTCAAATTCATAGAAGTGGGTCGCTCCTTTTATACACGTTTTTGCCATAGCGCAGTATGGCGAACAAAGGTTACAACTCAGTTCCCACAATAAACTTCAAAAAGGGTCGCGTTCATGTTTCAGGAGGCCGGAACATAATTACAACAGTCTTGCCGGTTCCCAACTGTAAAAACATATCCCCTCCGCAATAAACACATTAAGAGGAAGGACGGAAAACAGGATGCGAGGAAAGGATGAGGATGCACAACAGGTTAGAAGAGAATGCTAGAGGCAATAAAGGAAACTCGAGAGAGGGATCAAAGACCTCGTGTCTAATGTATGCGTGACTGAAACAATAGACCGGAGCGGCAAGATGAGCCTCGAGCGGGGCCATCTGCCTTACTCGTGTCATTCCCCTCGTCATAAAAGTCACCTCAAAGAAACACGTGTCCTTCATACTATCTTGACAGTCCCAGGGTCACGAAACGGACAAAAGCCCGTTCGCTGGCTACTTGAGGGCAAGAAAACAAAATGGACGCTGTATCTAAAATGGAACCCGAGGGTTCGAATGAACGAACACAAAGATGAGACGAACCGTACAAGGCTGCATAGCGAAACTTCGCACACCCACTGTACTCGTCATTTGCGGTTCATAGATACCACACTCGTCCATATTCGTCACCACCCAAAAAGTGCCGTCCCGTCTCACACGGAACCTCAGACGCTCCTTTTGCCCTCATGTAGGCAAGCACTAGTCTAGATCAGAATCTATATCGATATTCATCAGATCGTTCAGATGCTGCTGAAACATCATTCTATCCATCAATGTCTCCTTGGTAACAGATGGCCGCCTTATACACGTTGCAGCACATTGGCCACATAAGGCAGGACCACACTGAACACAAAGACAACACGTGAACAGAAACGCTACAACAGCCCCTACAATCATCAGAATACTCCAACCCCAAGTTGACATCAGGCCCCAAAACCATCCTAGAAGCGTCCAATTACCTTCGTCCACGTGTATGGACTCGGAAATCTTATGCAACTGCGAGATGGCTTGATATACAGTCGGAGCATTGTCAGGGATGAAAATGCAACAACTCGAATGGATAATTTTACACACACCCCCTCGATCTGCAAGAACAACGTCTAGAACCATACGGTTCTGCAACGTCATGAGTCTATCCGCCTGTAGTTCCGCTGTTAGATTACCAAGGGCGTTTGCAGTAATATTAGCGGTCGATTCCACCACACGGGTCAACTGTCTTAGGTTCCTACTATTAACCATAGGTCCCCAAAACGGCAGGAAACCCTTAAAGAAGTCTCCTGCTTCTTGACCAGCAGTATCCTCTTTGCTGATTACGCCTCTCACGACTCTGGTTTTGTGATAGTCAGAAGCAACTGTGAAGGTCGGAGGTAAGAGATTCGCAATATAACAGGTACCCGAGAAGTCGCGGGGTAACCATGTATATGCGCGCTCATAACACACAAAATAGGTGCCCTTGGCGGTCAGAAAAACAGGGGAAGAGAGCATCGGTAGAACATACGTTTCAGTGCAAGCACTGTTCCCAAGTTGTGCTCTCGGATTTCGACCCAAACCTTGCAAACAGAAATTACCAAGGTGCGGTACAATCCATATAGGGGACGAGCTCTTCAACTGTCTATCCCCCACTGACGTACCATACTCAGCCTCACTCAGATCCTTATAAGCCTGTACTTCTTCGTCTGGAATGAGTGATACATCGAAAATATCTCTGTCCAGATCTGCTATGGCTATCGCCAGAGGCTTGTGGTACGGACCAGGACCGGACTTGACAGATCGTGGCTCTCGACTAGGGTAAGAGTCTAGTGCACTGCGAAACATGGTTTGGAATGCTCGGGCTGAACCCTGGGAACTGTATGGAAGGACCAAGTACGGAATACCCCTATCCATGGTGTGCGGCATTAACCCACATACCCAACAATTTGTAGTATTCACCACTAACTGATGCTGATGTAGGAGTTGGACAAAAGAATTATTCCTGAATTCCGCACGTCTAACCTGTTCGTGTTGAGGCAAAGGATGAAAAGAATGTGGGGAAACAGTAGTGCGAGAACTTAGGTTAGGAGAAAAGGTAGGCGAAACAGAAGGCAAGAATTTCGATACCCCAAAATACACTCCGCCCACCAATAACATAGATACAGTTAGGAATAACAAAAACACCTGAAACAGAAAACATTTTGTTCGCACGACCCTCCTTAACTCTGATCTCTGTGCCAACACCCTTTCTTCTTCCACCAGCTTAAAGAATGCCATCCTCTACAAACCGTCCGTGACGTTCTTGACGCACTTTGTTCTGAGCAGCGATTATCAATTCCCAGGAGTTCCCAGGAATCGACAAAAGTAACCAACCTAGCGTCAGAAACCTGCTAAACAGAAAGAAGTACCCGCACGGCCCTACGGTAACCCAGATGGAGAGGTTCAAATTTATTACAAGTCTCTTAGCAGTGGAAAACACGAAAAACTTAAAAAGAAAGGATGTAATTGTTCATAACATTCATAACGTCAAAACCACTATACTATCAATTTTTATTAGTCTTTGAAGTCCTTGAACGAAGAAAGTATCGACTTCTTCCAGGTTGAGTTTGTTCTACGAACAATTGTTCAGATGGCGCAGCAGTGTTCAATGAAGCAGATGACGAGTCGGACCTTGGGTTTTCTGCTACTGATGACTCCACTTGTGGATAGGGCAATGACGAATCCTCCACAAGTTGAGCGTCGCTGAACGGCACGAAACGCGAGGGAGTCTCAGTCTCTTCGGCCGGAATCCCAGTTCTCACCCAACCGTCAGTTGGTAAGGGGATCGGTACCTTCTTTGTATGACTGGCGTGGACCCAATTCTTCCGGCCCTCCAGTCGAACCGCTGTCCTCGTCGTCAACAAGACTAAGTGGGGTCCAACAAATCTTGGCTCCAAATTACGCTTCCGACCGAAATTTCGGGTGACTACCCAGTCACCTGGCCGGAGCTGATGTCCAGGACCCTCTGTCTGCGCCGGTAGAGCTTCAAAGACCTGTTGATGAATTAATCGTAGTTTAGTGGTCAAATCATACAAATAATCGATCAACATTGGATATTCAAGACTATCAAAAGCCCTAGGTCTCGGGACTCCCCAAATATTTGCAGGGCGACCGAACACAATCTCATATGGGCTGAGCCCTACTCGAGAGTGTACCGTCGCTCTGGTCGATAGGAGAGCCAGAGGCAAGGCATCAGGCCATGACAGACCAGTCGAAGCCTGGATCTTAGCGAGTTTCAGCTTCAGGGTACCATTGTACCCTTCAACCAAACCCGCTGCCTGAGGATGGTTGGCACTGTGGAATTTCTGCTTTATTCCAAGGCCCTTACACACACTCTGCATTACACTTCCCACAAACTCACTTCCATTATCCGACCACACAATCCGCGGCATTCCATACCTAGGGAAGTATTCCTTCAGCAAGATTTTCGCTGTGGACATGGCAGTATTATCCTTAAGAGGATAGGCCTCAATCCATCTGGAGAACGCGCAAACCACAACCAAAACATACTTCAAGTTATTGCATCTCTCCATATGGATGAAGTCCAGCTGGATAACCTCAAAGGGACAGGTAGGAGGAGCGAAATGACCAGGTGGAGTGGGGGTGCCTTTTCCAGGATTGTGCATCAAACACACCATACAATTCTTAACCACTCGTTCGGCACACTTAGCAATACCATCATTCCTCCACACAGGGGACAAGAACTTGCATATTCCTTTCGCACTGATATGTGACAAACCATGAGCCATCGTCACAACAGCTAACACGTATGCATCTGGAAGCATCCACCTCTGACATTCCGTCAGATCAACCCAACATCCATGCATATCCAATTTCCCTGCACTTTCTTTCCACTTGGTCTTTTCAGCTTCAGTAGCTCCATTCTGAATCTCTTTCACACTCTCGACAGTATTTTCACACATACCAGTCTCTTCCGGCCATCTTACTGAACTCGTAACGTACATTCGAGTCGCAAGATTCTTAGCCGTTTCTTTACCAATCTCATCCGCAAATGCATTACCACGACCAACATCATCCGTCACTTTCCGGTGCGCACTACATTTGACGATCGCCACTTGTTTAGGCAACGTAAGTGCATCCAAAAGATCATTCACTAGTTGTCCGTGTTGAATCTTCGTACCATGCGATGTCATAAATCCTCTCTCTCTCCACAATCTTCCAAAGTTGTGCGCAACGCCAAACGCATACTGGCTGTCGGTAAACACATTCACACGCTTTCCTTTCGACAGAACACACGCCCTCGTTAATGCAATTAATTCTGCCGCTTGTGCTGAATTCTGGTTCAATCTCGCAGTTTCCACAACCATGCTCAATGTCACCACAGCATACGCAGTCGTCACATCGCCATTCGGCAACTTGAAACAAGAGCCATCCACATACAAAGTACCATCGGGATCCGACAAGGGAGTGTTTTTCAGGTCCACACGACCTTTTGTTTCTTCCTCAGTTCGTAAATAACAATCATGGGGCAGCACATTATCTGCTTCTATATTAATCGGCAACAATGTCGCCGGATTCAGTACGTTACAGCGCTTAATCTGAATATGACTTGCCAAAAGGGTAAGCTCATACCCAGACAACCGTGCACTCGTTAGATGTTGAGTCTTTGTCCGATTCAAGAGCGTATCGACTGCATGCGGAACCATTACTATGAGCATATTGTCCATGACCAAACCTGCGGATTGTCGAATAGACGCCGCAGCTGCCGCCGTCGCCCACAAGCAACTTGGCAACGCTCTAGCTACCGGGTCTAAGGTCGAGGAAAAATATGCACACGGACGCTGCTTATCACCAAATTGTTGCGTTAGGACACTCAACGCACAACCATCCCTCTCATGGACGTATAATGTGAAAGGCTTACTGTAATCAGGAGTACCTAACACAGGAGCCGAACACAGTGCATCACGTAGTTCAGAAAAACTTTTCTGACATTCCTCCGTCCAAGGCAAAGGAGTCGAAACGTCCTTGCACGTGAGAGCTACCAATGGTTTCGCTAACAGTGAAAAGTTCGGGATCCACTGTCTGCAGTACGACGTGATACCTAAAAAGGCACGCACATCTCTCTGAGTTGTTGTCGGCACAGTCATTCGAGCAATTGCTGCAATTCTTTCAGGGGTCAACCTTCTTCCCGCCTTTGACAATAAGTGACCGAGGTAGGTTACTTCTTGACAACAATATTGTAGTTTGGAAGGCGACACTTTATGATGCAAGTCGCAAAGGTGCTGTAACAAAGACACTGTAGCGACTTTACAGAGCTGTTCAGTGTCAGCAGCAATTAACAGATCATCAATGTACTGAATCAAGGCTGCACCAGCCGGTAACACAAACGCATCAAGTTGACTCTTAAGAGCTTGGCTGTAGATTGATGGACTCTCACAGTAGCCCTGTGGAGCGCGTTTGAATCTGAAGCTACGCCCACCTAATGAGAAACCAAACAAATCTCTGCTCTCTACAGCAATCGGAATACTGAAGAACGCATTCTTCAGATCGATGACCGAGAACCATGATGCAGTGGCTGGAATCAGAGTCAGTAAAGCTGTAATGTCTGGTACCACAGGAAACTGTGGAACAACAACTTTGTTTACCTCTCGCAAATCGATAACTAAACGATACACGGGAGGCTTGGAGGGATCCGTTCGTTTCAGAATAGGCAACACGGGACTATTGCACACATTACCTCGTGTCTCCTCAATAACATCTTTGCCGATCAGATCGTAAATGATCGCTAACAGTGCCCGTTCGCCATCAAGGGAGATACGATACTGAGGTATACGTGGCAACCGCGCACCCACTTTTAGTTGGACAACATAAGATGGTATATCCAACAGGCCCACATCATTGGGACCTGTTGCCCACAAGGAATCTGGAAGAGACCTCAATTCCGGAGGGAGTCTGTCGATCGACAAATACATAGGGGAAATCACGCTCTTACCCAACGTAAGCTCCACACCCGTAGGAGAACAGTACAGAGTCGCATGTAGCCTCTTCAACAGATCTAAGCCCAAAAGATTCTCACCACAACCAGTAGTCAAAATCAAAGGAGCTTCCAGCTCATGAGACCCAATTGTAAGGGGCAAAGGGCTGGAGACCGGATTGCTAACAGGGGCGCCAGAAAATCCAACGGAGACATTCGTTAAGCCAGACAAAGGCGCGCCAGGGAGTTTAGAATGCATGATGGAACTTTTCGCTGCACCAGTGTCCAACAGAAAAGGCTCAACAACGCCCAAAGTGGCTACTGCAACATAGGGCCCTTTCTGATCAACCGGAACTGATACTTCTCCCCTCCTTTGTCTACGGCTGTCCTAGTAGATACCATCCGCATCAACATCACACTCAACATAATGATCGTCCACATGATACTGTGCAGACCGATCAGACGATGATTCGCGTCGATCGAAACAATTCTGCGAATCCGAAAACGTCGCAAAGCGTTCGGTCTGGTTCTGGGTAACTCCGCGACCTCTACCACGAGAAGTCTGTTGAGGACCACCACGTCCTCCCCGAGCCGACACACCATTAGCCCTATCACGTAAAACCGGACAATCGAACTTAAAATGACCTTCCCCACGACAATATGCGCACTGATTATATCTCAGCACAGTGCGGGGCGCAGGCGAAGCATTGCGCTGCTGTGGTTTAGAAAACTGTGGTTGCGATCTAATTGGCTGCTGCACATCACTAAAATTCGAACGCGGAGGATAAGCTTGCTGCAACAAGACCTTAGTTTTGAGGTCCTTAGTTTTCTTTTCTGCACGCTCACTTTCCTCTTTTTCTCTATTCTCATAATATTGGGCCGTAGCCAATATTTGGGCAGTGGTAGAAACAGCCCACGCACTCTCAGAATTCTTCAACTTGTTGCTCAAGTCGGGCAACAAATTCGATACAAATTTGTCAACGAACAACCGTTGACCACCCTCAGAACCCATATCCTGACCACTATGATCAAGGAACGCCTCTTCGAACCTAGTAAAGAAGTCGGACACACTTTCATCCTTCTTTTGCCTGCATGCTGATAGTTTGTCCCAATTGACGCGCATCGCTGGCATAAGCGTCTTCATGAGGGTAATAATCCTCTGGGGCAAAGCCGCAATAACCTGTTCAGGTTTAGCCCCACCAACCTGCCGGGCATCTGCCGCTGTAAGGGCAGCCCAGTCACCGCCTAACTCGGCGACATGATTCTCATGACGGATTTTCGCCCAAACCGGCTGAGGCACCACATTACCGAACAACATATCAATATCGGCTAGGTTCATAACTGTAGCATCCACCAATTGGGACAGCTCCTTATAATAACCCGCAGGGTTCTTACGAGGATCGGGTAGTGATTGCTTCACTTGCAAAACTTCCGACCGCTTCCAAGGGAGGTGTATCCACACTCTCTGGAAGTGCGGTTGGACAGGAGGGTTAGCAGCAGCATCGCCTGGCATCCATACTGGGGGAACTTCTCGCATTGGATACTGACCAGGTTGTGCCATCCATTCCGTGGTCGCGTCCTTAAACAGTGCGCGTGGTTGCACTGTACATCGAAAGGATAGCAAACGTTCTAAAGCCTCGCGGACTTTATCACCTACAATGACACCCGTGGCAAACCGGAGCTGTAGCTCGGAAACCTCAGGTGGCATATCATCAGCCATATCATCATCCCACTCCTCTTTTAATGACTTACACAATTCTTCGAACACAAATCGTTGCGTGGGCGCATTGAACTGAGAAAATGTTTCGAACACCACACGTGGGGTGTATCTAACAGGGTTGCGAATCCATCTGCGCGCCGTTTTTACCAATGATTCACGCTCCCTATCATCAGGAAGCTGACTACGTCTTTGAGCAACATCCGAAAGAGTCGAGCCAAGTATCGGCCCAAAGAACGGAGAATAAAGAGAAGCAACAGCAGTCAAGAGACGGCTACGAACAGAAGGGGAGGAGGAAGAAGACGAAGGTGTAGCAGCCATAGGGGCAGAAACAGTAGAGGTAGATGCAGCAGCAGGAGTAGCGGGAACAACAGACTGAGGAGGGACTGGGAAAGGCGCAATAGGGAGAGAAACCGGACCAAGGGGATGTACGATCTGTGGCCCAAGGGGATTCGGGAGTACAGGAGGAACGGCGGGCTGACCAGCAGCCGCCAAAACAGCAGGTTGAGGAAGAGGGGGATTAACAAGACCCATAACATCAGGAGCATAAGGAGGTGGCGATTTCATCAGATAAGACAAAAGCGAATCTTCCACCGATTCTTCTCCTGTCTTATCGATCGTAGAAGGTAGCGTCGGGTAACATTTGTCCACCGACATATGGTGAAGCCGAGCACTAACTTCTTGCTCCTTCTCGTTTCTGTCTAACTGATACCGTTCTGCATCGCGCATCACAGTAATGACACCTTCTCGTTTATTTTTCTTGTTCTGTTTGATTTCTTTCTGCTTGGCCTCTTTCCGCCATAACCGGAAGGAATCAAACATGGCCGGCCTAGCTTTCTTTTTAAACAATTTCGCTTCCAAGTTATCTAAAATGGCAGCCTCAAAACTGCCATGAGGTGGCCAACTAAGGACACCATCCTTTTTAGTATAGCGAACCCAATATTCATTATATACGATAGGACCCACGCCATGGCGACTATAGAGCTCATAAAGCGGAGTTCCAACCGGAGGTATCGGGCAGGAATCCTCCAGCCGGGAATCCATGCTGCAACATTTGAGAAACCCAAACAAAGTACTACGGCCAGGCATCGTGCACACTAACCGAGTATACAAACTTCAAGGGCTATCGAATTACGATGTCCTCGCAAAAATGCAAGACCCTCGGTTTTTGGCAATTGCAATCGTCAAATAAACCCAACAACTAAGAACCAACAACTAAGAACCACAAATGCAATGGAACCATGCAACCAACAAAGCAACACTGGGAGCGACCCACAAATACTTAACTGAGAAAGAGCAATGGCGTCACCAGGAAGGCCCGTCTATCGTCTCGCCGTACAAAGGACTACGCCAGGCACCAAACAGGTCGACAGTCAGGGCATCGGTCCGTCGCAGCCGTCAGGAGGCGGGGATCTTCGCGGAAAGGACGTCGGGCCACTTATTTCGACAACTGGATCGATGAAGCGGGGTGCACCTTCCCTCGGAGATTTCACACGAAGTTCCTCACGATCGTCGGGCTTTGGACCGGTACCGTTGATGTCGCCCCACGTTGGGCGCCAACTGAAGGACTGGGTTTTCTTAAGACCCAGCGGTGCCAGGGGACAACACCTGAAACCTTCGTAGGTTACCTGTTCTGGCGTACAAGACACAGAGACACGGGACACTTCCAGTGACGTCAGAGATCAGCGTTTATTTACTGCAGGGATACAGAAGTCACAAGAAGTACACAGCGTGTAGGTTCTCGGAGACTGCTTCAAATTCATAGAAGTGGGTCGCTCCTTTTATACACGTTTTTGCCATAGCGCAGTATGGCGAACAAAGGTTACAACTCAGTTCCCACAATAAACTTCAAAAAGGGTCGCGTTCATGTTTCAGGAGGCCGGAACATAATTACAACAGTCTTGCCGGTTCCCAACTGTAAAAACATATCCCCTCCGCAATAAACACATTAAGAGGAAGGACGGAAAACAGGATGCGAGGAAAGGATGAGGATGCACAACAGGTTAGAAGAGAATGCTAGAGGCAATAAAGGAAACTCGAGAGAGGGATCAAAGACCTCGTGTCTAATGTATGCGTGACTGAAACAATAGACCGGAGCGGCAAGATGAGCCTCGAGCGGGGCCATCTGCCTTACTCGTGTCATTCCCCTCGTCATAAAAGTCACCTCAAAGAAACACGTGTCCTTCATACTATCTTGACAGTCCCAGGGTCACGAAACGGACAAAAGCCCGTTCGCTGGCTACTTGAGGGCAAGAAAACAAAATGGACGCTGTATCTAAAATGGAACCCGAGGGTTCGAATGAACGAACACAAAGATGAGACGAACCGTACAAGGCTGCATAGCGAAACTTCGCACACCCACTGTACTCGTCATTTGCGGTTCATAGATACCACACTCGTCCATATTCGTCACCACCCAAAAAGTGCCGTCCCGTCTCACACGGAACCTCAACGCCTCCGAAAAGTGGCTGAGTGAAATCTACAAGATTTTTTACGCCCATTCTGCATCAAAACCCTGCACCTGCTTGAAGCAGGCGTAAGGATTGACACAGCATGTTAGGGATACGGGCACCCCGAGCCTTGCTGGAGCTGCGTCGCTCTTGCGACGCAACTCCAGCAATGCGCCGCCTTTCCGAGGGGGGATGCCACATGCATCTGCCCATCCGTGCGCCACGGTTGCGCATCAGTGGTGGTGCACGGGTGGGCAGATGCATCGCAACTCTTCTGGCGCATCCCTGCTGATTAGGAGAGATGCGCCAGAAGTAGTAAATCTGCCCCTTAGTACCCAAGATCTAAAGTTGCATGCGATTTTCAACATAAAACATTTTCCCAGGATGAACGGTCATACATTGAACAAATAACAAAAGCAGAACCTCAGAACTACATAGAGGCAACTACGAGATGAAACTCCAGAATGCGGTGATATTGAATTGTTTTGAACTGAGTTTATTAGATATGAACAAAATTGTGTTGCTGGGTCATTTGATTTGGCAACGGTGTGTACAGTAACTTCACTTTCTGACATTTCCTCTTTGTAACCCAGAAAAGCGTTTTGAGCACAACATCTACCTGAATGGTCCACTCAGGTAAAAAGGTTAACACAAAATGACTTTTTGAGTCTTTTATTGGTGCCTATGTTAAAGGAATGCTGCTTTAATTGTTGCTGCATGCTAATCATGTTGTAGAAGTGCTCACACATTAACGTGTTTTAGCTGAATGCACTTCTTGTTATTCAACTTGCCATAATGGCGTAATCTTGGGCATTTTGCATAATCTTCGAAATGTGAAATTCCAGAGATTACACCAATTAATTCCAGCATAACAAAATTATTCCTAGGAGTTCTAGAGTGATGCCACTAAGCATTGGCAAAGTTAAAACATCTGATAATAACTGACTGCTTCCACCCATGAATTCATGTCCTCAATCACTTATCAGGCACGTACGTCATTCACTCATGCACCTATTCTTTGATACATTAATTAATTCTTGCATTCACTGACCTGCCTAGCCATTATATAATCCACATTTGTAAAGCGCTAACAATCACCCGTAAGGGTCTCTAGACGCTGGGGCCGTCAAGAATATTAAGGGGCATATTATCATGACAGGCGATAAATTTATCGCCGCTTTAGCGGCAGAAAACTGCCGCTAAAGCGGCGATAATGAGCTCGATAATATGCTCTATGGAATTCCAATTGAAGCCAATGTTAGATGTCCTTCACATCTAACATGGGCTTCAATTGGAATTCCATAGAGCATATTATCAAGCTCATTTTCACCGCTTTAGTGGCAGATTTCTGCCGCTAAGCGGCGATATCGCCTGTCTTGATAATATGCCCCTAAGCAAGTTATTGCCCTGAGTCATATGGTGCTGGGCTAATTTGCCGCTGGCGCCGGTGATCGAACCGTGATCCCTAGATTCCGGAATCAGTCGCCCTGGCCGCGGCGCCAGCGATGTTCCCTGCAAAAGGGCGATAACATCGCTATCTCTGGAATTTTTATCGCCCTGGAGCAGCGCGTTGATGATAACGCGCTACCAGAGTGATAAAAAGCAGAGATAGCCAGCGATAAGTAAATTATCGCTAAGCACGGCCAGCGATAATTATCGCTGGCCGTTGCTGATATGGCCCCAAGCAACGAGGAAGCACAGGGATTGACAATGTTGCTTCTTGTATATTTCTTCTCTGATCATTCACTTCATAATGTAGCTGCTGCTTATAAATGTGTCTCATATCTGTAGTTCGCAAGCTGTCTGTGTGCGAGTGGGCACGCATGCTCTGGTGCTTGTGGCTGGCACTGGACATGATACCTCTGCAAGGCAAGATGCATGTGGTTCCTGTACTTTTTCGTAGGACTGGAGGTTTAGAAAAACTTTCACATTATAAGAACCCAAACAAATGGCACTGGTAATGTTCGTTCAAACTTCTCGTAAATAAGCATCCATTCATCAATGCTGCTTTATTGACTAGAAGGCTACTCTCCTGACATCTTGAAACTACCTCCTTTAAAAAACTGCTGCAGAATAGCAAGCCGTCTGAATAGTCTCTTGCTCATTTCAAACAAGGATTTCTAAACCAACGGTAGTAAACTTAGCAAAACTTCTAAAATACATTTTCCACGTGAGATAAGCATACACAGAAAATGTATTTAAACTCTTTTGTAAATATTTTGCATTTCTTAGCGAATCCTACCACCTAGAGGACTTGTAGTGTGACTGCGAGCTTCCTGCTTCTCAGAATGGGAACTTTACAATGCTACAATGTACGTGCCCTTTTTTTAAAACATTGCCCTGCACGCAGCCTTCAGAACTGCACTTTTTTGCACGAAGTTGTATTGATGTATGTAATTGGAGGCGCATGTTATATATATAGCCAATGTGGCCCCACAATTCGGAACAGGAATCAGTTGCCAATTAATAATTATACCAGTATATATGCATATCAAGAAAATATCAAAAAGATACAGGATTACAGCTGTCAATGTGAAATATTGCAATAGGTTCAGTCTCAGTAGAATAATATATGAAATAATCACAGCCACAGCAGTAAACAAAAAACTGAGAAAGAGAAAAAGTGTTCTTATCCCCTTTGCCACCAGGCCTTTCACCACCCCCCCCCCCCCCACCCCCCCACCCCCAAGCCTTTTTTGGCTAATTGGGGCCGTTAGCGCTTCTGCCCCTGTAACTTTTTGACCACATAAGGTATCCATGCCAAATTTGCGTCCTTTTCTTCCAACATCATGGGGATTCTAAAGGTACCCAGGGTTTGTGGATTCCCCTGGAGGGGACCCAGAAATTATCCAAAATATAGCTACATTTTGTTTTTGGGGGGAAAAATGGGAAAAAAGGGCTATAGATGAAAGCTTCTGTTTTTTTCTCTGCAAATGGTATCAACAAAGGGGTTGTGGGGCTGAAATCACTATTTTCCCAGCTTTCAGGGACAATCAGACGTTTTTCAGAAAACCAAAATTCTTTACACAGTGTTGGCATTTTTCTGGGACATAGCCTCTTTTTGCTATTTTTTGTGTGCTTTCAACCTCCTTCCAGTTAATGGTAGAAATGGGTATGAAAGCAATAATGGATCCTCGAAAGCTATACATTTTAGAAAATTAGACAAAAGTTTGAATTCAGCAAGGGGTCATTTATGTAGATCCTTCACGGTTTCTTTATAGAAACAAACAGGAAAAATTGAAAATTTGTTGAAAAAAACAACAATTTGTGCCAACGTTTTCACCTGTAACTTCTCCTAAATATGACAGCTGTTTGAAAGCAATATGCCATTACATCCGCTAGACCTTTCTGGTTGTGGGGATATATAGGACTTGTAGGTTCACCAAGAATCCGACGAACCCAGAGCCAATAACTGAGCAGTGTCTTGCAATGTGTTTTTTAATATGTACCGGGAATATAGCAATTCATTTGGGAAAATATATACATGGAGAAATCGGTATGAAAGACACCTATGTATTTCTGAAATTGGAACAAAATTCCACCCACCCCGTGTTCCTTAAAGTCTTCTGGGAAAAATGCCACCTCACTTGTGTGGGTAGGCCTAGTGCCTGCGACAGGAAACAGCCCAAAACACAACGTGGACACACCACATTTTCAAAGTTGAAAATTGACACTTCATTTGCAAAGTGCCTAGCTGTAGATTTTGAACCCTATCTCTGCCGGCACCTAGGGAAACCTAGCAAACTTATACAGTTTTAAAAACTAGACATGTAGGGGAATCTAGGATAGGGTGACTTGACTGGCTCTCACCAGGTTCTGTTACCCAGAATCCGTTGCAAACCTACAAATGTGTAAAAAAAAACACATTTTCCTCACATTTCTGTGGTGGAAAGTTCTAGAATCTGCGTGCATCCACAAAATTCCACCCACCCCGCATTTCCCAAAGTCTTCAGAGAAAAATGGTACCTCACTTCTGCGGGTAGGCCTAGTGCCCGTGACAGGAAACGGCCCAAAACGCAACGTGAACACACCACATTTTCACAGTGAAAACTGACCCTTTTTTTGCAAAGTGCCTAGCTGTAGGTTTTGAACGCTAACTCTGCCAGCACCTAGGGAAACCTAGCAAACCTATACATTTTTGAAAACCAGACACCCCGGAGTGGGTGACTTGGGGCATATCAACAAGCAGGTGATAAAAAATTATCGCCGCTTTTGCGGACGTTTTCGGCCGAAAAGCGGCGATAATTTTATCGCCTAATTAGCAAGGTCACGCTAACGCGTGAAACCTTGCTTTAGCATCAGGATTCGTAACGCCCAGCTTTGCATCTCTAATGAGATGCAAAGTGGGCGTTCCTGACCTGGCATGACAGGAGAAATGTCGCTATCAACTAGCTAATGTGAGATTATCGCTGGGTTTCCAGCGATAATCTCACGTTAGCCAGTTAGCACTAGGATTTTTATCGCTGATGAGATAAGCGTTGCTAATAGCACGCTATCTCAGCGATAAAATCGGCGCTAGCTGGCGATAATTATCCTAGCGCTAAGTGCGCTCAGCGATAATTATCGCCGGTTGTTGTTGATATGCCCCTTGATGAGCTCTCACCGGGGTCTGTTACCCAGAATCCCTTGCAAACCTAAAACTTTGTCCAAAAAAACACATTTTGCTCACATTTTTGTGGTGGAAAGTTATGGAATCTGCGTGAATCCACAAAGTTCCACCCACCCCGCGTTCCCCAAAATCTTCTGCGAAAAATTGTACCTCACTTGTGTGGGTAGGCCCAGTGCCCGCAACAGGAAACGGCCCAAAACTCAACGTGGACACAACACATTTTCACATTGAAAACTGACCCCTTTTTTGCAAAGTGCCTAGCTGTTGATTTTTAACCCTAGCTTTGCCGGCACCTAGGGAAACCTAGCAAACCTATACATTTCAAGTTTTCAAAAATGTATACGTTTGCTAGGTTTCCCTACGGTGCCGGCAGAGCTAGGGTTCAAAATCTACAGCTAGGCACTTTGCAAAAAAAGGGTCAATTTTCACTGTGAAAATGTGGTGTGTGTCCACATTGTGTTTTGGGCCGTTTCCTGTCGCGATCACTAGGGCTACCCACACAAGTGAGGTACCATTTTTCTCGTAAGGCTTTGGGAAATGTGGGGTAGGTAGAATTTTGTGGATCCATGCAGATTCCATAACTTTCCACCACATAAATGTGAGGAAAATATGTTTTATTTACAAAGTTTGAGGTTTGCAAGGGATTCTGGGTAACAGAACCTGGTGAGAGCCACACAAGTCACCCCAGCCTGAATCCCATTTGGTGTCTAGTTTTCAAAAATGTACAGGTTTGCTAGGTTTCCCTATGTGCCAGCTGCACTAGGGCCCAAAATCCACAGGTAGACGCACTGCTAAAAAAAAAGTTGGTGTCTAGTGGGCTGGAGGGGGAGTCAGAGGAGGAGGTTGCTCCGGTATGCAGAAAAACTGTGGCTATTTTTTTGTGGGGGTGTGGGCATTGGTATGCCCTTTCTGGGCAGCCCCCACACATAAATAAGCCAGCGTAATTTGCCCTCCCGGGGGGGCAGAAAAACTGGCATTTCTCTGGGGGGTATTGTCATGTCCATTTTGGGCAGCCCCTACATGAATAAAAAAAACAATCCCTGGTTTCTAGTGGGCTTTCTGCCCCCTGGGGGGGGGCATATTGGGGGCTACTACCCCCATATGCCTCCCAGGGGGGCAAAAAGACTGGAATGTTTGCGGGCGGGGGTGGGGCATTGGCATGTCCATTTTGGGCAGCCCCCACCCCTGATTCAAATTGGCAAAAAAATCCCTGGCATCTATGGGGCTTTTTGCCCCCACCGGGGGTCAGATTGGGGGCTACTGCCCCCATCTGCCCCCAGGGGTTCAGAAAGGCTGTAATTTTGGTGTGGGTGGGGGCATTGGCAATGCCTAAAGGCTCATTTCAGTTTCGGCTTCTGTGAAATGACGTTAGTGATGTGTGTGCTGATCATCATTTCACAGAAACGGGGGGGGGCTCGGGAGCTGGGGAAGCTCTTCCTCAGCTCCCGAGGCTTTGGGGTAGAAAAAGAAAATGAAAAATGAAATTCCTCTGGTGCAGGCACCAGAGGGATTTCATGTGCAATGGCGTTGGACGCGCGGGAGCCGTCCGACGCACATTAGCACTCTTGCGTCGCACGCATGCAAGAGGTTATAGAAACTCAGATTGTCTTGCCTGAACATGAATAAGGGGCTGATTCTGAGTTTGGCGGTCTGTGGACTGCCAAACCCAGTGTGGCACAGTTGTGGCGGTGAGCATCGGGGGTCCGACCACCATATTCTGAGTTTGGCAGTCAGGCCCCCAATGGACTGCTGCAACTGCCAGGGATCCATGATCCCTCGGCCGTGGCACAACGGTCAGATGCCATAATATGCAGGCGGTGAAGCTGCTGCTCCACAAAGCATATTGTGAGTTTTCGCACCACCACAGTTTTTTTAGCAATAAGCCCGCCATGAAGACCATGGTGGTGAGGAAACTAAGGGGGCCCTACAGGGCCTTTTGGTGTCTCAGGGCCATGGAGAAGAATGCAGGGGGGCACAAGGTGTGCCCCCCTGTCTGCATACATGACCAGGTCCTTCAAGGCATGGATTTAGCAGTCCATGCAATGCAGGAACATGCTTTGGCATTCCCACTGATGTGCCTTTTTAATAGCCACCATTGTGGGAACACCAAAAGACCACCCACCAGACAACGAGGTAACTTATAATCTAGCAGGCGGCCATCAGTAAGCTTTGGAAGTGTGGAAGTGGGGCGGTGGTGTGCCGCCCCGCTCCCACACCACCAAACTCAGAATCAGGTCTCAAGTTCTAAAGTAATCTAATCTAGATTAAATTTAAAATAAAAATGGGCTGTAGAATGGAGTCTCAAGAAAATTTGGGAATGCAAGAAAGTGTAAGTATAGTGAAGACTCCAATAGAATTATTCCAAAATTGAGATGTGTTTATCATGAAGTTTCACACTTGCAAGAATAAAGGAAGCAGAGAGGTCTTTACCCATCAAAGTGTAAGGAAATCTGATCTAACTTTTAACAGTGTGAACAATAATCAAAATCAGTAAACTTCAAAAACAATCACATCTCTTACCGCCCCTCCAGGAACCAATCATTTTACGCTTGTGGTATGTATTAGCAACATCACTTGAATTTCCCATCCCAAAGAACTTGGATAGTTACTGCAAACTTGGGCCTTCCTCATTTCTGATACGCATTGAACAGGAGGCTTCATCTGCTAATTAGGGGGCATATCAACAACAACCGGCGATAATTATCGCTAAGCGCACTTAGCGCTAGGATAATTATCACCAGCTAGTGTTGATTTTTATCGCTGAGATAGCGTGCTATTAGCAACGCTTATCTCAATAGCGATAAAAATCCTCACGCTAAGTGGCTAACGTGAGATTATCGCTGGAAACCCAGCGATAATCTCACCTTAGCTTGTTGATAGGAACAGACAAATTTAGCCATGATATCCTCCTTCCATAGGATATCATGGCTAAGTCAGAAAAATACCAGACGTAAAAAAGCAGCGTTAACCGCGGTTAGTGCTGCTTTTTTTGTCTCTAACAGGGTTAGCGATATTCTTGATAATAGGAGAAATGTCGCTTAGCGACATTTCTCTTATTATTTTACTCTGGAACGCCCCCTTTGCATCTCATTAGAGATGCAAGGGGAAGCGTAGAGTAAAAGGGTGCTAACATGCAAATTTGCATGTTAGCACCCTGTTGTTGATAGGGTGCTAGTTTTATCTCTGCTTTTTTGGCTCTTAAAGATAAAAAAGTCCCTAACCAAGCAAAGCAAATTTCAAAATTAAGGCCTTCAGTCTGGCTAAATGCAACTAAACATTTAAACGTGCACTGTAAATACGTAGTTATATTTGTGCACATGTAATAAAAAAAAAACATGAGTAAAAGCATACAGGATTAAACTTTCAAAAAGGACTTTCAGACTATATGCAAATGTGACTTGAAGTCTAAATACAAACACAAATACAGAATACATATTCATGTTGGTACTGAACATTAGTGTACACGTTTATAAAGCTGCTTTTCTCAATAATTACATTTCATTAATGCATGTAAATGTTTTAGACATATCAATATTAAGGCACTCAGTAAACAATAGTTTTAACACGGTTTATATATATAATAGGTTATCGCATATGGGCATGATTATGCCCTGGGAATTCCCATTGCATCCAGCACAATAAACTGGAGTGACAACATTGGATTTTGTGACATAACGATCATAACTATCATTTTATCAAACGTTCGGCCTATGGGTTGCTATGGGTTTTCATTCCTCCTGGGCACACCACCCACGCCATTGCCTAGTTCACCCAGGTGCTACTTTTACAGCCTCTACTTTGTGCCTTCTTACCCATGCTCAAGCACCTCGTTTCACAAGATGGGGATGTGAGCCACGCTAGGGATATGTTTTTAAGGATACACTTTAATAGGCTTTAGCGGTTGCATCTTTAACTTATGTATCTTCACCTCCGTCTTTCTATACCCTTTATTTATATTGTTTCTATATACGTACTTATGGTTTTGTGCTGTCCTGTACTTACCACCTCTTTTATGACCACTACACCCACTACATTTCTCGCCTGTTACTTAAGGCTCTATCTGTTTACATGTACATAGCACTAGATTTATGTTTTTTTTATCTATATGTGGTGTTGCTTATCAATTCATGTTTTTTTCAGTTGTTTTTTCCTTGGTTCTGTTATTTTTTGTCGAATATGAATGTTTCTGTGTGTTTTAGGAAACTTTTTACTTTGAAAACTATGGCATTTGTCCGAGTCCTGTGGTGTTTGTAATATATTTTGTGGTTACTGTCTGTGTTTTGATTTTGGCTCTTTGTATGTCAATTTCAGCCCTGTTGAAGTTTTCCTTGTGGGAACAAAACACGTTGGCTGAGCTGTATGTGCTATTGAAATAAAAAAAATAATAATTTGAAATAAAGCTTTTGATACTTCATTACCTGGTGCACCCCCGCTTGCTCCATTCCGGACTCTAACTGCCCAGGAAGCAAGCACCCATCGAGGGACATCGAGACCCCTAAGACCTACATTGTGAGTGGGCCAGCTGTCCCAAAATCGCCTCTCCCAGCTGCCTGCTCCTGACTGCAAGGACATCTTGACGGGCGCCGCTTGGCTGACCTATCTGCTCTGCACCCCGCCCGACTGACCTTGGTAACAAGGATCCATCTCTGCTCCCATGGTCCTCCTGATGCCCTTGCGACCTATTCCCCCAAGTGGGACGCCTCAGACTTACCTTTAAGTCCCTTTGGGAAGTGTGTTTTCAAGTGGCCCCCTTCTTCATAGCACACAGCTACTAATGATCTCAGCAGCCTGCTCCCGGACGCTTCCGGGTCGCTACCAAGAATCCGCTGGTGCAGCATTGGGCCTGGCCTTGCTACCTACTTAAATTCTGCAAGTGAACCTTGAACTCTAACTGTGTGATTTTATATGCATGTTTCTATTTTTTTCTTATTGACTTTAATAGAGTGTAATTGCAAACAAAAGTAATTAATTTTGCGAACTTGGAAAATTCATAACTTAAAAACTACTTACTGTAGAATGAAGTTCTTGTTCTGAAAAATTACAAAGAAATCGGTGTTATGTTTATAAATTGGTCACAGATGTACTCTTGAGTGTGTCTCATTTTTAGGTCGAGCATTCAAGACCTCTTGTATATACTTTAGTATATAATTTATATTTACTTATATGTTTATGTACTTTGTGGGGTCTGGAGATCAGCCCTAGGACATGTCGGCTTCCGCTTAGGGACTTTTTTCTGTTCAACTGCCTCTATTTAATTGTCTTGATAGAAAACGACCAGCAGATGTCAGGAAAATACCAGAACTGCTTTCTGCTGAGAGACTTTCTTTTTTTTATTTTTCTGGAAATTGCCTCTATTTAACTTTCTTAATAGAAAACGACCAGCAGAGGTCAGTAAAATACCAGAATCACTTTAGCATTCTCTAGATTCCAGTCCAAAGAAATTGGCTTCCACGAGCACCCGTAGACAATATAATATTTTTCAAATCTTGTATTTTCAGTAATATGACCACCGAAGCCCCTGATTTTATATTATAAACAGAGCTTTGGACTATACCTTTTCCCGCTAAAAGGCAATATTTCTCTCCATGTGTTCCCATACCTGCCATGTCACGCAGTTTGGTGCTTACTTTCCGTCCATGTTAAAGAACAGTAGATGTTTCAGCACCCAGGCTAATGTGCTACATAGCTAAATACAATCAAGGTCACAAAAGCGAGACCGATTACATTGCAAATGCTTGTTTACCTCTGTGTGTACAACAAATGCTTAGAACTACTCTCTGATAAGCCTAACTACTCGCGCACACTACTACATATAGAGTGTTAGTATTATTTACTTTAGACTCTGTATACCAATCTGGGACTCACTGAACTCTCTGCACAGTGTACTTAATTTTACTACCATATACAGAGAGCCAGCTTCCTACATATGCCCATTTAGGGGATTGGTGGACCTGGACCATTTTGCAGGGCAATCCCAAAACTTTCTGACTTTCTCCTCCTCTTTCTGACCTTTTTTTGGTGGCATTTGGATTCTGGGCACTTTACCACTGCTGATCAATGCTGAAGTGCAGATGGTCTCTGTATAAAAGTTGTATCTGTGATTGGTTCATACATGATTGTCATATTTGGTTTACTGGTAAATCCCTAGTAAAGAGCACTGATTGTGCCCAGGGCATGTAAATCAAATGCTACCAATGGACCTGCAGCACTGATTGTGCCACCCACACGAGTAGCTGTTAGAAATGCGATTTCTGGTTGGCTAAGGCTTGAGCAAAACCAGGCTGAAACCACGACTCTTGTCAGGGCAAGGGAGTTGCACGCTGAAGATAACCCCTGCTCACCCCCTTGGTAGCTTGGCACGAGCAGTCAGGCTTATCCCAGAGGCAATGTGTAAAGCATTTGCGCAACACACAAACACAGCAGCAACACACTAGGCACACCACAAAAGAAACTCCACACAAAGTTATATCAAACATCGTCTTTGTATTCTCATAAACACTTTAGAATCATAATCACACAATCTACACTGTGCCAACTGGCACTAGGCAATATTCACAGGGGATTATATACAGGACCAGGCCAATCAGGCCACGGTCAGAACCATCAGAATGCAGGTAGTAGATATAAAACACAACCAGTAACTACTGGTACAATAATGACCTCAGCATTATCACATTAGGCATAAAACACATTAGGCCCAAACCTTTTTAGCATAAACACATTACGCAATAGGCCTCAGCAGCGTAAACACATTATGTACCAATTACTATAGCATAGCATTAGGCATCAACACATGGTACATAAATCCTCAGCATAAACACCTTATGTCATAGACTTGACATAAATCACATTGGCATTAGGCATAGAAGACATTGTGCATAAATCACAAGCATAAACAAAATATGCATTCTCATTAGGAGTAAAACACATGAGGTATCCACATTATGTATCACATTAGGCCTAAGCACCATACTGATACTTAGCATAGCACCGTATACACAGATGCATCCTCAACAGTGCACCCCAGTAACTACAAGCAGGGTGCACACATTATGGTAGAGTCACCTCTGGTCCAAGGACATCACATATACATAATGAACGCTGTGCATACTCCGCACTCTGGTGTCCTTACCCCTTATCCAGCACTTAAAGACTTCCCCCGAAGGTAGAGAGGCTTTACTCAGTCCCTTGCTAACAGAAATGACCCCCGGCAGTCCCGCAACATGCGGTGTGACTTACACGACAAATGTGGAGGTCCAATCATGGTGGTGCTAACTGTGGGCCCAGGCGGGGTCACCTACATGGAGGAGCAGCAAGCCCCTTGCGTGCCTTCCATCGCACCGGCTCCACATGAACAATGCCCCGCCCCACAGAGACTAGAGCTGTACTTGTCGGCTGCCCTTTGCTATCAAGAGTGGCAGTGGCGGCCAGGTGACGCAGTCGCCGTGACACCCTAGCTCACCTTGGCCATCCGCCAGACGCTCTCCACTTGGGCCTCTCCCGGCCAGGAAAGCATGGAGCGACGGCTCCGCTCTCTCGGCAGCTCCCTTGCGGATACACGGTCTTGCTATAGACTGTGGTGGCGGGACCTGAATCCAAGCTTCATTAGCTCGTAGTCACGCGGGGCTCCTTCTAGACAAGGGAGCCCCCCCCCCCTCGGTCCAGGCAGCTTTTTCCCGCCTTCTGTTTCGTGGTTGGCTGCTACTATGCTACTATGCTCCTCAGCCCCGCCCACAACCAGGCAAGATGCCTGCCTTCCAGTCCGCCGATTGCGGTGGCGGTCTCCCTCTCAGCAGATAATGGGTGGGCTCCCGCTTTCACTTAAGCATGAATGCGGGGTAGGCTCCTGCCAAAACCACAAAAATGCGGGGTGGGCACCCGCTTCTCTGGCATAAATGCAGGGTAGGCTCGCGCTTCAATTGGATGCCGGGTGGGGGAATCCCCACGCCGGGATTCCTTCGGGATGCTCCTGCAGCTCAGTGCTGCCAAGCATAGACGTTCCTCTCGTACTGGAGCAGGGTAGTGGGGGTCAAAGTGCTGCGCTCACGAGGCGCTAGAACCTCAGAGTCCAGAGGGGCAAAGCTCTGCCCAGGCAGGCCAGCACACAGGGCCCTCCAGCAGGGAGGCAGTCCCTCATGGTGGTTCCTCCTGGGGGCCAGCAACAGCAAGTCCCAAGCACAGGAAAAGAACAACCCTTTCATGGGGTCACAGCTCCAATATTTATACACATTATTTTCTTTGTTCTGCTCTTGGCACAGGGCTAGGGGGAACCAGTCCTAACTGGTTCTGGAGAGTGTGGAGCACTTTGTTTACAGGGCTCCTCTTCCCCTTTGTCAGATTGTCATCAGACACACCACAGGGGGCGGAGCGAGCATTCACATAGGCAGGCACAGACCTATTCAGGGTCAGGGGACAACTCCACCCACTACTCCAAATGCATATGCCCTATTCAGCCTAGCGCTGACTCACCCTGCCCCTCCTGGAGCCACACACACCTCACCAGCCCCTGTCACCCCATATCAGACATGCAATCCACATCAGGCAGGCAGACGCATAGCACACAGAAATGCCCACTTCTAAAAGTTGCATTTCTAAAATAGTTATAATAAATCTGCGCACACCATTGCACAGCATTTATATTCCAACCATACCAAACGTGACCCCGCTGCTCCTTTCATATCAGAAATTACCACTGAAACACTTCTCAGTGAATCCCCAATGTATTTATATGGGAGAACACAAAATGGCTGTTTGTCACTACCAGGACATGTCACACACTTAAAGTGTCACGTCACAGCGGCAGGCAGTAACACTTCATGCACAGGCCCTGCAATGGCAGAGGCCTGGGATAAGTTTGAAAGGCTACTTTGGTGGGTGGCGCAATCAGTGCTGCAAGCCCACCAGTAGGATTTAATTTACCAGCCCTGGGTATATGAGATACCATTTTACAAGGGACTGACATGTAAATTAAATAGGCCATACAGGTGTAGACCAATCTTACTATGTTTATCACAGAGAGCACACACACTTTACACTGGACAGCAGTGCTAAAGTGCCCAGAGTCCTAAAACTACCAACACCATGTCAGAAAAAAGGCTAGGAGAAAGGCGAAAAGTTTAGGAATGACCTTGCAAAAAGGACCAAGTCCAACACAATCCCCTTCCAGCCAAAATGCAGGGTATACCAATCACCACCTTGATGGGCTTCCCTGCCTTGGGAGATAGAACACAGACGCAGGCCCGCAACTGCAGGGTCACACTCCAGTTCTACGGCATTCTGAACCCATGTGGTTCCCTCTGTCAAAGCTCCCAGGACCAACTAAGCTATCCTACGGTGCCGCTCGCAGACGTGGACCGTGGATTAGCACAACGCTGACATCTAATCCTTGGAGGAGCAGTTGGATGATTTTTTATTGACTTTTAACTTTTGGAGGAGCTGTTGGAAGACTTTCATATAGCGCTACCTACCCCTGAAGGCTGATATCCTTGCCGGGACTGCGAGGCCCAGGCTGCCCTGCAACGCTCTTGCGCAGCGCACCTGGTGCCTCTTCCCGGCCCCTCCTCTTGCTGCCCGTCCCCTGAAAACGTCTCGCGGCCCCCGCTTCGCGGGAGCCGCTCGCAGACGTGGACAGTGGATTTAGCACAACGCTGACATCTAATCCTTGGAGGAGCAGTTGGATGATTTTTTATTGACTTTTAACTTTTGGAGGAGCTGTTGGAAGACTTTCATATAGCGCTACCTACCCCTGAAGGCTGATATCCTTGCCGGGACTGCGAGGCCCAGGCTGCCCTGCAACGCTCTTGCGCAGCGCACCTGGTGCCTCTTCCCGGCCCCTCCTCCCCTTGCTATACAAGCCTATTACCGCGTAAGCGGGACGCGAGCGGGGCGCAGACCGGGGCTAAGCCCGGGCAAAGGGCGGGCCGTCTGTGGCCGTCAGAGGACGATTGAGGACGGGACGGGCCACCCCCCTAAATCCCACATCGCGGTAAGAGTTGTATCCTCGTACTGCTGCAACCATCCACAATATACGGACACTGTACCCCTCTTATTTTGGATTTATATCCGGGGTAATCGCTTTATGCCTATTAATATGTCATTAGAAGCAGGGAAATCGCGCACTGTAATAGTTAACACTTCTAAAGGTCCAGTAACTGGTACCATAGACCAATTCTTTAAACGTGTAACAACTGTTTTGGAAAAGGAAATGGCGGATACAGAAAAGCGCCTTTCATTAGACCTGCTAAATGGTAAACGTTCCTCTTTAGGCACAATAGGGAAAGTACCTTCCCCGGGGTTGATAAATGAGGATTTAGGTAGTACCAGCACCAATCCCATTCCTGAAAGAGAAGAAATAGTTATTGAGACAAATTCCCCAGGTGCGGTTCCCTTCTCCGAACACACAACTAGTTTAACCATATCTGGGTTATCGGACTCGCCGAACCTGGTTATATCCCCTCCGCTGACTACAGGGCTCTTTGAGAAAAGACCAAATACAAGCAAGAGACGAGGCTCTCCTATCATGTCACCTCTGGCAAAAAAGGAAAAAGTAAAATCCTTGGCACAAACATCGACATCTATAGGGCTCCCCGAGACAAATAACCCACCCGCAAGCACCAACATTGCAGGGTTGTCTACCGGCCAGGATCCTGCGGGTGAATTATTCATTAAAATAGAGACCATGGTTAAGTCCTTCCTACTTCCTCTCTTAGAGAGGACTAGATTAATAAGCTCACACTTGGACGATCTGGGCAAACAAATGCAAGGGAATAACTTGGTCCGACTCCTAACCGAACTATTAAGGGCGCAGACTAAAAACAATATTGTCGAACCAGCCGCCCCTCTTACTTGGCCGCTAGAACAACCATCAGCTAGCGGTATTCTAACGAAACCTCATACCGCGCAGGAAAAAAAAGCTTTGGCCAAGTCATCCAAAGAAACTACAGATAAAGGTAAAATTCATCCCTTCCCAAATGGTAAAGAAATAGAAAGTCAGATAAAGGTGGGCTATAGCTCTAAAGCTGGAAAGACAGGAGAAGCTGAAAAAATAAAAAATAAAAAAAATTCTATGCTAACAAATAATATACCCGCAAAAGATAGAGTGGAGAATGGGAATACCGAGTGGCCACTTCAGTCCCCTTATATTCCTCCGAGTCGAAGAGTGGACTTACCCCCAGAATCAGCCCCATATACGATCATCATGACTGGGGTACCAGAACTGTCAGAGGGAACTAGGGAGGACCATCATGCCCTAAGAATTAAAACTATTTATTGGCTGAAACAAAATAGACCTCTTCCTGCGCACATAAATGGGGAAATTTTAATGGTGAGACGTACGAGCTGGGTGGGAACAAGACCAAAAGACATGAAGGGGGATGTGATAATCATAAACTTTAGGGATCACAGAGCTGTCAGATGTATTGGCGACTGGTACGAAGCTAGAGGGGGGGACGGTATTTCCACACACTATGTTAATTACTTTTACCCACGAGAACTGACTTCTTACCTAAAACCAAACCCTGCAAAAGACCTTCTTCTAGATTGGAGGGAAGCAGATTACCAATTTCCTCATCAAAATTCCCGCAATTATTTATTCTACCCTCAGTTTTCTAGGGGGTTCCAGAACAACAATCGCCATCTACCTCAGAGGCTCAATGTACTACATCAGAATAACAACCCCCAGCTACATCAGGGGTTCAACGTACCCACCTATAACCATTTCTCGACGCTGTTTGACTTGGAAAATGTAGATTGACTCAGTCTAGAGCAGGTCCCCCCACAAAAATCTATCTCGGCAGACTCTATCACTTTCAAAGAGGTTGCCATCCCAAGTGAAAGCGTAGAAAGACAAGCAATGGAAAGTAGCAACTATCTGCTATTACCTAATCTGACACCGATTAGAGGAGCTGACACTATTACCCTGGGGAATAGCCCCCGTAGTAGATCTATGTACACGGGGGATGATGTGCAAAGAATCCCGGAGAATCTACCCGTAGCAGAGGCAGTTGGCATTAACAAATCTCTAGATCTTAGAAAGGACGATAACATAGTACAAACCATGTCCTGGAATATAGCGGGTTTACGCACAAAAATAATGAATGGAAGTGCCATGGATTTTGTTCAAGATTATCATGTGATATGTCTACAGGAGACATGGATCACTAACAAATTACATCTGACAGGGTACAAAACTTATTTTTCGGTGGCAGTTGCAGGCTCTCATGGCAGGGCCAAGGGTGGCCTGATGGTGTATATAAAAAATACCATACCAGGGTTAGAAGTAACAGCTCTTAGTCTACACCCTAACTATCAGATATTGAGACTATTGTTCCAAAACAAGAGGACTATTATTTTGGTAAATACATATGACAATTTGCTAGAAAGTGAGAGAGTAAAAATACTCGGGGCTCTCCGTAACAAACTTTCTACTTTGATAAAAAAAATGCAAGGGTCAGATGTCCCAAGCATCGTTTGGGGGGGTGACTTTAATCATCACCCTTGCGATGCGAAAAATAGCAATATCTGTGGCGTGGTGGAAGAAACAGAAAATCATATGACCCACTTTAGTCACTCTGGGGTAGGAGATTTCCTAAATGAAACCCTGTCAGAAAATTAGGGCTGGTGATATTAAATAAAATTAACACTCCCTGTGGGCAGTTACAGCCAACTTATCTGGGTAGGGGGTGGGAGTCGACGATCGATTATATATTGGTCTCAGCGACCCTTGATAGTAAGGCTCAGAGATTTAGTCTAATAGTCAACACTTTAAGCGACCACGCTGCCCTGGCCTTCGACCTGGTTGTGGACCAGGGGCAATTAACATCACACTTGTTGATGACCGCACTTGCTCAGAACAAGATATATCTAACAAAAACAAATGGCTATGCCATAGGATGGGGAAAGATAGACCCAGTAGACCTGACAAACAAGGTGGTACTTGCGGTATATCCCGCTATAGTGAAGTGCCTAGACGTCGATACTGGAGAAGAGGAAGTCTTGCAAAACTTCAGTTTAATTCTGGAGAAGGTAAATGATTGTCTAACACGCAATAAGAAAGGGAATAAGGGTGGAAAAAAAGGGTGGTTTAACCAGGATTGTACCATGGCTCATAAATCCCTAAAAATAGCGTTGACAAAATCCGTAAGAGACCAAGAGGAGATTCGTAGTCTAAGAAAATCCTATCGTCTAGCCTGTAAAATAAGAAAACAGGAATTGAAAAAAGTACTCTGGGACCAACTATATGAGAGTTCCCAGAATAGAAACAGCGAGCAGTTCTGGAAGGTGGTGAAGACACCCTTCCTGATAGATGCAAGTGATCAGCCAACAGTAGAAGTGGCGATTGAGGGCCCAGTATGGGTAAATCATTTTTCTAAAGTTTTTGGTAAACTACCAGGAGTAGACATATCAGAGGAGAATAATCAGAGTTTACAAGGCAATTTATTTCCGATTTTCTTAAACTTCGGAATTATTGAAGTTATAAACGCTGTTAAAATGAGTAAAAGTGGAAAAGCCCCTGGCCCAGATGGTGTACCAGTCGATTTTTTTAAGTTTAAACTAGACTTGTGGGCCCTAATTTTAAAGAGGGTGTTCGATGCAGCAATGAAGTGCGGGATAATTAAAACTTGGACCCAATCGATTATGGTCCCTATATTTGAGAAGGGAAACAGGGAGGAGGTGACCTGCTATCGACCAATCTCGCTACTGGATTCGCTCGGAAAAGTACTGGGCAGAGTGGTTCTCCAGCGTCTCCAGGAGTGGGCAGATGACCGTAAGATACTATCTGATTTCCAGTTTGGCTTCCGAGAGGGTTTCGGAACAACTGAGCAGGCATTGAATTTAGCCCTAATAATGGGAAAATACGTATCAGCAAAGCAAGGAAGGTTATATATGGTCTATGTTGACCTATCCGCGGCCTTTAACTGCATTTCCCACTCGAAGCGTTGGTCAGTCCTTGCTGATATGGGTATAGATTTACCCCTTGTAGATCTTCTCCCTGCCCTATATTCTAACGCTTCATCTAGGGTCCGCTTTGGAACGCAGGGCGAATTATCTGAGTCCTTTAAGGTGGAGCGGGGCGTGAGGCAGGGTTGTGTGCTGGCCCCCTTTCTCTTCTCCCTTTACACCAATGGCCTTGAGGCAGAGATGTTGAGGGGGGGTCAGGACCTCCCCCGAGTGAAAAATCGCCTGGTGCCCGCGCTTCTTTACGCGGATGACGCCGTGATCCTGGCACGCACCCCGCGAGAGCTACAGAAAGCTTTGGAAAGATATTCAAGGTTTATGGGCCGTCTGGATCTTAAAATAAATATTAAAAAAACATATGTAATGGTGGCAGGTAAGGGAAAGAAAGGGGGAAGGACCATTTCTCTTGATAAAGAGAGATTAGATCTGACTACTCAATACCCATACCACGGGGTAATGATGGATGAAAAGCTCAACTGGAAAGCGGCCATCGAAGCTCGCAAACACCAACTTCTGCGAGCAATAATTGCTCTTATAAAATTCTCCCAGAAGTTAGGAATGAGGCCACCAGTAGAGCTGCTCCGTATCTATAAAGCAAAGCGTCATTCCATCGCACTTTACGGGGCGGGGTTGTGGGGACACAAAAACACCAATGTATTACAGGTAGCAGTGAACACATTTATGAGACTCCTCCTGGCGGCACCTAAGCGAATATCCACTTTTGCCTGCCATGCAGAGCTTGGTATGCCCCGTATTGAGGATTTGGCAAAAATCCAACCTCTTCTGTTGTGGCGCCGTATTTGGACCTCAACAAAAAATTCATTTACAAAAGAGATAGTGGCAGACTGTATGTCGGGGAAAATTGAGTGGTTGTTATATGTGAAAAATCTCCTTGAAGTTTTGGGGTTGGATAAATACTATTCTAACCCCGAATTAATCATTGAGATCCCAAAGAAAGATTTAAAAATAAGGGCTCTGAGCCACATGGAAGAACTACGGCTGAGTAAGGAGATAAATAAACCCTCAGTCCAACATTCCTTGGCAGTAATGACCACCTTGGAAATGGAACCATATCTGACTTACGTCGAGTCACAATTTGAGCGTTTCTTGTTGGCACGATTCAGACTGAATATTTTCCATAGGCTTGTAGCCTTCCCTAAAAGACATAATTGGGATGAGCGTTTAACGGAGTGCCCCTGCGACGAAATGTCCGAACAATCAACGATGCACACCGTTTTGTTTTGCAAATATTACACTGCACATCGTAAATTATGGCTAACCCCCTTGCTGAGAACTCTTGGCCTTAGAAGATGTGGTCCTGCTATGCTGCACTTGCAATTTTTGAACACTGTATTGATTTCAAAAAACGTTAGTACCTTTTTAAAGTGTATTTTTAAACAGAGTAAATCTTGGATGAAGCAAATTTTGTTAATTTAAGGCAAAGGGCAGCCCAAAAGCGATCTATAAAGAATAACGTTCAGATTGGCATTGCAATGTAATGCATTTGAGTCCGAACAAGTTTTGGAAAAATGCCCCAGCTGTTGCTCACTTTTACGCAACGCTCCTTCTTTTTTTCGATTACATGAGTTTTAACAACCTATACATACTTCACTTGTTCTTACACTGTGTATATTGTGTTTAATATGTGTTTTATGTACTTTTATGGTTATTAATGTTTTATAACCGAATAAAGATTTACTTACTTACTTACTGGTACTCCCTAGTTGTCCTCGGCCAGGACCAGGCCCTGGGCCATCCAGATGTATCTGGTCCTTGCCATCTCACAGAGAGGGGGGCGGTAGCCCCAGGCACATAGTACCCATTCTCCACTCTACCCCTCATCAGGGCAGTTCTAAACTGCCACTGATCCTTCAGCCTTGGGTCCGCACCCTCAGGCTGACCAGAAGTCATGGGCGAGGCTCTCCTCCCCCTACCTTTCCTTCTAGGGTTCCGCACTCTCCTCCTTGGAGAGGCACCCTCAGAACACAACGCTCCCACCAGTTCAGGACCTCTCTCCAGCAACTGGTCTCCCAACCTAGGGTCTAAACCCTCAGGTTGCACCGGGGTCAGAGGCGAGGACTCCCTCCCTCTGAACCCCCTTCCAGAGCGCTGCACCCTCCCAACTGGATTGGTACCCCTGGAAGCCAAACCGGTCAGGACACTGGTTACAGATGTCCTTCCCTCCAGGTCAGGCAGATCCTGAACCTGGCCTCCCAACCTTGGGGCTGAACCCCACGGCTGAGCACTTGCCTGGCACAACAGGACTTCTGGGGACACACACAGTATTCCCCCGGTCAGGACACTGATTACAGAAGTCCTTCTCTCCAGGTTGGGCAGAACCTGAACCTGGCCTCCCAACCCAGGGACTAAACCCTTTGGTTGAACACTTGCCTGACACACCAGGACATCTGGGGACTCACACAGTATCCCCCCCCAGGGTAACACATGACTCATGTGTCATGAGACAGTCTGCCTGGCACAAATCTCCCGACCCCTGTCCGTCTGACAGTGCGTGAAGATCCCCAGGACAGAAGTGGTGTCACCATGGTCACTCCTAGGAGGCTCAGCCCTTCTGGTTGGTCCCTGACCCACTGGTTCTCCCACTGGAGAACACATCCCCCTCTCAACCCTCAATCTGGACTTCTGCACCCTCCCAACTGGAGCGGCACCGCCAGACAACAGAACCACTGGAGCTCCATTTACAGATGCTCCAGGTTCTCCTGACACTAGGAGATCCCCCTGAAATGGCCTACTAGTCAGCCTAGGCCCCCAACCTGGTGTTCCCTTAGGGAACCCTACAGGTCCTGAGACTGGGTTTCAGGCACCTCGAGACACAGTCCCACACTCACTCCTTCTCCACTGAGACAGGACGTGAGCCCCTACACCCCTCCCACTACACCGGGACCGAGCTGGGCTACTCTGAACGTCTTTCACCACACAGGACCGGAAGATACCTGAGTCATTCCTTTTGGGATCACTCCCCAATGCCTCTTCAGACCCTTCGTCACACAGCCAGAGGTCTGCCTCCCCTACAAGCTCCCTGGGATCAGAGAACACACACTCCACCAGGTGTTGCCGTAACCCCGGCAAACAATTACTGAACATGTGCTCTCTGACAACCAGATTGAACAGCCCTTTAAAATCATTTGCTGTGCTACTCATCACCCAACCGTTCAGTGCATCACAACATTCATCCACAAACTCCCCCCAAGACTGGTGAGACAGTTTCCTACTGCCCCTGAACCTCAACCTATACCCTTCAGGTGTGACACCCTCTTCCTGGGAACTAGGTACCACGCTCTGGGAGTGGGACCCCCTGCACTGGACTCCATATTGCTGCCACTACTAGACCCCACCCTCACTGGTGAATACAGACAACTAAAACTACACTCAGGGAATGACCTACCCTCCAGAGCTAGCTTCTTTCTGGCAAAGGACTTCTCTGCCTCCGCCATCCTCTCCTGCGCTAAGACCCTCTCAGTCTCTAGCTTTTTCTCCTCAAGGACCAACGCCTTGAGACTCAACTCCTGGGCCCACAAGTCCTTTTCCTCCTCCAAACCCAGCCGCGCTCTCTCCTTGGCATACTCTGACTGGAGAATGTCCAAAGCCAGCTGATGCTCCCTGAAGATTTGTGGCGCAGCGGCCAGGGCGACTGACGCCGGATGCTGAGGATCACGGTTCGATTCCCGGCACCGGCGGCAGGTCAGCCCAGCACCATGTGACTCTGGGCAATAGCTTGCTTAATCTTCCCTACGGCCCCCAGCGCCGGGATGCCTAAGGTTAGCGTGCGCTTTACAAATACTGGATTTACATTTACATTTCTTCCCTCCTATCTACCCACTCCTCTGGGTACAGGGAAAGGGATGGGGCACAGCCCCCTGCAAGGGACTCCCTATCTATGGGGTCCTCACTATCTACTGGCTTTTCTGCCCTGTCATTTTCTTCCTCTTCTTCAGACTCTTAAGGGACACCCTCAGATCCACCACCCTCTTGGTGTCCGGCCTGGGTCTTCTCCCATTCAGAGTCCTGACATCTCCATGTATCCTGATCTGAAGCAGGAGTACACAATTTAAAAATGACACTTTTAGAAGAAATAAAAATCAGGAAAAATAATCTCCAAACATGTCATTCTCTAAATGCAGAGTTTTTAGTGCAAACAGTTGTCGCTGTGGTATTGCTGAAACGCAAGTCCTATCCTCACCGCTGACAACCAATGTTAGAAATGGGAATTCTGGTTGGCTAAGGCTTGCGCCAAAGCCTGGCTGAAACCACCACTCTTGTCAGGGAAAGAGAGTAACACGCTGAAGATAACCCCTGCTATCCCCCTTGATAGCTTGGCACGAGCAGTCAGGCTTATCCCAGAGGCAATGTGTAAAGCGTTTGCGCAACAGACACAGCAGCAACACACTAGGCACACCACAAAAGAAACTCCACACATGGTTATATCAAACATCGCCTTTGTATTATCATAAACACATTAGAATCATAATCACACAATCTACACTCTGCCCACTGTCACTAGGCAATATTCACAGGGGATTATATACAGGACCAGGCCAATCGGGCCACAGTCAGAACCATCAAAATGCAGGAAGTAAATATAAAACCCAACCAGTAATTACTGGTACAATAATGATCTCAGCATTATCACATTAGGCATAAAACACATTAGGCCCAAGCCTTTCTAGCATAAACACTTTACGCAATAGGCCTCACCAGCATAAACACATTATGCACCAATCACTATAGCGTACCATTAGGCATCAACACATGGTGCATAAATCCTCAGCATAAACACCTTATGTCATAGGCATCACATAAATCACATTGGCATTAGGCATAGAACACATTGTGCATAAATCACAAGCATAAACACATTATGCATTCTCATTAGGTGTAAAACACATGGGGCATCCACATTATATATCACATTAGGCCTAAGCACCATACTGGTACTTAGCATAGCACTGTATGCACAGATACATCCTCAACAGTGTACCCCAGTAACTACAAGCAGGGTGCACACATTATGGTAGAGTCACCTTTGGTTAAAGGACTCCACATATACATCATGAAAGCTGGGCCTAATCTGCACTCCGGTGTCCTTACCCAGCACTTAAAGACTCCCCCCGTAGGTAGAGGGGTCCCTTGCTAACAGAAATGACCCCCGGCAGTCCCGCAGTATGCTGTATGACTGCCACAAAAAATGAGGTGGTCCAATAACAATGGTGCCAACTGTGGGCCCACCGAGTTCACCTACATTGGATACCTTCCCGGGTCTCGGACATCAGGGGGGAGGGGGTGCAGCAAGTCCCTTGCGTGCCTTCTGTCGCACCGGCTCCACATGGACAATGCCCTGCCCCACAGAGACTAGAGCCGTATCTGGTGGCTGCCCTTGCGTACCAAGAGTGGCAGTGGCGGCCAGGTGACGCAGTCCCCATGACACCCTTGCTCCACTTTGCGAGGGCTAAGTGGTTGGCCGGCCGGCCGGCCGCCAGACGCTCTCCACTTCGGCCTCTCCTGGCCAGGGAAGCATGGAGCGACGGCTGCGCTCTCTCGGCAGCTCCCTTCCAGATATGCGGTCTTGCTGTAGACTTTCAGCGGGGTGCCCGCCCATGATCAGCCTCCTTAGGCTCCCAATTCCAAGCTTCAGGAGCTTGTAGTCACGCGGGGATATCTCTCCGGACATGGGAGCCCTGTCTCGGTCCAGGCAGTCTTTGCCTGCCTTCTGCTTTGTGGTTGGGTGCTCCTATGCCCCTCAGCCCTACCCACAACCAGGCAAGATGTCTGACTTCCGGTCAGCCGATCGTGACGGCGATCTCTCTCTCGGCAGATGTGTGGTGGGCTCCCGCTTTCAGTTTAGCATGAATGCGGGGTAGGCTCCTGCCAAAACCACAAAAATGCGGGGTGGGCACCCGCTTCTCTGGCATAAACGCGTGGTATGTTTCCGCTTCACTTTGATGGTGAGTCGGGGAATCCCCACGCCGGGATTCTCTCAGGATAATCCTGCAGCTCAGTGCTGCTGACAATAGAAGCTCCTCTCATCCTCGAGCAGCGTAGTAGGGGCCAAAGTGCAGCGCTCACGAGGCGCTAGAACCCCAGAGTCCAGAGGGGCAAAGCTGGTACCAGACAGGTCAGCACATAGGGCCCTCCAGCAGGGAGGCAGTCCCTTGTGGCGGTTCCTCCTGGGGCCCAGCCACAGCAAGTCCCAAGCACAAGAAAAGCACAACCCTTTCATGGGGTCACAGCCCCAATATTTATACACATTATTTTCTTTGTTCTGCCCTTGGCACAGGGATGAAGTGAACCAGTCCTGACTGGTTCTGGGGAGTGTGGAGTACTTTGTTTACAGGGCTCCTCTTCCCCTTTGTCTGGTTGGGGCTCTGTCATCAGACACACCACAGGGGGGCGGAGCCAGCATTCACATAGGCAGGCACAGACCTATTCAGGATCAGGGGACTACTCCACCCACTTCTCCAAATGCAGATGCCCTATTCAACCTAGTGCTGACTCACCCTGCCCCTCACACACCTCACCAGCCCCTGTCACCCCAAAACCAGACATGCAATCCACATCAGGAAGGCAGACGCATAGCTCACAGAAATGCCCACTTCTAAAAGTGGAATTTCTAAAATAGTTATATAGTTATCATAGTTATATAGCTATAATAAATCTGCGCACACCATTTGACAGCATTTATTATTCGTATTCCAACCATACCAAACTTGACCCCGCTGCTCCTTTCATATCAGGAATTACCACTGAAACACTTATCAGTGAATCAATCCCCAATGCATTTCTATGGGAGGGCAGCCTCAGAGTAGTGATAAACCAAAATGGCTGTTTGTCACCAGCAGGACATGTCACATACTTAAGGTGTCATGTCACAGCGGCAGTACCACTGCGCGCACAGGCCCTGCAATGCAATAGGTTTGAAAAGCTACTTTGGTGGGTGGCGCAATCAGCGCTGCAAGCCCACCAGTAGCATTTAATTTACCATCCCTGTGTATATGAGATACCACTTTACAAGGGACTGACAGGTAAATTAAATAGGCCAAACAGGTGTAGACCAATCTTACTATGTTTATCACAGAGAGCACACACACTTTACACTGGACAGCAGTGCTAAAGTGCCCAGAGTCCTAAAACCACCAACACCATGTCAGAAAAAAGGCTACGAGAAAGGCAAAAAGTTTAGGGATGGCCCTGCAAAAAGGGCCAAGTCCAACAGTAGCCATGTAACCATGTCTCAGACCTGCCACTGCGGTGTCTATGTACCGGTATTAAACTGCCATATCAACCTGGCAAGTGCACCCTCTTGCCAGCCCAAACCTTCCCTTTTTCTACATGTAATGTAACCCTAGGATAGGCCCAAGGTAGCCCTGTGGGCACGGTGCAGTATATGTGGAAGGTAGGACATGGACTGGTGTGTTTCACATGTAATGATGGTGAAATACTGCCAATTTGTTATTCACAATTGCAAGAGCTATCTCTCCCGCAGATTAACATTGGATCTGACTTGTAACCTCTTACAAGTGTAACTTCCAATTGGGAAGAGATAGAGATTTGGAGCTATGGGTCCCTGAACTCACAATTTAAATATGCACATTTTAGTAAAGTTGTTTTTTAAATAGCGTGTTTGAAAATGCCACTTTTAGAAAGTGCAAAAAGAACAATTGATGGACAGAATGCAGAACAATGTCATACATTCACCCCAGTACAGAGATCTGAGCCTCAATCCATTGTTTCTTTGCTCCCCATGGCATTCCAGTTTGAACCCAGTCATATGAAAATCAGTCTTGACCCTGAGCCCAATTGGAACAGTCCAGGCTGAACTGCCAGGCCAGGTCCTGTCTTGACTGGGCGTGAATGTTTGATTTGCTCTGCATTCCAACCATCATATGTGTGACTTTTAGAAAAGTGGGCATTTGTTTGCTTTACCATTCCGTGCCTCTGCCTGCCTGTGAAATCCACGTCTGTGGGAGGGTGACAGTTAAGCTGTATGTGCATTCATTCTAGAAAGTCACAAAGGGGGAGCTGAGATGTGTCGTGCATATCCGAATGGCCCATCACAAGGGTGATGGGTCTTCCTGAGATAGGCTGGTGGAAGGAGTTGTCGCTGACACCAGAATAGGGTTTTGCCTGTCCTCACACAAGGCTAGCTCCACCCCCCTGTAGTGTGTCTGGAGCCAGGCCAGGATAAGGCAAGGTCTTGTGTACAAAAAAGACTTTCCTTTGAAGTTTGCCTACTTCAAAGGCAGAAACTGGTATAAGTACTGGAGCTTTGACACCATAACTTCAGAACACTTCTGGACTAAGAGGAGATTATGCCAAGAAGAGAGCTAGAGATGCAGTGGCAGGGGAACTGCCACTCTGCTTGTTGCTGTGTTGTGCTGGCCTACTGCTTGCTGCTTCTGTCTTGGGCAGCGAAAGGACTGGACTTTGCTTTCTGTATCCTTCTTTCCAAGGTTCTCCAACGGCTTGTGTGTGCTTGCCTTCTGTTAAGAAGTCTCAGATCTATCAAAGACTTCACCTTAATCTTAAAACTCTCTTTTAATCGTGCTGCCTTTTTCCGTTCCGCTGCAGTCTATGACTGTTTGTAGCAGGTAAAGCTTTTTGTTGAACTGACTCACTTCTGGCTGCTCTGTTAGTGCTCCAGCTCACTGGGCCATAAAAGCCGATGCCGGCCCCAATGCGCAGAGCAGCACTAGCAATTACCATGTTTATTTACTGAATCTGTGAGGCTGCAGTTGATTTGGAGTGCTATTGTGTGTCTTGCCTGGTCAAGCCTTGACACTTAATTTTAAATCTGACTTTTAATTGTGTCGCCTACTTTCTGTTCTGCAGCAGTCTACGACTGTTTGTATGAAAGGAGGCACTTCCGGCTGCTCCATTAGCACTCCAACTCACTAGACTATAAAATAGATGCCGGCCCGTCCGTACCTGGATGTCACCAGGAGCCAGGACCCCTGGCTCTTTTGGGAAAAAGAAAACCGGCCCTCCTGGATCATCTATTCGTCTGCCACTCTCCATCAGCTAAAGATATCTGGTAAACAAAGTGCTCCATGCCAACTTTTAGTTTTCCTATAAACCTAGAGGGCCCACTGGCCTGCCACCACTGCTATTTTCCAAAAAGCTTGCTAAGCTGAGTGCGCAGCAACCTACACACGATGTTGAAGCGCACTACACAATGACCCCAATGGGTTCAACAACAACCAATGAATTAATCAAAAATAAACATTTTCATGTACAACTCAAAGACAATATCTCGTTCTCATTGAAATATATTTTTCAATGAAAAGTTTCAAAAAATAAATGAAAATCAACACGTAATTTAAGATTCACTTCAAATTAAACAATTGTATCATCTACAAGACATTACTGTTCAGATGAAACAGTATCCACAAGCATGTTTCTTTTGATGGCCCCAGAGCATTTCGGGTTCCTAGAACCCTTCTTCAGGGGAACAGGCTTCGTGAAAACCAAAAAACAATAATTGGCGACCTGCCGGAGCACAGAAAGGTAATGCGTATTGTTATTGCTGTTATCCACAATATTAAAGCTGTATACCAGTTTTTACAATGGAAGATTACCATTGCATGCTTACATCCATGCCAACCCAAAGCATAGTGCTATCACCAAGACCCGAGAATGAAAATGGAAAGGTGACGGAGCATTATCAAGTTGATGTTATGTTATGTTACGGGAACTTATATGTTTTCAAAAGACAGTGGCCCTAGACAAAATTGAATTATAAGAGAACTAAATATAGGCTAAATAGGAGCTATATTCTTTGTCCAGCCGGACAGGGTTTAATCTCAAATAAGTATATAACATAAAATACAAACAAAGAATTCAAGTGGGACACATCCAGCGTCCTACTAACAAAAGGAAACAAACAAAAACAATAAGGGAAAGGTTCAGGCAAAGAGAACGTGTCTGCGTGACATAAATTATAGCAGACTCATGTAACATGAGAACACCATTGCACAATGAGCTTTACAATATATTAATTGCATATGGTGTAAAGACTGTCAACGGCGTTTCGATCCCTTGCAAAAATTATCGGGATCATCTTCAGGACATTTTACTTATACATACCTGTTTACATTTGGCTTGTTAATACTGCCAGTGTATTTACAATAGATGATGCTATATTGCGTAAACCATGGAAATAAAGAAAGGTTTAAGGAGAGAGAAGAGGAAAAACATATGGTTACTAGGGGCATTGGGTGAACCATACACATTAAAATATTGGCTGTGTAGTGAATATTATTCAACAAGCAATTGGAAAACGACGAGTGAATAAATGACCATAAAAACGGAGCATGAGAGAGCCAAGAACCAGTATTATAAAGCAATACTTGGGATAGAAAAAGAATTCAAAAAATGGAAAGGAACAGTGGAGGGCCACGTCGCAAGAGATGGCAAGGATAGAGAAAGTGGAGGCCGTGCTTATAACCGCAGGGGAATAGGGTGCTGATGCCTTAAAGGTAACAGGCAGCAGTGGGAAAGCATGAGCTTACTGAGTGAGAGCCGGTGGATGGACAGCAAACGACGATCCGTTGTTGTCGAGTAATACAACGATCCGTTGTTGTCGAGTAAGACACATTCAGTAATTGTGCCTCGGGGTTACAGATGCCTAGAAATGAAAGCAACTCGGTTAAGGTGCCGCTGTGCAATGTGTGATAGTTATCAGAAGGAAGCGGAAGGTCCGGCTTACCGGGAGGACCAAAAATCGGTGATGGTGGAGGACGCCGGGATTGTTGAGAGTATTAGGATTCCTCAATGAGGATCTGAGAATAATATAACTATGGGTTACAATCTATGGAAGCCACACTGCACAATTATTGGACGTTTAAAATTAATTAGGCAGAGAAAATTAATGTTCGGGGGGCCAGCTGGCGTAAACTTACCCAGTCTGTCAGGTCGCGGCTGTACCAGAGCATCAGCTGCTATTACCTCCGACAGTGCTTAATTTGTGTCGGTGCTTTCCGCTGCTTAGCACTTAATTATCAGGGCCGGGTCTACACGCATTGCTGCACATCATTGACTTTGGTATTAATTTACCTCACTACTGGACTGCAGTGTGTCACAGTGTTACTGTTGTGTTAAGGAACTTGTCTACAGTAACTGCTGTCTGCTGAGCTCGTCCCCTGTCTCCCGTGTCCCACTCCCGACAGTTTCCCGACTCGAGTGACGATCACAGAGTGTGAGTCAGTCCCGACACCCGGTCCCCACTGCCCCACACAGTACAGTACTCCGGGTGAACTTGCGGGCACGGCTGTACAGTGACTGTGCCTGTCTGGCCCTGGCCTGTGAGCTGCCCTGGCTGAGCTTGAGCCAAGAGGCGAATTGATATCTTCTTCTCATTCCAGTACAGTAGTGCACTGAAATGATCAATGTTCAACGATCATCAATCTGTAGTGTCCTGCACGGGCGCGGCCCTTAGGCAGTTCAGTGTTGCTTGCCAGCCCGGTGCGTGGGCGGGTGGGGATGATTTGGGCTGGATTTTGGGTTGGTCTGTGCAGCAGCAGGTGTGCGCAGATTTCTTATTGCGCACTGTCACGCCCAAACATACCCACATGGGCCGGCCGCACCCCACCACCATGTCATCATGACTGGACTGGTGGTTCAACTTCAATCAACGACGGCCAGCCAATTAACTCCCCACCCAGCGCGACTGAGCGCAAACCAGTACTGGCACACCCGACCCGACGAATACGTTGGTTGAGGACTCGACTGACACTACTGCTGGCAGCGCGACAGTACTAGTAGTAGTGTGTGTGTAGTAGCCAGTACCGGCAAGAACAGCTGCAGCACCAGGTGAGGTGGCTGTGCGCTAATGATCAATCTCTCTGATGAATGATGATATGTTCCGCGAAGGCGTGGCCCTTATTTTAGGGGTGGGCGGAATTTGCGGAATTAACCTCCGCAAATTATCGCGAGATTGCAGAAAATCTCCGCAAACACGCCGGAAATATCGCGAAGATGCGGAAGTTTTTTGCCGCCTGTTCGCGGTATTTTTTGCGTGTTCGCGGGTCGCCAACTTACCCATGCGGTCGCTCATGGGCGCGGCCATCTTGTTTTCACTTGTCCCGCCCTCTGGCGTTGTTTACTTCCTGTTCCGGGTCGCGCAATGCATGTTCGCGGTCGATATTTCCTGTTCGCGATCGCTTTTACTTGATCGCGTTGCTTTTTGCTTGCTCAGGGAGAAAATATCGCGCGAACTTGCCCACGTGGTCGCAACGGGCGCGGCCATCTTGTTTTCCACTCTATTGCATGGTTCTGGGGCCTGATTTTCAATCCTCCCTAAATCTTTTCAATCCTTTGTTTATAGCCACTTTTTTCGGATCTTTATTACTTATTATTTCTCTAACTATTTTCCTGCCTCTATATTTTTGGTTTTTGTGTACCTTTTTTTTTGTTTTTTAGCTACTTTTTCTCTTTGTATTGCCTGCTATTTATTTCCTTTACTCCTTTATTTATTTTACCTTTTCTTTCCCGCCCCGTCCCCAGAACCATGTCCAAGGGCAGGGCTGTTCGCCGGCGCAGCCAGAGCCGCGACCGCCTTCCTTGCGGAAGGCGGCGCCCACAAGGGGTGCATGCACGGGCCTTATTTGGGGAGGCGGAGTTGGCTGCACTAATTTTCTTTGTGCAGCGCCACCTCCCCTCAACCCTGGCAGCAGGTGGCAGGCCTGGGTCCGGGTACGGCCTCCGGGAGCGTCGGCAGCGGTGGGGGAAGGTGCGCCGGGCAGTGTCTCGCATCTCTGGGGTCCGGCGCACCCAGGCACAGCTGACGCACCGGTGGTCCGACATCCTGGACCGTGAGCAGGACCTGCTGGACCTGCTAGGAGTGGAGGTCCCGGGGCTTGGTGAGTACCTATTTAATTATTACAACTTTGTGTCTGTTCTTCTGCTCTATGTTATATATTGCGAATATCTTTTTTTCCTTCCAACCAGATAGAATGTTGCTGCTTGCAATACATTCCAGGTTAATAATGTTTAAAAGTCTTCTGTGATTATGACACAGGTGCTCTTCTGCGCTACTACTAATCTTACTTGTTTGCAGCTTTGCGTTTGCGCTTGCTTAGCGTGATTCTTTACGAGTTTATTTTAGAGAAATTAAGTTACGTAATGCTACAGTGACTCATGTCCACTCCTTACTTTGTCCTGTCACTAATAGATAGGGGCGGATTGATACATAGGTTTAGGTACTTTGTATGAGCTTCTAATTGGTTAGTGGTATGCGTGATGCCCCCTCACTCAGTTACGTGACGTGCTGCTAGTACGCCAGTCTTTAGAACCTTTCTAGTTTGTTCAATGAGTGGAGGTAGGCTTTGCAGTTACTTAGCAGTAGCAGATGAGCATCAATCAAACCAAAATTGTGTATATACAAAAAATGTAGTCATGTTAATGTGTCCTCCATGATTGGATCATACACATTGTTGAGGAATACAGTCGAAATGCATACTTAATGTACAATTGGCATGCCTGGAATAGGTGGGCTAGGTTGGGTGGTAGGTTGTACTAATACTTAGGCTTACTTGTAACTTAGTTTTCTGGAATCAGAATGGAAGAATGGATTACTGTTGATAAATAGTAACTTAAGTAGTCGAACTGCGAATCCCCCGATATTACATGTTGACCAGATGAGATCGGTCAATGTAGTTATTGCAATTGTTTACATTAGTGTTTTTTGACCGTTGTTGAAAAAAATTGTATTTGCTTAAGTTGACACCATCCATCAATGTTTGTCTTTCTTATATCTTTCCTGTTCATCAGCACCCAGGGGCAGACGGGCAGGGACTGGGCAGTCGGCGGGACAGGAACACCACGAGGAGGACACCGCTGAGGGCTCCTCTGCTGGCCCCAGTAAGTCTTCTTGTTTTTAATAATATTTCTTATTCCATAACTTTTACTGCCCCATTTCTCCCGAACTATAGTGTGTTTCCAAATGCTATTTTTTACCACCAATTATCCTTCGATCTGTACGGTTTCAAAAAGCTTATCCCTGCCTCCGCTATGATGACTGAGTACTACTACATACTATCAGTCTGTCTGTCTGTACTGTAGTAGCTAGTCTTGCCCAGTGCCACTCTTTGTGAAAGGTTGTAATATAAAACTCATATTCACCAGTAGCTCGTACAATCCGTTGGGTCGTTGTCTTGTACTACTTTTTACTCTTGTTGATGTTTAGGCTTTGAAAATTCACAGCAACAGCCCTACCAGATTTCTTAATATTTTGATATGATACCCTATAGGACATACAACTGTTGTAGGGATCTTGCACATACATTTGCACCAGAAAATAGGATGTTGGTGATGGTAGGTTGGACCTTCCTTGCACACCTCAATCAGAAATTCCGCACCCACCACAATTCCACTGCTTGACTATAGTACTGTCTTGTCATACCTATTAGGTCTCGGAACCCTCCCCCCAAGACAACCAACAAGTAGACAACCCAGAACATTAACACACCCAACCTCTGTCGTGGAAGCAATTCACATGCACACCCTTACTTTAATTTGCTCAATCGTGTAAGTTAGTCCACTCCACACCAAATACCACAAAGTCTATGTAAGTTTAAAATTTTTATTTCAATTTGAGAAGGTCTGTACACTGTTATCTTAGCAGCACCAACCGGCAAATCAATAACATTAAAACAAAATACATTGTTACACTAATACAGTTGGGAATTAAATCATGATAACTGAAGTGGTGGAAGGCAGCACCACCATCCCATAGCAATTTAGTTTATATACATTTATAAATGAAGATGTGAGTGAAGGGACCCCTCACCTCAGAAGAACCTAGTACTGGTAGTTGGTGCATCGTTCAGAAGCTCTGGTTCGTAGAAGCGAATCTTGCGTCTGTAATGCGAAAAAAGGAAATGGTGTGCGTTAGTATATTGCAACTTGCAAGCATTTCTCAGCCGTGCCAAAAAGTGTAGCATCTATGGATAAGCAATATGGACTAACAGTAACAGTAGTACACCAGTTCTTCCTAAAAAAGTGGCTTGTTAATGTTTGTTGACCGCCTGTACGCAGCGCGTAGACTAGACAGTAGCAGTGTGAGGCAGGTCATGTGGGCTCAAAGGTGTCTTAAGAAGCTGCAAGGTAAAGGTAACGTCACATGTGCATGGCTAGGGCTAATCAAGCAAATGCTACAATGATCATATAACTTAGTGTCTACTCTACTACTACCTGATTTGTACTAGTGATTTATGTTAGTATTAACTCATTTTTCAACCTTGCTACTGATCAATAGGGGGGAGGTGTATATGTTGCCTAATAAATGTGTAATGTTTTCTAGGCGCACTACCGACCACCATTGCTGGGGCCAGCGACGGCGACGCAGAGGGCGAGGATGCGGCAGTTGCAGATAGCAACGGAGGGGGAGTGGCAGCACCAGTGGCAGGCGGTGGTAAGTTAGATTCATAATCTTTAACTATTGTTGAACTTGACAGCACACTCACTGCAAAGGTGTACTGTATGTATATGTATACTGTAAAGTTGTGAATTAGGGCCCCATTAGGATGGTGGGCGTATTGCCCCCGCCGGGCTGGCTGGAATTCACTGCCGTCACAGCAGGGGCAAACCTCCCGCCATCCCTGTAGAAAATATTCAGACATGTCTAGGCGGAAAAGGGTTCAATATGGCGGTGGTGTCTCTCTCACCACACCGGCAGCCATATAATCTGCATTTTGGAATGCCTTTGCGTGGCGGCATTACCGTCCGCCACGGAAAGGCATGCACACATTGCAGAGTATGCTTGGGGGCCCCCATGGAGGGTACCTACCGATGCTATGGTACCCCCCGACTTTCAAAGCAAAACGTGACAGGCTCCGTGCGAGGCCCGTCATGTTGTGCTTGGAAAAGCAGCACAACATTTTAGCATTGCTTTCAGCGTCACTGTGCCGGGCGCATCATCCTAATTAATTGTCCCCACGGGACCCCCACCCTTTTTAGCAGTCGGATGGCGGGTGGACAAAGTCCGCCCGCTATCCGATGTCGTAAGTAAGTATGAGTTCTTGGGGACGTTTGAAGAGTGAACTAGAAGACTAGAATTCCCTTTAATTGGTATAGGACTAGGAGCCAGAGTATTGAGTAACCAATGGCCTCATCTATCTGATTTCAACTCCGCTTTGAAAGTTTTATGGAGAAGAGCACCTGGTGCACTGTTCAACTAAAAAGTGTAAGACAGGTGGAAGGAAGAAGGACGGGCGACATTTAAAATGTTATGTACTACTGTGCTTTATTTTATAGTGCTACTCTACCATGCCACTATGTGTATAAATAATTACCTTGTCCTACTGTTTTATTAAGACTATATTTTACAATTGTCTTGTTTTTTTCTTTTTGATACACAGCTACTCCGAAAATCAACCGGAAGGAGTTGGCCGCCAAGGCACGGCGCCGGAAGCTGGAGGCAATCCAGCAGGAATACCGGCGGCTGGTGGTCCTAGCCGAGGAGGAGGAGGAGAGTGCAGCAGCAATTGAAGCCTCCTCCAGTGCCCCGGGCCCCAGCCACCGCCCTCCAGCGGTACGGCGCCACCGTCTGGCGGCTGCCCGCCGCCACCGTGCCATCTCCGGTGCCCCCCCCCACTGTGGTTGCAACTGCCGCGGCCTTAGACGCCGCGTCGCCCATTTAGAGGACCAGATTCGTGTCCTCCTCCAGTCCCGCCCCACCAGTTAGTCCCTGTCACTGCCCCTTTTTTACTTCCTGTTTGTTTCCTCACTCGTTTGGGCGTTCTCTATTTCTATGGACAGTCGTTGGGGTTAGGGAGGGGGGTGGGTCAGCTTTTGTGGGTTTAGTTTATTTGTTAGGGTCAATTAAATATATTTTTCTATGTTACATGCAATGTTGTTAATGTTTTGTAGGTGGGGTAACTGTTTTACATCACACTGTTTCTTTGCTGGTGCATGGCCGCCCATAGCGTGTGTTTGATTTCAATAATTTGCTGACTGTATAAGACACAAACAGATAGATGCGACACACCTCACTCATTGACTGGTCCTACTATGCATTCTTTGGAGTGGTGTTTGAAACTGACATCATTGACAACATGTCCATTATTGATTCTGCCTCCCCCAAACTTCTCTCTTACCGGTGCTTGATGTTTATGTCCAACTGTGGCACAGCACTGGCTGCATGGTGAAGATGGTTTCCTTTTTCATACATGCCATGATTGGGGTGGTGGTGGTAGTATAGTAGTAGTATACACTGGCAGGGTAGCAGCATTTCCAAAAAAAGAAAAGGAGATAGTCAATCGCCTTTGAGAGACTGTTAGAGGAGTAGTTGAATGAAGTACATCACAGAATTTACCGAGCAACAATTATATGCTCAAATATTTGACAAAAAAAATGAATGCTGGATATTATGAGGATAGCCTACTAGACAGAGTTACAAACTATAGTTTTGTCGACTTGGCTATGCCTACAGTCTAACAGTTAGTGCTGTATATGAGGAATGACAACAAACAAATCAAATCAATGCCGGCAATTCATGCTGAGGTATATGTTCCTTTGTTAAATAAAATAACCTGTGAAATATCCTACTCATGGGTGGGCAAGCAGAAGAAGATCATCGCTCTGCATTGAAATTGAAGTAGTGTTGCTTTCACCACATCCGCCCCAGCAAGTGTGTGATTAAGTATTGGTGTACATTTAATTTAGTTACACCTCGACAATAAGTCACACAGCCCGGGGGAAGAGGGTTAGGGTCCGTTGATTGGATGGGAAGGGGGATTTTGGGAAAGGTTTGACATAGAAAAACAGTATGCATACATAGACAAACAAACGACAATCATTGAAGACTACCATACCATATCCATTCCATATGTTAAGGTATAAAAAAGGAAATGCATGCATGATGAGACCCGGATTACATACACTTCTATTTCTTGTTCTGTTCCGGCCTTAAAACTTTAACAGATAGCAAATAGAAATTTTAAATATTGGTAGTGAAGAATCGTAAACACAGAGCAAACGTAATGATGATTGATAATAACAACTCCAAGAACACACTGTTGTAAAGAATGTATACAAGATATTAATCAAATTATTTAAAAGAAGTGAAAAGTGGATACTGTTACTGTGTTATCCTGGTCAAAAATGTGGACTGGTTTTTTGCATCTCGGCATTCCTCTTGCTCCTCTCGTCCATCAATCTTGGGTGTGTCGCCTCACCACTCGCCACTGCCCGGCTGGAATAAAAAGGTGATTGATTGGTAAGGTAATTAATATGCATTGTAATGTTTTACAAAGTTTTGGACAAGGCCCGGCCTGTAATTTTAGATTGAAAACCAAAGGGGATATTCAGAAAGAAAGTGAAAACAAATGCACAAGTGATGGTGTAGTGCAACAAGAACACTTTCCGAGGTGGCATGTATGCATATGCATCATCTCTACTGTAGTCTGTTTCCAGCATAGACCTTCAACAGTAACAGGAGAGATCAGGCCCACAGAGCTTACCATTAGCACATCCTACGTTAACACTTTAGAGTCCTTTTTTTTTTTCTCTCAAAGAGTTGGACAAACGCAAAGCACATTATCCATTCCAGACATAGCATTTTACAGTTAAAGTTAGTAAAATCAATGCACTGCAGTCATCCCACCGCTACACTCTATTCAACTTCTACACAGACATTTGGGTGTGCTGTGGTTGTGGTTCACGTGTTTACCTTTAGGCTTTTCCGTTTTATGCCACTCATGAAACATCCTCCTGACTTCATCATCAGCTCTGATACTTCTACTGACTGAAGATCGGCCTGCAGTACAAGTGTAATTTTTAGAACACAACAAGAGTAGAAATATAAATATTACTGACTTGAGTCATTCTTTATTGTGTACAGAAAGATAGATTAACACTAGTACACTTTGACATCATTCACTTTGTGCACAACAAACAACGCAAACACAAAGATCAATAGCTCAGAGTCAGGTGTCCAATGCATGCCATTAATTATCATCATTTATTACCTGTTACTTCTCATCTTAAGTTAACGGGCCGTCTCTTTCGCCATCATCATGACGGACGGTGCTGTTTAAGTCACAGTCATTTGCATTGCGCAGCAGATTGAGTGAGTCCCCTTCCTGTATTGAATTAAAAGCAATGTATCACCAAGATGCAGGAGAAGTACACATTTCTTGTTTGCCAGAAGAGGAAAATTAGTAATTACTAGTGTGTTCTGTAGAAAGTTGATTAGTGGCAGTGCACAATTACATCAATTCATGCGAAACACACCACAAAATCTACATCATTCAGTCTGCTATTCTGCGGCCAATGCATGGCATCAATCATTACCTGTTGCATCTCATCTCGTTAACGCTGCAGGCCGTCTCTTTCGCCATCATCATGATGGACGGTGCTGTTAAGTCACAGTCATTTGCATTGCGCAGATTGAGTGAGTGCCCTTCCTGTATTGAATTAAAAGCAATGTATCACCAAGATGCAGGAGAGAAGTACACATTTCTTGTTTGCCAGAAGAGGAAAATTAGTAATTACTAGTGTGTTCTGTAGAAAGTTGATTAGTGGCAGTGCACAATTACATCAATTCATTCATGCGCAACACACACAACAAAATCTACATCACTCAGTCTGCTTTTCTGCGGACAATGCATGGCATCAATCATTACCTGTTGCATCTTATTTTCAGTTAATGGCCAGTCTCTCTCGGCTCTGAAGGAGGATAGCTATAGAAGTCATCAGATTCATGGTCCACTTGTTTTGGAAGGACGAGGAAAGTTTGAATTTGTTGTTACCATCATCCAATCATCATTCATGAGGGAAATGGAATTGACCAGGAGATGCAGTATGATCGAGCGGAGGAGCTGGATTCTGAGGACTGTAGTGTCAAATGGCAGACACCTGAAACTTGTATCTTAAATTAGAAGATTAGAAGACGGTGATAATGCATTGGTTGCGATTCACAAGTTTATAACCGGAACAACAGACACAAACAAAGGGGGAAAAAAGGGAGGAAGACAGTAAGTGCGAGCCTAATTGTCAGGGAAGTATAGCTCGTCCTCAAACTCTGGGGGATCGTCCAGTAGTAGGTAATCATCTGACACAATACTTCCGTCACCTGAGCCGCTGTCCTCATCTTCCTCTGTTGATTCATGCATTGTGTAATTCGGTGGTATGAAGTGCTGATTCATTTTGATCATTGTTAACCTCTCCACGTTTTTGGGAGATAGACTGGTCCTTCTCAAGGTTACAATGGAACCAGCAGCACTGAAAACACGTTCGGAAGAGACACTTGCGACAGGGCAAGCCAGATAGCTTATTGCCAGCCTGCTGAGCTGTGGCCATTCAGACCTTTTCCTATACCAATACTGCACTGGGTTTTGATCAACGTACACCTCTGTTGGGTCGTCCAGATAGGCCTGGACCATCCGCTCAATGTTCAGGGTTGCTGCTGGTAAGCTTTTGTGCTGTTTTTTCTGTGCATCAGCACTGTGCTTACGGCCCATCTTTACATACCAATCTGATAATGATTGTACTCGGCTGAATGATCCAGTTATTGTTTTTGTAGTCGATGGTGATGGTGAGTGTTGCGATTGTGAGCCAACCGCACTGCCCTCAGCCGACGAAGTTGCACTTGATTCTGCATGGCCTGCTTCAGTATCAGTACTTGTTGTGGGTTGATGTGGCGGGCTTTTAATTAGCAGCCCTTCGTTTTCAAACTTGATGGCTGCTTCAGCTATACAACTTTTGTAGCGGGCAACATCAGTGTCGGAAAAAGAAAGGAATAGTCCTAATTTTGCACGTGGATCCAGAATTGTGGCACAAATGTAATGGTCTTGTGACAAAATTTTATTTTGTATCCTTACATTTTCTGATAAGCGCCTGGATAAGCTCTCCACCAAGTCATGGGCTTGCCTTCTGTCCTCTACACCTTTGTAGGATTCAGACACATTATTCAGCTCATGCTCTAGCATTTGCAACAATGGGATCGCTTGGCCCATTGTACAGTCCTCCTTGCTGACTTCACGTGTGAAGACCTCAAAAGGAGACAGCATCTCAGTCAGGCATTGAATTAGGGTCCATTGCTCCCTCTGAAGGGTCATGCCTTTAACACTAGCATCACTGCTTCTGTACCAGACATAATCATTGAGTGACCTGTGCTGTTCGTACAGACGATCAAGCATGTAATACGTTGAGTTCCAACGTGTTGCCACCTCCTGGATGAGTGCCTTGACTGGCACCCTACGCTCACGTTGGAGGATCCTCAGCTGCTTCCGAGCTTTAAAAGAATGGCTGAAATGAGTGCATATTCTTCGGCAGATGGACAGTAAATTGCTTACTATGGGTTCTTTTTTCAGAAAGTCTTGCACTATAATGTTTATGCAGTGTGCCAAACACGGAACCCTGAAATAGGAACCAAGTTCCATGGCCTTAAGTACATTACTGCCATTGTCTGTGGCAACAAAACCAATACCAAGCCCTCTGGGCTGCAGCCATTCCAAAACCTTGGTGCGAAACTCTTCTAAAATGTTTTCAGCCGTATGAGATTTCTCCATGGCGAACATGGCTACAGTTGCATGTTTCCGAGTACCTTCAAAAATCGCAGCTGTGTCAACAACACCTCGTGCAGATAGTTGATCTTTAACCCCCACAAAAGAGATCCAGTGTGCAGTGATACACATGTAATCTGTGGCTTGGCAACTGGTCCACATGTCTGTTGTCAGGTGGATATTGTGCACAGCACTCTTCTGCAAAGCTTGTCCAACCAATTCCAGCACATCATGATGTAGTGCCGGAACAGCAATTCTTGCGAAATAGGACCGGCTTGGAACTTTCCATTTCGGGCAGATGGCAGACACAAATTCAAGGAAACCCACCCCTTCCACAAATGAAAAAGGAAGAAGGTCCAGCGCTAACATTTTAGCCAGCTTCGCATTGTACAATCGTGCCGTTGGGTGGTTGCGTTGGAACTGCCCCTCCAACCTAAACATGCTGTCAATGGTAGGCTGGCTTACTTTCCTTAGTGGTGCCATTAACCCACTAAGGCTCAACGACACAGATTGTCTCATTGAGGTACTCGCCGCCGGTCGCCTTGGTGTCTCACCCACACTCTGAGTATGGCTCTTACTGCGGTGCCACTCTGATGTTACTGAGGAGGATGTGGGCGTTACCACTGCAGTGACTGCACTACTGGAGACAGGGCTAGAAATGCCTCCCTGTTCTTCACCTGCCACCACAATAATATCGCTCCCTGATTCCTGACCAACTTCAAAGGGTTTAGTTTTCCTACTTTCTTTTAACTTAAGTAGGTGATCCTCCCACACAATAGTGTGGTGTATTCTGAGATGACTTGCTTGTCCTCCGGTACCATAGTTTGTACCAAGCTTACCACGCCGAACACCTTGCCGACAAATTGCGCATATAGCAATGTTCTCCTCCTTGGCGCTAACAGAAAAGAAGTCCCAAACTGGGGAGGAGAACTTTCTGGCACTGCTGGATGTGCCACTTTCAACACCAGATGAACTTGAGGGGGTCCTTGAAAATATGTGACCCTGTCCACCTACACTGTGACTTTTACTACCACTTCCTACTGAGGTGGTTGAGCTGGATGTAGGTCCCTGCCGGGCCTTGGAAAATATGGCAGCTGGAGGTAGTGGTGGTGTAACCTGTGTTGGTGAGATCCGTGCTGCATCCCACTCAGTAGCAGCCTTTCTGGATAGGGTTAGAATGTCGGTCTCCAATCCCTTTGGGGCGGGAGTAATGTGCGTGATGACTGGCTCGTCTTCATCAACATCATCACCCCCCTCTTCTACATCTACCTCCATAACTCTAAGTTTTTCTGGGACCTTCCTTTTCAGAAGCAATGTCTTGTGGCGTACTTCACTCTCAGACCGAGCTGGTGGGACCCAAGTGTCATCACGATCATCAGAAGCGGGGCTTGAAGAAGAAGATGATGGACTAAGCCTCCTTTTCCTTGCTGGTGGTCTGGAAGACAATAGATGTTCTGAAACAGTGGTTTGACTTCGCTCCGCTTTGTCTGCAGGAAGCTCGATTTCCTGAAATGCCCCTACGTCAGGAGCAACAACTACTATGGTGGGCTGTTGTGGCGGCTGCTGCTGTTCTGGTTGCGGCGGCTGCTGCTGCTGTTCTGGTTGCGGCGGCTGCTGCTGCTGGTCTGGTTGCGGCGGCTGCTGCTGTTCTGGTTGCGCCGGCTGCTGCTGCTGTTCTGGTTGCGCCGGCTGATGCTGCTGTTCTGGTTGCGCCGGCTGCTGCTGCTGTTCTGGTTGCGCCGGCTGCTGCTGCTGTTCTGGTTGCGCCGGCTGATGCTGCTGTTCTGGTTGCGCCGGCTGCTGCTGCTGTTCTGGTTGCGCCGGCTGCTGCTGCTGTTCTGGTTGCGCCGGCTGCTGCTGCTGTTCTGGTTGCGCCGGCTGCTGCTGCTGTTCTGGTTGCGCCGGCTGCTGCTGCTGTTCTTGTTGCGGCGGCTGCACACTGATCTGCTGAGTTTGCGCCTGCGTTGAACTTGATTGTGTACTACTTTGCGGTAATGACATTTCTTCAACATCGCTGCCCGTTAGTAGACTGGCTACCTCTGCGACAGTAAAGCCCTTGGGCCTAGGTTGGTGGGGTTGCTGGACCGCTGTGCTGCTCCCAGCTTGGTTCCCGGACAACGCTTTGGTGCCAAAAAAAACCTTGGCCGGCACACCACCAGTCGTGGTTAATGGCACTTCCTTTTTCTGTTCCTTCTTCTCACCAGCAACTTTCTTGGTACTGGACCTGGTACCTTTCTTTGGGGCCATCTTATTCCGACGTCAGGCAGGAGGCAGATGCACAACAAGTTCTGGTCACACGTGGGCGTGATGCGCAGCAGGACTTCTGTCTGGCTGGCAGTACAACGGGTAGCCAGGTGATGCCGATGACACCTCCTACTCTGTCTTTTGTGCACCTAAAAGCAAAGAAGACAGGAGAAGAACATCAGTGAAATGTTGCATTTGTTTTTGTGGTTCAGTTACTTAGTACTGTACTAGTGCAAACAAAAGATAGTCTAGCCATTTATGAATTTTTTTTAACTAGAGCTATGTTATACTACTAGTACTGTGTACAGCCACACTACACTCTCAGGAAGGTGATGTCTAAAAATTCAACAGATCACATAGAAAACACTTGATCAATAAAGCTGTGGCTACCTGCTCTGGTAGCAGTGGATGAAAGCAGGCCTGCTGGCAGACAAGGCCAGGCAAGCTTGCAGGCCTAGGCCTCAAAATGGCCACCAGCCACATGGAGAGCCCCAACAACAACAGCAAGGCCACCCCAAAATACACACTTCCCCAACTCAATCCAATGCCATCCATGCCCAAAATGATGTCTAAAATCAACAGAACACACAGAAAACAGTAGATTACTAAAGCTGTGGCTACCTGCTCTGGTAGCAGTGGATGAAAGCAGGCCTGCTGGCAGACAAGGCCAGGCAAGCTTGCAGGCCTAGGCCTCAAAATGGCCACCAGCCACATGGCGCGCCCCAACAACATCAGCAAGGCCACCCCAAAATACACACTTCCCCAACTCAATCCAATGCCATCCATGCCCAAAATGATGTCTAAAATCAACAGAACACACAGAAAACAGTAGATTACTAAAGCTGTGGCTACCTGCTCTGGTAGCAGTGGATGAAAGCAGGCCTGCTGGCAGACAAGGCCAGGCAAGCTTGCAGGCCTAGGCCTCAAAATGGCCACCAGCCACATGGCGAGCCCCAACAACATCAGCAAGGCCACCCCAAAATACACACTTCCCCAACTCAATCCAATGCCATCCATGCCCAAAATGATGTCTAAAATCAACAGAACACACAGAAAACAGTAGATTACTAAAGCTGTGGCTACCTGCTCTGGTAGCAGTGGATGAAAGCAGGCCTGCTGGCAGACAAGGCCAGGCAAGCTTGCAGGCCTAGGCCTCAAAATGGCCACCAGCCACATGGAGAGCCCCAACAACAACAGCAAGGCCACCCCAAAATACACACTTCCCCAACTCAATCCAATGCCATCCATGCCCAAAATGATGTCTAAAATCAACAGAACACACAGAAAACAGTAGATTACTAAAGCTGTGGCTACCTGCTCTGGTAGCAGTGGATGAAAGCAGGCCTGCTGGCAGACAAGGCCAGGCAAGCTTGCAGGCCTAGGCCTCAAAATGGCCACCAGCCACATGGCGCGCCCCAACAACATCAGCAAGGCCACCCCAAAATACACACTTCCCCAACTCAATCCAATGCCATCCATGCCCAAAATGATGTCTAAAATCAACAGAACACACAGAAAACAGTAGATTACTAAAGCTGTGGCTACCTGCTCTGGTAGCAGTGGATGAAAGCAGGCCTGCTGGCAGACAAGGCCAGGCAAGCTTGCAGGCCTAGGCCTCAAAATGGCCACCAGCCACATGGCGAGCCCCAACAACATCAGCAAGGCCACCCCAAAATACACACTTCCCCAACTCAATCCAATGCCATCCATGCCCAAAATGATGTCTAAAATCAACAGAACACACAGAAAACAGTAGATTACTAAAGCTGTGGCTACCTGCTCTGGTAGCAGTGGATGAAAGCAGGCCTGCTGGCAGACAAGGCCAGGCAAGCTTGCAGGCCTAGGCCTCAAAATGGCCACCAGCCACATGGAGAGCCCCAACAACATCAGCAAGGCCACCCCAAAATACACACTTCCCCAACTCAATCCAATGCCATCCATGCCCTAAATGTGATTGAAAATGAAATATATTCAAAAAACAAAAGGAACAGTTGCTTCATCATGCACACACACACCCATGAGGCCATGCCCATGGCTAGCTCGGGCCTACTACTACAACCCACAAAATTAAAATAAATTAAAAAAAAAAAAAGGAATGATGATAATTAATTATCAAAAATAAATTGTAGTTACACAACAACTGCAATGCCCACAATCAAACACAACAACCACTTACTTGTAAAATATCCTATTCCAAAAATCCTGAAATCCAATTGCAATGATGCAGCAGACAAAAAGAGAGATCTTTCCAGCTCCAAATCCAAAGGCAGAATGAGCAGGAGATGGACAAAGCACTGGGAGGAGCCTGCTGGACAGGAACAGGAAGTTGGAGAATCTGTGTCACTTCCTCCCTCTCTCCACTTTGTAAAAAAAAAATGACTCCTGGAGTCCTTGCACAAAAAAGGAAAGCCAAATGTGAATGTAAGGAGTTCTTTTCATCCAAAATCAGTATTTGCAGATGGTTTCATGCTGCTAGAGCCGATATTCCTCTCCAAATTGTAAATTTTACATTGTTGAGTTCTCCAGCTTCACATTACTTCCGCCGGCGTGTCGAAAACGATATGATCGCGTTCTCTTCTTTGTCCCTGTCGCGTTGGATATGACGTGTTCGCGGTCTCTTTCTCCTGTTCGCGTTCGATTTCATGTGCCCGCGTCCTCATTCTCTGGCTCGCGATGTAGAATGACATGTTCGAGATCTCAATCTTCTCATACTCGCGCGGTGCATGATCGCGAGAAGAAATACCTGATCGCGCGACAAATGACGTGATCGCGTGAAAAATGACTTGAATGCGGCCGCGAACTCTCGCGAGACAGCGCAAAATGGCTACCAAAATCCAACATCTCGTGGAGAACGCGACCGGGTCAAGAAAACTTGTCGGAGAACGCAGGGATTCAGGTAAGGCGATCGCGCGCGCGCGAGAATGTATTGTTTTACAGCGCGAGCAAGAAAAAAATTATCGCTAAGCTGCGGAATGCGGAAATTTTGACATTTTCGCGCTTTCCGCGGAACGCGAGAATGCCAAAATATCGCAACTTCCGCGAACGGAACGGAATTTTGGCCCAGGCCTACCTTATTTCAGACATTACCGGCCCGCGGCACAGTGCGTGGGTGACTGATTAAGGGATTTGGGCTGGATTTTGGGTTGGGGCTGTGCGGCAGGCGGAAGCAGGCATGCGCAGATTTCATATTGCGCATTGCCACGCCCCAACATACCCGCATGGGCCGGCTGAACCCCACCACCGACCGAGTCTCATCTCGCCTCTGCCGGCCAGAACCAGCGCGACCCGACAATGACGTTGGCGCGGAGAACTCAGGACTGGCAGCAGTAGTAGTAGTATCCACTACTTGACTACTAGACAGAACGGTACCGCCGCAGCAACAGCACCAGAGGCAGTACTGGCACCAGGTGAGGAAGGCAGGCTGGCAGGCCTAGTATGCCCTACTCTGTTAACAAAGCAGCAGCCTAACGCACCGCACCGCAGTGCACTGTCTGCAGTGTGTGCCCCGGGCCAGTTGACCGGATGTTTTGATTGAAAATTATTTTTGATCAAACTTCAGACTCAATCGTCAAGCCATTCCCACACCAGGGTCCGGGACACTGTCACACCGTGACCAGGCAGGGATATCCCCATTCCCCGCTGCAGCGCTACTGTTCACTCTCTTGTCTCTTCATTAAAAACCCCTGGCCTGCCTGATTCACAAAACGGAATCGGTCAGACTCGGAGAAATAATGTTTGGGTCCAGCCAGGGAATATACAATTAAGAGCTCACTTTAAGGAGAAGATGATGCTACTGTCACTACGGGCTCCCCTGACACACCACTTTCAGTGTTTTTTTGGATCTTCTTTAATCTTCTGAGCTGGGCTCCAGAGTCTAAAATCAACTTGGATAAATTGGAGGCATTACATTTAACACTGGGGGACTTTCAGATGGGCAGGGCTGAGTCCTCTATTAAATACCTAGGTGTTAAAATACGTAAAATTCCAGGGGAGCTTTTCTCTGTCAACCTAGGCTGGCTTCCCCCTTCTCCCACTAGCAGACCTAACAAAGGACCTGGAGGTACAGGGAAATTGGATTCCCGACTGGACTGGTCGAATAAACACAGTAAAGATGTCCATCCTTCTGTGCCTCCTCTATATATTTCAAGCACTGCCGATATGGCTCAACAGAGCATACTCTCTGATGTTGGCTGCAGCCACTAGCACATTTTATCTGGAGAGGTAGAGCATCATGGATTCCGCAGAAGGTCTGACTCAATCTTGATTCAACAAAGGGAAAGGGGGGCGGGGGTGTCGCAGCGCCTAGCATTCCCCAGGCAGCTGCGGACTGTTGTTGAATGGTCAGGGTCCATGTTAGCATCTTAAAAGAACAGGCATAGTTAACTGCCCTCTCTGGTATCCTAGGTGGCTAAGTAAGAAACATCGATCCCCCAAATGCCTATCTTGTTACTTACTCCCATTAGTACCACGTTGAAAACATTTGACTGATAGTGCTATGTTGCTGCAAGAGGGTCGGTGACAGACTCGTCACAGGCACACACCTGCCCCAGTCCTACCTTAGAAGTTCAAGCTTTTAGACTTTATAATTATCGCAGGGGTAGCGGTCAGATGATTTCTGAATACAGGGGTGGCTGTTCCAAAGACCATTTTGCCATGTGACATGTATTTTGACCTCCCCCAAAAAAGAACAGATATTATGCCCCGATTCATCACTGCATCACTTATCCCCTTGTTCGCGCCACACAGCCACCAGAGAAAACCTCATTCAAAACACTTTTCACTAAGCTGAAGAGTACTAGAGGCACCATTTCTAATCATTATTGAATTTTACTGTCATTGAATGCTTCCACCATATGCACATAATACAGCATGGGAATGCGCTTTGAGGAAACATATTACATTGCAGAAGTGAGAACAACAAGGAAGGGCTAGCCACTCATCTTCCATGGCAAACTGAGGCAGGGAAATTCATTACAAAGTATGGTACGGGTGGCATCACACACCCCCTACCTGGGGCTTAATGAAGCTTATTTATGCCTCTACTTTCTTAACTTCATTATTACTACCAGCCGCAGAAGTAAGAGAGTGGCGTAGTGAAGTCAGAATAACTTAGAAGATGATAGTGACGGGAGGAAAGGGTAAGAAGCAGAGAGAGAGAGAGACAGAGGTAAAGAGGGGTGAGCTGCGAGGTCACATACTAAGAGAGATGACGGAGCAAGAGATGGGTGAGGAGAGAAGGAAATATATAAAGAAAGACAGGGTGTTGAGAGGGAGGGATAGGTAGAGAGAAAGTAAAGACAATCAGTTAGAGGTAGACAGGCGGTGTGGGGGTTAGAGAGAAAAATAGAAGCGATTAAGAGAGAGAAAGAATACTGGGGACTCCGCTACATTATGCTCCCAAACAGGGTGTTAGCTTACACATATGTGATTGTTTAACAACTTTGAACGATGTTTGTAATTTTTAGGACAACAAGGTTATGGTGAAAATGTACTTTATTTTGCTGCGTAGAAAAAATATTTCTCTAGTGTGTGGCCTGTAACAAAACTCTAGGCCACATGATCTATAATACTTTAGGCCTTCGATTCCTACTCCCGAATGTCATTACATTGAAGTTTATTTTTCAAATGTGTAAGTTTGATGTGTTACAAACGTCTGCACAGGTGCTCACGTCTGAAAATAGATGTACAGTTATCCCTCACTGATACACACCGAATAAATTCTACAACACACACCTGTAGCAGGAAGCTCAACAAAGAATCCCTGCCAGCACAGCATCTCTGGTATAGGCTCGGGAATCGGGATAGCTTGCAGTTTCATTCTTTACCATTAAACACAGGCCTACACTACATGCTGTCTGCAAAGTGCCCTTGGGGGCTTGCTTAACCCAAGGCACGGGTCTGCTTTTCGGATCTGGGTAAGTGAGTTTTCACCATTTCAAGGGAGGCCAGCTCACCTCACCAGGCCATTCCTTCGATTGCCTTAAGTTAAAGTGCCAAGCCCTGGAGGTACCAAAGTAAACATACCCAATGTGACAGCAGGAGTAGGGTCGCTATACAACCTGTCTTCCTCGCAGGACTCACTTTGCTTCAGAGACCTATGTCAAGCCACCTTGAATCGTTCCCGCTGTGTCATAGACCTACATACATATATTGATATAATAAATAAATAACAAATAGCGATGTCTGGAAGCTACTCAACTGTCCAAAGCATCAGCCGATATGCAGGAATTCTACCACAGCACTGGATAGAGCAGGAAGTTGAGGCATTTGGGATTAGTGAGTTTAGGATTGTGGAAAGATCTGGTTCATACAGTTCAAACTACAAACACCACTAAACAAGCAGAGGGGTTCAAAATGCTCCACTGCAACATACCTAACCACACCCTCACCACCTCCGTCTAAATGGACAAGGCTCATTTGCTATGTTTGTCCTTAGTGTGATGTTTGGATTTTTCACGATCTTATGACTTCTTCAGTGATGTCAAATTCAGGGCAGCACCAACACTCTGAAAATTGTTCCAACGCCACTGGCTTGGGTGCATTTCTTTGACATTTTCATGTTTTCTGGCCTAGGTGCCTTTGTGTGACGTTTCCATGATTTCTGGCCTGGGTGCCTCTGTGTGATGTTTCCATGCTTCCTTGTCTGAGTACTTATGTGTGAGATTTCCATGCTTTCTGGCATGGGTGCTTATGTGTGACATCACCACGGTTTATGACTTGAAATGGATGCTTATGTGTGACACACACTTCCATGTTGTATTGCATGGGTGCTTATGTGTGACATTTCCATGCTTTCTGGTCTGGCTTTGTGTGATGTTTCCATGCTTCCTTGTCTGAGTACTTATGTGTGAGATGTCCATGCTTTGTGGCTTTTAGCAGTAACAGTTGACGATGTGGGTGGAGCTAATAAAGTAAGTGGGTGGGGCTAGTGGGTAAGTGGGTGGCCTCCGACAAACCTTTCAGCACCTGCACTTCATATTTTACAAATTAAGCACTGACCTCCGATGAATATCTATAGAGTGAGAATGGAAATATTTAATACACGATTTCACAGTGCCACCTCGTCCTATCATGAGCATTGGCTCAGGTTGCTTGGCGCTGAGATTTGACCGACTGGATTGAAACCAAGGAACTCCTCTGTACGCTTTTTCCTGCACATGCATCATTCACGCTCCCTTCTCCACCTTAGACATGGTTCTCATTCTGTTCTCACTCTGCAATTACTTGGTTCCGCTTAAATCTACATCACAGGTTCAGGCTAATTCAGACAGCTTATCATGAACTTGACCTGCACGTTTGTTAACATCTTTGCATATGAATACAAGTTTGTTCTCTTGGTTGGTATGTAATTGGGAAAGAGTTCCTAATATAATTTCATCCAGTTCTAACTTTAGTTTGACCACATTCACTGCATTTTCCTTGATTGGGGTCTGAATTATTTCTTTACTTAATCTTGAACCTTAACTTTTTTTCTACGGTACCCATTTGGGAACCTAATAAAACCATCTAGTTCTCAGGAGTGAATATCATTCTGTACTACAGAGATATTAGAGCTTATACTATCTCCAGGATTACTATGAGGTGTATTCCAAATAGACATGTCAACATTTTGCAGACTCTCCTACAGGAGTAAATCCTGTCTGATTCATGATTGATGTTCTAGCAGCAACATAATGGATATTCACCTGACTCTGAACTAAATTAGTTCCTCCCATTCCTAGGATCCCAGGAGCATTAGCTGATGTGTCTTGTTTCCTGCCAACTCGGGTTTATACAGAGGAACTGCAGAACCAATAGTGACTGGAACAGCAATTGCATCTGGGGCCTTGGGAACAGTAGAGTTAACAGGGACACAAATCCCTGAACTCTCTCCCATTAGGTTCTGACCTGTATTTACTTTGGTAAATATTGGTGTGCTGGCTGTTTTAGAGTTTCCACTGGTAACTGCACCATTAATTCCCTTGGGTTAGACCATGTTATATGGAGGTGGACGCATTGATAACAGCACATCTAAGAAATCATAGTTAGAGTCACTATAATAATAATAAAAATGTATAGAGCGCGACGTTCACTTTAGAGGTATCTTGGCACTATAGCATCTTTGCCAGGTTCATTTCTCCACAGTACAATCATGCCTCTGCCATTTAATACGACACCTATGTGAGCTCGTACTTAGGCCCTGATTCACATTAGGATTCCTAACTTTACTACTACTGAATGCCTTTTGTGAATACTGAAAGTCATAAAGTTAGGATTTTGTCTCCGTTTAGTGTTAGTAAAGTTAGGAATCCTAACTTTACTACTACTAAATGCCTTTTCTGAATAACGAAAGTTGTATAGTTAGGATTTTGTCTCAGATTACTTTTGTGAATCGGGCCCTTAGTCTTTTGTTAGAAATAGCCATGTTTTTAGGCCTTTCCTGTACGATATCTGGGCAGCCTTAGGTTGGAAAGTCCTTCCTCCTCCCCTGGTTTCCTGAATTTTTGCGTACAGACCAAGTTTGCTGTGGCAAATTGTAGCTTCCTTCTAGGCCTGTAAGAACAAAATTTCTTTTGTAATGGCACTGGTCCAGTTCTTTTTAATAATTTGTATACATGGACATTGCCACTGAACATCCTGCTATGAGGAGGGGTCCTAGTATCTATTGATGTCAAATTCAGATGTATAAGGTGGATTTATGAATATGTAATGTGTATGAAATTTGATGCTGTAATGTGTATAAGCTGCATTGTATAGAAAATCGGAAAAAAAAATGTTTAAAAAAGAAAAATGAGGAGGGGTCCTCCACGACTCCCCATTCCCAAGCGTTGTAGTTTGGTCCACTTTGTGTTCTTAGTTAGGGCGACAGATGCTTCCGTTCCTGAAGTATAGGGAGGGGGGAGGGACGGGGTTTGGGGGGGATGAAACCGTTGTCCCAGTTTTTTGGTTGTTTCATTTGTTTACTGCACTGGCATTCCTTTCCAGCATCGGCACAGACACATCAAAGCCCAGTACTATAGAGCTGCACCCACAGCCTCATACAAGCGCACCTCTTCGCCCACGCCCGCCACCAACCTCGGGTGACCGATCGTTTGCCTGTCTCCCCTCTGCCTGACACATCTGCCGGAGCGGCGTCGATTCACATAATGTCCCGGAATGTTAATGGCCTGTTAGACAAGGTCAAGGGCACAGCGGTCCTTCGATATGCTCAGCGCCACACAGTAGACATCCTACAGCTCCAAGAAACCCACCTGGTAGGCAATCACTGCCCTTTTCTGGTGCGCTATGGCTATGGTGGAGTCTGGCATCCCAGTTTCATGCATGGCTCGAGAGGGGTTGCGGTCATGGTGTGCTGTGCCCTTCCATACACGTGCATAGGGTGACCCAGGACCCTCAGGGCTGCTTCGTCATCTTGGAGGGGAGCCTTGGGGACCGGCCTCTGAACCTGCTCACGGTATACTCCCCCCCCCCCCCTCCTGCTGCCCTCCACACTTCCACGTCTCACCACCCTGATTGCTGCTTTGCCCCACGGGATGACCATCATTGGGGGAGATTTCAACGCGGTCATGGATCCCTACCTAGACACTTTGAAGGCCCCCTCAACCTCACAGGGGCTCGGTTCCCTCTCCTTGCACCCTCTGGGAGGCTAGTAAGGCCACCATCCGGGGCTTCGCCAAGGGCCAGCTCAAACTCCAACGTGCGAAACAGGACTCCCGACTCATGCTCCTGGAGGTTCAGGCTGTCCTACACGAGGCCCATCCTACGGATGAGAGAACTGGGTCCCAAGATCGGAATCTAGTGTTCCTAAGAGATAAGATTATGCAGGCCTCCCTGGAGGCTGCCACGTTGCTGTGGAGGTCCTCTGTAGCGTGAGTGTATGGATGGGGAGATAAAAATGGAAAGCTTCTCCACCGTCTGGCCACATACCCCCTGGCCAACCGTATCATCCCTGAGGTGCTGGATTCGAACGGAACGATCCAGTGAGCCCCAGTGGCAATGGCCCAGTGTTTTGCCACATACTACACCAATCTTTACGCTGTACAACCTCCCAGTCTCTCACTCTCTGAACTCCTTTGGTGCGAACGGTTCGCTCTTCCGCGACTAAGCGAATCTGAGGTGGAGGCGCTGGACGCCCCAATCACACCAGATCATGAACTTGCCATGCACGTTTGTTAACATCTTTGCATATGAGGTATATCAAGAGGCGGCTGACTGCGGCTCATTTTGCCCGGAGACAGACACGGCCACCATCGTGGTGATCCCGAAGTCTCAACCTCCTTCGATACATTGTTCTTAATACCGCCCCATCTCCCTTATAAATTCGGAACTCAAAATATTCACCTCTGTCTTGGTTAATTGCATACGACCATACGTGACCACGCTGGTCCACCCCGACCAGTGCGGATTAATGCCCTTCAGGGAAACCAGACATTGCTTCCGTCGCCTCTACCTGGCCTTAGCGAACCAACAACAGCTGACCCCATATTTATCTCTTCTTCTCGTGGATTTCAAAAAAGCCTTTGATTCGATGACCTGGCGATATCTTGAGGCAGTGTTGATGGAAATGGGGTTTGGTGCCCCCTTCCGCAGTCTGGTCAAGACATTGTACTGTACGCCGTGGGCCCAGGTGCTGGTCAATGGTGCCCTGTCCCTCCCCTTTCCCGTCGGCAGAGGTATGAGGCAGGGATGCCCCTTCTCGCCCCTCCTCTTCGCGTTGGAACCCTTTGCCAGCATGGTCTGAGCTGACGAACGCATCACGGGATGGCGGTGGCCAGGTTTCGAGGACGACAAGATCGCTCTCTACGCAGACAACGTTCTGCTAATTTTGCAGACCCAGCCCAGTCGGGACCCCGGTGCCTCCGGGCCCTGAGTCTTTTTGAACAAACCTCGGATCTGCGACTGAATCCGGCTAAATCCATCCTGGTCCTCTTACAGCCCTCGAGGGAGTGCTTTGACTGGCAGACATCGATACCTCTTCGGCGACAGTCCTTTAAATACCTGGGAGTCTGGGTCGCCCTCCTCCCCGACCTTGCCTGGTCGCTTAATTTCACCCCGTTGGTGAAAAAGGTTCACGCTGACCTCCTCAGATGGCAGGTTTTCCCGCTGAATCCAATGGGCAGAATAGCTTTATTTAAAATGATGATTTTGCCTAGATTCCTTTACATGCTCCAGAACTCTCTTTCTCGTGTGCAAGGTCCCGTGAGCTGGATAGCCTGACTGCCAAGTTCTAATGGGGAGGTCGAAGGCCTCGACTGGCCCTTGCCCAGTCCCGGATCCTATCTTTCGGTGGTGGTCTGGGGACAACTAACCTATACCTCTATTACCTAGCTACCCGGCTCCTCATCTTGCATGACTGGTTTAACAGGGCCTGGTCAGACCCGGCATATCGACTGGAGCTGGGCCTGCTGGGCCTAAATAACATTCAGGGGATGCTGTATGGGAAAGCTATTCCCCAAACTATGCCGGGGGTTACACGTGGGGTGCTCCTGGCCCGGAGGGCCTCTTTGCTCCATACCCGCTGGTCAGGTAAACTGACCCAATATACCCCTCTGTGGAGGGGCACGTGGCTCCGGGAGGTCGCCAGCTACTCTGGTTTTCGGGCATGGGATCTCATTGGGATTTCACAGCTGGGGATGTTTGGGGTGGGAATCATATGTGCAACTTCCAAGATTTGCAGACTCGATTCTCCCTTCACGCCTCCCAATTTTATTGGTATCTGCAGCTGCACCACGCTATCCACTCTCACATCCCAGAGAGCACCTCCCTGCCAGAATACAGCCTGCCTGAAGCTCAGATTATGACGGGTAATCTTGGAAAGGGGGAAGATCCCCCATATTTACCGCTCCCTTACCAACAATACACCTAACACACTATGCCAACTCAGGGACAGATGGGAAGGCTGGCTCGGGTCCTTCGACGATGCCGACTGGAGAGACGCATTGATGAGGCCCAAAACAGTCACAGCCTCGGCACGACTCCGCTTAGTCCAGGTATATTACCTCCACGCCGCCTACCTCACGCCGCTGCGCCTCCACCGGGTTGGGCTCCAACCTGATGCATCCTGCCCCCGCTGCAATCACCCGCAAGCCGATTTCTATCACATGGTATGGCTCTGCTCCGTAATTACGCGCTACTTGGAGTCAATGACGGGAGAGCTTACTGAAGTCCTGGGGTTGGAGGTTCCCCTTAACCCACTGAATCTGCTTCTGGGTATCACCAACGGGCTTGATGGCTCAAGGGCCGAAAAACTCTTTCTTAACATGGCACTGATAGTGGCTAAACAAGATATTGCGGCCAACTGGCTAGATCCAAAAGCGTCTGCACCGACGCCGCTGCACAGCAGAAGACCCTGTACGGGGCCAGGGGATGCCCGAAAAAGTTTTGCAGAATGTGGGAAAAATGGGTTGGGGTGATAGAAGATTGACACTGTTGTTAAACAACCAAGGACTGGGATGGGTGCTGCAATGTGTTCTATGCACTGATCAATTCACGTATGTGGGTGCTCGTTACTCTGCTCTTGCTCTGCACTGATTACTATGTACATTGCTGGTGTTAGTTTCTCTTGTTGGTTTCTCAGAAAATCAATAAAACTTGATTATCAAAACATTATTTCTATACTATATGCAAAGATGAAAAAATTATTCTTTCTCTCACTGGCAGCCAGTGAAAGGCTCTCAGAGCAGCTGTGGAGGAATCATTTCTCGATTTATTCAAGTCTGATTTTGCTGCAAATTGTTATAGCCTGTACAATCTGTTAACTAGATAATCCTGCTCTCAGAAGGAGCAAACTGCAGTAGTCTAAACTGCCCCAGATGGTGCTTTGTAATACCAATCTTCTCGCTGGTTGAGTCAATAATATAACAATTTTTCTCTGGTTCCTCAGCAAACTAAAATATTTAGCTGCTGTTTTGTTAATATGTATTTCTAAAGATAATTTCTTGCCTACGCACATTCCTAGATTTCACACTATCTGAGATGTTTTGAAGCCCTCTGTACTGTTCCCAGACCAGAAGTTCACTGGGAGTGAGCTGGGAATCTTAAAATAAAAGCAGCATAAAAACTCTTTTTCCTTATGTTGAATTTTAAACAGTTCTTTTTAAACCAGCTAGCCACTTTCTTGAATGTAGGTGTGGAAATTGCCTACAGAATTCAAGCAATTTTTCTCAAGGGATACAATAAGCTGCATATTGTCCACACAGTTCTCAAAAGAGATACCAAAGGATCTAATCAGGATCCAATCAGAGTCAGTAATGTACATAGATATATATTAAAAAGAATGGGGCTCAGGGCTGAGCCCTAATGTCCACCATGTTCTATTTTCCTAAACTTTGACCAGAAAGGGGGAATAAAACTGCTTGGTATCCATCCGACAGGAATGATCCAATCCATTCTAGAAAAATTCCCTCCAATCCTAACACTTTAAGTTTCTGTAAGAGCATCTGGTGGTTGCCAGTGTCAAATGCAACTGACAGATCTATGAATTACAATATTGCTGTCTGGCCTCTGTCAACTGCAATCCACAATTCATCCATAGTCAGAATTAGAGCTGACTCTACACCATGTGCTGGTCTAAAAACATTCTGTTGAACCTCCAAGATGTTGTGGTTTTTCCAAAAAGTTGCTAGTAATTAGCTCATATATTTCTCCACTATTTTAGTTGGATAAGGAAGTTGGGAACTCTGACGATAATTACCTGGGTCATTTTACATCAGCTGTTGGCTCCTTCAGTAGCGGAGTAACCAGGGCTTTTTCCAAACCTCTGGAACAGTGCGGGTCCTCATGGATTGATTGCAAGTTTTTAATAAACTTGGGAGTTATTCCTCCTCTCTATCTTTCCACATATAGGGAAGCATGGGTTCCTGCAGGGAACCAGAGGGGATAATCCATGCCAATTCTTTTAATTCCTTTTCTTTTATCAATTCTATACTGTCTAATGTTGTCCTAATTACTTCTGAGGATGTCTGATCTGCCGTCCCCTCATTTACAAGTCTGTTCTTGATCAACAGATCATTTTTAATATCTGTTAGATTTGAGTCTATTTTGTTATTGAAGGATTCTGACAGGTTATCACACAGTTCCTGTGAGGGCTTCACTGATTGTTTTAGGCAGGCTGGATTTGCTATCACTGTCTTCTCCTATACTCACTGGGGCATATTCACAAGAACGTGTGATAACTACCGCTAGAGTAGCATAAAGCAACTCTCAACATCGCAGCCCATCACGGTAAAATAACCCCGTGTCAACGGGGAATTCACAACAAGGCGGTACCAGGCAATAGTCTGCCGGAACCGCGGACAATGTCCCCGATACAACCACCTCGACGGAGATAAAAACACAAACCACAACACCAAAAATCTGCGATGGGACAAAGCGCGAAAAGAAAACAGTGACAACCAGCGCAAGGGCAGCAATACACACGCGTAATGCGGGAAAAAGCACAAGAACAGCATACGGAAAATGCCACAGCAAAAAACATCAACAGCGGAATACCACGGATGCACCCTGACCGACTGCAGAGGACAACATGTACACAACAACATCCAAGCACCGTGGAAGAACAAAACCGACCAACACACCGCATGAAAGACACCAGTGGCAGACAAATCATAGCCGCAGGAGCTACTCGCCCACCGTGCAGCATACGCACATGAGCAGAAGTGCACCTCGACATTGACAACATCCCGGTACTAACAGCAACCCCTCCACAACAGAACACAGGACACTACAGGTTCTGCAAATGTGCACACCATGGCAAATCACACCTGGAACCGCAGGAATATGGACCATGACAATGTACAACCTGTTACCTGCAAATATGTTTTAACTACACATGCAGATCTATTGGACATCCTCAATTATCCCACGATTGCCATGGATGCCCACAGTGTGATTTGCTCATGAGAAGTAAGTGTCAATGATGGAGTTCCTACAGGCCATTCCTGCCGCAGCTGCAGTGGGATGTGGGCCACCTGTTCCATCGTCACCATCATCGTCCAGTACCTCTGGAACTGGGATCCATGAGGCATTGGTGCGAACACTGACATTGTGCAACACACAACATGCAACGATCATCTTGCACATGATGTCCGGGCTGTACAGGAGCTTTCCACGTGTGACGTCCAGGCACTTGAAACGTGACTTCAACATGCAAAATGTGCGTTCAACGATGCCCCTGGTGCGTATGTGGGCCGCATTGTACTGCCTCTGGGCGGGTGTGTTCGGGTCTCGGAGGGGTGTCATCATCCAAGGGCACAGTGCATATCCTTGGTCACCTGTGACAGTGCAGGGAGAAAAGAGTCAATACTTGGTTCGGCAGGATGTGATGGCAGGCCTACCAATACAGTGAGGCCTGTGCTGGCTGTGTGTGGGGTGAGTGTAAGCCAGCCCTCAGGGAGTAGCTGGTGTTGGCAACAACTCCAACAGTCATCAGGCACTCAGTAATGCAATGTCAGTACAACAAGGGGGAATGACTCGCACAGGGCTAGTGGCCCCAGATGCACAGCGGCCGTCACGGGCCCACCGACACGAGATGCTGACCTGCAGGAGACTGGGGTAGGGTCATGAGGGCATAGAAGGGTCTCGTATGTGTCATATGTGCCTTCCGCGGAGTGTCACGGGGAGAATGGCGAGCCTACACCCAGGGCTTGATGCAGAGGGCACATGCCAGCTGTGTCCAGCAACATGGTGCATACGAGTGCCACAGACCTAGGCCCGACACCAAGTCCGTAGTTGCCTGTTGCTGATGAAAACCCCCATGCCACAAGCTCAGACACCAACGATGTTCTGCCGGTGGATGACGGACACTCATTGCGCACAGGGTAAGTGGCATCACGTGTCGCAGGCCTGCTTAATGGAATTATGCCACACTAATCGAAGGGAGTCTGGTGCTGTGGCCGCTGCCACGGACTTGGGGTCACTGCCATTCAGGACTCAGAACACTTTTCCACATGTGGGACCTACTGGTCCAAAGAGGACGCCGTTGGAGTATGTCAATAAGTAAGGAGTGATGTGGGCCAGCATCGGGGGGCCAGCAAGGGTCTGCAGAGGCTGCTGAGCTCACGTGACTGGGGCCTATAGCTTGCACCGGCACGTGTTGGGCCCTCTTCGAACATGACGGTGTAGGCAGCTGAGCAGTGCGGCTATGGTGCACTAGGGTGGGCAGGCCTGGTCTGTGCATCAGCATCCTGGGGTGCAGCAGGCGCACAGGGTCGCAGGCCCCACTGCTCACAGCGTCGGCCTCGTTGCAGGCGGCGCGGCGCCGCACTGTCAGTGACGTTGGCCTTCCAGGGAGAGGACCACGCCCTGCGCAATGGGGTTTGTCACCACACCCCTGCACAGCCCTGGTGTACTCGGGGCCAACACACTACACTCACGCACAAAGGGGGGGATGCATCGTGCAACACTTCGCTATCTGTTCCATGGCCGGGGTGACATTGTTGCTTCCACTGCTCACTACTCGCCAGTCAGTAGCAGTTGTGGTCTGCAAGGACATGTCTGTGGTTTGCGTAGCAATGTCTGTCCTGCACATCCACGCCTCACTTCTCATTGTGTACATTCCCATTCAGGGGTCACATGCATCCTCGCACATGGCTGCATTCCTCATCTCCACAAGTTCAGCTGTTGTGTGGCTGTGGTGACATGTAATGTCTGTATTGGGTGCAGGGGTAGCCCAGGATGACCATGGAGTGGTGTTGTTGTGTCTGGGAGGTGGTCATGTAGTTTGACATGTTGTATGTTGTTTGGTCATGTGTGCATTCCCACAGTTGTGCGTTGTGGGTTGGTGGCTTTGGGGTGTGTGATGTGTTGATTTGGCACTTACCAACGAGCAGTCCCGTTCGATATAAGCCATCCTGGAAGCGCTGGTTGATGATGAACTGTCGGAAGATGAAGTAATCATGCACACTGCCTGGGTAGTTGGCGACGACATTTGTGAAGAGTCCCCGGTGGTCCACTATCGCCTGCACATTGATGGAATGCTGATGCTTTCTGTTGCGGTAGTGGTGTGCAGTATCCGTAGGGGGCACAAGTGGGACATGTGTGCAGTCGATTGCCCCCCAACATGGCTGGGAATCCGGCTATGGCATAGAAGCCTTGCTTTGTCTCCAGCTGTTCCTGCACAGTGTTGGGGAAGTGAAGGTACTGGGGTATGAAGCTGAGGATGGCATCCAGGACAGGTGTGATGAACTTTGATAGGGCTGGCTGTGAGACCCCTCCGACTCTGACAGTTGTTGGTTGGAAGGTACCAGAAGCCACCAGATGCAGCACAGCCAGCAGCTTTGTCTGCGGAGTGATGTTGGTTGTCCGCTGTGTTGGTACCGTTAGCCTGTGGGCAATGTGGGTCAGGATGCGGAGAATGGTTGCCCTTTTGAGCCTGTAGTGGGCAATGACTTCCGCCGGCGTTAGGTCTGTGAGAGTGGTGCGTTTTCAGTATGTCCACTGTCTTACTCTGCGCTGCCTCTGTGGTGGTCCGGGGGGGGAGGGGCGGGTCCGGGTCCAGGGGGTGGTGGCAGTGGGTGTTGTGGCCCTGTTGGGGCTTCGTGCTGCATGATGAGTGGCTCCATGGCATAGTTTGTTCTTCGGGTGTGACTGTGTGCCGGGCTCTGTTGCCTACTGCAGGGAGTCATCTATCTTTACACCTGCTTGAGGCAGGTGTTAAATACCTGTGGCTACTGCAGCTTATTGCATGTTTTTGACTTGCATCGCGGATCTGGCAGTTCGTTATGAAAGTGGTGTTGTGTTTTTTTTGTGTGTATTTGCACAGGAATGCCTACTCTGCATCTCATTAGCGTTAGTTGCCAGTGTCATCTGTGACGTTGTTTTTTGCGGCTACTATAACAGGTAAATTGTTGATATGAGCTGTGAGCGCCAGCTTGTGAAGGGTGCGATAAATTTATCACCACTTTGGTTGCGATAAAGTGCCGCTAACTCGGCGATAAGTCCTTGAGAATATCCCCCTCTGTGTTTCCTGTCTTTTCCTCCTTCTTCTTCCCTTTCTTTTCCTTTCTTTCTCAAGTTCTTCACTCGTCAATGCAGAGTACAATTGAATTCCCTCTACTATATCAGTTCTCCACCACCGTTGTTTTGCATCACATCTAGCATTGGCACAGCTACTCACTGCCGTTTGGACTCTCACCTGGTATTTTTCCTTTTGCCTAACATGAGCTGTGTGCTGTCAAGCATTAAGTACTTTAGACTGTGCAGGCCTGGAAGGCAGGCTCATTTCGTATAATACTCTTCTTAAATTAAATGTGACATAGCATGGTAGCATCAATGCCTCTTCTTTCTCTGTGATCTTAAGCCATTGATTTAATCAAATGCATGTGTGAAGGCCCACATTTATGGCCATATATCGACCTGATGTGTCTTCGCGTGGTGCCTCTTTCCCTCTCTAACAGGTATTTTAACATATCCCTTAATCAGATTTTGGTTAGCCTTCAAAATTTCATTTTCCAACAATAATGTCACCAATCACATATATGATTTCGTTCAAAATCAGAAAATAAGTTTTTTACCGACAATTCTTGTTCAGCATCAACAATCAATAACAGCACCGTTCTCTATGACGTAGGAAAACATTTACTGTGTGGCACTAACGCCAACTGTCCAATGTCAGCGCAGCAACTGTGACGTTCTCCCGACTACTCACAGTGGCTCAGCCTCCTTTACAATTTTCACAAACTTTGCAATACAAGCACAACAACAAACGCAAAGCAAATTCATCAAACTTTGTCTGCCCCACTATAAGAATAGACAGCATTCAATCATACAAGTAATGGTTTGCAGCATCACTTTCCGGCCTCCTCTGGCTTGCAATCAAGTGAAATCTTGACCAGGACGAAATCACCCGTATTAGGGAAGCTTCAACGCTACGCAAACGGATCAACCACACCAACCACACCTTACTGTCACACAAAAATAAATGTCCCTATCTCAGTTGTGCCGTCGACGGTACCTCATGATAAGCAGTACAAAAATTAGCAAACAATTACAACACAGTGTTTTCTACGCTGATAACTTACCACTATCCTGCGATCTTAGGCTATGTCCAGCCCGATAACCACTTCAACTTCTTTGCATTAAGGACTTTCACATCAGCACAATTTGAAACATAACCGCATTAAACCACGCAATCTTCACAAAACACTGCAAGCGAGACACAAGCAATTGCAACGTGACCCTATTGATGCTCACTCATCCACTGTTACAACTTAATTCTAGATTTTTGGAACACCACTGCTGCTCCAAATCGTGGCATGGGCTTTCAGATCAGGACTGAGCTTGGGCAATTCTGTACCTCTCAAATGGATACAGTAACTCCCTCTGTCTCAATAACTAAACCATCTGACATGCTACCACCTGAGAGCACACAGGTGTGATTTAGAGTCTCTCATCTGATGGATCTTTTTAAGTTGACTGAGAGGGCAAGGGAGTTAGCAATAATACAATGATTCAACTTTCATGAAACCCATTTGACACCACGATAAGGACCAGGAATCAGTAATTGAAGTAAATAGTTTTTTTTGCCAATTAATAATCATACCAGTATGTATGTATATCAAGAGAATATTAAAAAGATACAGGATTACAGGTATCAGTAGAATAAGATATGAAATAATCAGAGCTACAGCAATACAAAGACTGAGAAGTAGAAATAGGTGTTCCTTAATGAACCTCTGATTCTCTCTCCTAAACATGAATAAGCTGTAAAGTCATCTAATCAAGGCTCTAAGTTTAGAATAAAAATGGATTGTAGAATGGGGTTTCAAGAAAATTTCGGGAATGCGAGAAGGTGTCAGCATGGTGAAGACCCCAGTAGAAGTCTTCCAAAATTGGAATAAGAGTTGAACATGAAGCTTCACACTTGCAAGAATAAAGGTAGCAGAGAGGTTTGTACCCCTCAAAGTCTAGAGAAATCTGCTCTAATTTCTAACAGTGTGAACATTCATCAAAACCAATAAACTTCAAGAAAAATCATATCTCTTCCCGCCCCACCAGGAACCAATTATTTCACTTCTCGTGTTATTGATTTGCAACATCACTTGAATTTCCCAATTCCACAGAAGTTGGACAGTAACTGCAAACTTAAGCATTCCTCTTTCCTGATACGCGAATACTAGGAGTATTCATCTGCTCATTAGGTCTTCACGTTTCTCTCCAAGATTTCCCTTCTCAGGCTTTACTGTCAGTACACTAATACAAATATCAATACTCCTTTTCTCTAGCTAATGAAACCTTGGGAACAAACCTGCAAAAGAAAGAACATGCTAACCAAGCAAAATGCATTTCGAAATTAAGGCCTTTAGTCAGGCTAACTGTAACTAAACATGCACTTCAAATACATGGTTATACTTGTGCACATGTAACTCAAGAACAAATGGAAACATAGGTAAAAGCATTCATGATTGCACTTTCAAATAGGACTTTCAGAATATCTGCAAATGTGACTTAAAGTATAAATGTAAACGTGGAAACAGAATACATCTGCCTATTTAAACTGAACATGCATTTAAATGTTCACAATGCTAGTATTGTTAAGGCACACAGTAAACATAAAGTCAAATGTATATGTATAATTGCACATTGATGATGTGTAAAGCATGGAGTCTAAATTGCGCTACTCCATAGCAAGACTCCTGCAGGGACCATCTGAGAATCTGATGTGCTTCATTAAGTGCACTATCTGCTCTATCATGAGCAAGAGCTGAACATTTTATGTCAAACACAACTCAGTTCAGGGTCCACAGGGAAGGCAGTAGCTGCTGAGCAACAGTTATCAGGGCTGGGGTTGTTTGCCTCTACTGTCTGTGCTTCGGTCCTACTATGACTGAACAACTGGGCAAAGTGCCACTCCTTAGGCACTTGACTCTTAGTAGCAGGAATGGCAACAAATTACAGGCTTCTCATGGAGGATAATGTGGAGGTATAACAGGGTCAGCCCTTAAAAGAAGACCCAACAGTGCGATAACCTGATTGTCTTCATGAACAGAAAAGTACTTTAGTTTACTACAAGGCACAAAACTACACATAAGACAAACGTTATCAGATCCCAATGCACAGTAGTTCAAAATGCCTGGAAGTAGGCATTCTCTCTCACTCTACCCATCCCCTTTTTCTGGTAATCAAGGGTCTTGTGGTGTGGTAGCTAGTGCAGGTGCAGCACTTCCCCTATATTAGTAAACAGTCCTTATCGACGGAGCAGACAAATACTCTCTCATACCTTCTCTAGACAGCAACAGAGGGCCCTCTGGTCTCAGTCTGTGCTCATTGCAGTTGTGCTACGCAATGAGAAAGTCATCCAGTTGAGCCGCTTGGGCTGGGCGAGTTCAGGCTGCTTTGCAGAGTCCCAGGCATGGAGCTGTGGGCAGCTCGCTTCTGGTGGGGGCTATTTCCTGAGCTTTGACAGTGTCAGCAGCATGTGGCCTTTGCTGTTGTAGCCAGTCTAGTTACCCAAACTGGTGAATCATGATTGTGATCGCGCTGGGATTCCCTGGGATGCAATGATGTTGCAGTCCTCCTTCCAGGTACAGGACATCCGCAGTGACTTAGGGCCAGATGTAGGAAGCCAAATAGCAACCGCAAACGCCAAAATTAGCAGAATTTCAGCCTTTGTGATCGCAATTTGGCTTTGAGCAATGTAGGCAAGATTAAACCTACTCGCAAAATGAGGAATCGCAAAAATTGCGATTCCTTAAATGCAATGTAAGTAGCACAAAAGAAAGTGCACTTTGGCCTTAAGAAATCGCTAATTGCCACCAACTTCAAGTTGGTGGTAATTAGCGTTTTCCTTTAAAAAAACACTTTTTTGCTTTTTCAAAAGTGCCATGTGGCACACATTCATGCTCTTAGGGCATGTATGTGCGCCACATGTGCACACATGCACATTCAGGGGTGCAATAGGGTGTCCTTTTTGAACCCTTGCACCCTTGAAATTGCACCCAGAATTTGCGAGTGCCTCTCAAATTGCGGGCGCAAATCCTATTCATGCCTATGGGCCTCTCGGCCCATAGGAATGAATGGGATGGTATTCCTTGATTGCGAATCTCAATTTGCGATTCGCAATTAAGGAATATTAAGGAATCGCAAATATTTTTGTGATTCCCTCCTACATTCAATTTAGCGAGTCCTTGATAGCGATTCGGTAAAAATTGCTATTAAGGACTCGCTAAATTGAATTTACCTACATCTGGCCCTTAATGACTTTGGGGTTCTTGGAACAAGGATGGCTTAGTCAGATTGTGGGGTCCAGACATCAGGGCCACAGTCACCAATCAGTACTTTGGCACAGTGCATCTGGAGGCAGCAGGTTTGTATTTAAAGTAGGAGCAGTCTGAGCTAGTTTCTTAGTCAGTCATCAAGGAACACTGGGGGCGGGCAACACAGGATTGCACAGGATCCGCTTGGGCATGAGTCCTAATGCACTGGTCACGCCAACCACAATCACAGGAACACTGCACATGCCATAAGGCCCTCAATCCTTTCTGCAGTCAGGCAAAATGACTGAATACACTTGATCAAGTGTCATGGCTATAAAAATGGGGATGACAGCAGGAGTCACTCAAGCACACTTCAAAAGTGTAGGGTTCCCATTATGAGTTCAGAGACTGGCTCCCAGGCTTTAGCACCAGTCACTCTAGTTGTGAGTCTCTGGTGGCCAGACCACAGCGGCTGGATCAACCCCATCTGTCTTCACCAACAGTAAGCTGCTCCTTTAGGTTTGGCTCACTCATTCATGCAGGACTCTCTGTCATATGGTTCCTATGAATTAGGTAGGACTGTGTATATGGAAAACATAACCGTCTGAATAGGGGAACTGAGTCCACACTATCATCACCCACTAGGGCACTGTGTCTGTACAATTTACTATTGTGTCCTGTGCACCAAACTACAAATATCTGACATTTCTGTTTTGGGGATTTTAGGCTCCAGCATCAGGCTAATCTAGCTTGGGGGCAAAGGCCTAAACTAAATGTTACTTTGTTTGACATGAGACTGGTCCTAGAGGACTTGGTCTGGACCTGGGGGAGACCACCAAGATAGCCTCCAGTAGTGACAGAGGGATACTATTTCTATTATCATAGGTTGTATTTCTAGCACAGTGTGGGCAGCGTAGTGTATTTTCTAGTGCTCTTAGCAGGACCAGGTCTGTTTTTACCTCTGTCATGGAAGTGGAAGCCTACAGGCCCACTCATGTACATTTCCACTGCTAACACAGAACCCAGAATCCTAGAGCTGCAATACTAAGTGCATAGATGAATGCACGTTCTGTGCAAAAAGTGTGCCACACAATGCTTGAGTGTATGAATAAATCAGTGTGACACAGACCTCTAGGGACATTTGTACAAGATGGATGTAAGGTTGTTTTCCCTGACAATGGAATGATGCTACTTACATTTTTGAGACGGGGCAGGGGATATGGTAACTGAAGTAGAGAAAGAGAGACAGGCTTCCCCTTTGAACTTTGATGAGGCCCTATCAACACAGAAAGTGGATGATTAGTATTCCTGAAACTGCCATTTTGTGGATGGTAGATGTGAAGGGTAGAGCTGTAGTTGTTCATGTCAGGGTATGAAGTGTCCTTATGAATGGGGCTTGATGTTTGTGTCTCTTCCTGAACATTGTCAGGTTTAGCTGTTGATAGTGAGTTGTAGCCACTAATGTGGGTGCTTCAGCCTGGTGACAAACCCATTGTGAAGAGCAGTTCTCAAGATAAAGGCTGGAAGACAGTCTGAAACTGCCATATGAAAAGAGAACCAAATGAATTCTGAAAGGGCAGAGAGTAAATCCACATCCCCTGGCTGCTACTACATAAGTGTAGTAGCTGCTGACCCACTTTTTGTTCCATTTCTAAGTTCTCTCTTACCAAGAAAGGGGTGCTCCTAGGAGAACCCAAGGGACAACTACATAAACAGAGCTGGTGTTTGCCTGACAGCCAGCTTCCCAGAGGGCCTTGTTCTGGGGTTGTTGTAAGGTTCAACAGGGCCAGCGCACAAATCTCCATTTTTGTTACACATTTAGGGCCAGATGTACTAACGTTTTGTGCGGGCACAAAGGGGTTTTAGACCCATTTGCGACTGCAAAAAACATGTGGCCCATGTAATAATCCTATTTTGCGAATCGCAAATCAATTTGCGACTCTCAAAATAGGATTAGCGACTCGCTATTAGGAAGGGGTGTTGCAAGAGCGTCCCTTCCTAATAGGGACTCCTAAAGCTATGTATGACTGTTTTGCAACAGCAATTGCAGTCACTAAACATTTGCAGTCTACCACCCCTCACAGAAGGGTGGTAAACCACTCGCAAATGGGAACCTTTTCCCTTTGTGAGTGGCTCTCAAAATATTTTTTAAGGGCAGGCAGTGGTCCCAGAGACCGCTGCCTGCCCTTAAAAAATGAAACAAAAATGTTTGCTTTTTCTTTCTTAAATGCATCCCATTTTCCTTTAAGGAAAATGGGTTGCATTTTAAAAAAAACTGCTTTATTTAAAAGCAGTCCTAGACATGGTTGTCTGCTGACCCCTGCAGGCCACCATCCCTGGGAGTGCCAGCCATTCCCAATGGGGTAGCAAATTGCGACAATCTCATTAATAGGCCAGAGGGAGACAGGGACTGGAAAGAGAGCGGCTGCTCAGCACCCCATAATGTAATTCCCCCTGTCTGCCAGTGCCGCCGGCAGGTGAGTGCTCTGCTATTTGTTCCTTCCTGGCCAGATCTGTTGATTTATGGGTGGCGTGGTGGCACTGTAGTGTCTGGGCAGTGGGCCTGGGCCTAGGGCCGGGGGGCGCGACTCGCGACCGGGCTGGGGTGGGCCAGAAATTTCAAAAGCAAAAGGGGCCAAAGGAAGGAAGGGGCAAGAGCGTTACTACTAGGCCACGGCCCGGTTCCGCAGCGCAGTGGCACTGCACTGGCTTTTGTTTGTTGTTGTTGCTTGCTTAATTTGAATGTGAGCAGGGAGCAAGGTGGTGGCTGGTCTCAGGCTCAGGCCTGGCACTGCAGCCAGCACGGGTTTATGATTATCGCCTACTGCCTGACACGCGACGCGGAGCCCGGCCCTGACACTGAAAGCCACGGGACTGAGTGACTGTGCAGCGCTGATTGACAGTCTAGTTCACGGTGCGATGTGCGTCCACTGTCTCTTTCCTCTCCTTTCTTTTATTTGCTCCCCTTTGAAATGGATCCAAAAAGAAAAACACTTTTGCTGGAAATGTCGTATTTTTCTGTTATTTTAATTCCAAGGTGCAGCATCAGGAATAAAAGGTTAAAAATATGATAACATAACTAAATACAGTAAGACAGAGTGGTAGCAAACTGGCCAGATTGATTTTATTTACACCCAAACACATTAGCGTCACTTTTACAGTTTACAAGTGAAGCGCTATTTTTGTTTTCTTGTCTTTGTTTTCCCTGGGCTTGCAACTAGTACACCAATCCTGGAGGTACTGCAATGTGTGGATTGGAAAACAAAATGTGTACTGCGGCTCAGCATCCAGGGATGTGATCTTTTTTTACCATACTGCTTACATTTTGTAAGGATATAAGCAATGGACATTAAAATGGGTCCATTCAGGTCCCTGTATTCATGTCCTCAACTTTTCAGTCAAAAGCACTCACTGATTTCTGAATAGTGAGTGTAAAAGCGCTAAGCTAACCATGTTGTTCCTGCTTACATTTCACATGGTTTGCTAATTTTGCATTCCCTATGAGTGTTTTCTTTTCCAGGATGTTGTTACTTTTTTTTTGTAGGCCACATATTGCTCTTGTCTAGTGCGTTGTTTAAATTGAGCCGCATCCAGGTGTTTATAGCTGGCAACAATTGGGTTGTAATTGAAGGCAGTGTGAGTTTTTCTCAGTGGGGCAGTATAGGGTTTAGTGGGGGAGAGGATGTGGCACTATGGCCAGAGCTACTGAATTTGGAACTGGTGAACCAGGTTCAGCCTTAATAACCAGTCCATCAGACCACTCTCCTGAGAGAGCACAATCCCATGCTAGACCTTAGAAGGCTTCGCAAGACCTTAGAAGCCCTGGTGTATTAGCACCAGCAGGTGGACCCTAGCAGTGGCAAGTGTGGTTTAACCTTCAAGGCTTGTCCACCACAATCCATACTGAAGTTCACCTCCAGTCTGGCGGGAAGGCCTATGAAGCAGCACACCCTAGAACAACAGTGACTCTGTCACTGAGGTCACAGGACCCTTGAGAAGGGCCAGCTCTAGGGCAGTGCAACCGGTGTGACCGCATCGGGTGCTGACTTTGGGTGGAGGCATTAGGTTTGCAAGTATATTAAGGTTTTAAAAGTGCTTGCTGCCTCCTTCCTGGCCTCCAGCAATTTTCGGCATCAATAAAAATGTCATGATGACTCTGGTGTTTAATGTTCTTCCTAGAGAGAGATCGGAATTTTGTCTAGTGGAAGTTTTGACTCATGGAAAGGTAGCTCAGAGGGTTAATGTGCCTGCTGCAAAGAACATGTACCATGCAGATCACAAAGTGCACATAATGTAAATAGGTTAGTGGGCTACTGCTTTTGTCAGAGAGAACCTATTGTTACTTGCAGTTAATAAGTTAAAATCCTAACATAGAACAGTGAGCTATTAACTGTCATGTAAGAGCTGCATGTAAACTGCAAGGTATAAATTAGAGCATATTGTTTTCCCCCCAGTCTTTGATTAACCTAAATGCATCTGAGAGTGAGTGTTGCTATGGTGACTAGAGGGGAACTGTTAAAGGGTGGTAGTGGGAGAATCCATGGCAGAGGTGGTCATTGGGGGGCCATAACAAACATTAATGCACAGGGCACCACCAGTGCTAAGGCCGGCCTTGCCCTTGAGGGCAGTCTGCCTCACCCATAGGTACCTCCATTGGCCTTGTTTCAGAAGTAGTTACTGCAACTCATCAGGGATCGGCAATGAAGGATTTGCACGCACACCAGACAAAGTTTGCAAACTTCACAGTGTCTCTGCTTCATGCAAAAGCACTTTTAACATGTGCTGCCTGCTTTGGGGCCACTGGAATCTTGCAGCAAAGGAAGACAAAATGATGCCACAGTGTTGACTAAATTATGCATTTTAAAAAGGCTACAGCGTAATGCAGTATGTTTTCTGATATTTTATTATTTTTGACATGCTAACAGTCTCTGGAAAGATTTTGCCTCATTAGTACCAGTGGAACATACAAATGCAGCAGTGAGAAAGGTGACCAGTCAACCTTTGCAATAAGCCATCCACTCCACAGCAACACAAGTCACATTTTTTATTAACTTTTGATACGTTAGAGAGTTAAACAATTTATTCGTTTAAATGGTTAGATCATGCAGCAGATCTTGCATTATGAGGCAAATATGGCAGAGCCATGATTATATAGAAAACATTTGCAAACTAGTATATTTTGCCATTCATGTTTGAACTGCTGTTGAGGAAAAAGGGACAAGTGCTGATGACAAAAACTCCATGGCTCGGCGACAAATGGCTTGTGCTTACAGATTTTATCGTATTTGGGACATTCTGTGATTAGAAGCATATCCCACTTTGTAAATGTATTTTAATGTCAATAACTCATTATAACCTTAAATAATCATGGGTATCCATTGGTTGATTAAACTGGGCAGTGAATTGCTAAACAAGTACTAAAAATTGGGATGTTTGCGCATTCTTGCCACACCTCTGGCTCTGCTCACTGATCCAATCCTTGGGTTATTCCCACCCTCTGATTCTCCGCCCACAGTTCCCCTACTTTTTTCCCCCACTTGGTAACCTGGTGCTCTTTAAGGTCATCATCTAATATTTACTGTGCTTTGAAAGTTAAATATGTAGTGGAAAATGTGCTGTAAAATGCACCATTTTGGTCTGTTGTTTTCCAAAACTTTCTTGGGGGGAGAACCCCCACAAACCCCCCTATTAGCAGTCGGGCTCGCTCACTGCGCTCGCTTACCACGCGCCGGACAGGGGCTGGTCTGGCAAAATTTGCCAGGGCTGCTTTCAGTTCACAGTCCGGCACAGGTGACATGAGAAAAACGTTTATAGTCTCACAGATTGCATGTTTCAAGTTCTTAACAAATGGAAGCAAAACTCCCAATATCCAGGATATTTTGAAATATGATTTTACCTTGCTGCACAATATTATCCCCATGCATCCATGCAGGGTGTTTCATAACACTTGGACTATGAACTAAAATGTCCTTTTCTCATATTTTTGAAACGTAGAATTCTTAATCTATTATATTACACTTTTTGTATCTAGTGATGTCCGATAAAAAACATTAGAAATTGGCACTAGAACACGTACAAAATAAACATTTAAAAAAAAATATGTATTCACTAGTTTTATTCTGCATTTCTCAAGAGTGATAAATGTGAATTACAAAATATTACTTTTCAGTTGATTTCCATGCATAAATAACTTTAATTATAGCATTTGATTATAAGGGGTTCCTTCGAAAGCAGTGGAAAGTCATTATCATTAGATTTGTGTCATCAACATTTAAATGCACTAATCGACACTTGTGTAATGCTTGTTCTCATGCAATAGGTGTAACTTTCATAAAAAGCATGACAATTTGATTAAATGAACCCCATTACCGTCGTCACCTGCCTGCCTGCCTGCCTTGTTGGGGACTCCATTCACCCTAATTCATAGCGCCCGGAGGCGCCAAGGTGTTTTTCGCGTCAGGAGGCACTCATAAGCAGAGCCAGGCACCCGCAGGCGTGAGCATGTTACCGTCGTCACCTGCCTGCCTTGCTGGGGTCTCCATCTCCCCTAATTCATAGTACCCAGAGACGCAAACATGTTTTCTAGAGCCAGGAGGCGCTCATAAGCAGAGCCAGGCTCCTGCAGTGCGGGACGCTCGGGCTTGCCCGGGCATAGCCTGATCCAAGGGCGGGCACGTCCTTGCCCGTCATTGCCAGGCTGGGACAGGGCCACTTCCGTTGACTCTGTGGACCAGGATGCTACTGTCTGTGAGTTGCCCATACATTTATTACTGTTTTTTTTCTTCTTTTTTACTCTGGTCAGTGAGGTTGGACTTCGAGGTTGGACTCGGACACTTAAGTGCATTCAACTACCTTTTTAGCTTGGCGGCTGCAAGACTTTTGCTGGGCTCACGTGGACACTCCCCTAGCATTGATCTTATTGACTGTATTGCTCTTTTAGTAATTTTATATTCATACCCTGATTCGCATATTTATACATTTTCATATTTTAAACTTTTAGACTCATGGGCAAAAGAAAACTGGTAACAAGCAAGAGGGGAGATGGGGTTGAAGGGTACCGCTCGAAGGCCTCTCCACGCAAATTTGTTTGTAAACCAGTAGGGTATAAACATGTTTTGGATCGAATTCATAACCTATTAGTGGAATGTGAGGAGATCTTAGCTCCTGCCACCCCTCCAGCCACTTTAGATAACTTGTACCGCCGAGTTGAGCTACTGAGCCCAACCATCGCAATCTCTAATCCCAACCCTACTCTTGACCCTAATCCCTCTCCTACTCCTGCGAGACTTGTACCCGCCATCTTTACTAAACGGAATACACGCAGGAACAAAAATACTCCCTCAGCCCCCCAAACCATCCTAATGGCATTGAGAAACTAACTGCAACTGATGCGTTAGAGGGAGGGTTTCCACCATTAGTACTGCCACTGCTATAAGCGCAGCTATAGGCAATACTGATTTTATTACTGATATCAACATTGCCCTAACAAATAGGTTCAAAATTCCCAACAAAACATGGAGTGCGATAAACAAGGTGAAGCGATTGAACAGGGGAGCACTTCTCCTGCAGGGACTGCCCCAGCTCTAACAGAGGAAAGATCAATTGATCAAAGGGCACTTTAGATGGGACACAAGTAGTGGTTCAGGATATCGCTCTAATTGCACTAGATTTAAGGGCTGAAGTCGCATCACTTAAGGCACTAATTTTAGTCCTTACAAACCAGGTTAAGCTTCTCCAGGAGAGAAATACCTCCACAACACATCACTCCAAGCAGAAACCAGCTGCTCACAAGAACCTAGCACTGCCCCGAACCCCATAGTTCTCTTAACTCATGCTGCTAGCGGACAACCCTTGAACTTTAGCCAATATGAGGCCCAAAGCTCGAGCAAGAGTATATATATGACAAACGTGCCCAAAATTCCATCACATTTAAAAAATGAAGGCAAAGACTCCCTGATCACCATATCTATACACTGGATCCGCTAAGTGAGAGGGTGTAACATCAGTTATTAGGGAGGATATCTTATGGGCTAAAAGATTATCTGACCACTCTTCCCAAACCGACTGCATCGAATTACATTTTGAGGATGGGAATATAGCCCATAATCTTGTAGCTCTAGAGGCAAGATCTTGCTCATATACACCAACCGGTACCCAATTAAAATATAAACCCTTCACCTTACCACAGTCTCAAACCATTACTCGAAGCGGCACTCTATTGGGGTCTGACTCACACTTGCCACTGTCGATTGACTGTTACGCAAAAAGTCTAAGCCATGTATTTCCCCTAAGACACCACTCCAAAAATGTACAAGCAATGGCCACCAAAACCACACACAGACCATCACTGCTAATCTCGAAGAGGGGTTTCCATTATTATGTGAGGTAATCGTAGACTTGTGCTCAAGTTCTGTCATCGATGGGACATACCCTTCGTGTCTATCAGCAGGAGTTCCGGAATCAAAGTTTAGTATGCTATCATGGAATGTAGCTGGAGTGAGGTCCAAGGTGGCACTTGAACACTGGGTTCAATACATAGAGCAATATGACGTATGTATTTTGCAGGAAACCTGGCCCACTACCCCAGTTTTTATTCCTGGGTATGTGACCTTTTGTCACCCAGCACTTACCAAAAAGCAGGGTCGGCCTGCCGGGGAGCTGTTGATCTGGGTCAAAATTGAGCTCCATTGTACTATATGTAAGATCAAAATCAACTGCCCAGATATTTTAGCTATCTATATTAGGGGCAGGAACGGTGTAAGATCTTTTTAATGTCTATGCACGAGGCACCAAGGCGGGCTGTAGGTCATGTACCATTCAAATATTAGAAGACAGTCTTGACGGTAGGGAGTCTGTAGCACCACTAATAATAGCAGGAGACTTAATCGTCACCTATGAACCCTTGAATGTAGAGGACATAACTGACAGTGGCCAGCTCGACGAGTTATGGCATGTCCCCTCGCTTGATTTGCCACCCATTAAAAAATGGACATGCACAGCATTGCAGCTCCACGCACTAACCCTTGAATATGGGCTTAGGACAGTAAATGGACGCACTAAGTCTGATAGGATGGGGGCAAAAACATACAATAGAACAGCTAACATGAGTTTCATTGACTATATTCTACTAGACGTCAAATTTTGGTCTGGGATGACGGACATGGTGGTTGGAACAACTATCGACGGTGGCCACAATTTCCTTTGAGTTCACCATGTCTCCAATTTGGGACACAACCCCCACTGTCTCAAGTATTCCCCTTATAACTAGGGAGATCTGCCCCTCCAATGATAATAGGCGAGTCAAATGGGATCGAGTCGCCACTGATGTAGCGAAACTCAAAAATATCAAGTGTAACCTATTAGACAGCTCCAGGGAGTTGGGCAGTTTGCTTGAACAGCAGGATGGGTCCAATAAGTTCACGGAATGTCACACTGTTTTTTTAAACAATTGGCGTCCTATTTTAGCATGCCCCAACAAGGGCAAGCCTAAATCAGTTAGACCACGCTCCCCCTGGTTTAACCAGGAGTGCAGGATTTTAAGATCCAAACTGGCTGCTGCAATTAGAGCAAATGATTTGCCAGAAACTAGAGTAGCAAGGAAAAATTACAAGGAAGCCCTAGTTAAGGCGAAAAGGGCTTGGGATGAAGATCGATGGCTCCAAATAAGTAATGCTTGTTGAGGAAAGACTCTCAACAGTTTTGGCACCTAGTGATGAGAGGGGAGGCAGGTAGACCGAGGCCACCTACCAACAACATCTCCATAGACACTTGGTACGATCATTTTACTACAGTATATACTGGATCAGGGGACTCGGCTGTTGAAGCTCCTACAATCGACCACAGCAGGCACCAGACCTCTAGGTTGTTTTGGCTAGCCAAGATTACACTTAGTATAAATTCCATAGTAAGGAACAAAGCGCAGAGGCCTGACGGTATCCCTGGCGATGTCTTTTTAAGTGACATTGCCAATAGGTCTAAATACATCTGGGTCGTGGCCAATGGTACTGCTGCAGGGGATCCCATACCGCCCTCATGGAAGGGGACTGAGGTGATCCCAGTATTTAAGAAGGGTGTTTGTTACCATCCAACCAACTACAGGCCAATCAGCCCGATCAATGGTGCCCAGAAAGTCTTCTCCCGTGCACTTCTTACGAAGATCACCACCTGGATGGAGGAGAAAAACATCTTATGCTCCTTCCGTGCAGGGTTTAGAAGGAAGATCAGCACCATTGATCAGGTCTTTAATTTTAGTCTATTGGCCTGGAAAACTGTGCCCATCGAAAGAGGGCGCCTTTATATTGCATTCATTGTTTTGAAATCAACTCTTGACCTCATTCGTAGGTCGAAATTGTGGTATGTCTTGCAGAAGCTGGGCCTCTCTCCAGGAAGGACTGCCCCACCCGCCCGGGAGGAGGAATCGCCATCGTCCACAAATCCTCTGCCTGAGCACACTCCCTGATGACCCCACAGACCTGATGGAACACCTTCATTTCAAGATACTGGTCAGCCCCACCTCCACCATCCGAGGAACCCTCATCTACCGACCACCTGGACCCCGCGGACTTTTCGCCAACTCCATCACAGACATCATCTCCCCGCATGCCATGGCGTCCAACAACTACACCCTACCGGGAGACCTCAACTTCCATCTCGACAACCAACTGGACCCCAGCACCACATCCCTCCTGGACAAACTCCACAACATTGGACTCCACCAGATCATTACCAAACCCATGCACTCAGCAGGACACACACTTGACCCCCTCTTCACAACAGGAAACTCCATCATCTTCAGCCACACCACCAAACTCCCATGGACTGACTATCGATGTGTCCACTTCACCTTCAGAACACCCACCATCCACAGCACCTGCTCCCACAAAGAAACTGGGACAGAATCACCGACGACCAGCTACCCTCATCACTCAGTAACTCCACCTCAACCATCGCGGAAAACGATTACCCCAATACCGCAGCACGAACCCTGCACCAATGGATCTCCAATAGCACCAACACCATAGCCCCACTCGAGAAAAGCAACAACACCCACACCAAAAAAGCTAGATGGTTTACCATCAAACTTTGAGGGTCCAGACGCACTTGCCGCCACCTCGAAAAGGCCTGGCGGAACACCAAATCCACAGATGCCCACAACAACTTCAGAGCCACCTCCAACGCCCACCACCAACTCATCAGAAAAACGAGAAAAAAAGCGATTGAAGACAGAATCTCCACTCATGCACACAACAGCAAAGAACTCTTCAACATCATCAAGGAGTTCGCCCAACCCACTAGCGAGTCCACCGACATCCTTCCCTCACAAGACCTCTGTGACAAACTCAGCACCTTTTTCCACCACAAAATCAAGAGCAGCTACAACAACTTCGACAAAGACAACCGACACACTGAACCCTCACCAACCATCCCTGACACCCTGAAGCCAGCGATCTAAAACTGGGTAGACCTCACCACCGAAGACACACTGAAGACGATGAAGTCAATACACTCCGGGGCCCCCACGGACCCCTGCCCCCACCACATCTTCAAGAGAGCTGCTAACACCATCGCACCCATTCTCTGCCACACCATCAACTGCTCCCTGGCAACCGCCTTGTTCCCCGATGACTGGAAACACGCAGAGATCAACTCCCTCCTGAAGAAGCCCTCGGCAGCCCCACCGACCTCAAAAACTACAGACCCATCTCCCTGCTCCCGTTCGCAGAGAACGTCATCGAGAAAGCCATCAACAGCCAAATTGCAACACTCATCAAAGAGCACATCATCCTCGACTCCTCCCAATCTGGCTTCAGAAAAAACCAATGTACGGAAATTGCCCTCCTCGCCACAACAGACGATATCCGCACCCTCCTGAACAAAGGAGAAACAGCAGCTCTCATCCTGCTCGACCTCTCAGCGTTGTTCTAAACAGTCTCTCACCGCACCCAAATATGCAGACTCCACGACGCAGGGATCCAAGACAAGGCCCTCGACTGGATCTGCTGCTTCTTTTCCGGCAGAACGCAGCGGGTCAGACTCCCCCCTTTCCTCTCGGACCCCACACCAACCACCTGTGGAGTCCCCCAGGGGTCATCCCTCAGCCCTACGCTCTTCAACGTCTACATGGCTCCGCTTGCCCCCATCGTCAGAACCTACGGACTCAACATTGTGTCATACGCAGAGGACACCCAACTCATCCTCTCCCTATCCAAGGAACCCAACACCACCAGACACAACTTTCGAGAAGGCATGGAGCCATCGCCAAATGGATGAAAAACAGCTGCCTACAACTAAACACCAACAAAATGGAAGTACTTCACATGGGCCCCAACCCCGACGCTTGGAACGACACCTGGTGGCCCCCCGCACTCGGAAGCCCGCCCACCCCCACAGACCACGCACGCAACCTGGGAATCATCCTGGACTCAGAGCTCAAAATGGACTGCCAGATCAACTTCAAATGGATCCCCCTCGAACACAGAAAGACTGTAAAGATACAGAAGAAAGCAGCTAAGTTATTGATGAAAGCACTGCCTAGACATGTCACTCTATAGTAATAAGGGTATTGCCCACCTCAGATGGCCAGCTGCCTGAAAGACCATAAGATAAATTCACATTTGCGAGGGTTTTCTCTAATCACTTCCTTCATCCTTTTTAAATTGTAAAAAATTCTCACAATCTTGTTAAAATCAAAAATGCTACAACTATTACCCCTTGTATGATTCCAAACAGCCCTGAAGAAGCCCATGTTTGGGTGAAACACATTGGCTGTGGTTCTACCGAACTCAAAACATCTAAAGATTAAAGAACACTTGAGAATACAAGCTTCTGCGTGGACTCTCCAATTAATTGTACTAGTGTATGAACACAGTGAAACATATAACGTATTGCCTCTCATACACAGAAAGACTGTCACTCACGCCCTGGTAACCAGCAGACTCGACTACAGCCGGAATAAACAAAAACCTCACCCGCAAGCTACAGAACATCGAAAACACCGCCGCAAGACTGGTCCTCAACCTGCCAAGACACTGCCACATCTCTCAGCACCTGTGCACACTCCACTGGCTCCCAATCGAAGCTAGAGTCACCTTCTAGATGCTGAACCATGCTCACAAGGCCCTCCACGACACCGGACCAGCATACCTGAACAGCCGACTCAAATTCCACACACCCCAAAGGACCCTATGATCAGCCCAGCTCTCCTACGCCGCAGTTCCCCGCACCAGAAAGACCAGATCGGGAGTCCGCTCCTTCTCCTTCCTCACGTCCAGAGCCTGGAACCACCTTCCGCTCCACCTCAGACAGACAACATCGCTCCCCATCTTCGCAAGAAACCTCAAAACCTGGCTCTTTAACAGACCCCCTCCTAGATGGACTGGAACCTGAAACCTGCCCCCCCCCCCAGTGCCTTGAGACCCTTACGGGTGAGTAGTCACGCTTAACAAACACCTTGATTGATTGATTAATTAATCCTCGAATTGGTTGTCCGCCTCCATAAAGACAACTACGCAAGGGTTCGCTGGGGAGACCAGGGACAGTTGACAGATCCAATTAGTGTTGACAGTGGAGGTCAGACAGGGTTACGTGTTGGCCCTTACCCTATTCTCATTATTTATCAATGGAGTCGGCCAATATTTATTGGAAGTACCAGCTGAGGCCCCTGTGCTGGGGGTGTCAAAGTAACAACTCTTCTGTTTGCGGACGACACGTTGATAGTGTCTAAAACTCCCAGTGGTCTGCAACTTCTCCTGGAACGCTTCGAGGCCTTTTGCGAACTAAGAGGCCTGGAGGTCAACACTTCGAAAACTAAACTTCTGCTAATGAACCAGCATAAAACATTTAAAGGCAAAATGCTGCTGGGGGGATCCCACTTGAAAGAGTGGCCACTTTTTATTATCTGGGTTTAACTCTGTCTGAGAAACTGGCATGGAAAGATAATATCACGATGCAGAATCTACAGCGGAGGCAGACCATTGGGGCACTGATTAAGGAGCATAGAACCTCCCAAACTAAGCCAATAGCTGCCCCACTCCAGATGTATGACCACAAGGTAGTGGGTTCGGCCTTTTATGGGGCTGAACTCTGGGGCTTTGAAAACATGGAATGTCTTTTAGTTGCAGAGATACATTCTTAAGATCTATATGCTCCCTCCCCCAGACTACCTCACTTCAACCACTGCGCCTAGAGATGGGTAGAAGCTCAATTGTGGACAAAGCTGGGCATCGCCCCTTGCTTTTTTGGCTGCGACTGAAATCAATCCCTGAGCTCTCTCATTATGCTGCAGCACTTGACACAGTTTCCAAGCTTGACCGCTTTAAGAAGATTGGGTGGGTTAAAGAAGGTAGGTCAATACTAAGGGTGGGCGTAGTTCGCGAAGTAGCACTTCGCGAAGCTACGCAAAGTGAAGTTCGCACTACGCGAGCTACGCGTAGCACTTCGCGAACTGCGAAGTAACATGTTCGCACTGTGCAAGATGTTGTTTTCAATGATTGCACAGTGCGGACAAGCAACCGGCACTGTGCAATCATTGAAAATGGCATCTTGCACAGTGCGAGCTGTAGTTTTCTGCTGCTCGAGTAGATTTTTCCTCGAGCTGCAGCTTTCTCAACGCGAACTGGTAGTTTCTCATCGCGAGCGGTCGCGAGCATACGCGACCCCTCGCAATGAGAAACCTGACCTTCTCGCGTTGTGAATCTCGCCGGGAGGTTTATTTTCCATGCTCGCGATCGCGAACAAGGAAAAAGTCTCGCCAGGATGTCATTTTGCTTGCTCGCGGTCGCCAACTTGACGTTGAGGACCGCGAGCAAGCAAAAAATGACCGCAGCACTACGCAACACTACGCTACGCGTGTTCGCACTGTGCTACGTGCAGTTCGTGTAGTGCGAAGTAGCGCGAACTTCGCAAACTACGCGAGCGTAGCGTAGTGCTTCGCCCAGGCCTAGTCAATACTATCAGAGATAGGTTTGAGGAGTTCCTGGGACACCAAAGATTTAGTAGATTGCCAAACACTACTGGAACTAGGTAGTACAGACCTTTGTAGCTCAATAATCTCTGAGCCATCTAACACTAGAATTAATGGATTTTAAATTGCTAAGCACCTTTGAGCAGTATATGGAGCTTATTACCATTCCGCAGGATAGGAAACTCCATATCCAATTTAGATTTAGTTCCCTTCCCGTGATTTCCTTTACTGCAGCTTGGCGGCAGCCCTTGTCTGCATCACAGTATTGCCCGAGTTGTCCTTCAGCGACCACAACAATTAGACTTCTTCTTTGTTTCCCCCCTGTACAGTTCCCCAAGACATAAGTGGCTAGCCCCTGTTTGTAGATTATTGGGAACTCACTGCCGCCAGGAAGCGCTTCGCATTTTAAAAACAGACTGTAGGCCTTCAGGGGCATGTGGAGTTGCAAAGTTCCTTGGGAAAATGTGGATCGTCAGAAGGTATGCACTCAAGACGTATGAGAGTGCATATCGTATTTTGATTAAATCAATTACTATAGGTCCTATAATATCAATTCTATGTTTTAATCTAGGCAAATTGATCAAATTCTGATGGTCGGTGGGCTCCTTTTTACATTGTAATATGGTATATGCTTTTAAAAAAGAAAATATTAGATTTTATCTTTTTAATGTTGTTTTAAAACTTTAGGCAAATGATGTGTAGTATCGAGTGATTGTTTTCTTTCTTTTGATTGTTATCTAATGCTGGATTATTGTATTGTAAGCACTTGCACCTTTATGGTCGCAATGACCGAATAAAGTTTATGATGATAAATGGACAACGTACAAAAGGTACACAAAATATGGTCGTGTTGGATTAGAAAATGTTCCTCAGTCACGGCGCGTTCACTTCACAATTTCAGCAAGATAGTTTCTCCTCACACATTCTCTTGCAGACAATTACAGAAAAAATAAAAGTTTGAGTTAAAAAAAACATGCAAAATATGTGATTGTCAATAATGGGAGCTAACCTAATTTAATCTTGCATAATAAAACAAGCATTTGCAATGCAATCGGTCTCGCATTTGCTAGAGTTTGAGCTATTTGTATTGTAATTGACAATGCCTTTTATTTATGCGTTTTGAAAACCTGCAAGCGGTGTTTAAACGCGCACTTTGTACTTATAGTCCTTTCTTATGAGAAGCGATCCTGGCGGTAACTGTGCCTCCTTTACTACCAGCCTTGCTTCTCATAAGCAAGGACTATTTTACGCACGGGCTGCAGGTTTTTACAACACATGAATAAAAGGCATTCTCATTTACTATGGCAATAACTCAAACTCTCCCAAATGCTAGACCTATTGGATTGCAGTACCACAGGCTCTCACTAGGTGTCCATGTGGTGTTGTAAAGGGACCTCTATTAGCCACATAACATACTGCATCCTTAATGTAATTATAAAGAGAAAGATTGCAGCAGAGCATATGATTCCATTTGATTTTATTGGACGCAAGATTTTTTTATCGCTTGCGTTTAAAAATGCGCCATCTCTGTTTATTTTAATAGTGCATTTTTTTAAACTCAAACAACAAAAATCTCACTTTTAATGAAAACAAATGCAAACATATGTTCCGCTGCAATCTTTCTCTTTATAATTGCATTAAGGGTGTAGTACCTTAGATGGCTAATAGAGGTCATTTTACAACTCCAAAGGAACACCCAGTAATAGCATATAGTACTGTACCCTTTTCCTTCTTTGTGGATTTTCTTTTATTACTTATGATACCGCTTTGTTGACAAAAAATAGGTTATTATTTGCAACACCAATAGCTCAAACTTTCAATAATGTGAGACCTATTGCATTGCAAATGCTTGTTCTTTAATGGCTTTGGCCGAACTTTTGTCTGAGGATTCTTCCTTTCCTGCAACTTAACTTTGCTAGATTGAAGTGTCAACCATATTTAGTAGCAAAAAATATGTTTCAACTAAAAGAGAAAATTTGCCTTTAAAAATGAAATTGTGGTGTCAGAAAATCATCAATAGCATTCATTGGAAGGTTCTGGAGATTGATGACATTTTCTTTGGCTGATTAAACTGGATATGTTAAGAATGTTAAGAGATTAAGTGGAAGACAAATAACCAGTTAAAGTTATATTTCAGGCATCCCAGAGCACAGTTGAACAAGGTGTTATCATCAGTAAATACTTATGACATTATACAATCCCTTGGGCGATCCTTCTGGAATACCCTATGTCATGTTTAAAATCAAACCCTCTTTGGTGGCTCTTGGTTCATTAATTTATTCCACATTTCTTCAAAGGTTGGTAAGATTGCTATGGCAAGACTTATATTGTTTACTATTTAAAAGAAAGGTCCAACTGAATCTCCAAAGTCATACTAGCTTATTTAATTAGTTGAAGAAATTAACTGATGCAAAATTATCAAGGGAGAGTCAGGAAGAATGGTTCAACAGTATATGTGTTAGGTCTTTTGGCAAGGAAGTACTCTTGTCTTCTGAAACCACAATACCTTCTCATGTGCACTGTGCATTATAGAGCTCATTTTCATTGTATTGCTAAGCTTAAGTATCAGTAAAAATTGAACACAATCAAGGCTGACCCAGATATTCTGTTGTTGTTCACTGTCATATCTCCTAGTACCCTGCCAGCAGCTAGTCACGCCTACATTTTTGGGGAAAAGCAAAGATCGTTCACAATGGGAATCCCTACACTATTGTTGGATTTTGTTTGCAAAGGACTCTCTGAAACGCACAGTGCCCTAAGTAACCATTCTTTAGCTTGGAACATATGATGCTGTATGACATTTCGAAGTAGGAACTGTGAGCTTGATTCAAGAGCACCCCCATTGTTAAACTAAATATTTCCATTAGCAACAACATATACTTGGCCCGTTACACCTTCAGAGCAAACATGGAACCATAAAGGATGGATGATCCCTACTGACCATTTGATAAAGTCTGGAACAGGATTTCCGACTGACTACAGCCTCCACAGCCTGAAAGTTGCAATTCTACACCAGCAATGAATAGATATTAGGACTGCTAATATTCTCCAGTCACTGTACCTTCTTCATCATACACATCGTACACACTACTCTCCTTTCTATATACATATATGATTCTCCAATTTTATGATTAATAGTATCTCGCAACCTTTTCTTTTTCATATTTATGTTGCATGGGTTCTGGGTTCCCTCATTATTTGGTTGTCGAGTCTGCTTCCACTACCATCTTCTGGCTTGCGAGGAAGTTGATAGTAAATGTGGTTGGCCTAACACCTGGACCATCACAAGTGAAAGTCTAGGCTCCTTACTCTAGGTCTTACTAGGGCGCTGGGCGTGTATTACAACTTGCATTTACAATATTAAAAGTCTGCCCAACCTGTTCTTTCATGATGCTGCTAACTCTGCAAGACTACTAGGTAAAGCCGCATTCCCAAAATGTTACTTATGTCCCAAAATCAGTCACTGGAACTTGAATGTGAAATGAAAGAGGCCTTGCAAAATTTTGTACTCCAGTCCCACCAATGCTTTTGATATGTATGTCTGACTTGATACACCAGAGAACCTGACATTAGATGCTAAGCAGCAGAAACCTCTGCAATCGATCATCACCTGCCCATGTTCCAACAGCCACAATGATATCAAATGACTCAAACTACGAGGAGGATAACATGCTCCTGATCCTGACAGAGTTTTCCAAATACTCAAAACTTGTCGCTTTATTGGGCTATTACTACATTGGAGAACATGGCAAACACAGTCTTAGTTAGGATACTTAGAGAGGATGACACAACATAAGGTGTGCCACTTCCAAAGGAAGTAATATGCTTTCTTTGTCTATCACCTGCCTCACCCATAAATTCCATATCACCCCTAATTCTCTTCATGGGGCTAACAGCTTTATGCACATGGCCACAAAGCTGTGGCAGATTTCACAGTTGGAAAACAACCCCATTGTCCACCCAATCATTTCCTTCATGTTTATTGATCTGTGCCACATTCAACAACGAGTTGTATTTCTACTGCTATCAGTTTTAACATGTCTAAAACACAACACCATCAGATCTCAGCACTTCATGTCGCCCAATACCATCATGTACCAGAAACCCACATTCAACCTAGCCAGAAAACCTCTTTCACACACAGCAGTACAACATTCACACACAACAGCACCCATAGTGAGTCAAAAGTCCCTACTTTATAGGTGTCCTTCATGTTGGCTTCTGGTAAAGCAATGGGTATGCACTTAGACCAAATGCATAGCAGGAAGGAGAGGCCAGGGATAATAAATTAAAGGTGGGAGTTATGTCTGGACATGTTTTCCACAAATTATAGCAATTCATTTATGGATGTGGCTTCCTCAGCACCAGACAAAATATAAACATGTCATGCGCGCTCTCTCATGCTAGAAAAAAACACTTCCCACAAAGTCTTGTGAGATTTAGCAGCTTGTGCATGAATTAGGAAATCCTGGTGACCATCTTGGAATGGAATATACTGTGCCCTAAAAGTTCTCAATGCTTCGAATTGAGAATCTGAAGAGGAGCACTCCTGCAAGAGTTGGGGATCTTTCTCCGCTGCCTCGACAAGACATCAAGGTGGCATCACTCTACAGCTAAGTGTCCGACTCCATAACTTTCTTTGATCATTTGTTCCCCTTTGCTTGGTGAGCCCTGTGATGTAAGATGGGCTCACCGAGATAGCTGTAAGGATTTTTTTTTTTTTTATTATTGCCCATTTTGAATTCAAGATACTTGTACCCAGATTGGGGCTGCCGTCAGACAATTATAGACGGTCAACTTAACCAGACTCTATGGTGTGGTAAATGTGGTGTGGACACTGAAGATAACCTTTGCCATGAAAAACCTGAGAGTACAAAAGTGACGGAAAGCTTCTACCCAGGATTTACTTTTGTGAGATAATCTCAATAATATTGTGTCTGTTTTTATGTTGAAGCTATCATGGTGTGATGTTGTTTAGACCAATGCCTTGTCTAGTAATTGATACTGCGGGCAAATTGCAAAAACCTCATATTAATCTGTGATCCACATATTTGGGTAGGCCTACAAACCCAAGTCCCGGTGGATATTACGTTGTGTTTGATGCTGCAAGAAGCCATGCTCTCCTTTGATGATTTTCTAACCATGATGGAGATTCAGGAAGCGTAAGCGAAATTGGAAATCCAGAGTGATTTGTGGCTCCTGCCCTACAATTACCCCTTGTGAGTCGTCTATCTGAGGGAGAAGGGACAGTCAAGGTTTGTGTAAGTTGTTTACCTAAGGGTGGAGGGGTGGGAAATGCTGAGAAAAATTAATGTCCACACAATTAAAGGTTCTTCTTTCTTCCTCAAAACAGATATCAGTCAGGCCAATTAACAAAACCCTAACTCCGAACTAGAGCAGGGTCTCAGTCTCTGAGCTATCGTAGCACATCAGGTAAGAGCCGAGTTACCTAGTGTTAAGCAAGGATAGAAGGTGAAGAAAAACCCCCAAGGTAACCCAAGTGAAGCTAACTGTTTTCTCTTCCAGAGAGAGGTGCAACCTGTTTCTTAGTTTTTATTTTAATCTTTTATTGTATTATTTGGTCTAGGCCTCCTTTCTTTGGGCTCAAACAATCACCTCTGTGGTTAATAATCTGGCGGGGTTGCTTGGGGGATGTTTTTTTTTTTTTTTTGCAGTGTTTTATATAGCGTGAACTTGACCCGAATCCAATCGGGTATCAGAGCGCTTTACATAGCCTCCATAATGCCTCTGCTATCATACCAGACAGAATGGGTGCTGATTCCTATGAACTTCAAGACGTGTTTCCTGACATCATGAATCACAGTGCTGCCTGGGCCACACCAATGCACAAACCATCAGTTGTGCAGAGACTGCCTCTTGGCACATAGCAATACTATCCATGGATAAAGAGGAGTTAGTTTTCTTACACATTCTGACACCTGTGAACTGGATGATGAGGTATTAAAGTACATAACTAGCAGTATGAAATGAGGCAAGCACAGTCACATGAAAGACTTCCTTTTCCCAGAACACCATATCTGAGGTCAACGCACACATCATTACATGCTCTCTTTGTGTGAAAACCATGCATTCGCCAAGGTGGCCCCATCAGCAGGAGAAAAGCAATATTCACTAGAGAACTGCTACACCCATAACAAATACAGCACCTCCCTCACCTCCATGGCCCTTTACTTAGTCAGTCCTGAATCAACGGCTATCGCAAAACGATGATGCCATACACAACAATCCCACATGGCCCCTCAGGGTTCAGCCATAAAGCTCATTGCCTTCTGATGGCCCGTCAAAATTGCTGTGGCACAATGACTGTCTGTAACTTAAGGATGGTTTTGTGCACAGCCTACTTGCATGTGTATGCATGCAGTTGTGAATTATAATGGCCCTGAACTCTATGGTGACACAAAATGTCATAAATTGAACTGCTTGTAACCAGTTCAACCACTTCCTGATCACATTTTTTAATAAATGAAGAGATGCCGAGCCTCCCAAGACCTCGAAATGTGCCCAGGTTTCCACAAGGCCAATGGGGAACTTAAAAATATTGCCTTAGCTTAAGTGTAGCACCATCAGCCATGTCTTTACTCAATGCTAAAACAATGCTTACATTTTTAGAGATTGCAATCACATTTTGATATAAATATGAAAGTAAAATAAAATATTTATCCAAATGTGTAGAGAGTCTAAAACATTAGTTAGACTAGTCTTTGCTTATAGTTTCACCAGCCAAAAGAAACTGGATTATTTAGAATAATGTAGGAGAATAAATAAATTGAAAGGGAAGAATAATAACTTGTGTTAATGAAAAGTATGCAAGTAGTAGGAGATGGTGGATCTCCAGGATAATGAGAAATAAATAGAAGGATATGATCATATGAAAGAATTTAGGAATTTAGGAATATAAAAAGTTTAAATAAATACAGGTATTAACTCAACAGTCCTACCTACCTGTCAGAGGCAGGGTGGTTTTGGAGGTTGGGGAAAGAGAGGTGGACGATTTCTTAGCTGAAATAGGTATTGATGCATTGTCCAGTTTAACTTCTATATTCAAACATAATGACAAGGTCCTCCAATGGGCCATGGGGTCCCCTGTAGAACACCTGGTTGAGGTATACTCTGAAAACAGAGACCAAATAGGAAACAACTGTACAGAATGGGACAAGGCTACTAAATACCACACATACCTATGGCCCCAAGAGCCTGGCAGTTCTCCCATTCAGAAGAGACTCAGAGGCAGACCGCAAGGCAGCATAAAGAAAAGCCATTCACAAAAACAAGTAGTAGATGAACAAGCCCAGAAGAGGCCAAGAGGGATAACACAGAAATGGCCAAACCCAAAGGGTCCTAATGATAATAAAGCAGAAGAAGGGACATTGGGAGAAAACAAATGCCGTCCTCAGTTGATCTGCATCAAGATAGCTAAGTGTCATAAAAACAACACAACTGTCTACTTTGCATATCCCATTTCAGATACAGGCGATGATATCTATGACTGGGCCACATGTACTCCAGATGAGTGAAGCCAAACACAAGAAGACCCCATTCCAGGCAGTGTTGTAAATTTGTAGATGGGTTTCCACAGTAGATTAGGACACAGGATTGAGACACACAGGTGCAGTAGTGGTCAAAGAAATTTTGCATGACTCTTCAGATATATTGCTGATACCAGACCAGATAACGTTGTCACCTTATTACTGAACTCAGGTTGCTGAACTAGTAGTTTTAGTGCCAGCATGTAAACAAGGGGAAGGGGAAGCAATAACCATATACTTTTATTTAGGCCATGTCACTGCAATAGCGCAAAATGGTCCCTTAATAACACACATACTATAGTTTTGTTAGCTAGTAAAACATTGCCACCTTCAGGCCCATTGGATGCACAAAGACAGTAACAGGTTTAATATATATAAAGATACCCAAGCATTGCTATTTATTAGTCCTAAATCAGCTACATTTCCCTTGGGACTCTGCTAGAAACAACATGTCTCTCTAATACGCCAGGATTGGTTTGTTTGCAACTTAGAAGAGATGACCACAATGTAGAAATACACCTGTACTGTGTGCCAGCAGGGTTCATTAAACCCCACCTTTAAAGTAACAGTGTCTACAGTACTTGACATTGAGAGCCCTCCACTGCGATTAGGGCCAACTCTAGGGTGGTGCGACCGGTGCCACCACACTGGATGCTGGATTCAGGTGGGGGGCGCAGTTTCCAAGTATATTGTGGTTTCAAAAGCATTTGCTAACATTCATTGCCTCAGGCAAATCACAAAGTATATACAAAGTGCATACAATGTAGATAGGTTTGCGGGTTACTGTTTCTTGTTAGCAGGATCCTCTTTGTTGCTTGCAGTTTTATACGTTAAACTCCTAATATATAGCAGTGATCTATTAACTGTCATCAAGGGGCTGTAGAGATTCTATAAGACATGGAGATTTATACTTTTTGTTCAGTCTTTTATTTTTCTAAATCTTGCAAAAAAGTAGAAATACTTTTTTATTAATAAAAAGAGCTCCCTACAGTTCTTTGTGTGACAGTTCTTTTTGTGACAGTTCAAACGCTGAGTTTGTACTTCTCTAGATCAAGCGCTCTTAAACTATACTGCCTATCAGTATGGATGACATGTAACTCTACATCTTGTAGTTGTCTGTCTTATGAAACATTTCTTATACATTTCTTTACACATGTGACTGATTGTCTTTATGTAATGTGGGTGTGGTTTGGAGTATTTTGACACCCTACCCTGGTATGAGTGGCACTTCAGAATTAATTAAATGCACCTGAGAGAGAGTGTTTATGGAGACTTAAGGGGCATTGTTAAGGGTTGGTAGTGAGGGAATCAGTGGCAGAGGTGGTCATTGGGGAGCGACAACAAACATTTTCCCACCGGGTGCCACCAGTGATAAAGTAGGAACTCATGTCCATTGTGATGCCAAGTTTGCTGCTAATTTTATGGTCTGTGAGGTAATGCTCTAGTGGGGCATTCCTGAGGAAGCCAGATTTGATTTTGTCTCACACATTTCTTTCAATAATATCTTCTCCCACCTCACCACTTTGTTAGGAATGATACACTCTTGTTAGCTTACCAGTCCCAAAGTAACAACATCTTTGTGTGCTTAAATGGCTTCTTAAAACACACAATACGTAAACTGTGTGTAACGTTGGAAAAGAAATGGTTGTACTGTCTCCCATTTTCACTGCTCACCTCAAGAAACACTTCAGGTCAGACTACCAATTGATCCTACATCAGATAGTGACAGAGAGAATGATGAACATCATTGTGCTACTAACTAGACATAGGTGACAGACTGAGAGTACACCTGAAATAGTACAAACCTAAATGTATGTTTATTTGTCTCATGTAACACAAGTGTCAAAGTTCGTCTCTAAACAGGGTGCACTGTAACTGCCATGCGCGTCAAAGCCCCTCCTGATGACACCCCTCCAGTTCATGACTTACAGGCAACCTTGCCATTGGAAACTCTAATTTGCATTAGAAACTGTTTCACCAGTAGAGAGATTCTGACAGCACAGTTGCCTGCAGTTAAAAATTTGCAGCTACAAGCGATGGTTTTCTTTCTCGCTCCAACATCTGCCTGACCCTAGCTGTGCCATCCATCCCTTTGGACACCAAGCAGGAAAAAGAGGGGGTAGAACAGGAGAAGCAACCAGAGTAAAGCCTCCCTCCACCGCTTCAACAAGAGACATTTATTTTAATTTATGTGCTTTAATTTTATTTTTTCCCTTCTCAGTACACTAATACTGATGCTTTTTAGCCCTTGTCTGTTTCTATTATACACATGCACAAACAGCTGATAATGATACTGACCATGATCCTCTCTACACTGCTTTGTTTTGATGATCTGTGGTACCAGGTACCAGCACATGCATAGTATAGGCAACTCCACAGCTAATACCAGTTTTTATGTATCCTCCCTTATTCTCCATGTTGCTGCAGTAGATAAATTGCATTACCCTTAAGAGGTATTCCAAAGCTTTTACTCACTGTTTTTGCACCTTTTTTATGTAGAATAAAAGCACAGCTGCAACCAACATATCTTAGCCCCATTACTGCGAAAGTTAAAACAACAAGATTTGATACCATCGCTGAAGTACTACTGACCTTGATAGATAGACTAGAGAAAAGATATCAAGAATGAAGGAAACAGGTCATAAGAGAGATTGGCCAAAGTGGGGAAAAAAAGGGATAGTAGACCAGGGCATTTTAGGGGTAACTCAACCATCATCTGAATGTAGAACAGGATCAGTATTTGCCAATAGTAAATGGCATACCGGTGTCACATTCATATGTAGAGTTGTATCAAGGTAGAATGGCAGGGACAATTAGCCCTTTAAGATTTGGTAACATTATAGGACAGTTTCAGCTAATATGGAAAGTAAACATATAGAGATATACATGAACAGGAACTAAAACACACACTCTAGAATAGCAGTGAAATTAACTCAGTTTTCTCTTTGTTTCAGAGGAAATAGGACAGTAGAGGTGAAGTAACCTCAACTGCAACACCACTGTGGACGATGCCGACGTGCAGCGGGGCACCGCCAGCCTGATGGACCACTTTTGTCAGTACGGGACCCAGCTCCACATGCACCTGACCCTGAATTGGAATGGCCTCTGTGACTGTATACCCACCCTCTTGGTGATACCAGCAGTTGACTTCTCTGATTTGTATGACCATCCCATGCACTGTCTAAGAGACTTTGTTTCACCATCAGCGGAAGAAAAAACAAGCTGCAGAATACTATGGCACCGCGGTTTCAGAAAATGGTCCCACAGGAACACAGACTATTCAATGACACATGTGTTCATAAGAAGCGTGGTGGCAGTCATTAGGGCTGGCCACCGGAAGGTTGACCCGGGGGGAAGCGGAGACGGTCTGGCTAGGCCCAGATGCGGTTTGCAAACCCCATGTGAGATCCCCCGCACTTGATTTTGAAGCAGAACCAGAGTAAAGTTGATAACGACAGCCATGAGGGGGGTGTGTGCAAGAGGACAATGGTACATTGGCTAAGGCCATTCAGACATTGCATGATCTAAACAAAAAGATGGTTGAAGAGGGGGGTGCTCCGGATGAGTGCTTCGAAGGCTGGTTCGATTGGGTGCCGTCCTGGATGTCGGGGTTGTTCTAGGCCTTGTTGCCTCTAATTGTTGCATTGCTCTTCATGTGCCTTGTATTTCAGGTGATACTAGCCTGTTGCAAAAAGATGACAGCTAGCGTGGGAGGAGCATTCTTGGTCAAGAAAAGCAATGCAGATGTCTTAGAACAGAGTGTAATATATGAGGAGATTCCCTTTTGAGGATGGGAGATTAGGAGAAGATGTAGTTGAAGAATCAACTAGAGGGGGGAATGAAATAGGGAAAAATAGGATACATTTTGTCCAAACAAACACAGAGTTTAGGCCTGCAACCTCTATGCAGAAGTTCCAAGTTAAAAGCAGCTTTAGGCCTAAGTAGAAATACAGGCACAGGCCTCTGCACGAGAAATAGGTCAGAAAATAGCATGTTGCAAAAGACAATGGGGCAGATTTACAAGCCCCTTGCGCCACTTTTCCCATGTTAAAAGTGACGCAAAAGTGGAGCAGGGGGCTTGTAAATCTGCCCCAATGAGTTTAGTTGAACTTATTAGGTCACAGAGTTTGTTGAAAGGTCAGGAAATTGCCTGCTGTCACAAAGATAAGCTACTGCATGAAACGTAGATCATATCTTCTTCCAGACTCGGGAAACCAGAAGTGCTTTAAACGTTGAAACTACAAAAACCACAAGCCCATCTGCTAGAGAGACTGATCTAGAAGGTGTCAATCATGTCTTTTGCAATTGTGTTACTAATGCATGCACACATAGATTAAGCACGCACACAGGAAGGACTGGCCCGGGTGCAAGCCTTGCCACTACTCATAAGCCGCTTCAGTTGAAAACGACATGTCACACTTACACGATGATAGGCATGATGGATGAAAACACAGGTCAGAGGTCAGATAAGCGTAGCCAAGAAGCATTAGGCAAAAATATAACCACTTGCTTCACAGGAAATCAGATGTGTGTAAAAAGTCTGACAATAGGAAAACTACCGAGGGGGTTTCCGCCAATATGACATGCGAGGGCCATGTGGCCCATATCTATATGTGTTTTGTGTTCAGGAAATTGTTGGAACTCCTGATTTTAATCTACTCATTTGTGACGTACATCCTATGCTTGTAACTTTTTTCTCTTGTGGTTTGGAGGAATAAATACAGCTGATTCTAAGTTGGGGCATAGACATCGAGTTGTATCTCCCTTGAGGTGAACTGATCTCTCCTGTAGTGACTGATCCTCACTACAGTATTGTAATAAACCCATTTTGTATTGTTAACTTGTCATTCTTGGTGTTTCTTTAATAGATATATTTTCCTCTAACATGGTAATAAACATTTTCTACTTCTAATTCAGCATGAGCGCAGATTTCTTTCTCTCCAACTTTTGTGACACTGACCAAAGTTTACCCACTATCTCCGACGGCCATACATGTCACCTGCTCTCAAGTAGAGGTGGCCGGAATTTGCGAATTTCACTTTTGCAAACTATCGCGAAAATGTTAAAAATCTCCGCAAACACGTGGAAATATCGTGAAGACGTTCGCGGTATTTTCTGCGTGATCACGGCTCGCCAACTTACCCATGCGGTTGCTCATGGGCGCGAGATCTTAATCATCTCATACTCTTGCGGTGCATGATCGCGAGAAGAAAGACGTGATCGCGCGACGAATGACATGATCGCATGACAAATGACGTTAATGCGGGCACGAACTGTCGCGAGACAGTGCAAATGGCTACCAACAATCCAACATCTCGTGGAGAATGCGAACGGATCAGGAAAACTTGCCGGCGAACGCGGGAAATCAGGTAAGGCGATCGCGCACACGCGAGAATGTATTTTTTTACAGCGCGAGCAAGAAAAAAAATTCCGGTAAGATGCGGATTGCGGAAATTTTGACATTTTCACGCTCTCCGTGGAACGCGAAAATGTCAAATTATCGCAATTTCCGCGATCGGAATGGAATTTTAGTCCAGGCCTACTCTCAAGGCAGACGCACACACCATTTCAAGCCAATGGCCATGAAGAATATCTAAATGGTGGGGGCACGGGGGGGGGGAGCAATTGCAGTCAAGAATACATAACTCAACACTTCGGAAAAGGGGAAAAAAAGAAACACTTTAGAAATGTGATTTCTTCATTGATTTGAATTTAATTTCAGAGGGTTTTAAGCAGAAACCAGCTAAATGAAAGTCTATTTTTTTCCCTCGAAACATTGGAGGTCTCCCACCTACGTCTTTGATGTGCATGTATTCTGTCCCCAACACACGCACCTATGAATGTGTCCACAACGGTATACACGGATACACATTACATTTCTGTGTCACATGCGTTAGACACTGACACATTCTGTACCTGTACATGACAAGCGTCAATCACGAAAACATACACCTGCGAGTCACCAGGGTCACACAATAGTACATATCACATGTATGCTTTACCTCTGTTAAATGCATATGCAGATTGAAGCTATCCTTGAATACGTGCCTCATTTTTAGGTAAGAATGCATGATTTATACAATATGTGTGTCACCAATGTCAAACACCTGTGTTACTTTAATTTTTTTTTATCTACGTTCGGGACAGTGATTGACAAAAAAAACAGAACATATCCTCATTAAAAACAGCAAAAGAAACACACATATGATAAAAATTCAAAGTAAGTCAGCGTGGCTGTTTGAAGACGGAGCTTGTTTCAAGATGAGACTCGGAGAGGCTGCACCTCGCGCCTATCGCTATGCCCAGATGCTGCACAAGGACGTGCTGAGATTCAGCCCGGACAGTGAAATGTCAACACAGGCTGCCTGGTCAAAGGGTCCCCGGAAAACTGCCCGTCTTCAGCCACAAATCAACTTCACGGCAACCCTTCACCTCAGGAGACGCAGGATGGCATTTGGACCAAAAACTTTCCGCTCCCGGTAGCAGCTTTTGTTCATGTTTGACTGTTTATCGGCATTTCTGAGGAAGGTCTCATGACGTGCTAAGTTATGCATCTACATTAGCACTCTTCCGGTCGTCCTTTATACAGGGAAACTGGTTGGGGCTACACCGTGCAGCAGCTGCTAGCCCGGCGCTGCTTTCCAGACAAGGGGCGTGAATGCATACTCCACATGTACTGCTACAGGGTGCGCGTGGCTGTTCCTCCCCGAGCCAATACTCCGTGGGCATCAACTTCGGAGAAAAGGTGGGACATGGAGCAACTGTTAGCCATTTGCAGGCTACCATTTTTTAATGACAGAAACAAAAGCCAATCCTAAGCAAAGGAGGAGTCAGACCCCACAAAGCACATGCAACAGATCGCCTATATCACAAGCGCTGTTTAGGCTCGACCTAAAAAGGTTAAGCTTCGGCCTCTCTTGTTTCTCTGTCATTCCTCAACCAGTGTGGAGGTTTTTTTATACAAATTTAGGAAGCAGTGGCGTGGTATCCAGAAAGGAGAAGAGGTTTCTCCCTCCTCCCTCTTACATCTACTTTTGTCACTACCTTCCATTGCCCTTGACAGTGACAACAAGAGTCTGGGAAATGCAACATGCCCAATACTTGGATATATGTCATTTATTGACCGCAGGAGCTAATGAAGGTGTAAGCGAGAAACCCCTTTACAACACTAGCATGACATTTTCATTATTGTATACCACTCTTATAAGGACTAATGTTCTGATATCACATATGGCACATTAAATACCCATTCCCTCTGGGAATTGTCAGTATAGCATACTGTGGCAGGCTATGTTCCCCAATATGTTTTTGTATAAAGCAACAAGCAAAATGCCCAACATGCAATGTATAACTTATTTATATTATTAGGGGGTGCACTCCTTTTTAACTCACTTTTTTGTTTTTTTTCCTAAGGTGCTGCAGCAAAGCAAGAGCTGTCAACACTTGCTGTGTAAAAGGATTGGTTTGTAACAAGTACTGTGACTTGAGTATGCTGTGCACAATACACTTGATGCTAACACCACAATGTAAACATTCAATATTCAAACTTATTTGCTTTTATTCTGTTTTTCTGAACAATTTTTAAACTCATAAATCAACACAAATGTACATTTCATTTAGTCAGTACCATTTGTACATAAATTCACATTATGTGCATAATATACACGTATTTGAAAAAACAATATACTGTTTACAAGATCATGCAAATTTCAGTAACTATGCCCAATGCATTTTGGGACATAGAGAGTCCCTTCCTCAGGGGCAAGTCTGGAAATGAAACATAAACCATAATGTAATTACATTCAATGGATGTCCAATTTAGCCCAAATTCACATTTAAACACTTTGTTATTTACAAAGTAGGTCACTTGCTGACCAGTGGTTATTATTTATTCTCCTGTTGTGCCTCGTGTATTGTGCGCAGCATACTCAAGTCACAGTACTTGTTACAAACCAACATGCAATGTATACATATTACCTTGGGCATACATTTGTAAAATCTCTCGTGATAAATTAAGAGGCTAGTGAGGTTTTGGGTGCTCACTGATGTAAACGCATCCCTTCGTAGAATTTTAAAGGCACCACTAGGTATATTTAAGAAATAATTAAGTGAAAAAAGATCTTCCCATAAACTTAATCGGAGTGGGAACTGACAACTATAATTTGCTTGAGATAAACATTAAGCCAACCTGGCAACCCTTCTTACTCGTGTATACTGTTGTTGGATTGCAGTCTGTCACGTGCTCTATATTAAGATGCTGGTGGACTGGTTATTCAGGTGCATTCTTTATTCACACACTTCACTACCCGGCCCTGAGCCATTATTGCCAGTCACTGCTTTATCTGCGCTGCCTCCAAGGTGAACATTGCTTTAATGGCCCCACTGTTCTTCATACCTGCTAAACCTTCTCAAGCTATTAACTCTCGGTTCTCACAACGCGATTATGAAACTATCCAATGTCGGGGTGTATCCGACAATAGTAAATAATAATGCACATGTTGTGTATTAGGCCATGTGACTGAAGCCACCATATGAAGATGATTCAAAATCCATAAACAACGCCCTGACTGCAATCGTAACAAGCAGGAACAGACGTCTTTCTTTACCCGCAATGGACCTACAAATTAAAAACTTTCTCCCATCCATTTTCTATTACAACTGTGGAAAATAACTGCCAGCTTTGTTGTGTGTTGTTTCTTTGTTGTTGAACATTGCTATTTAGAATTCACAAAGTGACCACTTGCCATGCTCAATTCTCCTCAATTCCATAGACGTCATAAAGGGGTCAACAGCGACCCTTGGTTTTCCCCTTGCGACCCCTGGCACTGTCTCTGCAATTTGTGGCTTCAGAAGTGGCAAAAAATCTGTGCCAGGAACACAGTTGCTGCTTGTCATTATGGACGTCATTTGAGGCGCCACTCTCTTTGCTTTCTCTCAATATTTTTTATTACAGTAATAGTGATTATGTTTCAGCATTCACTATTAGTAATTCACTATTAGTGTAAATTGAGTGCAATTAGCTGGAATATGACCTACCCTGGCAACTAAGGTAAGTTACAAATATGTTTTTAAATGTATGTTGTGTGCGTGCTTGCGTGAGTATTTACGTGAGAGAGTGTCTGTGTGAGTGTGAATGTGGGTGTATGCATGTGTGTGTGTGTGAAATTGAAGGTCAAAGGTCATGTGATGTCACTTCTGCTACCCTCACATTTTGGTGCATTTACATTCATGTTCAATATACCAGAACTTAGAAGATATGGCATTTGCTGTTTTTGCACAGTGACATGTCTGTACGTTTCCTTTGCAGCAGGCGAGGCTAGGGGAACATGATTCACATATTTGAGTTATTCGAGTGTAAATATGATTTGGCTCACACTTGCACTTGGTTCAAGTGGAATAATGTACTCTATCAAAGGCTCGTGCAAACCAGCAATAACAGAGTTCAGGGAATTTGATACCTCAGCCCAAACTTCCTGCTTTGGACAGTTTCCCAGGAATCATAGAAATGGAAGAGTGCAATTGCTCTGGTTATTTTTAGACTGCAATGCTCCTCCGTCATTCAAGGGGTGGCTGTGCAGCACTAAGAAACAGCTGAGATGGAATTTCAGTCTGGTTATACATATTGAAGCACTGCTAATTTAATAAGAACATAAGAACTAGTTGGAACTAGCAGGCAGCACACAGAAAAGTTTGACACAGAAGATAGTTAGTAGCTTAAGCATGGACATCATTTAGGGGTGCAGCTCCGACCTCTGGTTTGCTCCCTGCAACAACTTGCACTGTCCTGCAACCCATGAGCTCAGGCTGCAAAGCGCAACAAGAGGAACAGAGGAAGCGGGGAATTTCTTCTCATTAACGGGCTGCTGCATCTGGGCACACCTAATGGTTGCATATTGCAACTGTTTCAATTTGTTCCATGAGCCAAAGGGTTTAATTAAAGAGTTGCCTAGCAACATATATTTCAAGTCTTCTCACGTCCGAAATGTAACCAGGCAGGAACATACTTCACCTGCAGGCTCTAGGAGGACTGGGCAGCATTGATACATAGTTGCCAAGGATGCTATCAGTAGTCTGTGCCTGTTTTCATGTGCTGCTGGGCCCCTGCACTTTGGGAATCTATGGAGTGCTCATGGATGTGGGTCCTGGTCTGTCTGAAACCACAGTAGGCTAATGTGAAGTCCTTTGTGTGTGAACTGAGGCAGTGTCTCTAAAGTGCAAGTGTAACAGGTGGCAATTCAGCCCAACTTATCAAGTCAGGATGGCCCATCCTGCCAACACCCAGACCCTCTATTGTCTGGGTGTCTAGGAGTGATATTCAAAGGGAAACTACACATAATATTGTGACCCAGTAACAGGTCGCAGGCACCAAATGGTTTGGGTACGAAAATGGCTACCTTCTAAAAGTGGTATTTTCAGAATTGTGACTTGAAATTTGACATTACCATTAAAGAGAGTTTAAAATTACAATTCCTCAGACACCAAACATGACAATCCTACTTGAGCCAAACAAAAGTTCTCACTTAAAAAACCTAATAAGGTGACCTTATATTAGTTTATGGGAGAGGTAGGCCTCACAGTGGTGAAAAACGACTTGTGAGTTTTTCTCTACCAGCACATATAAAACATAAAACTACATGACCAACCTTTACATACAATGCACCCTGCCCAAAAGGCCATTTTGGGCCTACCCTAGGGGTCACTTATATGTATAAGAAAGGGAGTTTTAGGCTTGGCAACAGATTTATTTTGCCAAGTTGAATTGACAGCTTAAAACTGCATACCATGGCAGCCTTGAGACATGTTTAGAAAGGCTACTTAAGGGGGGGCGTGGCTTGGACGCCGAGGGAAGATGGCGGATCTCCGTTAGCTCCGCTCGGACGCGGTGCTATGTAGCTGTGTGGAAGGCTTCCCAGCGAGCTACGGGTACTGTCTCCAGAAGATCTTACCAGTGGAACATGGCGTGATTCTGAATTGCTCCTCGTTGGCTGTTTTTACCACTCCTATCCCTCGGAGACGTGGCGGTTTGATTTCCTGAGGTAATGCCCGACGGCGGCCATTTTGTATCGCGGCGCCGGTATTCTATTCCTGAAGCACCGCGCACACATTTCCTGGATCCAGTCATGCTTTGATGCTTTACTGCTTCATTTCTCTTCGAGAGGGAGTCTGTTCCAAGTTCAACAGTCGCCAGTAGCTCCTGGCCATGCTTGTTCTATACCGTTTCTTTCTCCGGAGAAGGTTTCATAATTTTGTCTTTCCTTCAGAGGAGCCGTGATTAACCCCTATGTTCCGGTATCTTCAGAGCCACAGGCTGGATGCATTGAAGCTTTGTGTATCTTTTTCTTTTTGTTCTAAGGTGATGCTGTAGTGGCTTTATGAGTATCTTCGTCAAACCTTACAGCGTATGAGAGAATTCCGTGTACTTTTTCCCGCCAAAAAAGCATCTCGTCAAATTGCCAAGATGTCTAATGATTCCCATCCTCCAAGTAAACCGTCTTCTTCTGGTGCAAAGCCTAAAAGGCTGAAGAATGACCCGCCTTCGCCTATTCTTTCATCGCAAAGCCCAGTCTTGGATAACATACTAGAGGAAGTGCGTGGTCTCCAGCCCTTCATGGCCGCCACAAACGAAAAATTGCAACAAATAGAGGACCGATGGATTGTCATGGAAGGTAGGGTGACTGAGTTAGAACAACGCGTCAGTGACGTTCAAGATGTTGCCACAAAAATTCCGTTATTGGAACAAGAGATTCACAAACTGAAGCTCCATACTGAGGACCTGGAGAATCGTAATCGAAGGAATAACCTCCGTCTTTTTGGCTTGCCAGAGAATATTGAGGGTCCTGATATGTTGCTTTTCCTTCAAAAATTCCTTCATGACCTCTTGGGCCTTCAGTCATCTACACCTTTGAATATACAGAGAGCTCACCGCTTAGGTCGCCTTCAACCGAATTCCTCCAAACCTCGTGGTATTATCATGCTGTTTCTGGAGTTCACAGAACTCATGACTGTTCTTAAAGCAGCTAAACTCAAACGTCACCTATCGTGGTCTGGACACAATATCTTTATCTCTCAAGATGTCTCCAATGCGACCAATGCTCGTCGCAAAGAATTTCTTACTTTGCGTCCACAAATGAGGCTCTTGAACGTCCAGTATGGCATTCTTCATCCCTCCATCTGCAAGATCACCCACGACGGCCAGACACGATCCTTTGATGACCCGGGGAAACTGAAACTGTTTCTCAATAACATCTCCTCTCGGAATATGGACACAAATCATTGAGCGCTTCTTTTTTGCTGCTTCAGTGTAGTGCTCTTAACAGCTATTATCAGCTTTTTTCTGGTTACCTTAGATTCCTCTTTTACATAGCTTTCCATATGCTTTAATGCTTATTGCTTATTGTACGTTTGTTAATCACGTTTCTTCCTCTTTGTTACTGTTTATTCCTGTTCAAATTCTTTCTTCTCCTTCTCATATCTTGCTCCCTTTTTATGAATACCTATGTTATGTCCTGCTTCCAATTGTATCCATGTGATTTACACCGTTGTCTTCTCTCCGGTCTCATCACGCTCCAATTTTACTTTTCTATTGTTGTCTTTCAGGTCTGGACTCTTTTCCTTGACCTGTTTTCCTTCTCTGCTTTCCTATGCTTTCTACGTCTGCTCACCTTCTTTCCCTCCCCTGCTCTTTCGCGCTCTTTCTTATTTCAGTCTTCCTCTGGTCGGTGCGTCACTCTCTTCCTCTTTCGAGATTTTCCATGTTTCCTCTTTGCTCTTTTCCCTTCATTTCTTCATGATTATGGTGCTTTTGGACTTCTTTTTATTTATTACTTTGTCAAAGGCTTGTTGATTCTTCTTGGTAAGGTGGTTTTATGTTTTGTTGTTCCCTTGTGTAACCCTTATGCGCATTTTGTCTTCCAGTGTCGTTGTGTCTCCGAAGTATTTCCACACCATGTGTATCACATTCCCCTGACCCTCGCGTATGTGTAATTTTGTTACGTGGAACGTTCGTGGTCTTGGAAATCCTGTTAAAAGACAAAAGGTAATTTCTCATTTATCTAAACTTAATTCCCAAATTTCCTTTCTTCAAGAAACTCACTGCAATGACGTCGAGTCACTGAAATTAAAAAGGCAATGGGTAGGCCAAGTTGTTTTTTCCCCTGCTGTTGACAAGAAGGGGGGGGTTGCCATATTGTTTCACAAAACTTTATCTGTGCAAATTATTTCCTCTCAAAATGATGACGCAGGTCGATGGGTAATGGCCAAGGTTGTTGTACACAATAAAACGTTAATCTTGTTAAACATTTATGGCCCTGTGAAACCAGATCCAAAATTTTGGAATGATATCAAAATTCTCCTCTCCACAGCTGATTGTCCCAATATTATTGTAGCAGGCGACTTTAATCAATGGTTGGATCCCTTCTCGGATCGCTTATCTAAGTACAAATTTCAACCGGATAAGACCTATAAATCCTTTCAATCGGCCATTGCCTCTCGCCCATTGTATGATGTTTGGAGAACCTGTAACCCTGATTTGTTGGAGTATACGTTCTTTTCTAATGTACATCAAACCCGATCCAGAATTGATTATATCTTGGTTAGCAAATCCCTTCTTCCATGTATCCAAAAATCTGAAATTGGCTCTATCTTTATCTCAGATCATGCCCCTGTCTATGCTGTGTTCGACCTTTCACTCACCTCCACCAAATATAATCGCTGGAAGTTTAACACTCACCTACTTTCTGATACGGCTTATATTAAAGAAGCCACCTCCTTTATTAATGAATTTTTCACCTTTAACAACCCATCAGACACTTCCACTTCTAACAACTGGGATGCTTTTAAGGCGGCGCTCCGTGCTTTTACTATTTCCTTTGTGTCCCGGAAGAAAAAGGCCAATGTGAAAAAGTATAAGGACCAATTACAACAGTTGAAAAAATTAGAGCATGACTATTTTTCCTCCAAAAATGCTGATTCACTTAGGAGTTTAATTACAGCCAAAACCAACCTTAACAAAATTGCCACTGTTGATGCCTGCAATGTTTTACTTAGAATTAAGTCTAAATTTCACGGAGGGCAAAATAAAGCAGGTAAAATGCTAGCGAATTATTTAAAAATTCGCTCTGAACGTTAAACCATTGGTCCTATCTTGGATGAATCCACCAATAATCTGGTGTCCTCTGATGAAGAAATTGCAGCGGTCTTTCATGACTATTACCGATCTCTTTACTCAGATGATACATTCCCCTCCTCTCATAATCTTGATAAGTTTTTTTCTGGACTTCCTGCTCCCCCATCTCTGAATGCTGAGTTTTCTGCCTTAGAGGCGGATTTTACCCTTCAAGAGATTATTACTGCCCTACAAGCTTTAAAGAAATCAAAAGCCCCCGGCCCGGACGGATTACCGGTGGAGTTTTATTGTACTTTCAAATCTTTGTTTGCCCCTAAATTATTGCAGCTGTTTAATTCCTTCATTGCTGATGCGAAAGCATCAGGCTCCTTTATGGATGCCCTGATCGTCATTATCCCTAAGCCTGACAAGGACCTTTCTTTATGTAAAAATTTCCGCCCAATCTCCCTTATCAATTACGACTGCAAGATCTTCGCTAAGATTATTGCATCCCGACTTGATTCTATCATACCCCGTCTGATCAAGACTGACCAGGTGGGTTTTGTCAAAGGTAGATTGGCTTCCGATAATGCTAGAATGTTCATGAATATCTTATCCCATGGTAAAAATTATAAAGATCCTTTGGCTGCTTTGTCTCTGGACGCTGAAAAAGCATTTGATCGTATAAATTGGCAGTATATGTTTCATACCTTACAATGGTTTGGTTTTGGCCCTAATTTTATTTCCTTTATCAAACTGTTATACTCATGTCCGAGGGCAAGTATTTTTGTTAATAACCAATTCTCTCAATTTTTTCCCCTATCCAGAGGCACCAGGCAAGGTTGTCCTCTCTCCCCATTACTCTTTATCCTGTGTTTGGAACCCTTCCTTGAGCGTATTCGAACCAATCCCAAAATTAAAGGTTTTGTCTCTGCTTCTGTTGAAACTAAAATATCTGCCTACGCGGATGATATATTGGTATACATGTCCAATCCCAGTGAATCCCTTCCCCCCTTTTTAGAAGAAGTCCATCTTTACTCTTCCATTTCTGGGTACAAACTCAACCTAACCAAAACGGAGGTTCTTCCTTTAAATTCGATTTGTTATCAATTCATGTTTGCGGATACTGCCTTTGCATGGTGTCCTTCCAAAATTAAATACCTTGGCATTTGGTTTGCCTCCAATATTGCGGACACTATTAAATTCACCTTTAACGCACTAATGACTAAGTTGAAATCCCTTCTCCTCGTGTGGTCCCCCTTATTTTTGTCATGGTGGGGTCGACTAGATACTATTAAGATGATGGTCTCTCCTCATATTCTTTATACGGTTTCTATGCTCCCTGTCAAAATCCCTAACACGTTTTTCTCCCAATTAAACTCTTTGTGTACTAAATTTTTATGGAACAATAAACGCTCCCGCATTGCCTTAAACAAACTTATTCGCCCCAAGGAAGAGGGGGGAGTGCGCTTCCCTAATTTTAAAATATACCACTCTGCTTTTTTGATTAAACAATCTTTCTCATTGGCCTTCGATTTTGGGGATACGCCTATACCTCGTTGGATTATCTTTGAGCGATCGCTTCTAAAAGAGTTTCAGTTTCAGCATGTTACATTTATGTCCAACTGCACCTTTTTGTCTAAAAACCCTGTATTAAAATACTCCCGTGAATTGCTGTGCAATACATTTCTTAAGGACCTATCCCCTATCCAATGTTTCTTAACCTCTACCCTGTGGTATAACAAATTTCTCAAATACAAAGGTAGATCTTTCTATTACAAATACTGGAAGGAAAAGGAGATCATTTTTGTCCATCAGTTTTTGAATGGGTTCTCTATCATCTCCTTCCAGGAATTACAAACACGATATCAGCTACCTGACTCCTTCTACAAGGAATACCTTATTATCTCTAACGCTTTACAAACCCAATTGGCTACCTACTCTCTCCCATCAGTCTCACCTTCTTTAACACCCTCTTCACCATTGTATCCTCTATTCCCGGCGCATAAACTTAAAGCTGCCACTGTCTATAAGTTATTGTTATCTAATGCCAATGTTCGTTCTAAAACCACCATTGAAAGTGCATGGGAAACGGACCTATCCTTTTCTCTTCCTATTGAAAGTTGGGACAAGCTATGGTCGAAATTATTTAAAGTTTCGGCTGCAGCCAGGATAACCCAATCTCTGTTTTTTCTGTATCATAGAGCCATTATTACTCCTGTTACTATTTGTAAGTTTTCCCCCACATCCTCTCCCCTTTGCTGGTCCTGTTCTACCGAAACTGGTACATTAGTCCATCAGTTATATGAATGTGCATCTGTTCTATCTTTTTGGAATTCAATTTGGAATGTATGCATGTCAGTTTTCAACTTTAATGCAACCTTATCTTTTGTAAATATCTTTTTAGGTTCTTTAGCTCCTGATATGGAAACTGTTCTACCTAGTTCTAGGTTATTTGATCTTTTTGTTGCATTAGCTTTTAAAGTGATCCTGTCTGCATGGAAAGATAATTCTAAACTGTCGTCAATTACTTGGTGGAATTTTATTTGTGACGAACATAGGATTGCTTCTGTTTCCTCCTCTTCTGTCTCCCCAAAAATCAAAACTGATCTTCTTTGGCTTCCTTTTACTATTTATCTCTCCTCGCACCCTCCCTTGCGGTAACTCATTTTCTTTTTATTTTCTTCTCTCTCTGGCTTTCTCTCTTCTCTTTCCCTCTCACCTCTTTGGTCTTTCCTCTTTTCCTCCCTCCTTTCCCTCCTATCCCATTCACCAGTGCCTTTTTCCTCAATTTACCCTATTATTGATTCTTTTTTTCCTTTTGTTGACCTAATCATTATAAACCAACTTCGTTTATATAATATCTCTTATGGCGCTATATTGTAATAATTGTTTTATTGTATCATTTGTTTTTTCTTTTTCTTTTCTCTGAAAATTCAATAAAAACTTCTTAAACAAAAAAAAAGAAAGGCTACTTAAGTGGGTGGCACAATAAGTACTGCAGGCCCACTAATGGAATTTAATTTACTGGCCCACAGTGCATGTTGTACCACTTTACTAGGGATTTATAAGTAAATTAAATGAGCCAATTGGGTTTAGTCCAATGTTACCATGTTTAGAGGAGAGAGCAGAATCACTTTAGCACTGGTTAGCAGTGGTACAGTGCACAGATCCTAAGGCCAACAAAAATGAATTCAGCAAAGCAGGAATAATGAAAGCAAAAGGCTTGGGGTGAACCTGGAGAAAGGGCCAGGTCCAACACCCTGACACTGCATTTGCAGCCCATGGTCTCAGAAATGGTAAAATCAGTGTCAAGAACATAAGGGAGACCCCGCACTCCTTATTTTCTGTCCATTCTGTGTTGCACTAATAGTGAATAATATTGTATTATTCACTATTAGTGTAAAGAGAATGAAGCACAGTTGGAGGGAATGAGCCATTTGATGCCAGCTAAGGTAAGTAAAATAAAATTATTTGTATGTGATGTGCGTGTTTGTGAGCAAGAGTATGGTGCCGATCACGATCCGGTAAAAAATGTCCCCGTACGACTCGTATCGGGTCTTTTTACCGTACGAATCGTACAAGTGCCGTACGAACTGGCAATCACTATTCGCATGGTAAAAAGTCCATACGAACCGCACTGGGAATCATTCCCCACACGTCCTCGGGTCGGAAAATGTGTCCGACACGTCCTCGGACGATTTACCTTACAAACGTAAAAATCCAAGTCCGACCGAGGAATCACGATCCATCCCGTGCGTCCGAGCCTACAACCGTATGGAAGAACACCGTCCGCACCGAACACCTATAGCAACCATGGAGACATGTGCCCGCATACGCGCCCAACACTCCCCCCAGCCCCCGTACGTCCGACACGTACCCCCCGTATATGTATACCCCCACCCGTCTAGGTACACCCCAGTACGTTCCAGTCGTACCCCCACCCCAGTACGTGTCATACCCCCGTGTACCTACACCCCAGTACGTTCCAGTCGTACCCCCACCCCAGTACGTGTCGTACCACCGTCAATGTACACCCCCCCCTGTACGTGTCGTACCACCGTCAATGTACACCCCCCCACCCCTGTACGTGTCGTACCACCGTCAATGTACACCCCCCCACCCCTGTACGTGTCGTACCACCGTCTATGTACACCCCAGTACGTTCGAGCCCCACCCCCACCCCAGTACGTGTCATACCCCCCGTGTACCTACACCCCAGTACGTTCGAGCCCCACCCCCACCCCTGTATGTGTCATACCCCCGTGTACCTACACCCCAGTACGTTCCAGTCGTACCCCCACCCCAGTACGTGTCGTACCAACGTCAATGTACACCCCCCCACCCCTGTACGTGTCGTACCACCGTCTATGTACACCCCAGTACGTTCGAGCCCCACCCCCACCCCAGTACGTGTCATACCCCCCGTGTACCTACACCCCAGTACGTTCGAGCCCCACCCCCACCCCTGTACGTGTCATACCCCCGTGTACCTACACCCCAGTACGTTCCAGTCGTACCCCCACCCCAGTACATGTCATACCCCCGTGTACCTACACCCCAGTACGTTCCAGTCGTACCCCCACCCCAGTACGTGTCGTACCACCGTCAATGTACACCCCCCCCTGTACGTGTCGTACCACCGTCAATGTACACCCCCCCACCCCTGTACGTGTCGTACCACCGTCTATGTACACCCCAGTACGTTCGAGCCCCACCCCCACCCCAGTACGTGTCATACCCCCCGTGTACCTACACCCCAGTACGTTCGAGCCCCACCCCCACCCCTGTACGTGTCATACCCCCGTGTACCTACACCCCAGTACGTTCCAGTCGTACCCCCACCCCAGTACATGTCATACCCCCGTGTACCTACACCCCAGTACGTTCCAGTCGTACCCCCACCCCAGTACGTGTCGTACCACCGTCAATGTACACCCCCCCCGTACGTGTCGTACCACCGTCAATGTACACCCCCCCACCCCTGTACGTGTCGTACCACCGTCAATGTACACCCCCCCACCCCTGTACGTGTCGTACCACCGTCTATGTACACCCCAGTACGTTCGAGCCCCACCCCCACCCCTGTACGTGTCATACCCCCGTGTACCTACACCCCAGTACGTTCCAGTCGTACCCCCACCCCAGTACGTGTCATACCCCCGTGTACCTACACCCCAGTACGTTCCAGTCGTACCCCCACCCCAGTACGTGTCGTACCAACGTCAATGTACACCCCCCCACCCCCGTACGTGTCGTACCACCGTCAATGTACACCCCCCCACCCCTGTACGTGTCGTACCACCGTCAATGTACACCCCCCCACCCCTGTACGTGTCGTACCACCGTCTATGTACACCCCAGTACGTTCGAGCCCCACCCCCACCCCTGTACGTGTCATACCCCCGTGTACCTACACCCCAGTACGTTCCAGTCGTACCCCCACCCCAGTACGTGTCATACCCCCGTGTACCTACACCCCAGTACGTTCCAGTCGTACCCCCACCCCAGTACGTGTCGTACCAACGTCAATGTACACCCCCCCACCCCAGTACGTGTCGTACCACCGTCAATGTACACCCCCCCACCCCTGTACATGTCGTACCACCGTCTATGTACACCCCAGTACGTTCGAGCCCCACCCCCACCCCAGTACGTGTCATACCCCCGTGTACCTACACCCCAGTACGTTCCAGTCGTACCCCCACCCCAGTACGTGTCGTACCACCGTCAATGTACACCCCCCCTGTACGTGTCGTACCACCGTCAATGTACACCCCCCCACCCCTGTACGTGTCGTACCACCGTCAATGTACACCCCCCCACCCCTGTACGTGTCGTACCACCGTCTATGTACACCCCAGTACGTTCGAGCCCCACCCCCACCCCAGTACGTGTCATACCCCCCGTGTACCTACACCCCAGTACGTTCCAGTCGTACCCCCACCCCAGTACGTGTCATACCCCCGTGTACCTACACCCCAGTACGTTCCAGTCGTACCCCCACCCCAGTACGTGTCGTACCACCGTGAACCTACACCCCAGTAGTTCCTGGCGCACCCCCAACACAACCTCCTAAGTACGGAGCGCACCCCATGCCCCAACATCCCAACCGCATGTACGAGTCGTACAAAGCCACACACAAGGACATAATCGTACAACCAAATGGCCCATGTACACACCGTACACACGCTCAAAACGCACGTACACAACCAGGACAAAATAAAACAACACAAGAATACACCATTCGAAAGGCACACAGCCACTAAACATGGCCAACAACCACTAAAATAACACAATCACTGACCTGCAACTGCCAAAAACAAACAGAGGCCCAATACACCACCACTCCTTATAACACACCCACCCAAAATTCAAAAACTGCCACACCCACCCATGGACCAATAAAAAGGGCCCACACACACAAACCATGAGCCTTTGCAACAGACTCACTGCTGCCAGACACCACAGAACCAGACTACAAGCTACACCACACCTTACACTTGCACACCTTCACACGACCACCCTCACAAACACCCTCTCATCACATTCACACACACACACAACCATCCACACCCCCCCCCAACATCCACACACCCCCCACACCCACACCATCCCCACCCACACCCCTCACCATGCCCACTACCAAGAATCCAAAGTTCAGTCACCGAGAGTTGGAGGTCCTTGTTGATCAAATCCTCAGAGTCGAGCCACAGATCTTTGGAACATTGGTCAGAAGCACCAGCCAGGCAGCCAAAACAGCCATGTGGCAGACCATCGTCGATGCTGTGAATGCTGTTGCGGACACCAGGAGGACCAAGCAGGATTGCCAGAACAGGTGGTACGATCTGCGGAGGAGGGTCAGAGCCAAGAGGCAGGAGGAACACGACCAGGCCAATGCCACCGGAGGAGGTCCCTCCCGCAGAGCCGTACAGTACCTTCCCTGGGAGGAGAGGGTGATGGCCATACTGCCGGTGGAGGCAGTTGAAGGAGTAGAAGGACTCCGAGACCCGGGTGAGTACACAAACAACGCACCTCACATGGGGGGAACTGCAACTACAACCAAAATTACTAACAGGCACGCAACCACCACAAGCCATCGCATGACTCAACCACACTCCATGAGCAGGCACATGCCACTGCTGCCACCATGCCCCATGCACCCAGCTGGACAATGTCAAGTCACAGGCCACAGAAGACAACAACACATGACACGGTAACCCGGATGGCGGGAGGCTGGGCACCAAAAATCACATAGTGCGACTCCAAAGCAGACAACAATGCCCTCTGCCCATATGGCCTAGGTCACAGCCAGACAAACACTGTGTCCCAACACATGAATGACTTGCCAGCAAATGGCGGACGCCTTGCATCAACACATGGGGGTGAAGGCACTGTTTTGCACATGACAGCAGCTAATGAACAGCCAACATTGTGAAAGAGTGGCAGCACACACCACCACAGCAGCAGCGCACAGACACACAGCAGACAAAATGGGTGCCTGGAGATCAGAAACAAACTCACATCAACAGGCCAAGGGCCACTCAAAGATCTGCTAACAGTGTGTGCCCAGGAAGCTGGGCCAAGGTGACAGAGGGTGACACACGGAGGGAGGGAGAGGGGGACACAGAGGGAGGGAGAGGGGGACTGAGAGGGAGGGAGACGGACAGAGGGAGGAGGCTGACACACGGAGGGAGGGAGGAGGCTGACACACAGAGGGAGGGAGAGGGGGACAGAGAGGGAGGGAGAGGGGGACAGAGAGGGAGGGAGAGGGGGACAGAGAGGGAGGGAGAGGGGGACAGAGAGGGAGGGAGAGGGGGACAGAGAGGGAGGGAGAGGGGGACAGAGAAGGAGGGAGACACAGGGATAGCAAATCAGTCCTTTGGTGTGTGGGAATGTCTGCTCGTCAGCAGGTCGACTGCGTGCATGTAGACAAGGGTGGCCAGTGCCAGAACCCCCCCTCTTCATCATGGCAAAACGCAGGGCCATGTCACAACCTGTACACGAGCACAAGGACAGCCACCTGCATCATATAAGTGTGTGGATCCACTCCATGTGCACATGTACAGTGCTACAAGGAAGGCGCAAATGCATGGCTCGCCACACCTGCACACTCCACTGCTGACTGCAGTCACACTTGACGCAGCAAGTAAGACTGTGCCACACATAGTTAAAGGGGCCAAATTGGTGCCCAAGGGACACACCCATGCACAAGTGCACTGTGAGTGGAATGCAAGACAGATCCTAATTCCAAGAGGAAATGTGCCAACTTTGAAACGGATGAAACATGGATGTTGCATGGACCAAAATTAACATTTTCTCTCTCACACACAGGTCAACGTCGTGCTGCACCCCCCAACACTGGGGGGGAACACTCACAGGACCCGGATCTGCAGGAGACCGATCCCACCGGCAGCGACCACTCTCACCACTCTGCGGACGACCCCGACCGAACTGGCCCCTCTGGTGTCCAACCACCTGCAGCACCTGCGTCAGGTACAACCGTGCCAACCACCACCCCCACTCCTGCCACATCCCAGGAGACACCCAGGATCCCTGCCCCAACACCACAATGCAGCCAGGCTTGCCAGGAGGGACACGGTGTCCCGGGCACCCAGGAGGAGGCAGGCGACAACGCCAATGCCACCCCTCAGGGGTCCCGGAGACCCGATGTGCCCACAAGTGCAGGCCAGACGCAAGTGGGCAGGGGTGGTGGGAGTGGAGGACGGCGGAGGCGCGAGCCTGACCAGTTGGCTGGGGATCCGGTATTTTCCCATGTCCGTAACATCCTGGACTCATACCGGCAGGACACCACGGGCATGGCCCAGGTTGTGTCCGTCCTCGAGGGGATCAAGGTCCAGCAGGCCCAGCAACATGCGGAGCTAATAGCCTGTCTACAGGTACACCAACGGAGGATGGAGGACAGACAGGCTGAGCAAGTGACGGCGTTCCAGGGGATTCACGCTACACTCCGTCGGATGGCCGACACCATGGCCGACCCTCCCTGTGCCAGAAGGCGGAGAACATCACCACCCACAGGGAGGGATCAGGAGGAGGAGGAGGAAACATCCGACGGAGCATCCCAGACGTCGTCACGGCCTGCTGCTGAGGTTCCCCGCAGGAAGCCGGGTCGTCCACGGAAAGGACCGTGAGGGTGGCTGCTACATCACCATCTCCCAGGACACCTGGCCTGGCACCTGGCCCACTGGAGCAACAGCATCACAGCATCAAGAGACATTCTCTGCCACATGGCCCTGCTGGTCACTGGCTGACCAATGTTGACAAAGACTGTGGCATGGACTCTGAGGATTTCCAATGGCAAGGACACCAACTCCCCTACTGAACTTTGGATTCCCTAATCCCGGAAAGCCCCTCACTTTGTGTCCCCCCCCCCCAATAATAAATCACACTATTAAGAGTAGATGCCTGCTGGTAGCATTATTACCTAACATGTGTCTTGTACAGTCTAAACATGCCTGAGTCATCTGTTCACTTCAACCAACCACACCCTGGGGCCTGAGTCTGGCACAGGACACATGGGTCACAGTTTATTAGGCAAGACAGACATGGAGCACCATACACACCCGTGATGGGCACAACCAGCTGAGGGGCTGGCCGAACAACCGTGCTGACAGACACATTGAGTACAGCAACAGTCATGCGCAGAGGTCAGGGATCCTGGCCAGTGTCCTGGGGGGCACCCAGGTATGTGTAGACAGGTGGCAGAACCATGTCCTGCAAGCTTGAGTCCGGTGGATGCAGAGAATGGGGTCATGGACAACGTTGGAAGCATGGGGATGGCACATGTCACAATACCCACACAGTCATGGACATCATGCCCAATACACAGTCTCAGCACACACACACAGCTTGCATCTTGCCACTCGACACATTGACACATAGCCACAATCAGGGAATACCATGCCAGACATGCAGGATGCACCGTGCCAACACACCAGCATTGACTGAGAAGAGGCACCTTGGAGGCATAGGGACACCTTTATTAGTCATGTTTTTGGGATTGCAGAGGCAACTTGAAGTACACATGAACACATCATGTGGAGTAACATGTGGGTCCAACACTGGCACCCCCCCTCTGCAGCACAAATGCGTGATAGCCATGGAACTGGCACACAAGTGTCGGCTAACAGCTAAAACCCACAGCTGCACACGGAGAGCCTGACATACACCATAGATCCGCTGATGTGGAAGTCCCACGCCATGTCAAGACAATGTCAACCGTATGTGTCTGAGGGCAGTGTCACACACATTGATGCCATCATCACAATCCACTATCCCATCACTGATGACTGACAACCAGGCAGCCCATCTATTCAGGTGTACCCAGCTGCATGTCGTGTCCCATGGGGATGCCACATGACTGCAGAGGAACCAAACCCCGACCGGGGCAGTGTGCACACATCGTGAACAACTGCCACACCCAATACACCCCAGATGCATCCCTTACCCCATGGAGACTTCCAAACGTGTCCGTGCCTGTAACGCTGAGTCAGCCCACGATGTCATGTCCATGAGGAATAGCAGTGCCACAACAATGCAACCAGCAAACGGCATGCGCAGGTACCTGGGGAAGAGAGACACACAAGAAGTCAGCCACAAAAAGCACAGCCACTTGCATGTGCATTTACTCGACACATGTATGGATGACAACATGCTAGGTCACAATTATGACTGGGGAAATACTACCATCACTGCCACCATCACTCCAGTGACACACCCACACACACCTCTGACCCACGTGCCATACATGCAGGTGGAGACACACATCACAACGCATGCCACACGGGGACCAATGCGTGCACACTCAGACCCTGGTACTCACCACTAAGCAAAGAAGTCGCGTATGAGCCGAGTCCGGATGTCCTCTTGCGGCTCCACATCCTCCACATCACTAGCCCCATTGCCAAGCCCTTCGTCCTCCACGGGTGGATGGTCCTCGTCATGTTGATTCAGGATGAGTGGCACAGCTCTTTCAACTGCCATGTTGTGCAGCATGCAGCAGACCATGAAGATCTTGCAGACCTTCGCCGGGGCATAAGGGAGTGCACCGCCGGTCTTGTGGAGGCACCGGAATCGGCTCTTCAGCATGCCAAACGTCCTCTCTATCACTCGCCTTGTCCGGCCATGGGCGGTGTTATAGCGGAGCTGGGCCGGCGTGATGGGGTTGCGGAGAGGTGTCAGCAGCCAAGGCATGTTGGGATAGCCAGCGTCCCCTACATGGGAAGCACATGGACATCGTTAGAACTGGTGAAGCGGTCGTGCTGGTCGGCTATACAGAATACAGGACAGACAGACTGTACCCACCAACAACACATGCCCGTTCGTTGCGCAGCTGCATCATCATATCAGGCATCCCGCTACGCCTCATGATGTAGGCATCGTGTGCTGACCCTGGGAAACGAGCACAGACATGTGAAATCACCATATTGGACAGACACACCACAAGGGCATTGATGGAGTGGTAGTGCTTCCGATTGCGGTACGCCACCTCCCGTGCGTGTGGTGGTACCAAACCTACATGTGTCCCATCTATGGACCCAATGACATGGGGCATCCCTCCCAGGGCATAGAATCCACGCTTGACCTCAGTCATCTGTTCAGGGGTTGGGAACTTGATGAAGTCATCCAGGTGAATCAACATGGCCTCCAAGAAATCATGCAGCACACCGCTGAACATGCTCTGGGACATGCCACCAACATGAGCTATGGTATTTTGGAAGGTACCCGTGGCAAGAAAATGTAGGGCAGCCATTACCTTCAGCTGGGGTGTCAGTGCCGTAGGATACCTGTGCTGCGGTTGCAGGTGTGGTGCCAGTCTCGCCGTCAGCTCCAGAATCAACGGTTGGGTGAAGCGGTAGAGCCGGATCCTGTCATTCTCCTGCATGGTAGCCAAGTCTGGAATTCTTCGGGCAAGAGGCGGCGCTCTGCAGTAATTTGGAAGTGACAACGAAGAGTGAGTGCACTACGAGAACAACTCATGTCTACTGAGCACATGTAAATCTGGCAATACACACATGCTACATAGGGAGTCAGGTATGTGCTACATGCCCAGGACACGTATGGATGCAAGGTGACACTCCTTCCAAGACCCAGCTACACACGGTGATTGAGAACCTCCCCATGCCACGCCATGGAAATAGCTGTGTCCCAGTGCAAGTGCACAGCCCGACGCAAGACAGGAGTGACATACACCCACACATCAGCAGAAGTGGGATGCCGATTGCAGAGACTGGTAGCGGAACACTGGAGCCACAGGTCACATGACATTACACTAGTCCAGCCCACACACCTTGCCATGAAGGTGCACATGTCATGACTCACCACACATTCCTTGTGAGGATGCTGACATGGCCTTGTCACGCTACTCCGTGTCCCATGCATACATGTGCACCTCACATCCGATAACACATGTGGCATGGTGTGCGGAACAGTGTGCAATGACAATCTACACACAGCCACATGTTGGTTGCTGCAACGGCTGCAGCTTTTGAGGGTGCTACAACATCAACCTGATGTAAATCCCGGACACATATATGACATAGTCACATTGTGCACTGTGGGTAGTGACAAGTCATGTGTCATGACCCCTGTACCGGGCATCATGGGACACTTCCGTGTGTTGGTGTCCATGCCATGCCAGTGACGCTCACCCCAAGTGCGCAGTCCCACATGCACACATGTCAAAGGAGTCAAGGGCATGCCTGGCACACATTGCACCCTCACACAGTACACCTGTACACATCTCATCATACATCTGGTGCCTTCTCCACTCAGGAGGCATGTTCCACATCACAGCCTGTGACACCTGTGCCCCACACATGTAGTAATGCACAGACGACGCCTTGATGTCCATTCCTGGACAAGTATGTCCGCCCTATTCCTACCTGTGTGTCGCCTATCACCACAGTGATGTGTAAAAACCGCCGTACTGCTGCTGAGAGGGCCTGTGCATGTTCCCAAATCACTGTGGGAGTGCTGCCGTATGTGTACCCATCGTGATGGCGAGCGTACAGGCATTTGTACGGTCCGTAGCACTACGAGTTCGCATACGCGTGCAGACCCATAGTGATAGGGCCGTACACACGCATGTACGCTCACTATCACTATGGGTCTGCACGCGTATGCGTACCCGTAGTGGTACGGACCGTACACTCGCATGTACGCTCACTATCACTATGGGTCGGCACGCGTATGCGTACCCGTAGTGGTACGGACCGTACACTCGCATGTACGCTCACTATCACTATGGGTCGGCACGCGTATGCGTACCCGTAGTGGTACGGACCGTACACTCGCATGTACGCTCACTATCACTATGGGTCGGCACGCGTATGCGTACCCGTAGTGGTACGGACCGTACACTCGCATGTACGCTCACTATCACTATGGGTCGGCACGCGTATGCGTACTCGTAGTGATAGTGAGCGTAGATGCGAGTGTACGGTCCGTACCACTACGGGTACGCATACGCGTGCAGACCCATAGTGATAGTGAGCGTAGATGCGTGTGTACGGTCCGTACCACTACGAGTATGCATACGCGTGCAGACCCATAGTGATAGTGAGCGTACATGCGTGTGTACGGTCCGTACCACTACGAGTATGCATACGCGTGCAGACCCATAGTGATAGTGAGCGTACATGCGTGTGTACGGTCCGTACCACTACGGGTACGCATACGCGTGCAGACCCATAGTGATAGTGAGCGTACATGCGTGTGTACGGTCCGTACCACTACGAGTACGCATACGCGTGCAGACCCATAGTGATAGTGAACGTAGGCATGCATGTACGGGCCGTTGCCATGCATTTGGGGTGCCCTAGGGCCCCGAAACGCACCGTACCTGTGTGTGATGCTCCAAATTACATAGGGGACAAGTATTAAGGCCTACATGCATGCTGGTTGTCATGGAGACCAAGTTCAAATTTCAAAATTGTTCTGGAAGGTGCACAGCAGAAGTCAGTTGGAATTCTTCTACTTTGTTGCAATGTGTTTGTGGGGCTGACATCATGCAGGAGAATGAAACCGATAGAGAACCCACAGACTGCTAGGTTTGAAGGGATTGGTGGAAACATAGGATGCAAATGTGAGTGACCAATCACTCTGTACTCCTGTGCATGAGACTGGGCAGAAGGGCACATATAAGGCAGCCAGGTCCCATGAGGGAGCACTTGCCTGCACATCGTTGCATTCGTCGACCCAGCTGCTGCTACTGATTCCCTGGAACCATGTCAAGGGCTGTGGAGAGGACACAGCCATTCACCCTGGAGGAGAACATGGCTCTGCTGGATGTGATCCTCCCACAGTACTCCATGCTGTATGGGCGACCAGGGTATCAGGTGAGTGCATAGGCCACTGCCACAGACTGTCCCTATGTTGTGACTGTGACTTCTGCCATTGCGTCCAGGTGTAACACACATGCCATGTACTGTCGGGGAGGTCCCAGGGGGGGGGTGCCTGATGTCTCCCAGCAGTGCCCTGAGACAGGAGGGGTGTGTGCAGAGTCCTCCCAGCAGTGCCCTGAGACAGGAGGGGTGGGGGCCTATCACTCACAGCAGTGCCCTGAGACAGGAGGGGTGAGGGCCTATCACTCACAGCAGTGCCCTGAGACAGGAGGGGTGTGTGCAGAGTCCTCCCAGCAGTGCCCTGAGACAGGAGGGGTGTGTGCAGAGTCCTCCCAGCAGTGCCCTGAGACAGGAGGGGTGGGGGCCTATCACTCACAGCAGTGCCCTGAGACAGGAGGGGTGGGGGCCTATCACTCACAGCAGTGCCCTGAGACAGGAGGGGTGTGTGCAGAGTCCTCCCAGCAGTGCCCTGAGACAGGAGGGGTGGGGGCCTATCACTCACAGCAGTGCCCTGAGACAGGAGGGGTGGGGGCCTATCACTCACAGCAGTGCCCTGAGACAGGAGGGGTGGGGGCCTATCACTCACAGCAGTGCCCTGAGACAGGAGGGGTGTGTGCAGAGTCCTCCCAGCAGTGCCCTGAGACAGGAGGGGTGGGGGCCTATCACTCACAGCAGTGCCCTGAGACCGGAGGGGTGGGTGTGATGCACAGTGTGAGCCTTGATCATTGATTGTGACATTGCCATCATTCCACCTGTGTACCCACTGTGGCACGTACTGCTTTTGCCCTCACCAGGGGATGATGTCCCTATGACAAAGGTGCAATGCGTTGGCTGCATGACATGCCTTGTTGTTACCAGCTAATTTGTACCCATATGTCTCTCTGTGACATGTGGCTGGTGTATTGATGTGGTGTCACTTGTTCCTCCTCACAGGTAGGCGCCACTGCCAAGGAGCAGATCTGGCTGACCGCCGTCAGTGCCGTGAGGGGTGTGGATGGTCGGAGGCGGAGCCTGCCCCAGGTGAGGAAACGCTGGCAGGATATCCGGTGCTGGACGCGGAGGATTGCACGGGTCCTGCTGGGGGACTCACCTGAGAGCCACAAGAACCGCGGCCGCCGCCGTCTGAGCCACCTCCACAGGCGTGTGCTGCCGGTGGTCTTTCCAGACCTGGAGAGGCGCTTACAGGCGATGCAGCAGCCGGAAGGGGGTAGGTACATGTGTGTTTGTTGTGTGTCACCGGCATTTGTAAGGGCACAGTAGCATGAATTCACTGCCAGGGTTTAAAGGTGCTGTGCAGATCCTGTTTGCCCCAGTATAGCGCTGTGCCCCTGCCACCCTTCCCCTCCTTGCAATGTGTTCCCTGGTCTGTGTGTAGTCACTCCTTCACAAGGTAATGTAGGCTTGCGCTTTGTCCACGAGAACAATGACTCTAGCATCATGTGTGGGGGTGGTGTGTAACAGGTTGTGGGACCTTGCCTGTGCACTGTCAAGTTCACTGCATGTGGGTTCCATGTCAGTTGCCACTGATGCTGACTCCAGACATGGGAGTTGGTCTCTCATGTGTCATGCCTTCCAGCGCGCATGTCCTATGTAGTGGCCTGTGACATGATGTGCATGAGTGTGCGATACACATAGTGCAGGGATGGTGACGTGTGTTGCAGTCATTACCATTCAGTAGCATGTAGTTGCGTGCCCACTACTGTCCCCTGGGGCACCTTTTCCTCAGTGGTGTATGTGTCATCATAAACGTGGCCAATCTCAGTGTCTACAGCGTAGGTTGTGCTCTGTGCCATTGTCCCCTGTCACCATGTATATAGACGTGCTATTTTGTACAGGTGTCCACTGTGCAGCCTGACCTGATTGTCCTTCTTCATACTCACAGTTGCCAGTGCCTGTGTGTCTTTTTATACTCATCTGAGGATGGGCACTGGTACCTCATTATTTGTACAGGCGCACCCTGGCTGTTTGGCGTCCAATCTTGCTTTTTGCCTGCCCCTGTGTGTATCACCCAGACTATGAGATGTTGGTGCCACCTGTGTCTCAACAATTTGCCTCGTGTAGGGTCTTGTTGGGGCGGGCAATGCCTATGTGTTAACTCCTGATTTCCACTTGCTGGGTCTGGGCAGTGTGTGATGTGTCTGGACACACACGCAAGGTGCAGTGACCGAGTCATGTTGTGCATGTTTTCAGCATTACCTATGCAGCATGTGTCTCAAGTTCATGGATATGCTCCCTGGTCATCGGTATTTTCGCCAACGCTGTGTGGTGCAGATGCAGTGCTGGATTGTCCCCAGGGCCTGGGTGCTATGTCAGGCTCCGTTTCCTGTAATTTGCTATTGTCTCATGCTCTCCATGGTATTTCAGTGGCATGGTGGCTCAACCAACTGTGTGTTTCATGCCCTACATCGGTACCCTGTTCAGTAGATGTTAGGGATCTTCCTTTTCAGGCCATGCAATGTTACCTATGTAGATTGGACTCATGTGACAGATGTGTACAGGTGTCTGATTAATTTCTGTCTCTCCACCCTGCCCACAGCATCGTCGGGGGACACAGAGGGAGACATGGACACAGACCAGGCGGAGGGACCGAGCACCAGTGCCAGCCGTGACATCGGGTCTGGCACATCGAGTGGGACAGAGGCGGAGGAGAGTGTGGCCGAGGACCTGTCGACTGGAACATCAGACTACGAAGCTGACAGGTCCGAGGAGGATGTCTCCGAGTGGGCGGAGGCTGCACCAGCAGCTGACAGCGGAACAACACCTCGCACCGCCCCCTCAGTTTCCACCAGCCGCCTCCCACTTGCTCGTGTCCCTTCCCAGCGTGCCCGGTCACAGCATGTCTCCTTCCTGCCAGGCACCGCACCCCCTGCCCCTGTCTCCACTGCTGCCGCCAATGCAGAGTCTGTGGACATCCAGCGGCAACTGCAGGTTGGTCAGGCTGCGATCCTTAATGTCCTCCATGCCCACGGCAAAACCCTCACCAACATCGAGGCTTTCTTGGAGGGCATTCATTCATCGCAGGCTGACCAACGCAACTTGCTGAGGTCCATAGACTCCACACTGACTGCAGCAGTGGGTCTCCTGCAGCGCGACCTCCCCCCACCTACCCCTGCCCCATCCACACTTCCCACTCCCAAGCCTGTCCCACGTACACCCAGACGTCGGCATGCACCCACATCAACGGACACGGGCACCACACCAGCAGGGAAGGTCCACCGCACTCCTCCTGACACGCACACACAGGGTGAGGTAGGCACACCCACTGGGTCGGGGGGCAAACGTGTGACACGCAGCCATAGTGGGAGTCCGCATTCCACCCAGTCCACTCCCTCCAAATCCCCTCCCCTCAGCTCTCCTGGCCACATCTCCCCCAAGGACTCCTTCATGGCCGCTCTGTCCCTGAGCCCCACAGTTACACCACCACGCAAGCGGTCAAGGAGGTCCCCGGTCAGGGTGGTTGAGTCTCCCCCCCTGTCTCCACCCTCCCCCGGTGGCGCTGCGACCCATCCCTCTGACCCCCCCCCTCCTTGGGGCCTGAGGTCCCTTCGGGTGCAGGGGACTCCCTGGCGGACCTTGCAAAGGTGTGTAGTGCCATCCTGGCCTCCGCCTTTGGCACTGACCCACCCCCTGTGGTGGAGTCCTCCATCCCTGCACCCACAACGCCGCCCCTTTGCCCTGATGTCCCTGCGGTGCCTGTTGCTTCCCCCCCCCCCTGATGCCCTCACCAGTGTGGAAGACGATGCCATTTGACTGTGCAGGCAAGGTAGGGGACACGCATCCCACTGTGTCCCCCATCCAGCTGAGAATCATTGACTGCCCTATGGGCTTTGTGAAGATTGTACTGCCTGCGATCCACGGACATTGTGCTCATGCTGAATAAAGCTTAATTTTGTTTTCATTATCACACTACTGCTATGCTGGTATTGGTGTTGGTGGGGCTGCTACATGGTTTTGGGTGGTGTGTAAGGGTTTGGGTGTGTGAGATATGTAGTAGAGTACTGCTCATTGGTGGGACCCTGTGATCTGTGTGCCATCACAAGGTGTTGGCTAACTTTCTTTGTTCATGTAAGCAGTTACTGCATGGTGCACTTGTCCCAGGGTGTATTCCTTCCTCTGTGTACCCAGCTTTCTTCCCTGCAGGGTGTTCCCAATGTTTAGCGCAGAGCTGTGTCTACATGAGCTGTGTGTGTGACGGAGCCCTTCTACTTTGGGCATGCATGCAGGGCCATGTCTCCACCTGCAACAATCGTGGCATCCTTGGTGATCACTGTACTTGTGTGTGGAGTCTGTTGACATGAGTTCATGGGGACATGTTCCCTTGTAGCCAGTATGCATGTGGATAATTCTGGCCTCACACACATGTGTTACACCCCTCCTGTCTCAGGGCACTGCTGGGAGGACTCTGCACACACCCCTCCTGTCTCAGGGCACTGCTGGGAGGACTCTGCACCCACCCCTCCTGTCTCAGGGCAATGCTGGGAGGACTCTGCACCCACCCCTCCTGTCTCAGGGCACTGCTGGGAGGACTCTGCACCCACCCCTCCTGTCTCAGGGCACTGCTGGGAGGACTCTGCACACACCCCTCCTGTCTCAGGGCACTGCTGGGAGTGATAGGCACCCATCCCTCCTGTCTCAGGGCACTGCTGGGAGGACTCTGCACCCACCCCTCCTGTCTCAGGGCACTGCTGGGAGGACTCCACACCCACCCCTCCTGTCTCAGGGCAATGCTGGGAGTGATAGGCACCCACCCCTCCTGTCTCAGGGCACTGCTGGGAGTGATAGGCACCCATCCCTCCTGTCTCAGGGCACTGCTGGGAGGACTCTGCACACACACCTCCGATTTCAGGATATGTACGCTTGGAACATACACGGTGGGGGTACGCTCAATGCATTCGAGGTGAGGGTACGAGTCTACTTACACTGGTGTGGTGGGGGTACGCTCCATGCATACGCGGGTGAGGGTACGGGTCGAACTTACACTGTTGGGGTGGGGGGTACGCTCCTTGCATACGCGGGTGGGGGTACGGGTCGTACTTACACTGTTGGGCTGGGGGGTACGCTCCTTGCATACGCGGGTGGGGGTACGGGTCGTACTTACACTGTTGGGCTGGGGGGTACGCTCCATGCATACGCGGGTGGGGGTACGGGTCGTACTTACACTGTTGGGCTGGGGGGTACGCTCCTTGCATACGCGGGTGGGGGTACGGGTTGTACTTACACTGTTGGGCTGGGGGGTACGCTCCATGCATACGCGGGTGGGGGTACGGGTCGTACTTACACTGTTGGGCTGGGGGGTACGCTCCATGCATACGCGGGTGGGGGTACGGGTCGTACTTACACTGTTGGGCTGGGGGGTACGCTCCTTGCATACGCGGGTGGGGGTACGGGTCGTACTTACACTGTTGGGGTGGGGGGTACGCTCCATGCATACGCGGGTGAGGGTACGGGTTGTACTTACACTGTTGGCATGGGGGGTACGCTCCATGCATATGCGGGTGGGGGTACGGGTCGTACTTACACTGTTGGGCTGGGGGGTACGCTCCTTGCATACGCGGGTGAGGGTTCGAGTCGTACTTACACTGTTGGGCTGGGGGTACGCTCCATGCATACGCGGGTGGGGGTACGGGTCGTACTTACACTGTTGGGCTGGGGGGTACGCTCCTTGCATACGCGGGTGAGGGTTCGAGTCGTACTTACACTGTTGGCATGGGGTGTGCGCTCCATGCATACGCGGGTGGGGGTACGGGTCGTACTTTCACTGTTGGGGTGGGGGGTACGCTCCTTGCATACGCGGGTGAGGGTTCGAGTCGTACTTACACTGTTGGCATGGGGGGTGCGCTCCATGCATACGCGGGTGGGGGTACGGGTCGTACTTTCACTGTTGGGGTGGGGGGTATGCTCCTTGCATACGGGGTGGGGGTAGGGTCCGTACATATCCGTCCCCACGCTATGTGATGTTTGTGCGGCCCGTACCCAGGCCTTTGCCACGTGGGTGCGATCCGTCCCGCCATTGTTGGGGTGACGTGTGTGGGCGTGGTCCGACTCGTACCCACGCTCTTCAGGCGTGGGTACGGGACGTACCTGTCTGGTTGTGTTGCCGGTTCGCGTTGTGACGGACTTCCGTTGTGGCGGTCGCTGGCTTATCAGGACACGCCCCCACCCCCTCGTGGTGACCAGGGCATGGGAGTCAGGTATGTCCAGGCCATGTGTGGTGTGTGACTTATGTGGTTGTTTTGTGGCCTGCCCTGGTCCTGCCACCCCCACCCCACCCCACTTTCCCCCCTCCCTTAGTTATTCTGACCTTCTGCGGCGTCTGCGTCGTAACCTGTAGAGGAGGTGGACTGCTATGAGGGCAGGGATGACTCGTAGGTTCGGGTCCATGTCTGTCCGTCGCGTACTGGTACTCCTTGCTTGCGTCGTCCTGTCGCGTACGGGTCCTCCTTGATCGCGTCGTCCTGTCGCGTACGGGTCCTCCTTGGTGGCGTCGTCCTGTGTGTCCGTCACGTACTGGTCCTCCTTGTTCCAGTCGTCGTCTGTCCGTCGCGTACTGGTGGTCCTTGTTCGTGTCGTCCTGATTTCCCGGCAGTTTTTGGCTGCCGCAAAATATTCACCGTGCGGGGTGACGTGGGTGCGAATCGTGATTCCTGGTTCGTGAATGGCTGGCTGCGAGCGTCCCGACGTCAGGTCGGCGCTTTCCCGGATCGCATTGGTAGGTGTTTTTTTGTTCGGTCGGGCTTTTTTACGATTCGTACGGTAATGGTGTACCCGTGCGAATCGTGATTCCTTGTTTGTAAATATTGACGACCGGGTACGCGTCGGACGGAGATTATGCTCCGTCCGACGGTTCGTACCCGGTTTTTACCGGATCGTGATCGGCACCTAAGTGTATGTGATGGCAAGCATGCAGATGTGGAGCAAGTGTGAATGTATATGTAAGCATGTGTGTATGAGTGATAGTCAGTGACAAGTAGTAAATGTGAAAGTGTGACAATCAGTGTCAGTAAGGATGAGTGAATCATAATGAGTGAAAATGAATGCCTGTAAGTGAGTAAGAATGAGTGTGAGTTAGAATGAATGAGTGTCAAGTCAAAATCCACTTTATTCGATTAGTTAAAATCATAAAAGCATACTACAGGAAATATCAAAAGTTCATCTATAAAACAATTGATAAGATTAATACAATATTAAACAGTTTATAGGTTAAAAAGCAGATTAAAAGGGCGATGGAAACATAAAATAGATTAAAAAGCACTCAACTGGGCGATAAAGCTGGTTCCAAATTCCTATTGTTCTTCCAAACTAAGCCTTGTTCTCTTGCACCTCACAGATGCGGCTAAAAAACTAGCAGTGCAGTACATAATAAGAGGAGAAAGTAACATTTGTAAATAAAACAGTGCAGGCTTGTACTGGATAAATCCCAAGTCCTTCAGAATAGATTTTAGGTATTTTATACGCGGTTCATGATAGAAGGAACAAAAAAACAAAAAGTGGGCGTTATCCTGAATAGAGAAACCATCACATTTGCATGGGGCCGATTTCTCCAGCTTGCACCAGTCTTTCACGTCCCACAGCACTGTATAAATTTGGTTAAACCGAAATTTGGATAAAAGCCATCTATGGAAAGGATTAATTACCAAGGTTAAATAAGGGGCCAACACACAAGAAGGGGATATCAGAACGTGAGCCCTCACAGAGGGTTTACATAAATCGCGGGCTTCACGCTCAGCTGTGCGAATTCTTAGAAAATTTATTTTCACCCATTGTAAGTCAGCTCTACACAAGGCTTCCGGGCAACTAAAAATTTCAGGGCGGCCCAGAAAAGCTGTCATAGTTTCAATATATGACAGCCACTGAATATCCCTTCTGTGGTCAAGTTGGAGGCAGTCTTTGATGATCCGGTGATTTAGGCTAAGGTTGGGGTTAAGCCAAAGCTTTATCCACATCAGAAGTGGGGCTAGATTTAAAATGTCTGAAATGTAACCCATTCCCAGTTCTAAGTGTACTGAGAAGGTAGCAGTTGACTGGGGTAACCCCAGCAATGATCGAAAAAATTTATTTTCCTCTGTCTGGATATCTATGACGTTGACGTAACCCCAGACAGCTGCACCATATCTAGCAATAGCAATTGTCTTGGCTTTATAGATGGCCATAATGGCCTCCATAGGTTTCCCCCCCAATCTCTTTGCAAAACCCAAGATTGCACCGTACGAACTTCTTACCGCATTAGTTTTAGATGTTACCTGCGGTGTCCAAGATCCCCTCTGATCAAAGATCACACCCAGATAGGTGAAGACCTTAACACTAGTGATCACCTCTCCGTCGCAAAAAAAGGATTTTCCTTTACGCATGCCACGTCCGACAGACATGGTATGTGATTTACTTTTATTAATCACCAAATCGAGACTACTCATAAAATTACAAAAGGCGTCTAATAACTTTTGTAGGGCAACTGGGGTCCTAGCTATGAGTACCGCGTCATCTGCATAGAGGAGCACCGGGATTGGTGCACCCCCCATGCAAGGAAAATCTTTTGTAACAGACGTTAGGTAACCCTCCAAAGAGTTCACATAAAGCGTAAACAACATTGGGGCCAGGATACACCCCTGGCGGACCCCTCTAGTGGATCTAAAACTCTCGGTGCACTGTCCATCGGTGCTCATTCTAATGCGAGCCCTCAGATCTTTGTGAAGCTCCGCTAGAAAGTGCACCAGAGAGCTATCGAGGCCCATCTCCAACAGCATTGCCCACAGTTTTGATCTGTTAACAAGGTCAAAAGCTGTGGACAAGTCCATAAAACCCAGGAATAAGCTGCCCCCTTTAGCTTTAGTATATTTGGACAATATAAGGTGGAGGTTGAGGCATTGATCCTCAGTACTCCTCCCTGACCTAAAGCCAAATTGAGCCTCGGATAAGATGTTATTTCCCCTGGCCCACGCGGAAATCCTCGCCAAAACAACCTTGCCTAAAATTTTGACCGAGGAGTCCAGAAGCGATATGGGTCGGTAACATTTTGGGTCACCTCTCTGCCCTTTTTTAAAAATAGGGACGATAGTAGCGAGGGACCAGGACTCAGGGAAACCCACTATTGCAGCAGCGTTAAAAACTCTAGTTAAAATATTTGCCCAAAACAGTGGGTTTGCCCTGTACATATCTGCAGGTACTCCATCTGGGCCGGGTGCCTTACGCCCAGCTGTCTCCTCTATGGCTCTAAGTACCTCACAGGTTTCAAAACTCACAGGTTCCATTGGATTACCAATTACAGGGATTATAAAAGGGTCCAGCTCTCTATGGCTGTCATATATTTTTTCAAAGTGAGACAGCCACTCAACTTCTGAGATGTTTAATTCCTGTACTGAGTTTTGGGCGCCTGTCAGAAATGGAGAATTTATTATTGCCCAGAATTCAGCACTATTTTTTAGGGTAGCTTTGTCCCTTAGGTCTTCCCAAGCTTTATTTTTTAATTCTTTTTTACGTAGAGAAATGACCGTATTGTAATCCTTCCTCAGTCGTGCCACAAGCTCCTTGTTCCTTGGGCGGGCACTAAGGGCTTTTTTGAGGCGGTTATGGGCTTTACTACAGTTTTTATCAAACCAGCCTTTTGCCTGATATTGTTTGTCTCCCTGCCCTTTAACTAGAAGACTGCTAGACACAAACCTGCAAATACCTTCGAATGAAGATATAACATCATTATGCCCGGCTAGAGGAGTAGCACACACCCTTAACTCATCTGCGACTGAATTAGATAAAGTTACAAAAAAAATTTCTGGTACAACCGCCTCCCATTTAAGTCTTCTCCCCTGGTCCTTTGCTTTTAAAGGCAAGATAGACTGCTGGAGAACAACCAATTTTGACAATAAGGCACTATTTGTTAGCACCAGTCCGACTGGATTGTGATCACTCATGGGCATATCAATAGCATTATAAGTAATCACATTATTAAGAAAGAATCTCGAAATAAAAATAAAGTCGATAATCGAGTCGCTGGCCCTTCCCGTGAAAGTGGCAACCCGTGCGGTAGTATCAGAGAATTCAGCTTCAAATAACTCATTTAACAGGAGTACATTTTCAAGTGCTCGGCCATTCAGTGTGTGTTTTAAGTGAGGGGGTGAAACACTGCCTGGCCCCTCCATATCAACCATAACACATTTAGAACACAAATGAACATTAAAATCACCCATTAAAATGATTCGAAACAAAGTGGTTTGCTTGTCTCCGTAGAGAGTTAAAAAATCTAATAACCAATTAAAATGCGAGGATTCTGGATTACTATTGGGGGCATTGTAACAGTTAACCAACAACAATTTACCACCATCCTCTGTTGTTAGCTCCAGAATGATAAAATTTTTGGAGGCACAGTCTAACATAATCAGTTTGCCTTTTAACTTCACTGAAACCAACATCATAAGGCCTCCTTTGTTCCGACCAGCTGAGGAAGGCAAGGCAGGGACAAAAAAAGATGTAAAGCCATCTATCCAGTAGTCACATTCCAAGTCCCAAGTCTCTTGCAAGGCAATAACATCATAACTCTTGACAAAGCTTTCCCAGCTGGGGTTTCCCATCTTGGCCCGCAAACCAGCAATGTTCCAAGATAGCAGCCTAACCGTTCCCCCAAAGTCACTAATAACTATCTCAGGTAAATTGTTCTTGACCACCTCAGAAGAGGGTACGTAGACCATAGATGTTCGGGCCGCAACCGCGGCGACCTCTGTACCCTCTCCCTCTTCCCGTCAGTCACAGAGGTCGAGACCTGAGAGCACATCAAACCTGTTGTGCGTAGAAATGGGGGGACCCCATGAGATAGCATTTTCACGGCACTGCAATGGATATTGCTGCGCCCGACTTGGCCCCACCGGTGTAAATGGATAGAGTCTTGTTCTCGATGCGGAGGGAAAATTGGCCTTGTTATAAAAAAACCCCAATGGGCGAACACGGATGCTGTCGCTCTCCTCCAGCAAAGATGCTGCCCGCAGGAGGACAGTGGCCACGTGTTGTGGATATTTAAAATTCACAACCACGCAGTCCCCCCTACAGAATTTCCTTGAAGGGCCAATCCAATTCACTCTCCTTGTCATGATTATATCATCAGCAAGTTTGGATGGAAAACCACACTTAGCGCCTAACCAAGCCACCACTTTGTTTTTAAGGGATTCATGCGCTTCCACTTGCGGCTCTGAGATGCTTGGGCCGAGTAGTGGAACGTCTGCAAGTATAATGACGTATGGAGCGCATTCCGGGGGCAAATTAATAGTATTAGCACGTCTGCTTTGTACAGCATTAATGTTAATGCCAGGTCTCTGCAGACCCCTCGCCTGATCGAAATCCACATCTGTTGATGGGGGATGAGTTGCTAAGGGAGCAGTAAGATTATGGTCTGAACTATCAACAGGACGAATCGTGGGTAAAGAGTTGGGAACTTTTGTAACACTGCACCCCGTCACCCCGAGGTTTACTAAACTATTATGAGTGGGTAAAGAGTTCGCCTGAGAGGATTTCGCCAGCTGACGATCCAGTAAACCTCCAAGTCTTTTAATTTCCGCATTTGCAGTGTCCAGTTTGGCTGTAAGACGGTCAAAACAGGCTTTAAATTTTAGGTCTACAACAGCCTCAATACGTTCAATTAACAGATCAAACTGTTCTAGGCTCAAAGTAGTCTTGGGATCCTTCATAGGCTCTACAGTTAAATTGGTTTTGGGGGAACTGTGTCTATCTGGCCGATGAGTTTCCACCCTTCTCCTCTGGGAGGCCTTACCCCCCCTCTTACTTTGAAGCCTTCTGCAAGATCTAACTGGTCTCTTGCCCCTAGTTTCTTCCAATGCTTCTGAATCTACCTCAGAGTCAGGCCGTAACGTGTCATTGATTATGGAGACCATTGCTGCATTATCCTGCTCCTCGACAAAAGGTGCTACTGTGTTACAAATTAGTTCGGTCACGTTATGATCTTGTGGGAAACAGTCCGTGATTCTATCACCAACTGGGAAGTCCTCCAATGTAGCGGTTATTGCTAGAGCGGGGGCATGATCCAGATCGTCTATTTTGCCCAAGGAAGCTCTTCTATCCTCGTTGATCTTAGTTACCCTCTTGACTAGAAAATTGTTCATTGAGCCCGCCCCCGAGACTACCTTATTTTTCTTGGAACCTGACATCGTGGAATTGGCAGTCCCCGCAACAGGATCCGGAATATAACCACAAGTCCGTCTCAGCCAAACAGCACCACAACACTACACAAGGGGCGCAACAGTAAGTATGGCATACAACGGCAATACCTGAGGAGTGGCAGGAGATCTGGTGTCCGATGTCAGGGGGATGGCCCAGCCCTGCCTCTTCCTGCCTCGGACGGCCACAGACGGCCCGCCCTTTGCCCGGGCTTAGCCCGGCGCGTCCCGCGAAGCGGGTCTCCCAGTAATTTATGGCGCCTCCTGGCGTCACTACGTCGCGCCGCCGCTGAGGCAGCCGGGAAATGCAGTCCCGGGGCGGCGACGCGGAAGATGGCGTGTCCTCTGTGGTCTCCTTGACTCTTGGCGGTGTCGGCGGTAATGGCGTGGCGTGGCCCAGCAGGTTTCAGGTGAGTTTTGACGGCCCCCCCGCTCCGCCGGTCTCCCAGTAATTTATGGCGCCTCCTGGCGTCACTACGTCGCGCCGCCGCTGAGGCAGCCGGGAAATGCAGTCCCGGGGCGGCGACGCGGAAGATGGCGTGTCCTCTGTGGTCTCCTTGACTCTTGGCGGTGTCGGCGGTAATGGCGTGGCGTGGCCCAGCAGGTTTCAGGTGAGTTTTGAGTGAGAATGCAGTGTTATGCTTACAAGTCTGTCATTTGCCCTAACATAATGAAGGTAATTCTTTTCTTATGGAAACACCTGTGGTAAAATACTGGTGCTGGCATACTTGAGGCAATTCTTAGAATGACAGACACCTGTGACAAAATACTGGCACTGACACACTAGAAGTAATTGTCGCCATAAAGGACACCCATGTTAAAACAGTGATAATGACATAGAGATAAAGCTTGGCATAAGGGACACCTATGGAAAAATGCTGGTATTGGGGGTACTTTTTGGCATAAAAGCGGGCAAACTGACATTTGCAAGGGGGTCAACCACGACAAAATTCTGACCCTGACTTACTGAAGTAATGTTTCACATAAGGTTACTTGTGGCATATGGATGGCATGAATAAAAAATGCTGGCACTGGAATATTGGGGTACCTATGGAATATAGGGCACCATGATGGACATAGCCTTTTTTACAGGGTTATCCTCAAACATTTTGCCTTCTTCCTCCTATTTTTTCTGACCTGCCTTTATTAGCTTTGGGACTCTGGGCACCTTGCCACTGCTAACCAGTGTTAAAGTGCATATCTCTCTTTCTAAATCTTACTATGCTTGGTTATTCAAGATTGGCATATTTCATTTACTGGTAAGTCCCTAATAAAGTGCACTGTATGTGCCTCGGGCTTGTAAATCAAATGGTACTAGTGGAGCTGCAGTACTGGCTGTGACACCCACTCGGGTAGGCCTGTAAGCATATCTCGGGCCTGCAATTACAGTGTCTGTGAGGGCAGTTTTAAACTGTCATGTTGAACTGGCAAGTGTGACTACTTGCTAGGACCAAAGCTTCCTTTTTCTTACATTTAAGGCACCCCCAAGGTAGGCCGAAGGTAGCCCCATGGGCAGGATGCAATGTATGTGAAAGGTAGGGCATGTACAGGTGTGTTTTACATGTCCTGACAGTGAAATAATGCCAATTTAGTTTTTCACTATCTCTTCCTTAGGTTGTCATTGGAGCTGCCTTGTAACATCTTGCAAGGGTAAGTTTCAATTGGAAAGAGATGGAGATTTTGAGTTTGGCCTCCCTGAGCTCAAGAATTTAAAAACACATCTTTAGTGAAGGTGGTTTTTCAATTGTGTGTTTGAAAATGCCCCTTTTAAAAAGTGGGAATTTTATTGCTTTACCGTCCTATGCCTCCACCTGCCTGTGGAATCAACATCTTGTTTAGACTGACAGTTGGGCTGTTTGTGCATACACTCTAGACAGTCACACAAAGAGAGCTGAGGTGTGTGCCCTGCACATCTTGATTGCCCATCACCAGGCTGATGGGCATTCCTGAGCTAGAGTGGTGGAGAAGTTGTCACTGACACCTGAATAGGGCTGTGTCTTATCTCTCACAACGCTGTCTCCACCCCCCTGTAGTGTGTCTGGAGCCTTGGCAGGACAAGACAGAATCTTGTGGACAACAAAGACTTTCTTTGAAGTATGCCTACTTAAACAGCCAAAAGGGGCATATGTATTAGACCTGTAACCCCACATTTTTAGAACACATCTGGATCAAGAGGAGACTCTGCTTCTGAACATTGTTTGTTGGCTTTAGGACTCTGGGCACTTTACCCCTGTTAACCAGTGCTAAAGTGCATGTGATCTCTGTATAAAGAGTGCAGTGTATGTGAAAGGTATAACATGTACAGGTATGTTTTACAATGTCCTGATAGTGAAATACTGTCAATTTTGTTTTTCTTTACTGTAGGGACTATCTTTCTCATAGGTTATCATTGCAGCTGCCTTGTAACATCTTACAAGGGTAACTTCAATTTGATTGGGAAGAGATATGGATTTGGAGTCTAGGTTCACTGAGCTCAAAATTTTAAAACACATCTTTCAGTGAACGTGGTTTTTAAATTGTGTGTTTGTAAATGGCACTTTTAGCAAATGGGTATTTTCTTGCTTTACCATCCTGTGCCTCTGCCTGCCTGTGGAATCAACGTCTGGTTTAGACTGATGGTTGGGCTGTTTGTGCATTCACTCTAGAGAGTCAGGCAAAGGGAGCTGAGGTGTGCCCTGCATATCATGATTGCCCATCACCAGGCTGATGAGCCTTCCTGAGCTAGAGTGGTGGGAGGAGTTGTCACTGACACCTGAAAAGGGCTGTGCCTGGTCTCTCACAATGCTGTCTCCACCCCCTGTAGGGTGCACGGAGCCAAGGGAGGGCGAGGCAGGATCTTGTGGACACCCCACATTTTTAGAACACTTCTGGATCAAGAGGTAACTCTGCCAAGAGGAAGAGTTGGAGTGCTGTCAGGAGGAGTACTGCCCCTTTGCAGTGTTGCTTTGCTAGGTTGGCTGGCAATGGCTGCTTCTGTCTTGGAGAGGACAAAGATTGGACTCTGCTGTTTGTATCCTGCTTGAAAAAATTCTCCTAGGGCTTGTGTGTTCTTGCCTCCTGTTAAGATGTCTCAGTGCCATCACCTGCAGCATCCCTAAATTCCACTGCAGTGAGTTCTGACCTGCCAAGTGGTGCCACTGTGTGTGTTTTGTACAAATGCTTCTTTACACATTGCCTCTGAGATAAGCCTGTCTGCTCATGCCAAGCTACCAAGGGGGTGAGCAGGGGTTTTCTTGGGTGTGTAACTCCCTTACCCTGGCTAGAAGGAAGGGCCCCTACTTGGACAGGGTGCATACCACTGCCAACTAGAGACCACCATTTCTAAAAGCATCTATGACAAAATGCTAGCCCTGGCACAATGGAGCTAACTGTTGACATATGGTGGCATCCATAGCACATTAAGAAAAAATGCAGTCAACTCCTGAGGATGGTCAGGTTTCATTGATTTAACAAACCTGAAGGGATTTGAAATTTAAGAAGTACCCTTCAGCTGGCTCTTTAGGAAATGAATGTGAAGATTGTGCTTTTAAATGCATTACTTTACCACATTCTTTCAAAACATTTTCTCTGAGGGAGATCTCTCCTTGTTGAGACCTGCTTCCTTGCTTTGCTCACTCACTACTATTGAGGGCAAGTATTACGTTCCAGGACTTTCAAAGATCTAATATAGTCAGCACCATAATATAGGTGGTATCTAAAATACACTTTTGTCTATGTTGTGTTATATTAATTATGCAGTTTTAATGGAACTTCATCAATGTCAACAATTATAATGTCATCATCTCAAATGGATCCCCCCTGACTGCAGAAGGACCGTCACTCATACGCTCATAACCAGCAGACTGGACTATGGCAACACCCTAAACACCTGAATCAACAGAACTCTCCTACACGGGCTCCAGACCATACAGAACGCCGCAGCCAGACTCATCCTCGGGACACCGCGTCACAAACACATGACCCAACACCTACGAGACTGCCACTGGCTCCCCGTCAAGAAGAGATTCACCTGCAAACTCATCACCCATGCCTACAAATCCCTCAACAACATCGGACCGAAATACCTCAACGCAAGAGTATCCTTCCACGCACCCAAGAGGAACCTCCGCTCTGCTGACCTCGCCCTGGCAGAGGTCCCCTGCATCTGCAGAAACAGAACAGGTGGAAGAGCCTTCTCCTACATCGCAGCCAACAGCTGGATCGTGCTCCCTGTGAACATCAGACGCTCCCCGACCCTGCACACGTTCGGGAAGGACCTCAAGACCTGGCTCTTCGACTGACCCAGAGCTGCCACCCCCCCCCCCTCCCCACAAGCACCTTGAGACCCTTACGGGTGAGTAGCAAGCTTTATAAAGCCTGGTTGATTGATTGATCATGGTTAAGGACATGTCAAATGATTTAATGAAAAAACAAGGTCACTTCATTTTATGTCATTAAGGTCAAAGGGTATATGATGTCACTTCTACTACCCCTGGCATTTTGGTGAATCGTTGCCCATGAGCCTAAGTAAGTGGGGGGAAAGGTGGATGTTAAGGAGAACACTGCCCTTCAGCATGGCTGTCACAATATCAGATGACTCTGGGTAATAATGCGCCTCCAATCACAATGAGGGAGAGCGAGAGGGCGGTCTAGCAATGCAGTGAGCCTTGAAAAGCCAACAGGCAGGGGATAACCGGAAAGGACAAACACACCTTCCACCCCTGGCTGAGGGCCTACTAGTATGGGAAAAGGTAAACACCGGGCACAGTGTCGGATAAATACTACTTGCAAATTGACTCCCAATAAACATGCATATCTCACATTCTACTAACAATCATCAAATAATGCCTAACACATGCAAGTCGTAAAATAGATAGGCATACAGGCTAATGGATATATGATATATCTTTTTTATTATTACAAAATATAAATCTATATTTTTTTAGTTTTTTTGTTTTTCAGTATCTTTTGTTTAACAATAAATTATTTTCTTCATCAACACATATGGACAACAATGTATCTGCAAGTCATCATCTGTACAAATTAATTCCTATGTACACAATGTGGACTATGATTGATTCAAAACTAATTGATCATAAGAGGTGTCCTTAGCCTGCTAATGTTAATCATGTTGATAACTCATTACTTTTGCTATGATTATTTTTCCTCACACATACTATATACAGAGACTAAAATCAAAAATCAGTGAAAAACTTATTTATCTCAACTTTATACTCAATTCTTGAAAAATGAGCACATAGGCGGTCGATTGACACAACGCGTTTCGGCTAGGCCTTCGTCAGGAATCCGCTCTGAGTATAACACTATAATTGAAAAATAATAACAACAGAAAAAACACATGTATCAATTAAAACCCATTTTGTGAATTGTTTAAGGGAGTCAATGTAGCAATGATCATTCATTAACATAAACAATTATGAGTAAATTCATTTGAATTATATGTTCCACTCCAACGTCTCTCAGCTCTGCACTGACCTTTACACTCATGAATAAGAGATTTAATTCACCAGGACCTTAGTGTTACGAAAAGGGGAAAACACTTCCATGTTACTTTAGCTATACTGACAATGACCAATCTATTGAAAACCTGGGATATACTAAAATTGGATACTAACAAGTCCTCTTTTTTATTACACAGGACAAATTTCTCTACTCTTAAATGAGAAGTGGCTTAGAGGCGTTTTTATAGGGCTATGTCGGTTAGATTAAAGTTACGTGAACTGAGTCTCTGATCTTACTTATATTTGACAATCCGATGTAATGAAACCATACTAACCCTTGTTTATTCCAATTGACTGTTTTCGTATATGACTCGAGATAATTGATTGAAACCAGATTATGTTCTTATGTTAGGGGACGAATGATATATGAAGGCTCTAAGGAAAGATAAAGGTATGTCACTTAGGCTGAGGGAAGGTAAATGTGCGGTTGTACTCTATTTATTGTAATATATTGGTCTATTCTATGGTGCACTTAACTTGAGTACTTACTTGTTCAAAAAGTTTTATATCGATGAACCATCTGATTTCCAACGAAATATGAATGTAAAGGGTCTGCACCTTTGTTATCCTGTCTTCGCAAGTAGGATCAGACCTATAAGTTTGGATATATAAGCGAGTATACTGTTGGTGTTTACTCTTATCTACTGTTTATTGTGTGAACAAAAGGGCTCTAATACAAAAACTAATTAATGTCAATTTTGATGAAATCTATAATTTACCAGTTTGTTATTTGTCTAATTAGCCCGATAACTTCAAGGATACCATTACAATTCATTCGTGTGTCTATGATACACATACCTTGATTTTTCTATTCTGTTCTCTATGTCGTTGTCATCTGTCTTGGTGATGTCTATTTTTTCTCGCTTCTCGCTCTATTTCATTGTCCTGTTGAGTAGCATAAGTGGTTGTCTATCAATTCTAAAGAAATGTCACTACAATACGTAAAACGTCTCTTTAGAAGAGCTCTGCATTGTTTAAAAAAGTCTTCAGATATTATCGATTACCTTCCCTGTATGAACTTACTAAAGATATGCGACTATCGGAGAGCGTGTATCGTTATAATGAACACTCCTACTGGAATACGATCAACATAGTTTCTATAAACGAGTAAAAAAACCGCTAGTCTGTTAGTCTAAGTCTAACTCTAAATAAACTTATTGCTCTAAATCTAATCTTTCCTTACCCGCTCAGAACTCGAATTGGCTGATACCTCCTCTCTGTTTGGCTCCGCGTCCTCCTCTGGTTCGACGGTGATCAGATTAGCCGCCATGTTGGGTCTATTTACCTACGCCGGATTTACGTGCGTTACTTCGACGTCCTAGGTTATGCGCATGGAAATAGGACTGGTTGTCCGGTCGAGATTGCTCGACCTGCGCCATGTTTAAATGATTGTTTTATAACTTAGTTCTTCTTATCTTGTTTTTTTGATAGATATCTAACTCTTCACTGTTATATATACATTTTTAAGGATTACGAAAATACCACAATTAGTTATTTATTTTGTTAAGTTGTACATGGGGTTTTATTATATATGGACTTTGATATTCGGGGATATATATTACATACAGTGATGAAGTCTATCGTTTCATTGAAACCTGCGATGTTAAAGAAAGAGACCACTCTATCCTTAAGTAGAGAGATAATAATGCCTGAATCACATGAGTTAATGTAGTTGGTCATTTCTCAACTGCAATCCTGTATAAACTAGTCTGTTTTATCTGCTTGTGTACCACTATATAATAGAACAGTATATTGTTAATGATAGGTTCTAATTTTATTACCTATTCTTTTCAGTTTCTTGACCCTGACATGAAGACAGGTTAAAATTTGACTTACGGCTATCGTCGTGAATATGAATTATCCATTGTTTTTAATAGCTTGATCCCAAGGTATTTCTTGGTTCAAACCTGATATAGCTGTGTTAAGGATAAACATCCAATAAACCTCTCTCATTTTTCTAATTTTGTCCATTTGTTCTCCTACACGGGGCCAAATCTTTTCCAGAATGTACCACTTAATGTCTTCTGGTGTGTGTCCCAGGTCTAAGAAGTGTTGCACCATGGGTGCCGATGTTTTCTGAGTTCTGATTGCTGATTTGTGCTCAGTGAGTCTGACATTAAACGCTCTCCCTGTTTCTCCCACATATCCCTTGTGGCATGGACAAATGATCAAATAGATAACATTTGTTGATTTACAGTTGTTTAATGTCTTGGGGGAAATATTGACACCATTGAATGTAAATGTCACTGCTTCGATGGCCATGGAGCAAGATTTGCACATAGTGCATTTGAAATTCCCCACCACTTTTTTAGAGCCTTCCAAATCGATTTGGTAGAAGTTTGTCTCATTTTTCATTCTTGAATGTACTATGTGGTCTCTCAAGCTTTTGTTACGCTTGTATGCAAATAGCGGTTTAGGCATTATTTCCTCTCCCTTGGTTTTTTCTACATTTAGTATATGCCAACTAGAGCATATTGCTTGTCGAATTCTGGCATTCAGCATAGAATGGCGTGTGGCAAAAACTAGAGGTGGATTTGATGTAGTTTTTATATTTGTAAGTAGGTGTTGCCTGTCATAGTAACGTGCCCGTTTGTAGGCATCCCGCACAATTTTGTTCGGATATCCTCTGGCATGAAATTTTTTCTTCATGACCTCTGATTTCTCATCAAAGTCACTGATGTTCGTACAGTTTCGCCTAAGGCGTAAAAATTCCCCGAACGGGATATTGTCCTTTTGGCTCTTGGGGTGATAACTGTCGTAATGCAGTAGTGTGTTCCTCGCTGTGGTTTTAGTGTACAGCACGACAGTTAATACTCCCTGTTGATGTTTGATGAGGATGTCTAGATATTCTACTTGTTCTGAGCTAATGTTGTTAGTGAAGCTGATATTCTCATCGCATAGATTGATCCACTCAATGAATTCGAGTAATTTTTCATATGTGTCTGACCAAATAAAAAAAACATCATCAATAAATCGCGACCATTTGGTCACTGATTCAAAAAAAGGTGCTATTTCATTATAGATGTTGTTTTTTTCAAAAAGGGCCATGTAGATATTATGAGGGCCTACTAGACCAGACAAGCTGTGAGTTATGCCTAGAATCTGTGGGGGCTATCCCCAAAGATGGACAAAAGTGAAAAGTATTTTAAGGACTGGAAATGATGCCTGATGGCTATGCTTCTAGAGAGTTTCACTAATGTGGACTGTTAAAAGTATGACCTACTTTTTCTGAGATTCCCACTTGCGAGCAGTGAGTTAATACTACTGTTAATCAATATGCTGCAATTTGAACTCAAAAATAACACATCTGGATAAACTGATTAATTTACTCAAGTATTCTTTGGGGGTGGGGTGTTATGACGGGTACTGACCAGTGTGAAGTTTGTAATAGGAACCTAATCAACAGATCTGACTCGTTTTTAGGTCTCGCCTGAGCCAGCGCTATAGAAAGCGGGATTTGGAAGTGCAAACAAGTGCATTTCAGGCCGCCAACTACAGTGCATGTGCGCCGGGCGAGCGCGCCATTTGGCAGCCGGCTGATCACTTTCGCGGCCGCTTTGATGTTCTCAGTGAGCCGCGCGGCCACTGAGAACATCAAAGCGGCCACGAAAGTGCTCACCATATGCCAGCCTTCCCTATTTGCTCGATCCTTATTCAATTCATGGTTTCCTCCCTAGAATTCTTTCTTTCCTACCTCATCGTCGTCATCTCTCCCATTGCAGCCCCCCCACCTCTTCCTACCTCAGCCTACCACGCCCATACGCACTTCTCTGCATTACCCCAATTATGTTTATTTTCTACTTCTATCTTCCCTCTGTCCTCTCTAAATTTCTTCCCTTCTCTTCTCCCATCTCTTCCTCCTTTTCTCGCTCCTTATCTCTTTCTTTCGCATCTTTTTATCACCCTCTTTTGCGCAACCCTCGCTCGTTGCCTCTATTTACCTGTCTCTCTGCATCTTCTTACATCCTTCTCCTTCTCTCCGTCTCTTTCGCTCTCTACCCTCTTCAAGTATTTACCTCTCTCAATTTCCTTTGCTTTCACCCCACCCTTGCTTAGTCACTTCGATATTTCTTTATGTCTCCGTCCTTCTCCAGACACCCCCCCCACACACACACACTCCGAGCGCTCTCTCCGGGTCGTTTCCCTCTCGCTTTCTCTTACACTCTCTCTCTCTCGTTCGCCCTCCCCTTTCTCTCTCTTTCTGTCTCCCCCTTTCTCCAACGCCCCCGCCTCCCATTTCCCCATCCCAGTATATGTTGCAGTGAGGGTGTGGTGGGATCGTATTGGCTTGTAGGGTGCCTTTGGGCCCCTGCTAGTTGTTCAGCTTCTGCCACTTGTCGTACCTAAGTGTGATTGCGCAGCGGCCCTTTAGCTGTACCCGATACAAAGAGCCCCTGCACCCCAGGCACTCTCCGGCAACCCTCTTGCTGTACCCCGATACAAAGAGCCCCTGCCCCAGGCAACCCCTCTCTCTGTACCCCGGTACAAAGGGCCCCTCTACCCTGAGCGCTGTCCAGGGCAGCCGCCTGGCTGTACCCAGGTAACAAGCATTGGCATAGCCAATAGGTCTCGCTTTTGGGACCTTATAAGTATTTAGTTATGCAACTGTTGCATGGCTAAACACTTATAAGGTCCTAAAAGCGAGACCTATTGGCTATGCCAATGCTTGTTTAAAAATTTCGTAGTTTGCTCCCTAATAATTTGTCGCTTGCCTTGGTCCCGGGTGAAGCTTCCAAAACAATAAGGAACGCCGGAGATAGTGAACAGCACTGCAGCACTCAGGGATTCTGCAGCAACATGTTTTGCGTATTTGCTCCTTTGCCACTAATGGAGCACAGCTCCTGTTTTCAAGGCCTGCACCGGTTATTCGTCTGCACCTTACGTCACAGGGCAAACAGGACGACTGCAGCTGTTGCCGGGGATGCCTTAATGTTTGTTACTTGCATAAAAAAAGCCATTTTGCAATTTGGGGCAACTAAGAACACTTGAGCAGCTGCCCACAAAAATGTTGTAACACAAGAGTCATGAACATAAAACTCAACGCAGCTTATAAAATAAGTATGGGGCGTAAAATGTCCCGTACAAATAAGTGACTCTTGCGCTGATTTATATGTCACATGTCAGTACTACAATAAAGCGCACTCGCTAAAAGACGAAATGGCAAGCATTGCAACACTGAATTTCTCAAGTTGAGCCGCCGAATGTGGAATAGGTGCCTCAAACTATCCATATTACTAAGGTAATGATGACGTCAAGGCTTGAGACAACTGCGCCTAGGAAAAATGAGTAATTGCAACCCTATGTTCTTCATAATCGCCCTATATGTGTCATATGCGAGCTAGGTTCCATCCCAGCCTGTCTTAGTCCCGATCATTTCCTTGATTTTGTCTGAGGTCAATGTTGTGTAGCTTCTGTGAATACTTTACTTCTGCCAAAAATGTTACTGTCATGTCTTGGACTTTAATGCCCTCTAAAAAGAACGGAGAAACAGTAGATTATACTATGTTCGGCTAGATGTTAAATTATGTTACAAAATGTTCTAGTTCAGTATGAACATATTCTCCAAAAGTTGCCGGCGATGTTTGCTTGCCCACTAAAAGGTAAGAGCACCTCCAATCAGTTTCACTAAACCGGATTTCAATCATATAATAGATGACTACATTTTCCCAGTTCTGTTTAAAGTCTCACAATAATCTGCATCTGAAAAAATACATAAAATAAATATATATCTGGATTTGAAAATTGAAGTTAAATCTTTAATTCTGACTATTTGCCACTAGGTGGCAATGCGGCTCCGTTGTTTTATTTTTCTTTCGAAACAGAGACGTTGTTCATAATATTCAATAGCATTTAATGTAATGTTTCCTGTTGTGAGTAAACTTGTTTTGCATAGAAATGGGTGGTAATTCAAGGTGATTGTAATTTGTTTTTAATTCTGCTGTTTTAGATTCGATTCCAGGCACACTGAATAAAAGTGTTTTAAGTTAGAATTGATTTCAAAAGACTGTTTTAGTTCGTAACTTGTATTAAGGGGTTTTGAAGATTGCTTGCGGCATAGTATAGTGAAAGAGGGCTCAAAACTAACACATTTTAAAGAATATACACATTCCAATAACAAAAGAATCTTATCTGAAGCATTTAAATAGACGACCGTTCAAGAGATGGTCAATGTAACGCAGCCAGCTCGAAAAGATATAGGGGGATATATACAAGAATTGACGAAAAACATCACGATTGCCGAGTTTTTTTTATCGCCGCGTACCCCCGCAAACTATCGCCAGGTTAGCGACGTATGTACAAGCTGACGCTACGTTGCAATAGTTTCTCATGTCAGTAAAACGTGTCAACGGTAGCAACAGCGGCATGGAGATAAAAATCATGCCGCTAACGTGAAAAAAGTGGCGGCATGCTAGTCAGCGGACAGAAACTGCATGCAAATTAGCGTGACGCCACTTTTTTCACGTTATGCTGGAAAAGCGACTACAAAACGCCTGCAAAGTGTCACAAACTGAGATTATTATTATTATTATTTTTTTAAACATAGATGAAGCTGAAACCAGTACTGCAGGAGAAAACAACCCCCCAAACAGCCAGGAGGACCAGCCAGAGACCCAGGAGAAGGGCAAGGGGAAGAGGAAACCAGGTTCAGCCGGCAGGACAACCAGGTCCTGATTGCGGAGGTGACAGAAAAACAACACCAGCTGTGTGTCAGCTCCATTGTGTCATTGGGGACCAAGAATGAAATATGGCAGTCCACCGCAGCCAAGGTGAATGCTGTCGGAGAGGTGAGGAGGAATGTGAACGACTGCAAGAAGCGCTGGCATGATGCTAAGCGCAAGACCAAGGAGAAAATGTTGGCCAATCAAAGGGTCGAAACGTAATCGGCAGACAATAAAAGCGAACCATTAAACCAGCGCTTATTATTGTATAAGAAACGCGTTTTACATTCTGTATACTTACGAATGGTCGACTTTATGATAAATTGGAAACCTTGCACATATGTAACAAATATGTCACCAGTACTTTGGATACTGCTGAACATGACCAGCAACAAGGTGAGTAACAACCAGGGACTAGGGGGACGGGGTTGGATGGGCCCAATGTCACTCATGCACAATGAAACATCTACCAAGGCACATCTACGATGACTGCAGATCTTGTCACAGATACTCTTGTCCCTGGGGGTATAGACACGTATCACCCTAGTCAACAAATATATTAGAAGACACATATTGGTGGAGCATAGACTTGGAAATCTGCACAGAAAAGTAATTCTGAACATAGCCAAAGATTCATATCAGACCACAATGTAAGGTCAACATGAAAGAGCAAAGGGATACATTGCCTGGAGATGCAGCATGCTGGCAAAATGGCCCCCTTACTTCAACACCACGCACATACAATATGTCTGCACAGGGCTGCATCTCTTAGACAACATGAGGATGCACTGTGCATGAGACAGATGATGTGCACAAGTGAGCGTGCGACCACTGACGGCAGCACACATACACCATTGAGCAAGGGTGTCTGACTTGATTTTCAGATTGTATATTTGCATGAAGGGGGACCTTACATATGCATTCTAGCACACAACTCAGACAGACGTGCACAATGGTGCATGTGTGCTGACATCAGTGGCGGCACACTCACTTGTGCACATCATCTGTCGCAGTCACAGTGCATTCTCATATTGTCATCAAAGAGATGCAGCCCTGTGCAGACATATTGCTTGTGCGTGGTGTTGAGGCAATGGGGACATTTTGCGAGCCTGCTGTACCTCCAGGCAATGTGCCCCTTTCCTTGTTCATTAGATGCAGTCCTGTGTACACCAAGTGAGAAAGCACGGAGTGAGTCTGCATGCCATGAACACATGCATTGTCACAACATAGTGATCATGCAGCCTACTGTCTAAAAGGTACATATCCCAAAATGCACACATTCAGCACAGTGTCAAAATGTTATGTCATACCATAAGCAGGGGGGACATGCCTTCAACAGTGCAGTGCATGGACTATGCATATCAGGAATGTGTCACCATAATGTTTCACTATGTGTCTGGTCTGTGTACCATACTCACAGAAGTAAAAGAGTCCCTGTAAAGAAGTATGACAAGTCAAGTATGACACCAAGCAAGAATAGCAATTAAGCAAAAAAAAATGTCTAATAGATAAATGGCACCATCACCCCTTAGCTCAAAAAGCACCCCTATACTCTCAAGTGCACACATGTGCCATACTTAAAACTGTACTAAACATTAGTCCTGATGTGACTTGCCCATCACACATTGATGTGCATGTAAACAAGAATATTGGGAAAGTCAACAGTGTCAGTGAACAAATATACAGTCAGGACTGTTATCATCTGCACACAAACACTGGCAGCAAAAATTCTTGAATAGTACAACATGCAAAATCCATGTTAGCATCTGCATGCAATGTTCACAAACACACATCATCCTGCCAATCGCGCATGATGTGATGTGGGGGCGGGGTGATAGGGCAGGAGCAGCACACATTAGTCTTTTGGAACACACAGCCCTAAAATCTAGGCCCACTTACACACTACATGGGGTGTCAATGTTGAGGGTAATGGGTGTTGTAACTGTCTGTTCAGCCTGCAACAGCTAAAGAAAGTCACGCTGCACCAGTCTCACAATGGTTAAGCCCACAGGAGGGCAGCAAGCAATGCATGCATGGAAAAACATGCATAGCGCCATGCACACAAGAGAAATCACAAGTCCCAAAGGAATTCGTATGAACATGTGCACTGCATTGAGCAGCACACATGGAAAAAGCTAAAATTGAGCAAAAAAATGCATTTGTCCTTGTTTTGCCATCCTAAGAACAGTTCATACCTGCTCTTAATTTTTGCACGGCCTCCTATGTACGCCACCCTTGTAAATAGGGGGCAGTGTCAAAAATGATGTTGCGGTGGAACGGCCACCGCCACACCCACTGCCCACCCCTTTCACGCTAAGCATAACGTGAAAGGGGGCCTTATGTACAAGACAAAGATAAGATATGTTACGTGGCTTAACGCTGCCTTGTACATAAGGGGCAGCCCCAATCGGCACCACAACGTCAACATAGGTGACGTTGTTGTGGCAATAGGGGCTTGTACATATGAACCTATGAATGTACATTGTCATGCTATCTGCTTGTCCACTAATCCAAAGCATGATCATACTATAAACACACATACAAATGCATCTCCCCTTAACGTTGCAGAGGAAGAAACATCACCTCCTGTAGAGCAGCCTGTCCCACTCTTCAATGATGAAGAGGAAGACCTAGAAACCATTGACCAGGACACACTCCAACATCTGCTCGACTCAATTAGCACCCCATTTCCCAAAGCAGAGCCATCCAGCAGCGTTGTGGAAACTACAGCCCCTGCACAAACAACCCAGCAGCAAGCACCGACCACCACAGCTGTCTCCCAGGGCCTTGAGGACCCACTTCTGGCATTTCAACGTTGTGCAGTAGAGGTCCAGCAGGAGATGGCTGGTAAGGTGCTGGTGGGGTTAGACAGCCTACCTGCCAAATTAGATGGGTTACGTGGGTGTCGCAGTCCCATTCGGGACCACCTACAGACCATCACAGACATCCACAGTCCGCTCCATGCTCTCCAGCATTCCATGGCTGACATTGCTGGAGAACTAACTCAGAGACAAGAACAACTGTCCAGTCCGAGTGGCTCCAGCGATGTCAGCAAGGAGTTGCGTCACATGCGAATGATCATGGAGAACATGGAGCGGATGCCAGCCTAGCTAATGGCAGCCACGGTTGAACATAAACAACACCTAGAAAACTGTGGGTCTATACTGAGCACCTAATAAAACAGAAAAGCTTTTCTTAATTTTAGAAGAGTCCTCTAAAAGAGGATGGAATCCCATCACCCACCGAGGTGGCATGCTTCATCATTTGGGATCTCCTCTTAGTTGCAAACCCTAGTGCAACCAAGGGCTGTGACCTTCCTAAAAGAGGAAGGGAGCTCACAGATGTTTTAAAAGGATGGTTTTAGATGGAATCCACTATGATCCCTTAAATGTGAAGCAATAAGTGTTTTTTAATGGTGATGGTTGCAGTGCATGTGAGTAAGTGTGCGTGAATAAAATTGGCTACCAGGACACAAAACAATTTTAATAGGTGCAGTCCAGGTGTCAAATTTAAAAACAGTGCAAATGCAATTTCGAATAATAACTGCCTTAGTCCAAAAGGATGACAAGTCTACATGTTTCAGCCTTTAGATCCATTCTGATCCAGGCTTTCATCAGGAACTAAAATTAATATTGCTACTGCAAACTAGTGTATTGGTGTAAAACAAATAGAGTTTCAATAACAGTGGTTGGTACGGTACCACCTACGTTCACCTGTGAATCCAAACTTTTAGGCAACTGTCACAGGAGTATTGGCCACAGTCCTGTCTTTATGCGGGAGCTCTCCTCACCTCACCTGGCATCCGCTTAGCAAATGAGGCCCTGCTCTGTCCGTCGGTACCTCTGGCCGGAAGTGAGCTGGACGGGGAGGTTGAACACCACAGACACATTGCTGGAATCTTTCATGCCCTGCAGCTGCTCGTCATAGCAGTGCTGCATCAAGGTTTGGTACAGATGAATGCTGCTGCTACTTCAACACCCACATCTCCGCCCCCTGATGTGTCAGTGCTTCACAGTACCGCTAACAATCTACCACCATGCACACTGGAGGCACATGACACATCAGAGGACGAAGATGTTGATGATTCAGCAACATTGCTAAGAACAAAGCAGTAGAATTCATCAATGCCAAATTGTCAGTTTCGTCTTGGATCTGTGCTTAGCATCATGCCCCGGAACATCATCTTCCAATGTTCTCTCCTACACACTGTGACACTCAACTTGAACCTCAATATGGACTGCCATAATTTGTGTTGTTCCCAAAGACACTGCAATCAGCCTGCTGAACAAACTCTGCCTCTTCATCTGGACATGTTCCACCAAAAGGACTCTGTCAGGCCCGTCACTGGCCATCTATGAAATGTGGGGGTTGTTTGACCAAGTACTGTGGCAGTCTTCAGCAAAGCTGATGCACATGCTAATTAAAACCTAAAATTTACACAGATGTGTGTTTTTCATGACCATTCAGGTATAGAAGTTTCCAATAATGTTTGAGCAGTGAATCCATCCAAATGTACACCGAGTGACATATGATAAATGTTCACGTTCAACTGTGTCACAGATAGGTAGGGAGATGACTGGGCATGTGAGATCTAACCGTGCCTTCATTGATCAAATTTGACCTACTATCTATATCCCAACATTGACCTCCGTACATGATGGCACTAGGGATGTGTGGAAATAGGTCCAAGTCTGTCGCATGCCACAAGTAGTGTCTCCATTTAGCATTTAAAACAAGTCTCACTTTGCAGATCTACTCACAGTCTACGGGGTGGACAAAGATTGTTGTGATGGTGGTCATTACATGACACATTCCAAGATAGAGCACACCATACGCACATAGATGACGATTCATTATGGCACATATTACCCACCTGATATTGGAATCACAATGTCTGTTTCAGTGAAGCTGTTTTGGCAATAGGGACTTAGCCTTAAGTGCAAGTCCACAGTCAGACACGTACCATGGCTTAACAATGCCTTGGAAACAATGAACCCTCTCATGCTCTTCTCACTGTGAAAGGAGAGGGCAATGTGTCCAGGGATGTGCAGTCCACTGCACTTAGCACATAGGCAGATGTTGTACCACCATTTCAAGTGTGGCATCACTATGAGGCGATGACAAAAGTAACTACGGTGAAAAGTGGGTATGACACTGGCACTACAGGGAGCAATGCTACATTTCCCTTCCTGATTGCTGCAGAACTGTGTTCTGCCTTGTTCCATGCACATTTGATCATCAAATTTACAAAATTGTGCATGGGCAGGAAGCTGATCCTCCAGCCACAGGAACAACCAAATTCCACAATGATGACACACTTGCATTAAGCAGCAAGTGTGCCTATGTCTGTGCATGTTAGATAGACTCAGAGCCAGGCTCTTGTGATATGCAAGGTGTGGATGTAATCAGTGGAACACAGTGCAGACATTCATCATCATGAAGGACAAGAGCTGCAATGTCAATGTCTGGTCAAGGCCATGTTCCAACATTGTGTTGTAAATGTGCAACAATGTGCAGTCCAACTCTGTGAGTCACACATACGATGTTTAACTTCACAAAAGAGTGTCCCTAGCCTAGGCCATAATACCAACTTGCCACACAGTAATGCATACAAGTTCTCTGTGCTCAAATCAAAAGGATCCTGACACTATCCGTCCAGCTAAGTAATGTGTCATGAGCACACATACACCATCAAATGATTGCCCTGAGATTGAAGAACTTGGAAACAAGGTAAAAAGCAGCACTCCAACAAACCACTTCAGACATATGTGCTAACTGAATTCAAAAACAGTATAAATTAATTAACATTTAACAAAATTAACTACCCTAAACTGACACTAAGCACTTCTACAACTAACCTAATCTTATCTATGACAAAGTGGATAATAACCTTAACTATCTAACGTAACCAATACTAAACATGCAACAACATATCTGAGACATCAACCCCCCTCCCACCCTTAACCCCTTCCCCGCTCATGACGGAACGGTTCCGTCATGAGCCACGGTTGCCGTGTGCTCATGACGGAACGGTTCCGTCATGACAATCCTGTTGGTGGCCGCTCCGCCTGCGCGGCGCTGTTTCCCCGCCTGTGCGGGGCGACAACGCAAATGGGCGGAGTCATGACGGAACCGTTCCGTCATGAGCACAGCTCAACTGTGGCTCATGACGGAGCGGCTCCGTCATGAGCACAGGCCCACCGCGCTGCCCCCCTGCCCCCCCCAGCGCTGCAGCGGAATGTCCGCAGCAGCGAAGGGGTTAAAGCACATCAGAAGACAGGACAAATGCATCTTATCTAAACACAAACTAACTACAGAGATATCATACACAAATATATATATTTTTTATTTTTTTATTTTTTTTAGAAGAACAAAGACATCAACCCCCCACCCAAAGGCAAAGGAAACTTATCCACAAAGGCTACAAGATAATAAATATAAAACTATGCTAAAATCGAACACTACCTATTACTACACTACAACTACACTACCTAACAATAACAAAACTAACCTATCACTAACTACTAAGTATAAATTACATTGCAGGAACGTAGAAAAGAGGGATGAGTCTCCATTGACCAGTTCAAAATGGGAGAACCAGGGCAGCCTTTATGACCATCGTTCTAAACATCCCAACCTGACATTCATGTCCATTATAGCACGGCGGTCCCTCATGGTAAATGGGACCAAGTGATCAGATCCTGATCCTGCCATTGTAGCTTGTCCTTAGGTCTGTGAGGGGGCACCAGAATGTGTTCTGGATACTGAGGTTGCAGCTTGTATCAGTATTCTTCCAGGGGGATGTGCAGATCCCTGCCCATGTTGGGACCCACGCCTGTCTCCAGAAGTGCCCGGTCTAGCCTGTGTCACACTCTGGCTGTGTCCTTGGCCCACATTGAGCACCGATTACCACCTACCAGCTGCTCGGTCAGCTTGATGCCTCCTTGACATGTTGCAATATCTCTTCGCCACCTTGCGCATATGGAGGTACCGGTCCTTCCTGACCTTGAATGCATTGGCCTCCTCTGGTGACATGTTGCCTGTCAAAGAAGAGCACGGACAGAATGTGAGTCATGAAGACTATGTCAATTCTCTCCCTTTGGATAAGAATTGCACTAGTCAAAACGAGTAGTGTCCCTCTAGGCACAGCCAAATGGCAACGAAGTTGCAGGATAAGTCAGAGAGTAGTGCTGGGTTCCAAAAAATGTTCCAACATGCAAATTCATTAGCAAATAATTGTTCAATGTTGGGTTCCTCGTTACATTCACGAGATTGTTCATTAAACACAATGGTTCAACAAAGGACTTTTAAATGCGCTCAATGCATTTCGGGTCACACGACCCTTCATCAGGAGAAGTCCTAAAAAATACAGAAGGAGAGATTTAACGGCCTATTCAGTAGTATTAACTATTAGTAATTGATCGTGAGTCCACCATTGTGAAGAACTCTAAAATAATGTGACGGTGAAAGTAAGGGAAAACAGTTGACTAACGGTAGAAAAAACGAAAACCCACGAAGGCGTCCCGAATTGTGTCAATTATATAAAAATGCAACCAACGAAAAATTCTCTCCCTTTAACACAGAAATACTAGGTCAGTGAAACATGAGGGCCTACACTCTAACAAAAGATTGTGAAGTTTGAAAATAACATGTACAATTCAATGTAGAATCAATGATCAGTTACAACATGCTGGCAACACGGACATTACAGTGCATGGCATGTGACTGGTAGTGCCGCAACCCCATGAGACTGTCAGGGGCATATGTACAAGCCCCTATCGCCACCATACCATCACTTTCATTGACAATATTGTGAAGAAAGGGACTGCACCTTATGTACAAGGCAGCGTTAAGACACATAACGTGGCTTAACGCTACCTTGTACATCAGGCACCCTTTCACATTATGGTTAGTGTAAAAGGTGCATCCAGTGGGTGTTGTGTGGGTCGTTCCAGCGCAACACCCATTGTATTTGATGCTGCCCCCTATGTACAAGGGTGGCCTACATATGAGGCAGCACCAGAAATAAGACCTTGATAATCCTGGTCCAAAAAAGTCAAAAGGAGGAAAACCAATGCATTTCTCATCGTAGTTGATTATTCAATGTGTGCTGCCTTGTGAAGCACACATGCAAAAATCAAAATGCCCTGTTTTGTATATGTACATGAAGGTGTGCCTTCCTGTACATGAACAAAGGGGGATATGTACTAGGAAGCGGCGGAGCGTGTCGTTAGCCTCCTTGGCTTAACAACACTCTCCCCTACTTTTGAAGCGCAAGGCTGCACCACATTCATAAGAATAAGGTGCAGCCTTGCGTTTCATCCTACGATGATGCTAGGTTTAAATACATTGCGCCAACGCAGGCACCCTTGCACCAGAGTGCAAGGGTGTCTCTGTGCATATGAGATTTGTTCATGGGTAGGAAGGTGTCCCTTCATGCACATGAACAATCCTAGAGAAGCCCTACTGTCATTTTCACTGGTGCTGCATCAAGCATCACACATGGCAAAACAACATTCGGTGTATGAACACTGACTTGTACATGAGGCGCAGCCCCTCTCGCCCCCACTACTTCTCAATAGGTGACGTAGTGGTGGTGATCGGGACCAACGTGGTTTAATCCACATATTTGACTCTGCTGAAAATTTCTAAATACAGGACTGTACACCACTAAATTCCCAAAAGTAACGCCTCCCTTTAGTCAGAATAGTAATTGAGATTTACTGGGGAATGTGTTGTAATGAATTACATTGTAAAGCATCAGCATTGTAAAAGGTATTGTGTGTTAAAAAATGTGGATTAAAAGCATGCCTGGAAAATGCATGTGGGGTAACGTCACATATTCTGTGAGAGTGGCTTGTACATTTGACCTTGGGTCAAATGAGGGGAATGAGTCCAAGGAGACAGCTTTACAACATCATTGCAGTGACAAAACATGCCAATTACATACATAGACCCATCTTTGCTAGTTGGTGAGTGAATGTGCCACTGGAAGCCTTGGCTTTAAGCTACGCCATTGACACGTTTAAAGCTGTTATGCAGCATACATACCATAGTACTGTGCAAACCTGTATCTGACATGCACAGCCAGGAAAACACTGCCTACTTGTGCATAATCTGGCACACTTGTACAGTCATCCTAACTAAGGATGTACACGCATTCCATGTTTGGTCATACTCATCACCAACACCCCTCACTTGTCTACTCTCCTGTCTGTACGCTCTGGAATCAGCATGCATGTACTGTATAGACAGAACACATTGATATTTATTGCATGGTTATCACTGACTGGGGATGTGCAAACATACATCAGTAAGACATATGCATTCCTTCATCTTCATTTGCTACTTTGTACACCCTTCACACTTCCACCAAACCCCATGACACTGGAGTCAAGTTACATGTGATACACACAGATACTGCCTGGTACTAAGGACATGATTTGATCCTGACATTCATCATATTTCACATTGACAACATTCAATGGGTGTACTCACCAGTGGCTTGTGGGTCCCTGAAGGCGTCGATGTCCCCCTGTGTGATGAGTGGTCTTCCAGCTGTGAGACATAAACAAAACGTGTGTTGGTAACCAAAACAAAAATTCACACATGTGTCCTAGTCATCATCCAATTGATCACCTTCAATGTAAATGCTCTGTAACTGTACTTTTGCAGTTCATGCTACATACCTGATTGTGTTGAGTTTGCCTGTTATTCCCAAAAGACATGATAATGCAGAGTGAGGGTAAACAAGACAATCATGCTTTCACATTCACACATTTTGCAGTCGACTTGTGTGTCACATTCCCAAAGCCCTGTTTGCCCAAACATAATCATGTTCTCCATGCTCTTTTGACAATAGCATTGATGGAGATTGCACAAGGGTGTGTCAAAACTATTGATGGTGTATGTCACTCTTGTGAACTCATATGCTAAGCATTTTAAGTTTCATATCTCATGCGCTGTTACTCTAGATAGAGGTACAAGGGCAGCGTAAATAGTAGTTTGCGTCAACATGGAGTGTTAGTGAATAGCTAATCCTATCTCAGCAAAACTCTGAGAAAAGCATTATTCCTCATTTTTTGATCTTTACATGTGTGCATCAAAATACATAGTATTGGTTATGTCAGCTAAGGTCACACTTCATGTACATGAACAATCTTTTCCCGGCACGCAGACACACTTGCACTATGGTGCAAGGGTGCCTGAGTTAGCACTACACTGAAACTTTTTTGCACCAGAGCTGGTGGAAACGCAAGCCTGCACCATATGCTTGTATACATGGTGCAGCGCTGCGTTTCTGCTGTTGAAAAGTTAGGCCTGAAGGCATGATGTAGAAAGCCTCACTCCACAAAATACTTGTACATATACCCAATTGTGTCACAGACAGCATTTCTTATTACTAACAAAAGTGTTCATTCAACTATTTTGAGGTTGTACTTACCAACTTGTTGGCCAATGAGGACTCGAAGGTAGTCCAACATGTCACCCTCACGGCCAATGGAATCCTGCCATCGATGCTTCCATTGTCAGACAGTCCTGTCCAAAACACACTGAAGACCTGCATCATCTGGCTCCTCACATTATCCCACCTCGTCTTCCTCACACGTACCGCATAGCCCTGCAGGATCCGACCCCCACTTTCGATCATCAATGGCAGGTAGTGCTTCACTAGCCAGAGGAAGCCCCCCAATGCTCCCTCAGACATCCTGCCCTCCCTACCTACACCTACCATCTCCCAGCACACACCTAAACCCACTCCTAAAAAATTAAAACCCTAATATATACCCCAACAACGATTAATAATTTAAAATACCCCTTGGACAAACACCCAACAAAAATATAGTACTAGACACACAAAAAACAAGTAAGGACAACTAAACAAGACTTCACAGGGACACTAGGGGCAGTTCACAGGACACAACCACACTCTCAAAACCAAATTCAGCAGCACACAACACCAGAAACCTCCAACACTCTCCACAATCACAAGTGTGCTCAAAAGTGAAAGTGCACAGTACTCCTCCAGACAACAGGATGCATGCTGACATCACTTACTGTGTGTTTGCAGCACTTTTTTTGACTTAGGGATAATTTTCTGCATACAAATTGGCTTTTGCGGTAATATTTCGTGTTTGCACATGTATTTAGCTATATTTTCTTATCGCGATTATGAAACAATTATCGTGTTAGCGTTAATGCGGCAAAAATCTGGACGCTAACTGCAAGTTTTAATATCTGCTGGACATAGAACTCTGGGCGCCTTACCGCTGCTAAACAGTGCTGAGGTGCATGTGCTCTCTCCTAAAAACATGGTTGCCACAGGTCCCTGCTACTGTGGTGTGGCCACTGTCCTATCTGCGCACTAGTAGTTGGAATAAGGCTGGGACTTAATGCTACTGTAACTTTGACCATCCCGCCTCTGTCACCATAGACAAACACCACAGAGTCCCCAGATTCTTCTAGAACCTTCCAAACCCCCCCATCTTGCCGCCTTTTTGGAGGGTCACCTGACCTATGGGTATAAAAGAAAAGGAGGGAACCTCATAAGTTAGTTACACTACTGGACCTGGGACCCCCCGCTGGAGAGAAGGCTGATGAGCTAGGGGGATTGCTACACTACTGAGGCTGACTGATCCTAGGAACTGCTGCCCCAAGTTAGATGAGTTACCCTGCCTGCCTGCTGACTTTGCCCTGCGAGAGGGAAACCAGGAATACCATCTCCAGGGTGCCTTCCCAAGGACTGCCCTGTTCCCTTCCGCTACAACCGACACCTGGAATCCATTACCAGCACTGTGACTGGGATGCGCTGTGTTCCTGACACCTGAAACCCATTACCAGCGCTGTGACTGGGACAAGCTGTGTGCCTGACACCTGAAACCCATTACCGGCGCTGTGACTGGGATGTGCTGTGTGCCTGAAAGTACAGCGGCTGCCTGGGGACCCCTGAGGTACAGTAGAGCGCTGTGAGCAGAATGCGCTGTGGGCTGACCGCGCTGGGAGCTGAAAGCGCTGGAAGCTAGGAGCGCTACTGCGAGCCAAGATCACCGCCGCGGCCCCTGCGCTGTGAGAGAAAACAGCGCTAGGCATGGGGGACTCACTGCTGTTGGATGCGAAACCTCATACGAGCGCTGAGTAAGGAGTATGCAACTGTGGCCCAAATCACCGCCGCAGCCCCTGAGTCAGAGCTGGGATTGGGCGCGAGCAGGGGAACGTCGCCTGGCAACCGGGACTCCGGCCGCGTCATCGGCCGCACCCCCGGGAAGCTGCGTCCTGATTGGCTTCCGGATGAGAAACTGTCCAGAAAATCCAGGCTCGCCCAAGTCACTCGCAAGAGGGGCTCCGAGGATTAAGGGAGTCCCTGAATTCCTCAGACCGGTTTCTGGGAAGCGGAGAGAGCCCCGGGCAGGGCCGTGAGTCAATCCGCCTGCCCCAGTCCAAGCCCCGAGTGAAGTGAGGAGCGTGCTGCCTAGGGAGGGGGGTGTGCCGCGCAGGCCGGAGCCGGCGCTGCTTTGTGGCCTGAATTCCCCCACAGGGACTGAACTGGTGAGTCGGGGAGATCTGGGGCCTACGCCATCTCGGAGGCCCCATCCTATTTACAGCGGGGATAGCACCAGGGGCTCCTGGGGCCTGAATTCCTGGGGAAGTTATCCAGATGCAAGCAAAACCGTCTGGGAAATGCCCCCCCCCCTCTCCCTGCTGAAATGTATTCTTTGGAACTGCATTGAATCCCTGCATAAGAATGGTTACCTATATTGAATCCCTGCATAAGAATGGTTACCTATATTGAATCCCTGCATAAGAATGGTTACCTATATTGAATCCCTGCATTAGAAGGGTTACCTATATTGAATCCCTGCATAAGAACTTTTACCTGTTTTGCCTATCTGCATAAAGATTGCTGCCTGTATTGAGCTGAGGATACATAAACCGTTTACCCTGCATACTGTGAGAACTTTGCGTTTTCAACCCTGACAAGAAGTAGATAAAGATGCTTGTTCTCCTAAATGAAACTGGAGTTGAATCTCCTTATTGTGTGTGCTTTACTGTGTCAGTGTGGGGGTGTGCCGCACAACTACTTCACACATAGCCTTGTGCGTGCCTACCTGCCTCGCGCCAAGCTACCTTGTCGAAATCAGGGGTCCCTGCTTGGGCTAGGGTGCAGACCCTGGCCAACTGGAGACCTCGGTTCTAACACCTCAGATAAACTGTATTTGCTGTAATTTCATCTCTGAGCCCAAAACACACCCTGAAATTCATCTCTGACCCCAAAACACACCATAAATTTAATCTATGACCCAAAAACACACCCTGAAATTCATCTCTGACCCCAAAACATACCCCAAAACACATCTTAAAATTAATCTCTGACCCCAAAACACATACCCACCCACAAACATACAATTCAAGATTAATACCCGCACATTGTTAAACTTTCACATGTCAGATGTATGTACTCATGCAGAGTATGAACATGCACACAAGGTGTAGGACTTGGCCTTTTTGGCTAACGTTCCCTAAACTTTTTGCTTTTCCCCTTGACCGTTTTCCTGATATAGAGTAGCCAATTTAGATGCTTTGGGTACTTTGCCACTGCTAAACAGTATCAAAGTACAAGAGTTCCATGTGTAAAGTGTAGTGGTAATTGGTTGGCCATGATTGGTATGCTGCCTTACTAGTAAAATCCCTAGTGATGCACACTGTGTGTGCTAGGGCTAGTAATGCAAGGGCGTGAAGAGAAGGGAACTCAGGCCTTCAGTGAAGGGCCTGCACGCAAAATGCTAAGTTAACATGTTGTCTTGACAAGTGCAACCACTTGTCAGGCCTGACTTTCCCTTTTGCATACACAAGGGGCACCCCTGTGGTAGGTCCTAGGAAACCCCTGGGCAGGGTGCTGTGTGAGTAAAAGGCAGAACTCATACTGTGGTGTGTGCTATGTTCTGACAGTGAAAAACTCTCCATTTCATGCTAAAAGGCCATTCTGCCCAGATGACTTTCTGGGGGGGAGACTGGGTGTTGTGTTTGTTAGCCTAGTTTCCTGTCGGATTGTAATGGAGAGGTTGATTGATTGATTGATTTATTATTAACCATTCGATTCGTTAAAATCATTACAGTAAAAAGCTAAAATTAGAGCCCCACCCCCCTTACCCACCCGCCCTTTCCACCCCCCTCCCAGTGCCCCCTGTGAAATTAAAAACCCCGTTCCAACAGTCGATCTTGTGTTGTGGGGACCTTTCAGCTTTCTAGCTGGGTACTTAATTTTGATGCGGCAGGGTTCGAGACAGAGCACTTGAAGTAGTGGCGAGGTCTTCTTTGCCCATTGATGTTTGCGGAATCCGTTTGTTGGCGCATTTCGACAACTCTGATTTAAAGAGCTTAAGGAGAGTCCTTTATACCCTTGCGTCTAGAGCTTGTTCAATCAGGTAGATAAATGTTGCCCCTCTTGCGAGTTGGTGTGTTTTGGTTTCCGAGAAGCACCAATCTGATACCTGCTTGCAAGTTCTGATGCCAAGGACTCTAAAAATGGGACGAAGCAGCCTCTGTCGTTCGTTGGTGAATTTTGGACAACAGCACAATAAATGGAGCCAAGATTCCTATTGGTAATTGCGTAGGCAATATGAAACGGCTCAGTCTGTTCGTGCCCATGCTGGGTTAAAGTCCCGAATTCTAAGCCTTATAAAAATTATTTTCTTACGAGCCTGGGCCCCCAGTGCTTCCATTAGAGATATGGTTGGACTTTCCCCAGGATGTAAGATTCGTCCATTTCCTTCGTATGGGTGTTATGTCAGAGTGCAGTTAGATCCTTTTCATAGGAAATGGAGCGGACCTGCCGTCTCATGGTGTTCAACCAGGCCTTGTGCGGGATTTCTGTTCGGGGCAGACTGTTTCGATCTATGTTTAGGGTCTCTATTGCTTTGCCCAGCTTGGTGTGCCACGGGGAGGCCTCTTCATTGAAGATTATTGCCATATTGAGAGAGTTGTGCGGCGCTTTAAGGGCTCTAATATAATACTTTATAAGATCTCCCTGGAGGGCCAGTTCAGTGTGTGACTAGCCCTAGTTCCAGCCGTAGTCTCGTGTTCCTAGCGTTCCTGGGTACTTGCAGCACGATCTTGTGGGTGTGACCTGCGCTGCTGCTATAAGTTTATCTAAAGCACCTTGAAATACTAGGTGGCCGTAGTTAATGGCTGGAATTAATTTTGCCCTGAGCACTTTCAGCATGGGTTCGGCTATGGGGCTGGTCAGGCATTGGCTTAGTCGTCTTATGGTTTAGCCAAACTCCGAGATAGTTGCAGGCTGCTGTGGTCCCAATTTGGAGGTCTCCAATCTTCCAGACCGCTTGTTTTTTTGTGTGGGTATCTGCCAAATATCATTAACTGTAAGGTGATTTTCCTTGTTGTACTTCCCCCAACTCTTTCAGGGCTCTTTGGAAATCTACCCTTGTATGGTCCATCACTACGGTGTCTTTAAATAGTGGGTGATGAGCCCTTGGTGAAAGGATTGTAAAAGGGGGCTCCCGGTATGCGATTCTTGTTTGGAGTTCTGCACTGTACTCCTTGTGATCCTAGTTGGTTGGCACTTGTGGGTTTCTTTGTCGAAGACAGCCTCCATCCCCTTTGGTTTAATCAATTTCCCCTTAAGCATTATCCTCCCAGCACCAGGAGAAGAAAGTTTAAAGTGCTTGCTGGATTTTTGAGATTCCGCAGATTACTTTACCGCTGAACTGTACTGAACTGTTTGGCAGGGCTTGGCCGGGCTGGGTATTGCTCTGTTCCAGGTGTGTCGGGTCTATCTGGTCCAAGCTCTCTCCAAGACTTACTCCTTTCCTGCTCCGCTCCTCTCCCAAGCTCTCGTCAAGCTCTGCTGATGCACGTGGCCCCCGCAGCACCGCCCGGTACCATGCCGCTCACCGGGGTTTCCTGCGGTCTCCTGCGGCTCCTGGTTCAGCTTCCGGTTCAGCTCCCGGTTCGTGGAATCTGGTTCTTGACCCCCACGGCTCTGCTCCGCTGCCGCTGTTCTCCCGCTCTCACACCGGATCCCCTCTCAAGACCAGGACTGGAATGGGCCTGGACTGGAGTCAAACAGACAACAAAAAGCCGATGGACAGACAAGACAGGCAACCAGTGGGGTCAGTGGGCCCACGCGGTTCAGGGTTTTTAAATGCCTGTCAAGAGAGTCTGACCACCCCCTCACTCACTGCAAAAATGCCACAAATAAACACTGTCACCAGCTTTACCTTAACTTCTACTGCCTCTACTACTGGCGGGTCTGCCACTACTGCTGGATACTCCGTGGTCCCACTGCCTCAGTCTGCCACCATAGTTTGTCCTGGTCCACTACCTGCTGCTGCAGTATCTGCCACAGCTCATGCTCGCCTCGATCCTGCTGCCGCTGTCTACCGCAGTAATTTGCCGCCGTAATTTGCCGTAATTAGCCTTTGAAATGCCGACGCTGACCTCCAGCGTCTTGTGGTGAGCTCCTGCGAGTTTCCGTAAGTTCTTATATGTTTTTGTCGCATCAAGGAGTATCAAGGAGCAAGGGGCACAAGGGTTATGTCCTCTTGCTCGTAAACGTCAGTGTTGAGCGTAAAGCTTTGAAGCGGGCGGAGAGCAGAGGGCTCCTTCCCCGCAGCAGCTTTGGCAACACAACAGTGGGTATCAAATAGGAAGATTGTTTCTGAGGATTTTCCACACCACTGATGTGAGCATTGAAGAAAGACAGGCAGCTGTTCAGTGCTCTTAGACTTTTTAATCTGGAGAGGTGAAGTTTAGTATGTATGAACTCACAGTGTTTTAACACATCTTTCTGTGAAGGTGGTTTTGTTACTGTGTGTTCATAAACCACTCCTTTAGAAAGTGGCTGAGTTTTGTGCTCTGAGCATCTCTGTGTGTCCCTGAAATGTGGATTGTCTGTCTGGAACTGAAAGGTGAGAGGAGCTGGGAGAGGTATTGACCCATAGAGGGGTTGAGATGGCACCAGGCTGCCATGCATCTGGAGAGTAGGGGAAGGAGAAGCCCGGGAGGTGAAAAGGGCTGGGCTAGTGCTTGTGGTCAAACCCAGAAGCAAGTTGTTCCGGGATCCCGAGGAAAGAACTACTTTCTCTGATGTCCACAAATTATTTCTCTTCTCTTTCGAGCTCTTCTGCTATGGGTAGGTTGACCTTAGAATTCCTCATGGTCAAGCAAGATCCCGGACTAGAGGAATTCATGGATCAAATAGAACCCCCACTTGCTTGAAAACTGTATATTCAGCTTAGACATGGCACACTACCGGTTAGGTCCTTTTCATCCAAATGGCAGACCCAAAATCAGGAATGTTGTCCTGCCTGTAACTATAAAACGGAGTCTGTTGCACATGTGCTGTTTTTCTGTCCTGCTTATTACACAATTAGGAAATGTTGATTGATTCCTATTTGCAGGAACCTGGGATTTCGTCACTTTAAGCAGGTGTGTAGGTCACTAATCTATGATACTCATCCCAATATTGTCTTTGCTGTATCTCGCTATCTTCACAGTATGTGGCGCAGGAGACAAGCCTTTTTAACTTAATTATCCTTGTATTGATAACTAGTAGTTTAATCTTTATTTTTAAAACTTTTAACTTGTATGTCTATTTATTGTCTTATTGTATTATTGTAATTGTTGATGTACATAGGTGCACTTTTATGGTCTTTTGACCGAAATAAAGTTATCACTGACTGAGTGCTATAAACCAATTGACCCATCTCCTGCTGACTGATTAAGGAGCAAGACCCCCAGTATCAAAGGGAGAGAGGAGACACTGGGAGGGAGACACCGAGAACTGATTTAGGGAGGGGTCAGGGACCCCGGAGCACATACGAACTTCAAAGACATTGAGGGGTATAACTAGGAGAGTTGAAACCCCTGAAAGTGGGAATGAAACAGATATGGATTGAGACCATCAAGGCTTAGACCCATTCTGTGGTCAAGAGGAACCTCTTCTAAAGAAGGAGCAACTGAAGAGACTGCTGTGGATAGGCCAATCCTTGCTTCGTGATCTGGGGCTGGTCTGCAGTTTGCTGTTCTAACTAAGGGAGAGGCTGTAGGGACTTTGCTTGGAGGCACTGGGTCCCCCTGCTTGAAGAGGACTGTGCTTTGTGCTGTGTCTTGTAACCCAGAAGGGCTCGAGGTGAGCTGGCTCCCTGTTTGGAAATACAGGATCATAAAAGTTTCCGGAGAAGTTCCAAGCAACGCGGTGTGCGTGTGATTTTGCAGCTTGAAACCCTCAGAAGTTGTGCCATGTGATCGTGGGCACGCATGAGTAAACTAAGTCTTGGAAGCGTAGTGTGCGTGTCAAAGTGCAGGCAAAGGCGTTGGTGAGGAGCGCCTGGTCATGGTGTGCACAGGGAGACGAGGTGAGGCTCGGATGCGTAGTGTGCGTGTCGGGGTGCAGCCCGGGTGTTAGTGAAGAGCACCTGGGCCTCGTCTGCACCAAAGGAAGAAGCGAGACTCAGACGCGCTCGGTGCATGTTGCGGTGGAGTCCGGGAATTGGTGAAGGAGCGCCTGGGCCTTGTGTGCACCAGAGGAAGAAGTGAGTCTTGGATGCGCTTGGTGCTTGTCGTGGTGCAGCCTGGGTGTTGGTGAAGAGCTCCTGGGCCTCGTAGGCACCAAAAGAATGAGTGAGCCTCGGACGCACGGAGTGCATGTCGTGGTGCAACCAGGGCGTTGGTGAGGAGTGCCTGGACATCGTGTGCACCGAAAGAAAAGAGGTGAGACTCAGACAAGCAGAGTGCGTGTCGTGGTGCAGCCAGGGCATTGGTGAAGAGCGCTTGGACATCGTGTGAACCGGGAGAAGAGGAGAGACTTGGACGCGCAGGGTGCGTTTTGAGGTGCAAGCGGGGCATTGGTGAAGAGCACCGGATCGTCGTGAGCACCAGAGAAGAGGCGAGTATCGGACGCGCGGTGTGCGTGTCAAAGTGCAACCTGAGGTGCTGGTGAGGGGTGCCTGAGTCAGGGGGTGCACCGATTTGGAAGCTAAAGTCTCCACATTGCTGAGGGCGGATCTCTGTGTGGACTGAGACTGCCGGAAGAAGTGCCAAGTCATTGGGTCCTCAAAGTCACCCGCAAAGGCCCAGACCGGCAGCCACAGAAGAGCTGAGCCACCGGCCCGAGTCCGCCGCACCCCGTGACAGAGTTCTGGATCAAGGCCCAAGTCACTGACGTCAGGGAGGAGAGTGGGTTCGCGCCCCCAGGTAACGTGGATCAACACCTGGGGTCGGGTGTGGGCCCAAAGGGACACTCTCTCGGCCCCTGGTTCAGTCAGCTGCGCGAGCGGCTCAGATCCCGGCCTGTGCTGACCAAAGGAGGGGCAGTGCTGGGGCCGGAGTGGGAAGCAGCACTTTTGTGTCATCATTTCTTCCATAACGGGGGCACTGTTAATGGAGCATGTAAAACTGTTGTATTACACTTTGCATTATTGCTGCTAACGAACTATCGAACTGTCGTATGACGCCTGAGCTCATTTGTGCCTAACGAACTACATGCTTGGTGCACTATGCACTGCGTTATTTTCTCTTGCAGATTACTTGATTGTAACGTGGCGCATTGCTTTATTTCTTCAGTGCACAGTATCTGATTATAACGTGGCGCAGTGTATTAATTCTTCATTGCACCATACAGGTTTGTAGCGTGATGCATTGCTTTGTTGCTTCCTGGTACGGGGCATGCTGGTGGTGATACGCATCGCATTATTCCTTCAATTGCAAAGTACTTGACTGTGGCGCTAAGTATGGCATTATTTCTCTTTTGCACAATATAAGAGAATATCGTTACGCATTGCAGTAATTGTTTCCTTTTGCAACATGTGTGATTCTAGCAATACGACTGGCCTAACCTTTTGGAAACGGTTAGAAGTTAGCTTAACTGTTGGTTAGAAGCGGTGGTTGGGATTAGAACCTACCAACCCACCAGAAAGAATACACCCATTCTCATAATTTCATATATAAAGATTATACTCATTTTATTAAAATTTGTGTGGAGTCTATTGGTGGTGACATAATGGGGTTACTTTGAGCATGGTTGCACATACTGAACACTCGTGCCTTGGAGATAAGCCTGGCTGCTTTTGTCAACCTACTAAGGGGGTGAGCAGGGCTTTCTCAGACGGTGTTCTTACTTAGCCTAACGTTGAAGCGAGGGGTAAGGAGGGACGCCCGCCTCCAGCATTTGGTGGCGGCGGTAAGCGATAAGGACCCCCACTTCCAACACAAGTTTTTCATGTTGTGATGTTTTAGTGCAAGAACAATGCTTACGTGCATTTTGCACAGTCTAAACAAAAAACGGTTGTCATGTTTTTACGTGGTCATGTAAAGAAATTGTGGATAATTCTGTCCCTTTGTGCTGCTCCTACAGTCATAGCTGGGGTGTGTGCAGCATCAGCCTCTTCTTCTTCATCATCCTCAGGATTGTCTGGTTCATCCGAAACTTCAATCCATGGTGCATTGGTGTGGACACATATGTTGTGCAGCACACAAAATGCCACAATGATCTTGCAGACTATTTCCGGGATGTACAGCAGTCTTCCGCCTGAGATGTCCAGGCACTTGAACCGTGACTTGAGTACACCAAATGTTCTCTCCACAATGGACCTGGTTCATCCAAGTGCGACATTGTAATGTCTCTGTGCCTGGGTGTTTGTGGCTTTTAGTTGTGTCATCAGCCATGGAGATAGTGCACCTGTAACATGATGTGTTCATTAGTATTTGTGCATGCTGTGTTTGCAGAGTTTCTATTTTTGTGTGTAGGATTTGTGCTACTCAGGTAATTTAGCTTTGCCATGTGTAGCTTCAGACAATTGTCCAGAATCAATGCAAATTACATTGCCTCCCAGCTGCTCGTCCTTCCCCCTACCCTATGTTATGGCGGCGGCTGCACATTAGCACCGATGGTGCAACGAAGGCACACAAAATGCAAGCACGTCTGCGTCCGTCCATGACCTAAACACAACCGGTGCCAGGAACCCTGGATCTCATTACGTCGACCTCTATGACCCATGGACCAACCATCACTGCATACACTTCCTAGGCAACAAAACCAAGCCGGCCACACCAGCACCTCATGTCATGCAAAGGAACTGGAGCTGAGTCACCGATGAGCAGATGTAATCAACCCTCAACTGCAACACCCCCAACGCTGCAGCAGATGCCAAATGCGCTGCCAGGGAATCCCACAAATGGATCTCCAAACTCACCCCGCCGCACAACTCCGACAGACAGCGCAGCAGCAAAGCCGCATCATTCACCACCATACTCAAAGATTCCAGACACACCTGCAGACTACTGGAGAAAAACCGAAGAAACTGCAAGACACACGTTAACGTTTAGACATACAAGAACACCATGTCCAAATACCACCAATGCATTGGTAGCAGTGAAAGGAGCTTCATCCACGACATAATAGTTGCATACTCCGTCAACTCCAAAGACCTTTTCAACGTCATCCATGAATTCACCAAGACCACCAGGTGAGCCACGGACAACGCCATCCTGGACATGTCTCTATCTGGATTTCCAAGCAACCTGTCACAGCACCGAGACCGCACTTCTCGCTGCCACAGACAACATCCATACCCTCCTCAACCAAGGCCACACTGCAGACCTGATTCTAGTTGACCTGTCGGCAGCATTCCACACTGTCTCCCACCGCACACTAGAGGGCAGACTACATGACGCACGCATACAAGGAATGACCCTTGACTGTATCCGATCATTCATCACCGGCAAAAGCCAAGGGACCAGACTGCCACCCTTCCTCTCTGAACCCACAAATATTCACATGCGGAGTGCCCCAGGGATTATTGCTCAGTCCAACACTCTTCAACATCCACATGGGCCCCTCACTGCCATCGTTCAACAGCACAACCTCAGCATAGTATCCTACACCAAGGACACCCAGCTCATCCTCTCCCTCACCAAGGAGCCCACCACAACCAGACTCAACTTCCATGAAGGAATGCAGGTACTTGCAAACAGGATGAGCGGCATCTGCATGAGACTCAACACAGAGAGGACATGAGTTGTCATCCTTGGAAACACCCCAGTGGCATGTAACAGCACCTGGTGGCACAACCCACACAGACCACGCCAGACACCTGGTCATCGTACTCAAATCCTCCCTCTCCATGTACCAACAGGTCACCCCTGTCACATCCAGCTACTTCTACACCCTCAGCACCAACTGTAAGAGCTTCAAATATATCTCCCCAAATCCAACAATACAGTCACCAACGCACTAATTTACATCAGACTGAGATACAGACACGCCCTTGGCGACAGCATGGGACAGTCTCTGCTCTGCAAGCTCTTGACTATGCAGGACACTGCCACCACACTTGGGCTTGTGTTCAAACTTTCCTCATAGGTCCTGACCCACCATCACTCCTACTTGGTTCCCACCTCTCCCAGTATTTACAGCTGTGTGACGGGGGGCAGGACCCTGGATGGAAGTTTGTCTACAAGGCTACCCCCAGTGACCACAGTCCCTTGGGTTCTTGTGTATGGTGAATGGACATATTTCAAGGCATATTGTATGACATTTGCTACATGTGCATTGTCACATTTGTGAGCTACATGATTGTCGACTTGAGGGGTGTGGTGTGCTCAGTTGGTACTTTCCTACAAGCAGTCCATTTCCATAAGTGCCATTCTCAAAAGGTGGTTGATGATGGACTGCTGAAAGATGTAGGAGTCATGCACACTCCATAGAAACTTGGCAACGACATTGGTGAACAAGTCACGGTGGTCCACGATTGCATGCACATTCATAGAGCGTGTGTGCTTCCTGTTTCGGTAAATGTGTGCAGTGTTCGCAGGAGGCACAAGTAGGACATGGGTGCAGTCAATTGCCCCCAACACATGGGGAAAGCCATAAATGGCATATAAGCCTTGTTTGGTGTCAAGCTGTTCTTGTGCAGTGTTGGGGAAGCATGGGTGCTGTGGCGTCAGGCTGATGATGACATCCAAGGCATTTGGGAGGAACCTTGAAAAGGATGACTGGTAGACTTCCCCAACTCTGGCAGTGGTTGGTTGGAAGGTACATGAGGCCAACATGTGCAGCACTGCTAGAAGCTTTGTCTGTGTGAAGGAAGGGGCCCTTTTGGCCCACCCGGGTTACTCATAACCACCTGCTATGCCTTCCCAAGAATGAAGAGTCAGTCAAACAGTAGGGAATACAAACTTACATCTTTATTGGCAATGCTCTGCAGAGGAGTCCATCATGACCTGCACCCTAAGATGTCTGCTGAGGGGCTGGTCCCCTAACCACCTACAGTGGATAATCATCCCTCCCGAGAAGCCTCCAACCACGCCCACCATGGAAAACTACCAGCCTAGGACGAACATGAACAAAGAGGCACAGTAGGATGAGCTAACACCTGCCAGATGGGAACGTTTTAGCAGGGATTCAAGGCTACGGTGCTGGGTCTCAGCATCCCCTAACGTTGGAGCAGAAACTACACATTCAGAAAGGCATGCGAGGGCAGAATGGTCTATTCATTACCAAGTCGAGAAAACGGCCTTGGACAGAAGAGAAAATAATAACGAAACACAGTGTTCTGCTGAGGCAAGCAATATGAGCAATGAAACCTTACTCGGGCACTGTCTAAGCAGCCTAACAGGGATTACGAAATGCAATGGAGTCACACTTGCTAACTGAAGCCTGCACATTACGGGGATAACTCAGTGGGTTGCATCCCGTGAATATAAATAGCATCTATTTAGCCACGCACTACAACCTAATATAGCATGAAAGGAGTGCATTGCACGAATGGAAATTTCAAACCTAACATGTGGAGGGATGTTGGTGCAACGCTGTGTTGATGCCTGCAGCCTGGTGGCTATATGGGTCAGTATGCGGAGGATGGAGTACCTTTTCAGCCTGTAGTGGGGTACCACATCGTCTGGTGTTAAGTCTATCTTTGGCACTGCCTCCTTGGCGGTCCTGAGGGCGGTGGCGGTGGTTGTTGTGGTCTTCTTGGTGCTCCAAGCTGCATGAGTAGAACCTCCATGGCATCTATAGGTTGTCAAATGTGGTTCTGAGCTACTCTCCCTTATATCCTGTTTGGTTTTCTCCATTTTTAAGACCACCTTTTTTGGGGTCTCAGAAACCAGCCGCTAACGGACCTTAGCGGCTGTTTTTTAATGTATTGCCAGCACCGGTGATCATTGTACATATCGCGATGTGGGGTTAGCAGCGGTGTTTGTATGGGAACGCCTACCATGCATCTCATTTTCGTTAGCTATCGCTAACAGAAGTGGCGAACGGAAAAACAGATGATATCGTCAGAAAGCTGTCTCTAACCGCGGTTAGCGGCAACTTGTACATACGTCGATTTAAAAAAACATTGTAGCTACGGCAGAGTTGACTCCTGGTACATATGTCCCATAGGGGCTTATTTAAAAGCCCCTTGTGCCAACTGTGCATCACTTTTTCCAATGTCAAAAGTGACGCACCAGCAGCGCAAAGGGCTTGTAAATTAGCTCCATAAGGACGTTTACAGACACAAAGAGACTGAACTCAGCAATATATCAGCTAGTCAAGAAGCACAGCAGAGAGGTGACGGGACAGTACATTAGGGATGGAAATACATGGAAATGCCCACAGAAGGATGTAACAAACAACAACATGTTTGTAAGTCATCAAGCACTTTTTCACTGGAGAGGGATCCCCAGGGGGTCTACTTCCGGTAAGATAATGAGATGAGAGGGGCAGGGGATTCAAGCCGAGAGGAGCATATGGCTCTTTCACCCTCTCAAGTTACCCAGGGATGCAGACATTGATTCCTTCAGCGCAGGACACTGCCAGCCTGGCCACATATGACCTCCTGTTTCACACAGGGCAGGGCAGGAAATCCAAAGAAGCCCTTGCAAATGTAGTCAGACCAGCCTCTGTATAGTGCATAGTGAGTGAGCCTGGTCACTCTGGTGACCGGCTGGTCACTGTTCTAGTCTTTCCAGTTGTATGCTTATACCAGCTTCTCCCCGAGGGCTGGCTTATACTATCACCCCACACCCATCCATCACAGGTGTCACAAGACATGTGACCCTGCCAATAAAAGGGGCTGCGTGCACGTGCCCTGGGCCAGTTCCAGATACCAACTCATTGTGTCTGACTGTTCATTCATAGTACATGGGGCCCGAGACTTTACATTGGCCACGAGCGGGTTGGACCCATGTGTGCAGATGCCCTGATTGTAGGTAAGAGGGAGAGAATAGCCCATGTCGAGGGCACCCCTACCAGCAGTGGTAACGCAGTGGCAGACCTGGTGGTATACCCAGAGACAAAGGGGATGAGATGGCCAAGTGTTTTGATGGCCGCGACTCTCAAGAATCTGTCGAGGACAAGGCGAAGGGTCTGCCGGCCTTGCGGGCGTGAGGTGAGCCCGTGAGGTGGAGGAAGGGCAGAAAGTCGATGCACCAAAAAGCCCCATCAGAAAGAGGAGGGTGGTGGGGCACAATGTAAACTGACAGCACTCCCAGAAAAGCAGCCCCAATGATGTGGACCCCTGGCGGCATAGAAAGGAAACAAGTAATGCCCCACTGCCGAGAGTATGACAGTGGCGGAGCAAGCATGGCAACTCATCTCCCTGCGGTGAAGCAGTGGGTTGCATGGGGCCAGAGAGAAAGGTTGAGCTCACGCTAGACCGATTATCCTGAGGCTGCATGGACAGAGAGCGCGGTGGTGCCAGGAAGGCGGCAGAATTAGTGCACACCGCAGAGACAAGATATGCAGTGGACTGGACGCCATTTCGAAGGCAGTGCATGCAAATGAGTGCGGTGTGGCTAGCAGAACCTGGAGGCACTTGAGGACAGGCCAGGCATTCGGCCAGTGATGGTGATGCTGCATGCAAAGCAAAGGATGCTCCTGCACCAGTGAGAGGCGATTCCCCGCAGTGTGAATGAAGCTGCTGAGGCCACTCCTTACTTACATTGGGCGTGCTGCAACGCCAAATGGCGATGCAGTATGCAATGTTATTTGTTTTACTTATTTATTCATGTACTTAACTCCGTTTGGCTGTATGCTGGAGTTTATTACCCCCCACCGTGCCCCTCCCCTAAACCCACCCCACCCCGCCCCTCCTCTGCCCCACCCCACCGCCCCACTGCACTCCCTCGAGGAGCCGTCACTGGTATGGGATGATGTGGAGAAGCACTGTGCTGCGGCCTTACCTGGGTGCTGAGTTGTGGGAGGTAAGTAGGTGGGGTCACGGCAGATCAAGGTGCAGTGTGAGGATCCTGCCTGCAGACAAAGGAATTGCTGTTAAAGTGGGGCCATGTAGGAGAAACTGATGTGGCATAGGAAGAAAAGTTGTCTGCGGTGTTGCATCTCCCTCTGCGGTGCTGGTGAGAGCAGAGACCTGCAGAGTATGGAAGCAGCCAGGACATACAATCATTGCCACAGAGCCCCCAGTGGCAGTTTGGTGGTACTGCCCAGTAAAACAAAATAAAGAGTGGACTGGTTCACTGCTAGTGTGTTTGTGAATGTGAAATGTGGCTCAAAAGGGAAAGTTGGTGAGGAGCCTGCTGTGCATGAGCCAGCTGCAAGCAGCAGTGGATTTGCAAAAGTAATCGAGTTTGCTGCCATGTGGTCCCCTGTGTTAAACTGATCTCACCGTTGAGGACAGATTAGTACCCCCAGTAATGAAACCCCAACAGGCCACGTTTGAGGTGCCAAGCTGGACTGCCAAGAGGAAAGCTTATGATGGCCAGCAAGACCCTTAAAGTAAACTGAAATGTTCTTAATGAAAGCGAGAAGATGGGCATGAACTGCAAACTGGCAAGGAGATGGGGCACATATGTGTCATATGCCGCCCCAGGGGAAAAAGACTTTCGGCTGTCAGAACAGAGAAGAGACTGTGCATTGACCCATGGCACCCCAGCTTTGTCTTACCAAGAGGTCTGCCAAGCATTTTGAAAAGGGAAGTCCTGGCTGTCAAGGAGAAGAAGGTGGGCGATGAGCGCCCCCTTCGGTCATACCACCACCACGTTTAGGAGGGGAGCGCTGAGCGCCAAGAAGATGGAGCACCCTCAAGTGAAGGATGGAAGGTCCAAAATTCTGAAGTGCGCCGAAGACCACACCAGAGAAGTTGACAACATGGACATGAGTCCGAGGGGAAGAGCCCTGCGAGGAAGAGGACCCGTGCTGCTACAGGGTGTGACAACCACTCTGAAGCCTGCCTGAGTGCAGGCTGAAGGGAGTGCCAGGTCGGTGCAGCCTTGTGGCACAAGGAGTGCATCCTCAAGCAAAGAAGAAGACCTGTGAAAGGTCGATGGAGAAGACCTGTGAGAGGTCGATGGAGAAGAAGGCCTCTGAGAGGCTGAAGAAGAGGACCAGTGACAGGTCATAAAGAGAAGAAGGTCATGATAAGAGGTCTGGTTACTGGACGAGGAGAAGGCGTAGTCCTTGGGGTAGGACAGGTCCTAGGAGGCCAGTGTGAAGTGCACGTCACATGGAGAGGACTGGTCAAAAAAAAGAGAGTAAGACAAGATGGGACCAGACCATGTCATGAAAAAGAAGGAGTAGAAGTGTAGAAGTGGCATGAGGTGACAAGTTTAAATCAGCGGAAGAGGAGAAGAAAAATGTGGCACGAGGCTGCAACAGTAGAGCGCAAAGAAATTTCAGAAAGAAGAAGAGAAGGGTGTGTAATGGACATCTGGCACACCGCAAAGTAGAGAATTTGACTATGAGTGCAAGAACATCTCAGGAGTTTGAACATCATGAGTGAAGCACTGTACCTAGGTAACACTCAGAGATCAGTGGCATCTGTGGCACCATGAGAGGCTGGCTGTCCAGAAGCCGTTGGTTACACCAAGCAAACCTAAAGCCTTCGAAAGAGAGCAAGCTGGACCACTTGTACCATCCACCTTTAAGTTCGCACATGAGACTGGATTGTGGTACTGCTCAGATCTCCTGAATGACCTTAGTCATGGGGTCTAAAGAGGATCCGACCAGTCCACACCGGTCCGTGGTGTCCAGGGGCAAGGGCCACGGGGATCCCTGGTGACAGTGGAATCCCACCACAAGAGATGCATCTGCAGCAGCTCCCACGCAGGTCCCAGGAAGCATGAAGATCTCTTGTCGGAAGCTGGTTATCCCAAAGACTGTCCTGTCAATGCCGGTGCACCAGAGTCAAGAGGGCAGTACACCGACCTGGAAAGAACTACCCTCTAGGCGGAGCGAGTTAGTTGAAGGTGGGACTCATAGCGATTCCTCCATGAGCCTATAGTATGGCGTTGGAGAGACACGGCATAGTCCACACAGTCCTGTGGAAGCCTTGTGAAGAGGACCACTGGAGACACCCGTGATAGGGGAATCCTGGTAAGAAAGGGGAATCCTGATAAGAGAAGGAAGCCGGAGTTTACTCCACCATCATGCAGCTGGAAGCACCGCAGCACTAGAGGAACTCGTCAAAAATAACTAGGATGTCATCCATCTTAGGAGGCTTGATGCTCATGGGGCCAGGACGTCTTTTGAAAATGTAACATCCACAGACTTCACTATCACTCCACATGCACCATCACAGCAAATAGTGTAAATAGACATTGTATATAGACTTCCACGCATTGAGTCCAGGTAGGACAGGAACCACAGTGCACCGCTGAGCTGTGCCAATTCAAACTGGTGAGCGAGAAATCTAGAGTTTATCTAAACTGCCATTTGTGCCCAGAGCAGTCTGGTTAATATGGTGGAGGAATGCCCTAATGCCTGATGATCTCAGCTGCACTTGTCTAATCATCCTGTGTGGAAAGCAGCCTGATGGACTCTGTGGAGTTGAGTGTTGTTGTTTTGTTCTCGCCCACAGGTTGGACTTGTTCCATTTTTAATATGTTTGGGAGGGATGTAGTGATCGGCTGGTCACTGTTCTAGTCTTTCTAGTTGTATACTTATACCAGCCACTCCCCGACCCAAACCCCAAACCCATCCATCACAGGTGTCACAAGACATGAACCTGCCAATAAAAGGGGCTGGACGAACGTACCCTGGGCCAGTTCCAGATACCAACTCCTTGTGTCTGTGAGTTCATGCGTAGTGCATGGGGGCCTAGAGCCCAACCTTTTTCAACCCCTACAAGGAGTTTGGGTGAGAAGATACCCCACAAAATATTTTGGGAAAAACATAGCAAAAATGGTGTATTCTAAAATACATTATTCATTATATATTCAATTGTATTCGCTTTAAAATCATAGTAAATGCTGATCTTCCAATGCATCAGGATACCCAGTCATAACTACAGACACTCTTACCAAGAAAAATGTTTCATGTTTCATTCTTGACATTTTATCAAAAAATAAGATGTCTAGCATGAAACATGATTTTATTTATAACTTAAGTGCATCCATTCACTGTTAAGCACAGTAAAGAACCGGGGAACACAATGAAAGACTATTTTTAGGGATGTTAGCATCCTACAACTCAGTAAACAGCATGGCACGGTCCACTTTAGCACTGGTAGTGCCGGGTGCGACAAAGGTTTTGGGTACCCCATCAATTGCCTCCTCCTCCACTGATTCCCTCACTATCACTCCACGACAGTACCCCTCATATCTCTGTAGCCCTATCTAACATGTATTTCATTTGTTTTATTGTGCCTCTCATACCAGTGTAGAGTGGTGGATCACTTTACATCACCCTCACAAATGCAGAGACAATGAATCATACGTGTGTAAATCTGTGTATAGAAAATGTTGCATAAGACAAAGGTGACTACAAGTTGTAGGATTCAAATGTCACCTATACTGGTAGGCATTTTCGTAAGCGTGCTTGTTTTGAGGAAGGACAAACTCAGGATTCAAAACATAACACAGTGATTAGGGTTCCCTTTCCTAATAACAATGTATTTGTACCTAAACAAACCCTTTTAAGGAATATTAGGAAAATGAAAGACTTGGGAAAAACATAACTAACTGTATCATGCAGTTTGCATGCAGCTCTTTGATGGCAGTACATAGCTCACTGTGCTATATTACCATTGTAACTTATGAACTGCAAGTAACAAAAGGGTCTCTATGACGAAACCAGTAGCCCACATAGCTATCCGCATAAAATACAGTTGTAGCGGTCTACATGGTGCATGGTCTTTTGAGCAGGCACGTTAGCCCTTGGTGCTGCTTTACATGAGGTAAAACTGCAACTAGACAAAACTCTAATCCCTCTCCAGCACAAATATTAATTACCAGCGCTATGTTGACATTTTTAATATTGTCTGAAAACTGCTGGATACAAAATAACTCTTCTGATAGTGCTGTTAAACCCAGAACAATTCGCGAATACAGTGACCCCAGCTCAGCGATAAACCAACCCCCAGTAACAAAACTGCCCCCACAGGAACAAAACTAGCTCTCACCCCTTCCATCTTCCCTGTTAAAAGCCCAATACCCAGCACGGCCAGTCCTGCCTTGGTCCCACACCATTTCCCCTTTGTTCTGACCTGAAATGATAAATACCAGAATAGAACGGCCTAGTAGTTACAGGTACAGGTCTTGGTAATTCCAGGTTATTCCCCATTTCAGTAAGTTTTACTTATGATCTCTTTTATCTCATGGGGGATTACCTATTGGAATGGTTAAATCCGACCCCTCTATTCCCTCAAGGAGTGAATAGGGAACGCATAATTGAGCTTCAAGCATCATCCCTTAAAGTCACGATGGTGTGGAATCTCACACCAGACAAGCTGAGCAAAAGGGGCTTATTTACAAGCCCCTTGCACCGCCTATGCATCACTTTTAACATGGGAAAAAGTGAACTACCCGTGGTGCAAGAGGCTTGTAAATAAGCCCCAAAGTTTACAGAAACACCGGGCTACTGCTGGAGGAGCTGCGTGGGAGTGGCTACCCTATATCTATATTGTGGGAATGCCCGAGAATGAGCGTATTTAACAAAGATTCTACTGACCATCAAAAGCATGCGCGGTCCAGATTTATATTCTTTTATGCAGGTAGTCATGCATTTCTCAGCAGCATTTTGCAGTGGAAAGCAGCAGTAAGACTAGCTTCAATCAACTTTGTAGCACAAAGGGCATATTTACAAGGGCATAGCTCCACCAGAATGTCACTTTTTTGACGTTCTGGTGGCACAATGCCTTGCTCCATATTTATGAAGTGATGTTAAGCCACTTTGCATGGCTTAACACTGCTTTGTAAATATCGTCCCCTTTCACGCAGGTATCTGCGTGAAAGGGGCGTGCAATGTGTGTTACTCTGGGTATTCCACAGCAACACCCTTTGCCTTTTGATCCTTTCCCAGGTTTACAAGGATCTGTAAATTTGAGGCAGTGTTAAAAACGAATGCCACTGAAAAACAGACGTTAGATTGGCACAGCAAGGAGAAATACTTTTATTTTGCCTCGTTTTTGCCCTTTCTACATGTGCACTTTGCAGCACACGTAGAAAGAGCGAATCGCCTTTAAAGATTGTTTATGTGGAGGAAGTTGCCCATTACAGCACATAAACAATCATGCCTGCAACACAGACACCTTTGCACCATGGTGTAAAGGTGCCTGCATTTTAGGGAATCACCCCTGCAATTCAAGCACCCTGGCACTATGGCACAAAGGTGTCTGTCCAGGCGCTGGGCAGCTTTTTTTAGTGCCAGGGGAGATACAGGGGTGCACCGTATTCTTGTAAATAATGCACAGCCCTGCGTTTATGAAATGATGCAGCACAGTGCTGAAAAAGTGCTTGCAGCGCAGTGCTGAAAAAGTGCTCGCAGGGCCGTGCTGCATCTTTTCCTTGTAAATATACCCCTAGATTTTTCAAATTGAAGTGCAGCAGCACCCCGGTCAATGTATGCAAGACGGGGCAGCAATTATGCAAACACAGTGAGGCAAACTGAGATCTACTAAGTTAGCATGAACTGGCTTTGTGTCCAGTCCTAATACCAAATGAAACCAGATGTGAACTATGGGCAAGCACAATAGCACATGACATTCCTATGTGTAATTTCTACAAAATAGCACAATTGACCTTTTTTAATCATCATACCTTTTGCTAGTTGTCTTTGTTTCATAATTTATCCCTTAGACTGTACACCAAGAACACATTTTCACACTATACAATGCAGGTTCGCCTTTGCAACATAGTGCAAAGCATAGCCTCGTGCAAAGCAGGTTCAGCATGGCAGGTGACATAATCAGTGCAAAACTGTCGGTAAATGCACTGCAGTACAGTTTTTAACATTCACACTACACCCCACTTGAGATTTTTATGCAGCACATCATTCTGTGAACGTTTGCAAATTTAGAGCTAGGATTTCCTGTCCTTAAAGGTAGTGATCTTCTCAGTAATTATCATATTGGTCTTCAGGACTGACAAGCGTGGGCAGGGGCACAACACAGGCCCCTGTATCCCCTACAGTGTAGAGGAGGGGCAACCCTTTAAGAGCCCTTAAACTCTTCAGGAGACCCCCCATTCAACCCAAGACCAATAAATGACTGGAGAATCAGGAGCCCCCTCTTCACTTTCTGCGAGGAGTGGCATCATTTTCCGTTACACCCCTGATCGGGAAAAATCGATTATAGGGCCTAGAAACCAGTGTGCTAGCTTTTACTGACGGCCATGAAGACCTGGAAAAGCCCCTTTGAAACAGATCTCTATTCCCTTGATGTCTATGTGGCTTTGAGACAATGGGGAACTTAGGTCCTGGCAAGCCCCTTTCAGGCAGCCTGGCACTGCTAGATGGGCCAGTTGAACGGGCTTGTTTTTAGGTTCCGTCACTGCCCAGAAAGACAACCCTAGAAAGGCTTGAAAAGCAACTTGTCAAATACAAGGACAATGTCCAGTCGATGTGGCACTTGATGCTACTGTAGATACAGAAGGTATGCACCAATGTGTCATGTTCTCCCAGAATGATGGCTGTGCACCAGTTTGTTTATTTATTTAATTTATTTATTTAAAAAGGTTTTATATAGCACAAATGACTCATGGGGGTACCAGAGCGCTTTACAATTGAGCGAGAAAGAGGAGGCATATAGATCAAACAACAGGGTAATCGAACAGGTACAGGAGGAGAAAAACGTTAGGCCAAACAGAACAAGGCCTAATCATAAACAGTCAAGTAAAATACAAAGGTGAGGGAAATGTGTCAGAGTGGGCCTGGATATTAGCAGAGCAGGAATAAACAAAACACTTTACAATTGCCCAGGAGGAGGAAGCTAGGAGATCCAACAAGTAGGTAAATATGAAAGGTACAAAAGAAGTAAGTCTCTGAAACCAACAAATCAAAATTCTATCATAAAAGTCAGATAATAGACAAGGGTGAGGAGGGTGAGTCTTAGAGGGCTTGTAGAGCGGTGGGGCGGGTGTTCTAGGGCAATCATTTGTTAATCAGTTGCTCTTTAACTTCCTTTTTAGGTCTCGCCTGGCTATCGCGTAAGCGATCGCATAAGCGAGACTTATGTAGGGGCTTCAGAAAATGCTCCCAAAGGCTTCCCAGGCGGATCGGGTGGCGGTTACGCGCACAACCACGCGCATTCCATTTGCCACCAGCTACTTCCTGCGTGTGCACCACCTCACGCATTCAGAGAGATTTAGTAAGGGGCACAAGACCTTAGGAATGTGGTTTATGGCCAGTGCATGTGAGGCATTCAAGCGCGAAGCTGGCATCTGGCATCGGACTTGAAAGCATCAGACTGCTTTCGCCAGCGCGCGCTCGGCCTCACTTCCTGCATCCCCTCTTACAACAATTAACTTTCGTTATAACTCACACCCCATATGCTCGTTCCCTCCCACCCTTCCTTTGATGTCCGCTTTTCTTGTTGTTTACAAACCATGCCACACACTGCTGCATGCCACACATTGCGGCACGCCACACACTGCTGCACGCCGCACACTGCTGCACGCCGCACACTACCGCACACCACACACTGCTGCGCACACTGCTTCATTACACACTGCTGCATTACACACTGCTGCACGCCGCACACTGATGCATGCCGCACACTGCTGCACGCCTCACACTGCTACACGAAACACTGCTGCACGCCTCACACTGCTGCACGCCTCACACTGCTGCATGCCACACACTGCTGCACGCCACACACTGCGGCACGCCACACACTGCTGCACGCCACACACTGCTGCACGCCTCACACTGCTGCACGCCGCACACTGCTGCATGCCTCACACTGCTGCATGCCGCACACTGCTGCACTCCGCACACTGCTGCACGCCGCACACTGCAACATGCCACACACTGCTGCACGCCACACACTGCTGCATGCCGCTGCACGCCACACACTGCTGCATGCCACGCACTGCTGCATGCCACACACTGCTGCACGCCGCACACTGCTGCACGCCGCACACTGCTGCACGCTGCACACTGCTGCACGCCACACACTGCTACACGAAACACTGCTGCACGCCACACACTGCTGCATGCCACACACTGCTGCATGCCACACACTGCTGCACGCCACACACTGCTGCACGCCGCACAATGCTGCCCGAAACACTGCTGCACGCCACACACTGCTGCATGCCACACACTGCTGCACGCCACACACTGCTGCACACCACACACTGCTGCACACTGCTGCATTACTCACTGCTGCATGCTGCACGACACTGCTGCACGCAGCACACTGCTGCACGCCGCACACTGCTGCACGCCGCACACTGCTGCACGCCCCACACTGCTGCACGCCACACAATGCTACACGAAACACTGCTGCACGCCACACACTGCTGCACGCCACACACTGCTGCACGCCACACACTGCTGCATGCCACACACTGCTGCACACTGCTGCATTACTCACTGCTGCATGCTGCACGACACTGCTGCACGCAGCACACTGCTGCATGCAGCACACTGCTGCAGGCCGCACACTGCTGCATGCAGCACACTGCTGCATGCCGCACACTGCTGCGCGCCACTGCATTTACACAGTGCTGCATGCCTCACACTGCTACACGAAACACTGCTGCACGCCACACACTGCTGCAGCACACCGCACACTGCTACACGAAACACTGCTGCACGCCACACACTGCTGTACGCCACACACTGCTGCACGCCACACACTGCTGCACGCCACACACTGCTGCACACCGCACAATGCTACACAAAACACTGCTGCACGCCACACACTGCTGCACGCCACACACTGCTGCACGCCGCACACTGCTGCATGCCACACACTGCTGCACACTGCTGCATTACTCACTGCTGCATGCTGCACGACACTGCTGCACACAGCACACTGCTGCACACAGCACACTTCTGCATGCCGCACACTGCTGCATGCCGTACACTGCTGCATGCCGCTGCACACCACACAGTGCTGCTTGCCTCACACTGCTACACGAAACACTGCTGCACGCCACACACTGCTGCACGCCGCACACTGCTGTACGCCACACACTGCTGCACGCCACACACTGCTGCACGCCGCACACTTCTGCACGCCGCACACTGCTGCACGCCACACACTGCTTTTATGCGAGTTTATGCTACTGACATTGTAAATGACAATGCCTTTTATTTGTTTTAAAACCAAAACATAAATAAAAGGCATTGTAATTTTACAATGCCAATATCTCAAACTCTTATAAATGCGAGTCGAAAGATGCCATTGAGGGGTTCATCCTGATTTCTGGGGGTAGGCAGTTCCAAATTCTCTGTGCGATACCCGAGAAAGCTCGATTGTAAGGTTCCTTTCTATGGAATTTCTGTGGCTTCAGCAGTAGTTTGCTGGTCCTACTAGAGGATCCACCAGATAGCACAAGTTTGTGTACAAGGTATAGCGAGTTATTGAAATGTAAGGCTTTACGGATCATGCAGGCAATTTGTAGTTGTATTGTTGCTTCAAATAGGAGCCAGTTTAGGGATTTCAGCTTATTGTATTGTAGTTTCTTTAGAACCTGTGATAAATCTTGCAGCAGAGCTAAGAGAGGCCCTTAGAGGAGCAATCTTAGATCTTGGGAGGCTAAAGAGGGTTGCGCTTCCATAGTCCAACTTGGAGATCACTAGAGTTTGCACGGCAGATTTGAAGTCATTGGGGGGTAGAAAAGGTTTTATTTTCCTCAAGATGCTCATTTGGAAGTTCGCTCTTTTGGTGAGAGCACTAATGTGCTTCTGCATGTTCAAACTCGTGTATAGCATTATGAACAGTGTGCTTGTGGAGTCAAGGATGTGCGGAATGCAGTTTAGAGCAGTGAGCTGATTTATCCATTCTTTGATGGCTGGTGACTGTTAGCCAGTTTTAGGCTTTCAGTAGACTGGTGTTGAGGGACCTGATATCTTCTGGGGAGGAGACTTACATGCCTGAAGAAGTAGTTCAGTAGTAAACATTGACAAGTCTTGAGCAAAGCTAGAATGAAGCAAGACAAATCTCAAAGATGCAAAACTAAAGTTGAGGTTGCTAGAAAATATGTCCTGCAAAGGAAGCCCTGTCTTTCCGGGCAATGATATATACTGCTTATTATTAGGCATGATGGATCCTATTACACCACCAGAACATTTCTGCACAATTCTAATGATTTTTAGTTGATGTTCAGAACAGAGTCAGAGCTGGCATACTGCAATCTAAAAAACATCTTTGTAAACTGAAATATGCTCTTTCAGATTGAGGTGCAGTGATAAATAACTCTGCAAATTTAGAATATGGTTCATTTAAGTGATTGTAACAAATGCTAAACTGACTGAAATATCATAGGTGCAGCTATCATTAGTGCAGCAGGTGCAGTGACCCCAGGGCTCAAGGGGTGTGAGAGGCTCACTTGACTCCAGTTAATGGCTGTTTTTTACTGCAAAACCAATGTGTGGGTGCCCAGTTTAATCTAGAGCTGCATGTTAGAATCCGGGTTCTCTGGTTGGCACATGTAGGTACTTGTGACAAGCAGGGAACCTTTCCTCTAGTCAGGGTAAGGGGTTAGACTACAAAAACAACCCCTGCTCACCCTCTAGGTAGCTTGGCGTGAGCAGACAAGGCTTATCTCAGAGCGTTATAGGTTAAGCATTTGTGAACACATACAGTAACCAAGTGACAACACTACAAATGGACACCACACAGGTATTTATATTAAAAATAAGGATTCTTTATATAGGATTATCACAAGACCATTAAACGATTAAAAATACATAATACGGTTGCTTAGTTGGTAGAAGATTGCTTAGTTTCTCTTAAGTTCTTAAATGCGACACATTAAGTCAATGTACCTTAGATGCGACACGCAGGGCAACGAAAGTGTTGCAGCGATGCAGTTGCGTTGAAGTTCTTGGTGCAAAAGAAATAAAGACGGGATCTTCCAGATGCGTTACGCTTCTCCGATGTTGCGAGAAGGCTCGACTCGATGCGTCAGCTACAGCGGCGTCACCCTTGATGAGATGCGACGACAGCGGCCTTGGCAGCGGCACTTCTCCGACGTTGCGAGACGCTTCCACTCGATGCGATACTGCCGCGGCGACACCCCTTCTGCGAGATGCGACGACAGCGGCTCTGACGGCGGCACGCTTCTCTGTGGATGCGAGGCGCTTTTCTGGTTGCGGTGCAATGCGACAACTACGATGGCTGCGATGGCGACGCGCTTCCTCCTCGATGCAAGACTCTTCTCTCGATGCGGTGCAATGCGACAGCTACGATGGCTGCGATGGCGACACGCTTCTTCGGCGTTGTGAGATGCTTCCGGAATGATGCGAGACGCTTCCGCTCAATGTGATGCTGCAGCGGCGACACTCTTGGCGAGATGCGACGACAGCGGCTCCGACGGCGGCACGCTTCTCTTCCTTGCATCGCGCTTCCAGCTCCTTGCGACACGCAGTCCCTCAGAAGGCCCAACAACAGCAGCAGGCACTTCCAAAAGACTCTGGGGAGCTGGGGATGAAGTCCACTGGTCCTGGGACTTCGTTCAGGGGGCAAGCTCAGTTCAAGCCCTTGGAGATCTTTTTAAAGCACAAGTTGAAGCAAAGTCTTTAGCAGTCTTTCTCCTCTCCTTCAGCAGCAAGGCAACCACTGCAGGTCAATCCCCCAGGTCAGGGACAGTTACTCCTCCTACAGCTTTCCCAGTTCCTTCTCTTCTGGCAGAGGTTCTTCTTGTTTCAGCAGGATCTAATTTCTTTGGAGCAGGGTCCCAATACTTATACCCCTAATTCCTTTGTTCCTCTGGGGTAGAGGGGCCTTTGCCCAGTCCAAACCAGTTCTTGAGCACTCTGTTGACATGACTCTGCCTTTCTATTCAGGGTGCAGGGCAGAGACATCAGCCACTCCGCAGGAGGTGGAGCCAGCATTGTGGTAGCAGAGCACAACCCTATTCAGAGCCCAGGTGTCCTCCTCCCACCCATCTGACTGCCAATCTTCCTATTCACCACCAGGCTACCTAGCCCTGCCCCTCTGGGTTTCCCCAGCCCTGTCACTCACACAACCAGACAGGCAGATACACATCATAACAGAGGAGGGCTGAAATGGTCAGGCAAGCAAATACCAACTTTCTAAAAGTGGTGTTTGCAAACACAGAATATTAAAATAAACTTTACTAAAAGATGTATTTTATTATTCTGAGTTCAGGCATACTAAACTCGAATTTCTACCATGTTCCCTGGGTCTGTTGGGATCATAGAATGTAACAATTCTAACAGCCCATTCTGGCCTATGGAGAACAGGTAGCCTTACAATAGTGAAAAACGAAAATGGTCTGTAATTCACTATTAGGACATGCCACACACATCAGGGCTTGTCCTACCTTATTCTTACAATGCACCCTGCCCTTGGGCCTACCATAGGGATGACTGATATGAAGTTAAGGGAAGGTTTAGGGACTGGTAAGTGTGTGCACTTACCCAGTCAGCATGACAGTACCAGACTGTACGCAGGTTCTGCAATGGCAGACCTTAGATACATTTTACCAGGCCGCTTCTGTGGGTGGCACAACCAGTGCTGCAAGCCCACCAGCAGCATTTGTATTTACAAGCCCTGAGCACTCCTGGTGCACTTTACTGGGGTCTGACAGTAAACCAAATAAGCCAATCATGGAATCCAACCAACATATACATTTTAAATACGGAGAGCATATGCACTTTAGCACTGAACAGCAGTGGTAAAGTGCCCAGAGTCATAGAATAGCCAACAGTAGGTCAGAAAAAGTACAGGTGGAAGGCGAAAAGTCTAGGGACCATCCGGCCAAAAGGGCCCGGTCCAACACTGCATGAGAAAAAGATGCTCTCCGATGCACAAAGGACAGAAAACTGTGCATGTCCCGATTTACAGAGGAGCACGCTGACGACGTTATTAGACACACAAAAAATCTAACACAGTGCACAGTTTTGTGCCATGGCACAAAGGCAATCCAGAGGTTTTGACTGGACGAGTTGTACAATTTCCTATATGAAAAAGTCACATATAAACAAACTACTTTAGACGGGTGCTTTCATGTGAAGTATCAGTTCAAACACTAAATGGGGTTGTTACAAAAAAAAAACTATCTGGAAGGCAAGAGAGGCGTTTTCAATTACAAAGGAATGGGGTACACTCTCCCTAGTCAAACTCACATCACCAAAAATATCCCTTACCTACTATATTTATTTGGAGGTAAAGAGCACCCTGCTGGCACTGGAAAATAAAAGTTTTTTTCTTTTTTTTAAGACCCACTCTAGTAGTGGTATACTTTATCATCGGGTCTCATCCTTTTCCCTAAAAACCATGAGCGGCTTGACCATATTCCATGGAGCACTTTGGATATTGTTCCCACTGGGGTCCTAATGTCTAAAAATACCTCAAACAACAAAGGTGTTCCTTTATTCGCGGTTGTTTGGATATGGTTAAAAATTATTATATAAATGGGATAGGGATATAATGGACCTAATACTCTATACTTGTCAACAAGTTTCAGCCCCTATATTGAAGGCCACTTGGGTCCAGGGCCTGCCTCAGGAGGTGCTGGCTGTGTTGCCCCGGTAGAAACGTAAAATTTCTCATTCCACGCGACATAAACAAGCAAGCATAGTGGAGTTACCACTCGCCTAAAAACACGCTGCCTTCGCATCTTGATTCCTGCATTGTAATAAAGATCTATAACACAAGAATGATTGCCAAGATAATGCCGTGATAAAAATAGTATTTATTAATCACTGTACTTTATTGCTAATCTCGTTATATCCTGCTCAGTGTTATGACCACACAACTCTAGTATGCATGCATACATGCAGTGATAATTATCTCCAACATTGTAATACAGAATTTGTTTGCTTAGCACTAGATTGTGACCGTTTTTCTAACACCTTGGTTCATGATTTAAAAACCCCCACAAAGTTTAGGTTTTGAATGAATTCATTCACTCGCTATTCCTTTTGTGATTTTATTAGCTTAAAGGTTCGGCTCGGACCATAGGCACCGTGCGTAGGATGCTAATGCCATCTGTAATATATGTGACATTGTGAATACACTCAAAACTACATGTATTTATAGTTCAACAGGCAATGAGGCCACGCTTTGCACCTCATTATTTTAGACAAGAACTCACCTACTTCTCCTAAGGCCACAGTGGGTTTGCTCCTGTAGTCACACACTATATTTAGGAAATATGTCAATTCACACAAGGAAGAAAGCGAAGAGAAATGTTGCCAAAGAATTCTGCTTGAGAGGTCGTGGCCTGGCATCGGCAAAGATGGCGGCATAGTTTGCCTGCTCCGACCGGTCCCTTGATAAAGACCGAAATATCCGTTACTGCTCCGACAGCTGGAGGTCCGAAATGGCCGGATCTGCTTCCCTGGGAGTGTCCTAGGGCTGGGGATGTGTTTTGCCCCCGACGGTGCAGCAGCCCGTGTGTGGCAAGGAAGGGCCTGTTCCGAGATCGGCAACGTGATCCGAGGTGCAAGGGGGCGGAGACACGTTCTTCCACGGTCCGCATCTGGATCGCGCGGCTTGGGATCTCCTGTGCTCGAGATCCACTGTGTTGGGCCAGCGATCAATGCTGGACTCCATACCCGTGTTGCTGCTCTCAGGGGCCGTGCAGATCGAGTGTCATTGGCAGAGAGCTCCCTGCAGCCAGCCATAGTGCCAATATCGGCAACTGTAGTCACATAACACACATAATACATTAATAAACCACACTACACTTTTGTAAGTGGAGAAATATTGCTGCAGGTTTATTACCATAACCAATATGCAAACATGGTGGGTTATCTTATGGGCGATCCCAGGGCAGGCCAACCCCTATGCCGCCTGCCCGTCTGATAAGCCTAAATTACACAGTGGCAGTCGCAAATTGGCGCATACCAAATCTTGGGAGGGGCCACCCCTCCCATCCGTGGAACACCAGTCCACTTGCTTACTCACGCCCCCCCCGAAAGAGGTGGGCGGAGCGTATTATGGCTGCCCCCGGTTGCTCAGACCCACAACCGCCCGTAGGACTAACGGGGCGCCATAGCTCTTCCAGGGGACAACGCTAAGACATCCCTGGGTATCCTGGCTTAGCATACGTACACAGTAAGGTAACAGTTCCTAAAGAAAACAATGACAGTATGGTCTACTGTGCGAAGGGGGAGGTGGGGGGCGGGGGAAAGTGTCAGATGAGGTTCAAGAGTTGTGGTGTAATGGAGACCAGAAACTCCTGGATGGTACTAGAAGTGCCCTCACACACCCTTGCGGGTGCAAAGCATCATCATCGGGCGGTGCTCCTCGTGGGGGTGGCGCTGCAGTCCCTCACGGGCCCTCGAAAGGGCTCTCTATCGGAGATCTTTTGGTGGAGTCGCCGTAGTTGTGTGTGCGGGTATGTGGGTAAAGGAGGGTGTAGTGATAGAGCTTAAAAAGACCTAATGGTACCCTAGCTATTTATTGGTGGGTCCAAAGGATCTACTAAAAGTAACGGGGGATGATGTTAAATAAACATTCTGAGTAGGGGAAGAAAAGATGTAGATACGTCCCGTTGCTCTCGACCCGTTGGAGTGAGGGTTAGAGTCAGAGAGAAGGAGTGAAAATAGTGGTCAACATGTTTCGCGCTGTTGCTGGTCCCTAATGGATCCTAGCGCTTCGTCAGGACCAAGGTGGTGACTAAAAAGTAAGGGAAGGGATTCAGACAATAGGGGAAGATATTCTGTAATCCCCAAAAACAAAAATAGATGATAGAAGGATCACGGATTATTCGTGTCCTTAACGTCGAACCTGTGAGGAGAGGGAGAGAACAAAGGATTAAGTGGGGCTTCCTTCAAACCGGGGCTAAAATATCATGCACCAGTGAGGAGAATATTCCAGCCGTAATCGTGCTAGGAATAGGTGCTAGTGCCCCGTGTAAGGTCGAGGGAAGTGCCCAAGTATAGGGGTCGGAACAAGACAACAACAAGTTAAAACTGGGGTGTCTGGAGTTAACAGTATATAGCCCCTACTAGAAAAATAAGGCTATATATGATAAAAACGTTGTGAGACTCAGAAAGGTCAGAGTGCAGGGTGCCGAGAGAGAGCTCACACGTGAGCGTGAACTGACTAGTATGCTGCTAAGGGGGTGTGGACTGAGGATGGGTGCGTGATTCCCCGTCAATATCTACATGCCAATACCTAGTCAGAGTTAAGTGAGTATTAGCGACTGTGGCGTGTACATATTAAATTATGCCACAAGTGTCAAATGCTGAGTTGAGGAGGCAAACATAACGAGTGTAAGCTATATGTACAACAGTGGGAGAGAAAACACACATGCTCGTCATTGAAGAGTTTGTTAGGAACTCCTACCCGCAAAAGTCTGGGTCCACGCTGTACCGGGTCTTGACCATCTGGGGCGGGGGCTACAGCTGTAAAGGATTAGGTTGCGGGGGAGAAACAATCTGCATGAGTCAAGGGGGATAACAAGGCTCACACATAAGGCTGGTGAATGTGGCCACGTAGTATGCCAATGTAGAGGGATATGGCAGTAATACCGCTAGAAAGGTAGCTAACGAACATGATATGTACTTACATATGCCCCGGAAGTTCACTGCGGTAACCTAGGGTGCCTCCAGAGTCGCCGGTAGCACTGCACGGCGTGGTGGAGCTTTTGTACGCTCAGAGACAAGTGGTAGAGAGGACAGAGCGGGAATTGAAGAAGGACTAGGCTCCGGGCCGGAGCGGTGGCGGCCATTTTGGAACGGTTTCATGTTCAAGCCTGATCATGGAGGGAGCCCGTTTCTAGTGATGTATAACAGAAGCTGATCTTGTAAATTGTGGGGTTTGAGAAGAAGTGAAAGTACCAGTGTCCCATGTGGCCGAGTGGTATAGGGCCTTAGACCAGGTGCTAGGAAAAGGGATCAGTGGTCAGCGTATTGTCGAGCATACCTGCCAGAACATAGGTAATAATCAAGGGGGGTAGCGATAAGGTGTCAATGTACCCAGACCCGTTTCAATGATAGCCACTAATAGTGCAGTTATTCACTGGTGAATGGGAGTCAGGAGAGAAGGACTTTCTCATGGCTGAGGGATGTGGGTGTCTGTTCCTAAGTCGGTATCTTAAGTAAACCGGCTATATATGTCGTAGGTATAGCTGTGTAGAAAACACAGAGGGAGTAACAGCTGTGCTCATTGTCGGGTGGTGTGACAGTAGAGAATCTACAGTCTGTCAAGGAATGGCGAGCGCCAAAGGGAATGGTAGGCACGGCAGTTCGACAGTAGTATATCCCAAAGGTTCAGTATACAGGAGGGAGAAGGGTCACAGCAATCTGTGTGCGCTCTATGATGATGGCGAGAAAGAGGGACAGGGTGCTTGTCAATATATCGAGAAATATCGAAATATCAGGCATGGAGAGCACTCCACGGAATGTCGTCATTGAGGCCTGTGACGTTAGACTTGAGTCTAAAAACCCACCGTTGCTCAGTTTTGAAGAGGGTTGTGGCTGACCAGGCAGGATTGTGATCAATTACGATCCAGTGTAGACTCTCAGGGGGGTGGTTGAGTTCTAGAAAGTGGTTCTGCAACCTCGTTTGGGTTTGTTTGCACCTTATTGTGCTCTTGTGTTCCCCAATACGTGTTTTGACAGGTCTTGACGTCATCCCGATATAGTGGAGTCCACACGGGCACGTTAGTAAATAGATGCAATTCTTGGAATTACAGTTAGTGTGGCGTTTTAATTGCCATGGTCTGGGCAATCCTAGGTCAACCTCTTTTGTGGGTTTGGTTTGTGGACAGCAGGAACATGACCCACAGGGGAAATGGCCAGAGATGGGGGGTAAGTTCCAAAGGGTTGAGGGCGGTTTCGAAATGGTTCTGGGGCGTGTGTGTACTAGGATGTCTCTCAGATTTTGAGTGCGTTTGAAGGCAAACAAGGGGGAAGGACCCGGATCGAACGTCCCAGTTCTGAGTATCCGCCAATGTCTTTTCACTATTTTTTGGATAGTATTAGAAAGGGGGGTGAACGAGGTTACGCACGTGAGTGCGGTATTCTCTGATCTCGTTCTTGTTCCCAACAGAGACTCACGATGGTTGTTTCTTGCCCTCTTGTGGGCTGTTTTGATGATGTTGATAGGGTAGTCCCTAGCAATGAGGTTTTTTCTGAGTATGGCTGCTTGGGTCTCGAACTCAGTGAGAGTATTACAATTTCTTCTTAGACGGAGGAACTGACCCACAGGGAGGTTATCCCTAAGTGATTTAGGGTGGTGGCTATGATAGAGTAAGAGGCTGTTTCTGTCCGTGGGTTTTTTGTAGTTGGTAGTGTAAAGCCCACCATCTTTAAGTGTGATGGAGAGGTCCAGAAATGGTATGGATTCAGGGGAGTAGGTTCCTGTAAATCTGAGGAAGGGGTCAATAGTGTTCATCCAAGTGAAAAATGCAGTACACTCCTCTACACTACCTCTCCAGAAGATGAGAATGTCGTCGATGTATCGACGCCAGAGGAGGATGTTGTCATGGAATGGGTTGGAGGGTGTCCTGATTTTTACTTCCTCCAGGTCGGCCATGTAGAGGCATGCCAGGCTCGGCGCAAAGGTGCTGCCCATGCATGTACCTTGAATTTGATGGTAAAGTTTATTGTTGAATGCGAAGAAATTTTCTTTAAGTGCAAGATGGGCACAATTACAGATGAAAGGTATCGGAGTGACATACGGCCATGGATCCACATTCTGTAGGGCACATTCAAGGACTGTCAAGGTGGCGTCCTGAGGTATGTTCGTATATAGTGCCTCAACGTCCAGAGTGGCAAGAAGGTCGATCGTCTCTGGAGAATCAAATTGTTGTATTAGATTGAGGACCTCCATAGTGTCTCTCAGGTAGGTGGGTGTCTTGCTGACTAATGGTCGTAAGAAAAAGTCGCAGAACTTACTTAAAGGTTCAAGTAAGGAATTAATGCCAGAGACGATGGGGCGTCCAGGAGGAGGATTAGTGCCTTTATGAATTTTTGGAAGGCAGTAGAAATACGGTGTCCGTGGGTTTGTTTGGTTCAAGAAAAGGGCCTCATCATGTGAAATCCAATCCTCAGCCTCAGCTTCCAGGGTCAGGCTTTGTATCTCATTCGCGAGGCGTGTCGTGGGGTCCAATTCAATCAGTTGATAATATTTGGTATCTGAAAGTTGTCGTTCACATTCTGCTTCATAGATCCCTCTGTCAAGGATAACGATCGCGCCGCCCTTATCAGCAGGTTTTAGGATGATCGTCTGGTCATCCGCGATTTTGGTCAGGATACTCCGTTAGTTGTCAAAGTGATGGCCGGTGGCTTTGGTCTCTGTGACATCTTTGAGGACCGCCTGTTCAAAAGTGAGAACTTCGTTAGGTGTCATGGCTGAGGTGGGGGTGAACCTGGATTTGTTCTTCAGGCCAGTCCTTACTGCCGGGAGATCAGGTTTTCCATCAAAGAATGCCTTGAGACGTACTTTCCTGAAGAAAAGGTGAAGTTCCTGGTGCAGTCTTAAGTCATCCTCTCTGGGAGTTGGGACAAAGCCAAGACCTTTTTCCAGGAGTTGCTGTTCGCCCGGAGTCAGTGATCTAGATGACAGATTCACTACAAGGGTTTCGTTGATTTGCTCCTGAGAGTCATCTTGTCCTGGTCTTGCCATTGAACATTCTTTCCTCCTGTTCTTCTCCTGCCTCTTCCTCTGCCCCTCCCTCTGTTTAGAAAAGGGGGGTTCGGAAATTGGTTGTACTGAGGTATGATCTGATGAGGTGCAGGTGGGTGGTTCCAAAGAGGTTGGGGGCCCATCCATGGTCCCTGGTACATAGGTGGTTGGTAAGGGAGGCCCGGGAAGCTTTGAAACAGAGGAGGGGGTGGCGGAGGTTGTCTATATCCTCCTCGGTACCTTGGTTGCCTGTTGTCATAGCTGGAATTGCTATTATTGGAGCCTGATGAGTGATTGCTACTGGCATCATCCGATGTATCAATAGTCTGAAAGACGTAGTCTTCTTTCGTGTATGGGAAGATTTTCTCTTTATCAAATCTTTTCACATCCTTCTGAAGTTGGTGAATTTTTGTTTGGTCAGGTACTCTTTATGGTCGTTCATCTCCTGATTAATTTCAGACAAACGTGACTTAAAAGTTGTGATGGAGATGCCTGTCTTAAGTCTATTCTCGGACAGTGTAATTTGTATTAGAAGTTCGTCCGATAGTCTTTTGGCTGTGTTGATAATCAGCACCAACCAATCCCTCGTGCATTTCCATGCAATGCGGGACCATTCCCGTCGGAATGTGATATCCTCAAGGAATATACGGGGTGAGAGCGAGACAAGTAGACCATTGGGAGCAATGTTGGCTCTCAGGTACTCGGTCATGACTGTACCGTGTAGGGCAGTTTTAATTTGTAACCTCCTCAAAGTTTGTAGGGCTTTCCAGTCATCATCCCTGCTACCTGATGGGAGGTTGCCGTCCTCTGATAACAGGGAGGGGGCTCTTAGAATTTCGGCTACTGTCTCATCATCAAAACATAGACCAGGGTCATCCATGATGGGTCAAGGGTCTGGAAAGGTTGGGGGAGCTGTGGAGCTTGTTGTGTCTTGTGAGGGATGGGGTAGGGGGACCAAGCAAAGAAAGATAGAGGGGTAGATATTGACGGGGAATCACGCACCCATCCTCAGTCCACACCCCCTTAGCAGCATACTAGTCAGTTCACGCTCACGTGTGAGCTCTCTCTCGGCACCCTGCACTCTGACCTTTCTGAGTCTCACAACGTTTTTATCATATATAGCCTTATTTTTCTAGTAGGGGCTATATACTGTTAACTCCAGACACCCCAGTTTTAACTTGTTGTTGTCTTGTTCTAATACTATCCAAAAAATAGTGAAAAGACATTGGCGGATACTCAGAACTGGGACGTTCGATCCGGGTCCTCCCCCCTTGTTTGCCTTCAAACGCACTCAAAATCTGAGAGACATCCTAGTACACACACGCCCCAGAACCATTTCGAAACCGCCCTCAACCCTTTGGAACTTACCCCCCATCTCTGGCCATTTCCCCTGTGGGTCATGTTCCTGCTGTCCACAAACCAAACCCACAAAAGAGGTTGACCTAGGATTGCCCAGACCATGGCAATTAAAATGCCACACTAACTGTAATTCCAAGAATTGCATCTATTTACTAACGTGCCCGTGTGGACTCCACTATATCGGGATGACGTCAAGACCTGTCAAAACACGTATTGGGGAACACAAGAGCACAATAAGGTGCAAACGAACCCAAACGAGGTTGCAGAACCACTTTATAGAACTCAACCACCCCCCTGAGAGTCTACACTGGATCGTAATTGATCACAATCCTGCCTGGTCAGCCACAACCCTCTTCAAAACTGAGCAACGGTGGGTTTTTAGACTCAAGTCTAACGTCACAGGCCTCAATGACGACATTCCGTGGAGTGCTCTCCATGCCTGATATTTCGATATTTCTCGATATATTGACAAGCACCCTGTCCCTCTTTCTCGCCATCATCATAGAGCGCACACAGATTGCTGTGACCCTTCTCCCTCCTGTATACTGAACCTTTGGGATATACTACTGTCGAACTGCCGTGCCTACCATTCCCTTTGGCGCTCGCCATTCCTTGACAGACTGTAGATTCTCTACTGTCACACCACCCGACAATAAGCACAGCTGTTACTCCCTCTGTGTTTTCTACACAGCTATACCTACGACATATATAGCCGGTTTACTTAAGATACCGACTTAGGAACAGACACCCACATCCCTCAGCCATGAGAAAGTCCTTCTCTCCTGACTCCCATTCACCAGTGCATAACTGCACTATTAGTGGCTATCATTGAAACGGGTCTGGGTACATTGACACCTTATCGCTACCCCCCTTGATTATTACCTATGTTGTGGCAGGTATGCTCGACAATACGCTGACCACTGATCCCTTTTCCTAGCACCTGGTCTAAGGCCCTATACCACTCGGCCACATGGGACACTGGTACTTTCACTTCTTCTCAAACCCCACGATTTACAAGATCAGCTTCTGTTATACATCACTAGAAACGGGCTCCCTCCATGATCAGGCTTGAACATGAAACCGTTCCAAAATGGCCGCCACCGCTCCGGCCCGGAGCCTAGTCCTTCTTCAGTTCCCGCTCTGTCCTCTCTACCACTTGTCTCTGAGCGTACAAAAGCTCCACCACGCCGTGCAGTGCTACCGGCGACTCTGGAGGCACCCTAGGTTACCGCAGTGAACTTCCGGGGCATATGTAAGTACATATCATGTTCGTTAGCTACCTTTCTAGCGGTATTACTGCCATATCCCTCTACATTGGCATACTACGTGGCCACATTCAGCAGCCTTATGTGTGAGCCTTGTTATCCCCCTTGACTCATGCAGATTGTTTCTCCCCCGCAACCTAATCCTTTACAGCTGTAGCCCCCGCCCCAGATGGTCAAGACCCGGTACAGCGTGGACCCAGACTTTTGCGGGTAGGAGTTCCTAATAAACTCTTCAATGACGAGCATGTGTGTTTTCTCTCCCACTGTTGTACATATAGCTTACACTCGTTATGTTTGCCTCCTCAACTCAGCATTTGACACTTGTGGCATAATTTAATATGTACACGCCACAGTCGCTAATACTCACTTAACTCTGACTAGGTATTGGCATGTAGATATTGACGGGGAATCACGCACCCATCCTCAGTCCACACCCCCTTAGCAGCATACTAGTCAGTTCACGCTCACGTGTGAGCTCTCTCTCGGCACCCTGCACTCTGACCTTTCTGAGTCTCACAACATTTTTATCATATATAGCCTTATTTTTCTAGTAGGGGCTATATACTGTTATCTCCAGACACCCCAGTTTTAACTTGTTGTTGTCTTGTTCCGACCCCTATACTTGGGCACTTCCCTCGACCTTACACGGGGCACTAGCACCTATTCCTAGCACGATTACGGCTGGAATATTCTCCTCACTGGTGCATGATATTTTAGCCCCGGTTTGAAGGAAGCCCCACTTAATCCTTTGTTCTCTCCCTCTCCTCACAGGTTCGACGTTAAGGACACGAATAATCCGTGATCCTTCTATCATCTATTTTTGTTTTTGGGGATTACAGAATATCTTCCCCTATTGTCTGAATCCCTTCCCTTACTTTTTAGTCACCACCTTGGTCCTGACGAAGCGCTAGGATCCATTAGGGACCAGCAACAGCGCGAAACATGTTGACCACTATTTGCACTCCTTCTCTCTCACTCTAACCCTCACTCCAACGGGTCGAGAGCAGCGGGACGTATCTACATCTTTTCTTCCCCTACTCAGAATGTTTATTTAACATCATCCCCCGTTACTTTTAGTAGATCCTTTGGACCCACCAATAAATAGCTAGGGTACCATTAGGTCTTTTTAAGCTCTATCACTACACCCTCCTTTCCCCACATACCCGCACACACAACTACGGCGACTCCACCAAAAGATCTCCGATAGAGAGCCCTTTCGAGAGCCCGTGAGGGACTGCAGCGCCACCCCCACGAGGAGCACCGCCCGATGATGATGCTTTGCACCCGCAAGGGTGTGTGAGGGCACTTCTAGTACCATCCAGGAGTTTCTGGTCTCCATTACACCACAACTCTCGAACCTCATCTGACACTTTCCCCCGCCCCCCACCTCCCCCTTCGCACGGTAGACCATACTGTCATTGTTTTCTTTAGGAACTGTTACCTTACTGTGTACGTGTACTAATTTCAGGAGCACCGGTACAGGACCTTCTCCCTCTCCTACTTGTTTGCTCCTTGTCCCCCCTTTCTTCTTGAAGTGTGTATACATATCCTGGCTTAGCACCACGCTGTGCTGCTGCATGAATTACCCCTTGGTATCTGCAGACTCTGGATCGCCTTGTAACTCCTACACAGCCTTGGGAGTGGCCACCGTCACTACCAGGGCCCCCCACCAAGGTAGGCCTTTTTACTTACAACATGCTGAATACCGGGCTTCTCCCAGGTCCAGCCAAAACAAGTCTTAGCCCATACAGGACCGGAGGCCAGCATGCCCCTTCAGGACAGGTGCCCCCATCCTTTATAAACTCCCCGTGGATTTTTGACTGAATTAACCTGAAACCTAAAAATAGGTGTTGGTCCAATGTTACCTTTTGCATGGCTGAAGAACAATACCTATGACAAGCCACTCCTGCCAAGAAGTGCCAATGCGGGAGGAGGTAAGAGTTGACAGGCCCGCCTTACTTCCTCTTACACTCAGTTGTCTGGGTCTAGCACTAGTCGGAGTATGTCCATCGCATTCCGTCAGTCACCACCCAATGTGAAGCCTTGTCCTCCCAAACTTCTGCCAGTATACCAGAGAGCAGACAGGACAGAGTGACCCAGAGGGGAACCAACGTGTAAAATACCTCTCTATTTTGAATACTGGGAATGCCAATTGTTCTCCTGATACTTTGTAGCCCAAATGTGTTTCCCAGGGGTTTCCCCCAATTATATGGACCAACTCGCCTCCGTTGGAAGGCAACTTCCACAACCTGCACAGCTGCCAGCCAGTGCTGGAGGGCGGGAGAAATTACCCGTTACTCAAATCAATGGCACCTGTTTCATCGAACTCAAGGACGGGATACTAAGTGAACCTATCAGGATCTGCATTTTGCGTTTCCCCCCCAAACCTATGTACCATGTCGCCCAGGTTGGAAGGCAACTTCCACACCTGCATCGCTGCCAGGCAAGGCTGCAGGGCGGGGGAAATTACCCGTTACCATTACTCAAATCAATGGTACCTGTTTAAATCGAACTCAAGGACGGGACACTAAGTGAACCTACCAGGATCTGCACCTGTGACCAGAGGTCGGATCCAAGCCCCTCTAAGTTCTGCCGCTCGACCTGCCTGGTAACATAAATCCCAGGGCAGACCACAGGCATCTAACCCATGCTTGGCCATGCCTGATCTAAAACACCTCTGAAAGGCATGACACAGGCTAACCACCAGCATTGCATTCTGAATGTTCGCTGACAACTGCCAAGGAAAATGCGCATAACCGAAGCAACTGGTACCATGCCATCAAAATATCAATTTAACCTTCTATGACTGCAAAATGTGCTCTTGTGGTTGTCTGGATTAGTGCTCCCTCCCATCCCTATCAGCCCTAACCAGGCATCCCGCACCCTCTTGGCACTGGCACACTCCCGCCCCAGCAGACAGAGTGCCTGTTCGTATGTAGCCCCAACCTTATGTATGTCACTGACGGTATACCTGGGTATGATGACACTCAGCTGACGCTACTGCTGAGTGCACGTTGCACCATCACTGGTATGTCTTTGCCTGTACCGTGTCTGGCTGCAAAGTTTGAGACATTGCCAGCCCCAGTCCTGTGCGAAAATAGAAGCTTTATAGCTGCTGATGCGATTGATGGTACACTTAGCCTGATGAAACAGAATGGGGTGTGCACGAACCAACAGCCGTTGGCTCTCCATGGTTCAATACATTCCTGCTAGTAATGGTTTCCTTGAAGCATGTTGACAAATCTATGTTCTGCAATGGCGGGGCTGCAAGATCTAATGAGTTTCTAGAAGGACACCTAGCTCTCACCCCCGAAATTACCACTTATCGCCGTGTGGCCTGCGCAGGGGCAACCTGTCAAAGTATCCAACGCAACCAAGAAGTCTAACCTTACCCAGAACAGTAACTTCAACTGGCCCTGAAGCAAGACAAACCATGCAAGGGCAACTCAGCAGCCTCCCTCCGACTTTCATGCTGGTTATAAGCTCAACAGATTGACAGCTGATAGCTCCGTTCCCCGTGTGACCCCTGCTTGCCATCTTTGCCAGGGGGGAGGGGTGGGCCTTCAGGACTACTTAGCATGCCCCATTCTACCAGTGCCTAAAAGACCTTTGTCATGCTACCCGGCCTAATGATTCTGGCCCTGCACTAGAAGCTCCCGCTTCGGCCTTGGGTCAAAACAAATCGCCTGGAACATTGCTTAGCAGAGTGTGCTGCAGAGCTCTGCCTCCTCATCCATCGCATCCAGTTATGTAATCAACACTCCTCAGCCACCTACAGCAAGCAGGACTAGGACTCCCAGAGTCACAACAGGAATCACAGCCACAACCCCGGGAACGGCCGTGCTCACCCCAACCTGCTGATGCACAGACTGCTTGCATACTGCACACCGTATGGCTGAGACCAGAGAGGCTGATAACTTAAAGCCCTTTTAGATGAACGTTAGACAAACCCGACAGGGAGCATCATGTGAATAGAGGTCGGGACCACCACACCCGCCTGTGGATCAGCCCCGGTGAATTTTGTCGTGACCCCTACTAAGCCCTTAGCGATCACCATCAACAACCTGCAGTGGCTTAGTGGCAGGCACCAGCGGGACCTTCAAATCCCAATTACATCCAAACCCATTATCTATTTTCTCTGACCGCAAGTGACAGGATAATGTATTCACCAAACCCAATGTAACTAATATTGCAAGCAGCACTTGTCAGGAGACATTCAACATCTGTCCTTGAAGCGCAGCCAACGTGGCAATGAAACTAGAGAGCTGACACGCCTCTATTTCCCTTGAACTCCACGTATGACAAATGAGACAATCAAGCCACCCCCCCCCACCCCTCCCTCCAAGGCTAGAAGGATCGCTTGTGCAGGCGAAAAGCTGACTGTAACCAACAAACCAAATGCTACCACAGGGAAGCACAGTTACTGCGAAAATGGGTAATCTTACCTCCCACAGGGGCCAACAAAATATCGCCATGATAGCCCTAGTGGTATCGGTTCAACTGCCTCCCTCCTAAAACTACCGGGCACTCAAAGTAAAGCCCCCCCCTCCTGTATACTCATGCAAGCTTTCAGGATGGCACTGGGCAACATGCCCACGATCCGTTAAAATCATTTTGGGTCGACAAATGACTGTCCTGCCGTTAGCAATGGAGTCTTGGAGCAGACCTAAACCCGGTGCTCCTGGGGTTGCACGCTGTGTTTCAATCAGGTAGATATACCGCACGGTACAAGTATGTAAAGCGTGTATCACTATAGCTTTATGTGGCCGGGGAAAAATTGTATGGGTCCCTCCCCCTGGAGTATAGACTCCCCAATAGTGAATCCAATAAATATAAGTCTCTGTTGATCCTTCACTGTCTGTAAATCCTGAGACTTCCCTACGCGGAGATACTCTAATGCGCACATGCTGCCTAGGTATAGCGCATTGCACATGATCGCCAGTTGGCTTGGTGCCCAAATAATATAAGATCCCCCTCGAATTCTGATTCTGGAGTTCCTGTCTTGTTGTGAGATACTGATTTTTGATGTTGCGCGCAACCACACATAAAAAACTGACCGTGCAGTGAAGAGCTATACCAGAAGCCCTGTAACATGGCTCCTGAACCAGTGTGTAACTGCTCTGCTGAGTTTGACCAGACCTATGCACAGCCCCTATGCATGCCCTACCCTGGCGAGCACCGGCATGTTGACCGATCCGGACACGACCTGGCAGAGCATGCCCATAGCCTGCTAACGAAGGAGACTCTCCAACTCTGATGTGTAGTCTCAACCCTCAGAGTTCTGCAATCTGTGGCCTCAGAAGTGGGTACAGGATCAAAATTCGGAGCCCGCCCATGGCAGCACGACGGTTGCAGCTGTGCATAATTCTGCGATGTTGCTTATGGGTCCCAGATTTGATGTGCCCTGGAAATTTTCTCGCAGTCATTAAAGGGTATTAAGAAAGTGATTAAAGCACTCTGCTAGCTAAACATAGTGACGCTAGACTCAATGGCCCTTACAGGGTGGAAGCTACACCTAGCATGGAGTGTCATATGCTAGGGTTTAACTGTGCCAATTGTAAATATGCCACCGCACGGCTACATCTATACAATCGATCTCTGAAGTACTCCATGGCACGATAAACTCACTCCCCTTATACTACCAGACTCAGCAATTTATGAAAACAAATAAGTGACGGATTCGCACTTCTAAAAGTCCAGGGTTGCCGATCTAACCTTTGCGGATTTGAGCGAAATTATGCTGAAATGTAATGACAGTCCAATGCAGAATGTTGGTGCTATGTAACAGCTAATTAAACCAAATACATGCCAGCTGAAGGCAGGGTAAAGCACAAGTTTCACCTAAAGCTGTTCACAGCGGCCGTACATCGAGACGCCCCATATGGCGCAAACTTAGAGTCGGCATACGCCCGCGCTACAGACCGCAAAGAGTTCCACTGAAAAACCTGACACATGTGCCGCTATATGCCAAGACTCCCGTCAGGCGGCTTCTTCCTTCCGCCCCACACCTAGCTCCTGCCCTACTGCCACCCTTAGTAACACCACAACTACTAACCCTAACACACGTGCAAGCATGGCACTTGCGCCCATTACAAGCCCGCAGAGCTATGTGAAAGGCTTGGGCAGCGGGCAAAAGTGATTAATTTAGAATAAATTAGTCACTGCCTGTTGTGGTCATCTCTAAATAGACAGACAGCGCCAACTCCTGGCAGGCTGTCACAAGCGCCCGGTGTGCAATAGTGACGTGCAGCGCACCCTGCATGTGTGCTGCGGAGGCAGCACAGGACCAACCAGCAATGGCCCGTCCTGCCGTTGTGACAGGACTTGCACTAGAGGACCACAACGTGCGCAACCAGGATATAACTTAAGAAAGGTTAACATCGACGTCGCTCGCAACTACCGCGATGGACAGGGGTGATTTGCCCAGAATCACAGAATGATGAGCGATGTTACCGAGTCTCGAACCCGGTTTCCCAGAATCGAGTCGACTGCCCTAACCGCTACATCCTCTCCCCAAAGGGCGTCCACGTGTGCATATGACCCCGACGTCTACAGTACAATCCTGATCCGCATCAACATAATACCAAGGGCTGAAATCCCCTTAAGTGTGCCCCCGCTTCCACAACATGGCGGAGAAAGAATGCCCTAGAATGGGAGTAACCACAGCACCGCGGTGTAGCCGCCAAACGCGTCCAGTCCGCCCACATGCTGATTGCGCTGGGCAAGTCTCCTTTCGCCACTCCCCAGCTATAGAAGTACTACTCCTCGGGGCAGGGCCTCGGTCGGAGGCCCCACATGTACTTGTGGCTCCTTTGGTAATCGTGTTAAGTACCACTCGTTACCAAGCACTGCGGCCGCAAAGCTGTCCTGAACACCACCTAAACCTTTGCCTAGCTTTCTGTGATACACCGCCATTCCCGTCGCACTCCCCAGGCCCCTGAGTACTTGGACCTTCGACCACGTGACCAGGGTGCCTCGCTCTTGTGCTAACTCACACAGAAGGCCAACGATTCAGCCTGCGGCACGCGTAGCATACCGGCACAACGTAGACCTATAGCGTCACCACAGCCATATGAGCACCCGTGAATTGCCAGCGTACTGTTGCATCTCGGGCATAGTGTAACCATAGCCGTTCGCACATAACATGTTCCCGTTAGTTATCCTTGTGCCTTAAACGCTGCCAGGTAGCCTCCCGAACCTCTAGTGTGCAGCCTGGAGATAGATTTAATAAATTGCCTTCCCTGCAACCAGGCACCACTGTAGCCGCTGCCACTGGCCCGGCCCCAACTCCTGCCGCACAATTCAAAACCTGACTCAACCCCCATACCTGGCAAGAACCACGCGGACAGCGGGGGGGGGGCTGATGGGCAAAACCACACTCACCGGCCTCATGAAGAGCTGGCGACAACTATCCAGAGCCACCAAGATAACGAGCATGCGCGGACCCGACGGACCGGTTCCGGCTGCTACCCGGCAAGCTGCAGGTGCTTCCAACCCGGCACAAGCATGTTAGGGGGGGGCTGAGAGACAGTGCCATGCCGTAGTTGCGAGTAGCGCGAAAGTAGGCTCCCCCTGTATGGCGTAACAGCACCAAAGCATATTCTGGGCCGGTCCAAGCACCTAAACATGTAACAGCAAGCAAGGTGGTAGTGTCTACCCCTGGGATCGAACAGCCATAAACCTTCATACAAATGTGTGAACCGTTTTCCGCCCGGTTGTGCCGCTAAACTCCCCGAACAGCCCAGTCTCGCCGCCCGGGCCTGGGGACATCCCCTAGCCGGCTAAAGATATTGCCCCCAGCGGTCCCTGGACTCGCCGCCTAAAGCCCACAGCTGCCAACCTGAAGAGGTGCAACCAATGCCGCAGGACAGCGTGCTTGCAAGCAATGCGGACCATTAAACTACCCCAACCCATCGGCCGCGTTGCAACTGTCCCACACGCCAGGAAAAGCAACCACGGCATACTCCGCACCATCTGATCCTCGGCAGGCTGCCCGTAAACCCATCAGGCCAGGCCCGACCCGGCCCCCAACTAGCAGCTTCCTTGCCCCTTAGCAAGACAGGAATACAGGTGCACTCCGACCATGCCGGCCCCAACACCCACACAGGACATGAACACATGCCACTTTAACCCCCTGACCGTCGACAACAAGGAGGTTGACCGGCCCAGTGGAGGCCCCTCCCCGCCTTACTTCGCCACCCGTGAAGACGACGACCCGGAGAGCCTAGGACAGACGCACACAGCTCTAGAAGCTGCCGAGACCTCGTGCAGAAGGAACCCCCGCTGTGCCACCCGAGACACCCGGGCCCGACCAACCGACCCTTCGCGTTGGCCGCCCTCCCCGATCACCGTGTCGCTGACTGCTCGACCGAGACAAGCCATGTGGCTGGATACACCGGAGATACACCCGGCCAGGCCAGAGCGCTCTCTCCGTCCCCGCATGCTACCCAAGCGGGAAAGGTGGGCCCGAGAGCGTTGCTCTCTACCCTGCAGGATGTGGCCCACTGTGGGATTACCACTAACCTATCTTCCAGCGATGTGCAGACCCGACCAAGCAGACGAGAACACGAACTCCAACCCCCGTCGCAGGGTCCCAACGACGCTAGACCAGCAGTCAAGACGGTGTGCAAGGCGAGACGGCGAGGGACAAAGAGGGCGAAGGATGAGCGGGGACAGCCTAAATACCCCTGTCCCCTCCCCCCTCCCCGGAAATGGGTTGGCCGGACATCTTCCCTGGCCGTGGCCCAGGGACTAGACCGGCGACCCCAGTGCCTTCCTGTGGCACTAATGCTGCCGCCCTTTTAGGGTGGCTGCTGCGCAACCCCCCGGGCAGCCTTGCATTTGCTGAGGTGAGCCAGCTCGTGATCATAGAGCTACGCCGGTGCGGCCTGGGGAGGAGAGGCTGAGAGTGAAGCGACCAGCGTGAGGGCCCTCCCTGGTTGGTCTGGAGGAGTGCGCAGGAGCACCTACGGTACGTTATTCCCATGGCATGCACCCTGGGCCAGTGATTTGAGCGGGTCTGCGCTATCGGCAGAGAGGTGAAGAGCGGCTTCAGTGGGGATTCAACTGTCATGGTAGGCGGAAGAGGCGCTGTACTTGTGCTGTGAGGTACCCCTGGGTGCGACAATCAGCGCTTTACCCTGCACGACCCTCTGTCGAGGACCATCTGGGAAGTGGATTGACCTGCTGTCTAGGTGTGTCAAGAGTGCGCGGGCCGGGGGGCTATATTGACGGCTGCCCTGAGACCTCATTAAAATGGTTCCTTCTCTGTGGTGCCCACGTGAACTGAAGGCAGGGCGCTTTGGCACTCCTTGAGGCACGACAAGGGTAGCCATATCAACCGAAGTGCGCTCCTGCATTACCTTGAGGTCATCAGCAGGCCTGCTGTGCGCTGTGGGTTGGAGGTGCCTTGGTCTATTCTGGGAGTGCCCTTACTAATAGGTGATTACCCAGTGACTGACTCTGCGGTAACTTGAAGGAAGGGAACTGTCTGGTGGTGAAGTGCATCTGTAAATTCAAACATTGTGAACCCAATCATGACCAAACCAAAGGGGGCTCCGTCTGCTGTGCAATCTAATAAACAGGACAAATATGTTTTCCCGCACCAAGTGGCATCCGAGGATGGGGCGCTTGGCGACAAAACAGCCGGAGAGGAGCCATCCCTGGGATCTATTATGCTGGGTATCCAATCCTTGAGTACGACCCTGGAGACAAAGATTTACAAGGTCACAATTGAAATGAACTTGATGAGAGCAGACATGCACAAGACCTCAGAGCAGGTCACATCGGCTGAAGAGAACATAGGGGAGCTCCAATCTGTGATGCGAAAATTCGAAGACAGCGTGCAAAAGTTGGCGCACCAACATAAGCTGATGGCCTTGAGGTTGAATGATCAGGAAGGGATGGGTGGCTGCAATAACATCAGGGTGGTGGGAGTGCCAGAGGGGGGAGAGGGTCCCAGGATGGACCTCTTCATTGTAGACCTCATACTGAACCATCTTAAGCCAAAGAGACAGTCCACCTTGTTTACGGTTGAGAGAGTGCATAGGGCTCCGATGACTGAGCCAAAACTGGGGGCCCCCCCCTCGGACGATCAAAATTCAAATCCTGAACTTCAGAGATCGAGATGCCATTTTGCAGGCGGCTAGAGTACGAGGTGATCTCCCCTATGAGAACTCCATCGTACGGTTTTTCCCAGATTTCACTTTAAAGGTGCAGCAGGAGAGGCGCACATTCAATGGGGTGAAACACGTTCTTAGAGAGAAAGTGATAAAATATATGATGCTCTTCCCGGCCAAGCTCAAGGTCATCGACAATGATAAATCCTTGTTCTTTGTTACACCTACAGAGATCCAATAATGGCTGGATGTGGGGCTCCCCCGAACACACAGGCGTCATGAAACAGTGGACTGGCGTGGGAGTCGCTACCACAATCTCGAGTCTCCAACCCGACACAGAGAGGGAGAGAGGTCAGAATCAAGATCCAGAAGATCCAGTTCTGGGAGCCCCACGAGCAAAGCAATTTATCCTGGAAAGTAAGGGACATGGTTCTTTTCTGTGAACTGCTGCATGGTCTCTGAGGGACTTAAGGTATAGACCTAATTTACTGATAATGTGAAGTGACAAGGCTCGAGGGACAATTAAGTTCAAGACACTGCCAGATGGGATGCTGTCTCGAGTGTTCCAGCTGCAATAAACATTGTAGGGTGGAATTGTGGGTCCAGGAGAAGGCGCTTCCAAGTGGTGGTGCCAGTCAGCCCTACACTAGTTATTTGTTCTTTCGGGCAACAGGCACTCTGCTATTTGGGATGTGGGTAGTTCTAGACCTACAAGGCAGGGTTGCAGGGAGGAGGGGTACTGTTGGGGTTTTTGAATTCTTTATGTTTTCTGTTTAATGGTTCTTGCTTCAGGACAGGCGCTTCAACAATTGTGGCTAGAGATTTGTGTCCATGGATCGGGTGCTGCTGCGTGTAATGGGTGGGTATCTGATTGCTGGGGGGGCTGTATAAGATAGGCTAGTTACATGGCTACACAACCTATTAGAAAGCTGACAATCCTCTCTTGGAATGTGAAAGGCCTGGGGGACAAAATTAAACGCACTATGGTTTTACAGTATCTGCATGGACACTCACCAGACATTGTGTTACTTCAATAGACACACCTTAATGGCAATAACTACTTAGCCCTTAATAGATATGGATATACACTACAGGCACTCCCCGATTTCACGTTGGGGTCCAGGGGCACGGACATACGCGATACCTCTGGTGATACAGCGCACATGGTGTGACCACTTGGGACATTTCGTGGCACTGTCAGGAACTTGGGAGGGACAGTTTGTGAAACTATGCTCTGTCTATATTCCCCTGCGACTGCACAAGATTACATTCATGGACCTTAGCAAACTCATACTGGAATCCCCACAGGGAACTTTGCTTCTAGGGGGCGACATGAATGAAACGATGATGCCGGAAGTGGATAGGGAAGTTCTCCCTCCCATGGTACAGGGGCCCCAACCATTGTACACATTTGCACTAGTACTGGGACTGGTGGACCTTTGGAGGTGCCACAACCCCAGGACAAGACATTACACTCATATCTCTGCAGCACATGGCAGAGGAGAACGATTGGACTATATATTTATGCACACTACCTCGGCGGGTCTCTTCTAGGGAGGGGGCCACAAAGCGCGTGGGATATCAGACCACTCACCGGTTGAAATACAGCTGCAGGGGCCGGACCGAGACTGGTCTCTTCCTCTGAGACTGGATTCTTTCATGTTTCGACATCAGGAGCTCCGAGGGCACTTTGCGGAGCGCACTGAACAATACTTCACTGAAAATGCTGGCTCTGTGAGCTCCGCCCGCATTCTCTGGGAAGCGTATAAGGTGGTGGCTTAGGGCTTTGTACAGGCAGTGAGGGGTGCGCAACATAAAGAAAAACCAGCCCAGTGTGAAGAGCTTGAGCATGAGATACTAAATCTGGAGCGCACACTAAGCGCTGACCCTGGGGGCGTTGGCGGGCTCAAACACACTCTCAAACTCAAAGAAAATTCCCTTTGAGGCATAGCATAAAATGCAGCTCGAGCTCACATGATTGCCACACAAGGAAATATCTATGGTCTGGGCAATAAGGCCACCAAACTGATCGCATGGCTGGAAAGGAGGGACAGGAGCTGCAATTGGGTTTCCGAGATTCGGTCCATAGAGGGAGCACAGGGTGGACCTGACAGAAATCTTTGCCAAGTATCATGAAAACATTTATCAGTCCCAATCCACGCGGGGGGAGTCAGATTGTATTGAATTCCTAAGAGACATCTCCCTACCGACCCTTGGGCTGGAGGACAGGGAGGCGCTGGATTCTGACTTTAATAAGGAAGAAGTAAAAAATGCCATGCGTGACTTGCAATCAGGGAAAGAGGCGGGCCCGAGCGGGCTTCCCACAGAGTTGTTTAAATGTGTGGCGGGCACGCTAGCTCCTCACATGTTAGACATTTTCTTAGAGGCATTTGACGAGGCCAACTCCCTGAGGACACGTGAATGGCGACTATAGTGGTCCTCCTCAAGAACGGCAAACTGCAAGACCTCTGTAGCTCCTACAGACCTATTTCCCTTCTGAATTTTGAAGCCAAGGTTCTAGCCAAGATTATCGCAAACCATTTGAGCCCTGTCATGCAATCCCTGATCCACCCAGCTCTATCTGGCTTTATGCCGCATAGGAGCACTAGGCTCAATCTGCGACGCTTATATGGAGTCATGCACATGACCCAAAAGCAGCCAGACATACCGGCCGCCTTCCTATCACTGGATGCGAGGATGGCTTTTGACAGCATCGAGTGGTCCTACCTCTTTGTTGTGTTGGAGAAGGTGGGCATTGGCCTCAATCTGCAAAAGTGGATCGGGCTGTTATACACTAGTCCGATGGCACAGATCAAGGTCAACTGAGTTGTTTCCAGAGCTTTGGCGCTACACAGAGAGACGCGTCAGGTATGCCCACTGTCACCGATGCTATTCCCGCTGGCACTGGAACCACTGGCGAATGGATCAGAAGAGACCCGGTAGTGAGGGGCATAGATATTGGGGGGGGCTGGGAAGAGCGCATATCCTTGTATGCGGACAATATCATACAGCACCCCGTTCATTTTATTGGATCAAGGGACCTGTAGTTCTTAAAATGTATATGTCCAATCTAGCTACTGGAGGGCTGAGGAGACAAGGAAAATGTAGTCTCCTATAGGTACAATTACTAGGTGGAAAACAGAACCATTTGTTTTTGTAAACAGAAGAGGTTATAAATAAAAAATTCTCACCTTGATGATAGCCATCACCTTACCTGATATTGTGTAAATGTTGCTCTTTACAGGCATGCTGTTTCCAATAACAATGTCATTGATAGAAGAATGTTTAGGCCCAGGATTGAGGGAGAAAAGAGATGCAAACTGCCCCAACACCTGGTGACATTACCCCTGCTGTTCCAGGGTCAGGGTAGGGGAAAGGTTGACATCTTCCACTGACCTATCCTGCTCCCTGAAAGATAGGGGTTGGGGAGAGGTACACTTTCCTATTCCACCCCATCATCTGTCACCAGGATCATAGTGACTTCAGACCTCGCATAATGAGTTTTGAGGCAATTTACTTTGTGTACCCTTAAGAGGTTCCTGGTTGTCTTGAGGGTCACCAACCAGGTGACTTCCCCCTGTTTCTTCTTCACCTCATAAGGCCATGGGCTCCACTGGCACCAAAGCACACACTTTACATCCAGGCTGAAACTCTGCCAGAGTGACCTTCTGGTTGTACCAAAGGTTCATGACTCCCTGGTGGGCTCTAGGTTCTCAGAAGCCTTCTTCCCAAACTTTTCCATCTGGTTCCTAAGAGCCAGCATGTAAATGACTACATCCTGGGGCTTTCTGAGAGCTTGCTGCCACCACTCCTTCACCAAACTCAGAGGTCCCCTAACAGGGTGACCGTAGAGGAGCTCCAATGGGCTAAACCCAACTCCCTTTGATGGTACCTTCCTATAACCAAAAACAAAGCAATGTAAGAGGACATCTCAATTTCACCTCATGGGCTCAGACAGGCCCGTAATCATGCATTTTAGGGTCTTGTTGAAACTTTTAACAAGGTCATTGATCTGAGGGTGATAGGGTGTGGAAATCTTGTAAGTTACTCCACACTCATCCCATATGGACTTCATGTACGCAGCCATGAAGTTAGTGCCCCTATCGGACACTACTTCTTTGGGGAACCCCACCCGGGTAAAATTCACCATTAAGGCCCTAGCCACTGCAGGCACAATCACAGACCTCAGAGGTATGACCTCAGGGTATCTAGAGGCATGGTCCACCATCATCAGGATACACAATTGCCTATGTCAGTTTTGGTGTACAGCGGCCAACAATGTCCATGCACAGTCTTTCAAAGGGGGTGCCAAGGATGGGCAAGGAAACCCAGGTAGCCTTAAGCTTTTTCCCTGTGTTCCCCTGGCCTTGCAGGAGTGACAGGAACTGCAGTATGTATCTGAGGCTGTCTTCAACCGGGGCCAATAAAAGTGGGTGACAAGCCTGCTGATATCCTGCCAGAGGAATATCTTGAGGCAGGCCCAGTACAAAGACTCTATAGCACTGAGGGGCCACCAACACACAAGTTCACCCAAGTTCAGGAACTTAGGCTCACTATATTTGAGGTCATTCTCCCAATAAATGAGTTAATCTCCAGAGGTGTCAGCAACTTCCTTGGCCTCAGCTTGCCTCCTCAAGCCCTCTAGAGTTGGGCACTATTCAGTAGTTTACAGAATTCCTCCCTGGTGGGCTCACCCTCAACGTGTCAGCCAGCAAGCTCAGGCATGTTCTCATGGCAGTAATGTCTTCTCTGGTAGGTTCCAGTGCACCACCCTCAGATTCGCTTCCTCCTGGAACATGGGCGTTTCAGGAATGGCTTCTCACACCCCATGTCCTTCGTCTTTTTAGCAGCAGCCATTTTTCCAGACTATATGCCTTCTTGCAGTAACTGACCAGGTAGTCATGCACACCCACTCAGGAAACCCTTACATGTCCAGGTGTAACCTGAATGCCACTTCTTTCCAGACAGTGTGCTCCAGATCATTGTCTAATAGACATGGCAGGGTCACAGCTACTTTTAGAGGACTTAAAGTCAAAAGTACCTAAATGCACAAAGCGCCATTCATCATCTGCTTATGCTAGATGGGGTGTAAATCCCAAGTTCAGGATGACCACAATGGAGAGCAGGATGGACATAGTGACAAGGCTGGTCCTGCTGAAAAATGTACCTTCTCAAAGTCCAGCGCAAAGTGTCAAGGTCATGGTGCAGGAGTCAGCAAGGAGAGGGAGAGCATTGGGGATGGTCATCAATGTAGAGTGAAGAGAAGGCTGGGTGTCATGGGCATTCATTGCTGTAGTATGATGGTCTTGTGAGGCATCATGACAGATGTTGAGGAGCTTTGCGTTGGTGGTTGCCACAGGCTGTCAGTGCTGTAGTGCATAATGTAGAGCTCATGTTGATGGTCATCGATGGCAGCTGCTGTAGTGCGAAGAGTTGGGTTCCACAGGAGCTTCGCATTGGTGGTCGTTGGGGGTGTTGAGATCTCTGCACAAATGGGCCCATTCGAGAAGAGCTTAAAACTTCAGGCTTTTTCCTTTTTGTTCATAGGAGTGCATTGTGATGCCAACCAAGGGCCCAGGACCTAGGGAGGTACTTTTTGGGGGATCCGTAACTCACACTTGCAGAGGACAACAGGGATCAGGAAGGTCCAGTTGCAGGCCCAGGCAGGTCCAGTTTCAGCAGGATAACCGGGCAGTTGCAGTGAAGCATCTGGAGCAGATTAGACCACTGTAGCCCTGAACAGGAGGTCAGTCATCTGGCTCTAGGAGTCACTTCAAGCAGCCTTGGACGAAGGAAGCAGGTACAGTCTTCCTTCTCAGACAAGAGGGCAGGCCACAGGCAGCATGGCAGTCCTCTGGCAGTATGGCAGTCCTACTTCTGTAGTATTCCCAGATCCAGGAGTGAATTGAAGAGAGTTAGTCTGCGGTTCCAATATTTATTCTTGTTGCCAGCTTTGAAGTGGAAGAAACTTTTAGACTTTCCCTTTCATTTGGTTCTGCCATTTCATTCCTTCTCCTACACCGGTCCCGGGATCCCTGGGGTCACAAAATGCTCATGTGAAAATTCTTTGTGTGGGTGCTGAGGAAGTTCCTTTGAAGTGTAAGTGTAGTAGATAATAGCGCCGCCCTTCCCAACATGTTAGAATGGCTCATTCTACTACACCCATTCCTCCTTTATCATAATGTCTTGAAGGAATACACAAAGGCAAACTGGCAACTACATCTAGTCATGCGACCCTAGACACAGGCTGCAGGCACCAAATGGTTAGTACTTTAACAGTGGCCTTTTCAAAATTGTGACTTAAAATTGGACTTTACCATTAAAGAGGGTTTCTAAATTACAAATTGTTAGAGACCAACATCACATTCCTACCTGTTCCCAAGCAATCAATGTGATAAGGGAATCCAATGTTATCCTATGGGAGATGTAGGCCTTGCTCTAGGAAAAAATTAATTAAGAGTTTTTCAGTACCAGGACATGTAAAACTGAAAATGACAAGTCCGACTTTTCAAATACAGGGCATCCTGCCCTTTGGGCTGTTTACGGCAGAATGTTTAGGGCCTACCCTAGGAGTGACTTAAATGTATAAAAAAATAATATTTATGCCTGGTAAAAATGTATTATGCCAGGTCAAAATGGAAGTGTTGAACTGCACACAGGCTTACATAGATGATGCAATAAGTGCTGCAGGCCCCAGCATTTAATTTACGGGCCATGAGTACATGTTGTACCACTTTACTAAGAACATGTAAGAAAATGAAATGTCACAATTGTGCCATGGGTGAAGGAGAAAGCACAGGCACTTTCGCACTGGTTTGCAGTGGTAAAGTATGCAGAGTCCTAATGCCAACAAAAACGAATTCAGAAAAACAGGAAGAGTGGAGGCAAAAGGTTTGGGTGGAAACCAGACCAAGTACATCAGGTATAACAACCTTTTCATACAAAATATGCATGTCTATATTTCCCATGAGAAAATGGAATTCAAAACAGTTTCTAGGAGTGCGGCCAGAAACCTGTAACTGTTTTTGCTCTCCAAGTACAACATAGAAACTGCTTGTGAATTTGGAAAAGTCAGAAATATGAACCACTGCAAAGCTGGAAACATAGCAGGATATTTTTGGCATTTTTGTCTGCAGTACCTTTAGCATGCAAATCAGTTTAGAGAAAGATAATCAATTGTTTATACACATTTATTACGTTTTGCATTAACAATCCCTAAATATTGGATTTATACTTTTCATTCAAACTGTTATGATAAGAAAACATGAGTGTCCTCTTACTGCCTTTCATCCACTTACATCTTTATCTCTAAAACCACATGTATATATATTGTATACTTATATCTATTACACATGAGGTGCAGCCTCTTTCTTTTGTTAAATTATTATTTCTTTCTTGGTTCTTTCACAATTGGAATGTGTGGCGTTTGGATCATTTTCTGCTCAGGTCTCAGAAAAGTATTGCAGCCTTCTGTACTTCATGTGGAATACTTAGAAGCAAACAATATGTACAATTGGTTGAGTAGGTTGCTCTGCACTTACTATATATGAATATATTATGTATAACACTGTTACTGAAAGGGGACTATACCCACTCATAAAGTGCAGACAGAATCCAATAAACGTGATACATCAATAATGAAAAGCATCTAAGATAGTGGGTGGGGGCTAAGGTCTTTTTGTCCTTAAAATTGTGCCTATGAATAAGGTAAGCCATCAATCATCTTTTAAAATGTTATATGTTATATTTCTGAATTGCAATAATTGATTCGCTTGTAAAACATCTATTTGTGTATACACCCGCTATGTAACTTTATATGGTACAAACATGAAAATGTAGACGTGAGGGATAATCTTAGCCAACGCATATTGTAACATTAGTTGTAGCTTAAAAGCTCTGTATTCTTTGAAGACATGCCGCCTAGTAAATAAAAGTAACCTGCAAATAAATTGTAACTTTTAATTGGCAAATGGTTTCAGAACTAAAAAGGTTTTTTACAGATAACTTGGACTGAAAGACCTGTGTTAAAATAGGATTTCACCAACCATAAATGCTGATAGCTCTTGTGGAAAATATGATATGATTTTGTCTATATCCCTCTGCACTTCATTCATTTAGGATAGGCATTTCTGGTTAAGGAATGCTGCAAGCTTATTAATCATGGTACTCTCCCATTGGGAGCTTCCAAAGGTTCATACCTAATGCACTGGGACCCACCTAGTCATTTCAGGGGCATATGTTACTGGATATGAACCAGCAACAAAATATTATTTTAGAAGACACACTAAGCTATGCTTTCTGTGGAAGGCCAGGGCATAGTTTGAGATAAAACAGTGGCTTCCTTTTGTAGCTCAGGTGCATCTGTTTTGGGAACAACTGGGAGGCATAGGACAACTTAGTATGGCTCGTACAAGATCTTGCCAAGTAGGTGTGTTCGTCCAACTAGCTTTGGAAATATTGTACACCATAACACAATTTTCAGATCAGGAAATAATATTAAAAGGGCATAATGGGTAGCATTTGAGTTTTAATTAAATGTTCAATATCTTGCTATTTAAATTAAAAAATATAATTTAGATGAACTAAGGTGATGTTATGAACCACTCATGCTTAAACTCACACAATGGAGGCAGATTACTGACTGTTTAGTTTATTGACTAGCAGTCCAAAATGTAAGCTGAGCTTCTTAGCACATCTACATTTTAATCCTGCGGGGTAAATTTTCCCCTTGCTAAGAAACTACAAATAGCACATCAACAGAAGTGGCTTGTGACTCTGTGAGCTTGTTATAACTCAAGCAGAATGCTATCTCCAGTTTGTCAGTTGCTATTAAAAGATGTTTAACAAAAAAACATGAAATCCTACAAGGGACTTATAAAGACACTGGCCTATAAACAGATATGGGCACCAATTGGTAACGGCTACTGTCATGATGGGCAACTTTACTTTTAATGTTTGTATTTATTTTGGTCTTTATTTCAAAGACAGTGTTGGTACAGTACCATTGCATTACGTTCACAACAGCAGATGAAGACAGTGGCTTTGTCCCAGAATATTGTGGAAGCCAAATCAGAATACATCATAAAGACTCAGAACATCATTCAGAGTTGAGCAGTAGGGAAACAGCTGTCCTATGTCATTTAGAGATAGGGGATAGAAGAGGACAATGTGTCACAAAATAAGGATCCCCCCACCAAGGACCTCAGGACTCAGATTTCTAACCACCTAGTGCAAGGACTGAGTTCAATGTACCAACACAAATTAGATATCCAGTTGGACTGGGACCCAAGCACAACGCAAAAAACAATACTGGGAAGGTGGTGTTTTTTAGTCATGGTTAGTCCCTCAAGATGAGCTTGGGTTTAGTTGGACAAAATATCGAGTTAAAAATATCACATGCACAAAATAACTTGCCAAGAGTATCAAGGACATAAATATCGTGAAATTTTTGCTGTACTTAACTCCACCAAAATGTACCTTGATGCGGTCGCCAGTAGGTAGTTATATTTAGGACCTAGTTTACATTGGAAAAGCACTTTTTGACTTGCCTATAACTTTGGCGTTCTTTGACCATTCTTCATGAAATTTTCCAAATAAAGTGTCAAATTAGGTTGTGGCATGGGAAGTTTGGGGGTGATCCGTGCAGTGGGGACCATGAAATAAGGGCACAAAAAAAGGGTTCATTTGTAATGTTAATTCCTATAGGAATGCATTGTCGAACCTACAGCCCGAACCGCTGGACAGAATTACACCAAATTTGGTAGAAAGGTAGATCTTGTTATGCAAATTTCGATTATCGTTATTTGTGCAAATCCATCCAGTAGTTTTTGAGAAATTGAGGCCGAAATGTATAGATATATCTTAGGCTGTGGATATTTCATGGTGGTTTCCCGATTATTCGCGGATGCGCACTCCATCAGGAATGCTGTGATTGGTTCGATGCAAGCAAAAGATAAAGTTGCGGCCACCATTTTATTATTCGGGAACAATTCCCGGGGCTTAAAACTTGTGTGAAAGCTAACATTAGGGGTCAGGGTGGAGATACTCTGACCACATATTTAAGAAATGGGTGTGCTAGTAACACAAGTTATGTGTCCAAAATGTATTTTTTTCATCGTGCGCGATCTTCGCAACGATGACACCACCGCCAGCCGAGCCCCCGTGTACCGTCATGTGGATGTTGCGAGTATCGCGGCGACACCTCGACTATTGGTGGAAACATAAAAAAATATATCAGTGAAACATTAATACATATTGTATTATAGTGTGATTCTGATACATGTTTTTATAGAGTTATTTAGATAGTGATTTATCTATCTAGTGTGATTGTTAGAATTTTTTAATGTGGTTGTGGCTATTGAATTCCTGATTTTGCTTTCACCCTGTATCCGTGTGCATCGCGATTACTGACGTCATTGCGATCTCCGGCCTCCACGCAAAAATGGAAAATAGATTTTAGGGATGGTTTTTCTAGAAATACACTCGAAAAACATGAGTTTGTAAAATGGAGGTGATTTTTCTTTTTTTTTTTAAAGATATATTTCATTGGATGCTGTCAGCATGAAAGTGAATAAAATTAGGTAGATTGTTGGATGCCTTAGGAAGAAGACCTACTATTGGCTGTTGTTTAAAAAAAGAAATGTAATACAGACATGGATGTGCTTTTGAATCTGTGGAGAAAACCACTCCTGCTGTATCTCATTTGGAAGTAGCATGTTCCTTCTAGAATATGTAATGGGGGGAGGGTGTTAAAGAGACAGAACATTTTTTTTTAAAGTTAACTAGTTATGACATAATTTAAGTAAAGGCAAACTTTAATTTCCAAATCAGGACAAGCTGTTCAGCATTTTCTTTTTTTTAAATGAAGCTAAATATTGATGTGGACTCACGTTTTTTTTCATGATTATTCCGCGATGATCGCGAAAACATCATGAAAATGTGGAGATAGAACCTCATTTTGAAACAGAGGGAAAGGGTTAACCGATGCTAACCATTCACAACTGGAGCTGCAGAAGTCTAAAATGAAAGACATGATCTCATTTGCTGCCTTTTTCATGATCATAGAGTGAAAAGTTGAAGAGGTTGCCATTTTATAGTTGCTTTCTATGAGAGTGGTGTACCATTCTTGTGCTTAGTTTTTACAACTCTTAACAGTGTAAAAACTATGCAGAAAGAGCTAAAACAACAATATAATCTACAAACTCAATTCATTGGTATGTATATAACTTTTTAATTAGTTAAACAAAATGTACATTAGAAATGAAGATGTATATGGGAGTTTGATTACAAAGAGTATCACAGTGATGTGAAAAAAAACATATCAGATTAACTATATCTGGCAGCAGTTATGTGTTTAAGATGTTAGTACAGTTGAACATTACCATGAGCAATGCCTTTAAAATGACTATGTTTTAAATGTCTAAGCATTATGTGCTGAATAGATACATCTTTATTATTTTCATTAGCACATTATTAAACATTAGTAATGTAGTCAGAAATAAAAGATAAGAAAATGTGCTGCGTCTTTCTATGAATTATAATGTAGTAATACTTGTTAGGTATGTATTAGGAAGTAATTGTCAACGTAGTTTTTAACTTATATAACCGGATTGCACTTGCTAGTGGTGAGATATGGTTTTAGTTTTTCCAGATAGTTATATGTACGATGAGACTCTTCAGTTTATTAAAAGTTGCAGAGAACTATATATTTTTGGAAAGATGGCCAGAAGGTGTATATCTATTATGAAATCACATATATGTTTCATTGTAATCTATGTTCTTTAAGTTTAAGGCTGGTGAAAATGTCATGTATATGGTGAAGGAGGTGTATTTCTTTATACATGCTAAATTTAAAATTGAGGAGGGTTAATAGTGCATAATGTCTCTTGAGAGTTCTTGTGCTGGTTTTACTTGGCATGTAAACCATTTTTGAGAAGTGCTGAATATGTGTTTTAAATACACAAGATATATTTGTGAAATGATGTAGGTATGCCATTAAGAAAAGGTTTTGTGCTTTGAAAAAGTAAGAATTGTTGTTTTCAGTTTTAGAAACTTACTGATGCATGTGCACGCTGAGCAACAGAGAAATGTATGCTCTTAGAGATCCATGTATGCAATTATATATCAAGGGTGATGTTTAAACTTATTCAATCACCCAGGCACTACAAATGCACTCTTTCAATCATGCAGGTACTAATTATGTACTTATTGAACTACCCATGCATTCGTCTGATCACCCAGATAGTAGCAATATAGTCATGCAAATACGCAGTCACTAACTATGCAGATTTGAAACCACTGATATAGTTCCTACATACTCAGTAAATCATGAAGACACTACCTATATACTGAGGGAATCACGTAGGTACCATCTATGCACTTATCCAATCATCCAGGGAGTATGGTAGTACTCAATCACAAACACATGTATTTACAAGATTTAGTGAGGAATATGTACTCTTTTAGAACCATCTGGAGATTTATATATGTAACATGTCACTAACTGTTTGGATCTACTCAGAAGAATTATAGAGCTATATGCTGTGATACAGATTAATGTGCAGATTTTTATATGCAATGTTTCTCAAAATTTAAGTCTGACACATCTAAGTAGAAAAGTACTGAAACACCAAATGAACCAGTGACACAGTGTTAGTTAGGCACAGAAATAGCTCCTTATGTTGTGTTTTTGGATTTACAGTATTGAGACACTGTATGTACTTTTACACTTTGGTTGATGTTTATTTTGAAATTTACTACAAAAGGGATAAAGTGGTATTTTACCGTGTATAAGTAAGAACCGAGGAGAGGATGCTATAATATTAAAATGTAACTAATAAATTACGTTTTGTGGTTTGGTTCGGGTTTGGCACATTAAAGTATGTGCTTGTAGTTATGTAGCTTTATGTAGCTAGGTTAATCTATAGATTTAAAACCGCAACATAACATAAAAACTGTTTTTGTATTATGTGTAAGCCAGTAGTAAAGTAGCTGGTACATTGGCTAGAATAAAAATTGAAATATACTTTTTTTTTTACAGAACAATATCTTCATAACTACACACAGAATGCCTGCAAAAGCTTGAAGGGAAAACAAACAGAAGCAGCTACAGTATCTATGCAGAATTGAGACACAAAAGGGGCAAAATGAAGAAAAAGTGGTGAGAGAAAAAAGAGCTAATGGGAAGAGGACAAAGTCATTTCTTGAAAATATATGTGGACATTTACAAAAATTTTAAAATAATGTAAATAAAATTCAAACTATGAGAAAGAATAACAGTGGACAAAATCTATATCACAAGAATAGGAAAGAAGGCTGCTTAAGGAAATCAGAGCCAGGATGATTCATAGTAGAGTAGTTACAAACCTACTGAGAACTTTGAAAAAGTATACAAGATGGAGAGAGGCACTGAAACAGAAAGAATGAGTTGAGAGAGTAGCTGATAAGGACTTTGCTTTGAAGAGGAAGCTTTTCATTTTGATTATAAATAGAATGACGACTCTTGACAAAATGGTGTTGTGCATGAGGAGACAAAGCCAGAAAAAAGATTAGTGAATAGAAGTAACTTTTGTACAGTTTTTAGTGGAGACTGCATACATACTTCTAGTATGGAGTCTTTCTTTAATGAAGAAAGCTATCTCAAGGATAATAGATTAGTTCATGCTATTGATTACAGAGGACTATGTTATGAAATGAAGAATGGCACTCCTATAGTGAAAGAAGTGATGGTACGTACAAATGTAGAGCAAGTTATTGGAGAACGGGTACAAGGTAGGAGGAGTCAGGCACCTGTATAGAAATGGAATTGTAGTAGTGTTTGTAGTATTCAACAGCAATCCATTGATATAATAAGGACATTTCTGCATATCTTTCCAAGGCGAAGTTTAAAACAAAAAATAGGTACTTTACAAGAAATGGATTCTAGCAAGATTAGAAAGCATACAACTTTGCAAGGAAACTCATTAGTTTGTTTATCAAACAAAGTGTGCCAAAACACCTTTCATCATTTCAGAATGTTAGTTTCAAACCACTCGACAAAGGGAACTTTAGTTAGGAGGATGTACTATGTGAAAACCCCTGCTTTATATTTAGGAGAAATTAATAGAGCATCTTTGGTATTGTGGCAGATGTAGAAAAGGTTTAGGATGATGTACAGTTTTGTTTCTTTGATCCTGAGCAGGATTCTAAAGAAAATGTTGTTAAGAGAAGGAGTTACAGAACAGGACACAGATATTACAGTTGATAGTTTTGAAAAAGAGATTACAAAATTTAACACAGTTTTGGGTAAAAAAACAGAGAATGTTTATATATGTTGTCAACGCATTTACTAGAAGATTCAAACACAGACCGTTGTCTTGTATTTAAAAAGTGAAGAAGTAAATAACGATAACTGGCAAAAGTTAGCTGTGCATTTATTTGTAGAGGAATGCTTTCAATTGTCCATACGGCAAGTTATATGTTAGTAGTGTTACATTAAATTAGAAAATAATAAAAAGAATAACACAGAGGTATTAGATATTCATTTTGTAAGATAACAAAATGAATGCCAATGTAGATCTATGAAGGCCCCCCCAAAAAATCAACATTTATAATTCTTTGCAGCATTGCAAAGGGCTTTTACGGACTGCACTCCAGCACTCACAACAACTCATGTAGTATGATGCCATCCTCTAAACCTGTGGAGCCAAATCTTGAAGTTAAGACTGGTCCCCTGAAGGGACCTCTGCCCTGGTGTAGTTGCGGCTGCTATTGAAGTTGAGTGCCCTTTAGCCCTTGCGTTGCCTTCTTGCTGCTTTTACACTATTGCTATGGTATGTTTTTAGATACTAAAGCATGGCTGTAGCCCCTCAAGATTATTTATTTGGTGTACCTCTTGACAATGTCTTGTGACATATTGTGCATTGTGCAAATCTGCTCACTACAAACTCCTCTTAAAAATGTTCAAGACAGATAAATGGGCGTGTTCTTCTTACCCTATTAGTTGAAAAGTGTATTATCCAATGATATTCCTTTCTTTCCTGGTGAAACGATTTTCTGTTTTGTTTTTGATTTTTTTTTTGTGGTTTTGTTAAGCTTTAAAATGTTTTTGTTCTTTTTTATGGTAACAAAAATGGGAACTGGGACAGGAGGAATTCGAAATATGTACACTAAAAAATGTGGAAAAAATATAAAAGTGGAAAAAAATTAGCATGTGTGATGTGTTGCAGGATTTTGAATAGGCCTGGGCCAAAATTCCGTTCCGTTCGCGGAAATTGCGATAATTTGGCATTTTCGCGTTCCGGGCAACCGTGAAAATTTCAAAATTTCCGCATTCCGCAGCTTAGTGATAATTTGTTTCTTGCTCGTGCTGTAAAATAATACATTCTCGCGTGCACGCGATTGCCTTACCTGAATCCCTGCGTTCGCCGACAAGTTTTCCCGATCCGGTCGCGTTCTCCATGAGATGTTGGATTGTTGGTAGCCATTTGCGCTGTCTCGCAACAGTTCGCGCCCGCAGTAACGTCATGCGTCGTGCGATCACTTCTTTCTTCTCGCGATCATGCACGGCGAGACAAGTGAAAACAAGATGGCCGCGCCCGCGAGCAACCGCATGGGTAAGTTGGCGAGCCGCGACCACGCAGAAAATACCGCGAACGGGCGGGAAAAAAACTTCTGCATCTTTGCGATATTTCCACGTGTTTGCGGAGATTTTTACAATTTTCGCGATAATTTGCGAAAGTGAATTTCGCAAATTCCGCCCACCCCTAATTGTGAATAGCTGTAACACACTGCTCATCAGCACTTATAACAACACTACAGTCCATGCAATGGCCATTCTTGAAAACTCTGGAGCCCTATCTGTTGTATGGGTCTGCACCTCTGAAGGAACTTTTTTTCTGGAAATTGTTGCTGCTGCCACTGATGTAGATGGTCGTCGTCCACATGAATATTTTTTGTTTGTCCCTCTAGAGATTGTCTTGTCACTGATTGTGCATTGCACTAGTTTTTCAATAGTTTTTGACTCCCCATGGATTTGGCTAACAAAGGGTAGTTTGATGGGCGAGTTTGGTAGTTATGTTCTATTCATAATTTCAGATGTTGAAAGTTATTTTTTTAAACTGTTTTTTACAAATGTGTTGTTAAAATAAAGTTAAACCAATATGTTACTCAACAGCTAGACTCAAAATGTGTATAAAATATGTCTGTATATCTGTTTTACACTTTGTCATTTGTTTTCAAGATTACTGATGTCATTGCGACCTCCAGTATTGCTGTGAAGAAGAAAAATGCATTTTCAATTTAATTATTTCAACAAATGAATACAAAGGGCAAAATTAAATTAGTATCTTACTAAATAGCTACACTGAAACTTTATGCAAAATGTGTCTACATATATTTGTCTCACTTTGTTAAAAACACCCAGTATTTGCAGTGTGTCCTTGGCAATTGCACTCATAGAATCACACAGACACTACCTATGTAATCATACAATCACCAAGGCACTACTCATGTACTTACGTAATTACCCAGATATTACACACTCACTCACAGACTCACACAGCCACTCACACACACAGGCCTACCAACCTATGCAGCGGCTCACACACCCAAAAATTTACAGGCTAGAGTTAGGAAATAAAATTAAAAATACCATCGATATTCACTGAAAAAAACTATTGTTACAGGGACATTATAGTTAGGAATTAGCATTTAAAAAACCTTAGAAATTGATTGAAAAAAACCCACAAGTTACAGGGACGTTATAGTTAGGTAATATAATTTTAAAAACCTTACAAATTCACTGAAAAAGCTAAAGGTTAGAGAGACGTTATAGTTAGGATCCAGTTTCACTAGTACAAAACCACTGAATTCAGAAGTTATAGTTACCTGAGCTAACTATAACTTGCACCCTCGCAATGCACTGCTTATGACCTCATGTATGACATCACTGATGACATGGTCAGTGACATCACTGATGACATCATTGTTGACATCTCAAATGACATCACTGATAACATCATCCAGTGATTGTGAGTGCTTTCTAAAAGTTTATGAGTGTTAAATATATATACTAAGGTACTACAAAAGTTGAATTTGTATATTTTGTATGCTACTAATGAGTGAAACTATTTCTAACATAGATTATGTAAGGGACTGTGTTTATCCATGCGTGATCAGTTGTGAGGGACTGGGTGTGAGAGTGGTTGTATGGGTGAATATGTCAATGTCTGAGTAGTTGTATAGGTGAATAAATGGGTTTGGGAGTAGCTGTATGGGTGAGTGAGTGAGTGGCTGTGTGAGTAGCTGTATTGGATAGTGAGTGATTGTGTGAGTGGCTCTATGGGTGAGTGAGTGGCTATATGGGTGAGTGACTGGATGTGGGAGTGGCTGTGTTTGAGAGTGTATGAGTGGCTGTATGAATGAGTGAGTAGACATGTGAGTGCTTGTATGAATGTGTGAATGGGTAAGTAAGTGGTTGTGTAGGTGTGTGAGTGTCTCTGTTGAGAGACTGTTTGGGTGAGTGACTGGGTGTATGAGTAGCTATATTGGTGCGTGATTGGGTGTGTGAGTGTCTGTATAGAGGAGTGAGTGGCTGTGTGAGTGGCTGGGGGAATGATTAGCTGTATGTGTAGGTGTATGGGTAAGTGAGTGGCTGTGTGAGTTGCTGTGTGTGTGAATGAGTGGGTGTTTGAGTAGCTCTTTGAATGAACAAGTAGATATGTGAGCAGTTATCTGGGTGTATGATTGGTTCTGTGGATGATGTCATTAGTGATGCCATCAGTGATATCACTGATCATGTCATGAGTGATGTAATATGGGAGGTCATAAGCAGTACATTGCAGAGGTGTAAGTTATAGTTAGCTGATGTAACTGCTGTATTTCTCTGGTCTGTACAAGTGAAATCTAAGCCTAACTATAACATTGCTGTAACCTTTGTTTTTTTCCAGCGAATTTCTAAGGTTTTTTGTATTCCTTAATCTAAGTATTACATCCCTGTAACCACTGGGGCTTTTTCAGGGAATTTTAATAGCTTTTTTATATTTTATTTCCTAACTGCAACCTTTGAGAGTGGGTGTGAAAGTGTCTGTATAGGTAGGTAAGTGGGCGGATGAGTGGCTGTATGGGTCTCTGATTGGGTGTTTGAATGACAGCATGGGTGTGTACATGGTTGTGTGAGTGCCTGTGTGGATCTGTGAGTGGGTGTGTGAGTGCTTGAGTGGGTGTTAGAGTGGGTCTGTGAGTGAGTGAGTGTCTGAGTGGGCATGTGAGTGTGTCCATGAGTGTCTGAGTGGGTCTGTGAGTGGTTGTGTGAGTCTCTGAGTAGGTCAGCGAGTGGGTTAGTGAGTGTTTGTATTTGTCTATGAGTGGGTGTGTGAGTCTCTGAGTAGGTCTGTGAGTGTGTGTGTGTGATCCTCTCAATGGATCTGTCAGTGGGTGTACGAGTGCTTGAATGGATGTGTGAGAGGGTGTATGAGTGTCTGAGTGGGTCTTTCAGTGGGTGTGTGAGTCTCTGTGAGTGGATGTCTGAGTGGGTCTGTGAGCGGGGATGTGAGTGTATGAGTGGGTCTGTCAGTAGGTGCATGCTAAAAAAGAGGGGCAAGCTCAGGTCTCCCCTCCTAGAGCGCCTCAAAAAAACATTAACGGAGAGGCATAAGGGGGCAGGGTAGGAATGCCCTGACCCCCTAGGTCTGGGGGTGGGTTCCCACAGGGATTACATTTTTTTTCTATTTTGCCACAAATTGTGGGTGGATCAGTGAATTTGCAGCAACATTTTTAAAAAAGAAAAGGGCAATTGCATGTGCTTGTTTATACCATGGCCCCTGGGTGGGCTAGGTACCAGGGCATGTATGAGTAAAAAATGGAAAGGAGGGGGGCAAATAAGGCCCCCCCATGGTCTTTCTAGCCCCGGGGATGGCTATCCCCCAGTGCTCCATTTAAAATATTGGAGGGGGTTTGCGCGGACCCCTTCCTTTCTGTTTTTATGCCCAGATGCCCTTGGAACCTGGCACACCAGGGGGAAATAGTATAAACAAGCACAGGAGACTGCACTTTTTTCCATTTTGACACAAAGTTGTGGATTCGCCCACAATTTATGGCAAAATTGAAAAAATGATTTTTTTAAACTTCAGCTGGGTCCCTGTGGGACCCCAACACTAGACTAGAGGGTTATGTCATGTTTATAGGTTCAGAGAATCTAAATTGCCAAGATGACAACAAAATTATGCCGCTAAAAGCGCTATCTCAATTCACATGTACACATTTTAGCCTCCACTGCACGTTCCATATTAACATAGAAGCAATCATAATATAAACAACACAATTTGTCAGCCTAGATAGACATGATGCTAACAGTTTGGTGCAGTGTCTAAATTTCTCACTTTTTAACAGAAACAATATGCAGGCAGGCATAGAATAAAAATATAAATGGGCCAACTGACCTTACCATGGTGTCATGCCATGATTGTCCGGGAAACGCTGTTATTTTGTTTTCTTTTTACAAAACTAAACAGCTATGTTGGCTTGAGGTGTTCCAGTGAAAAACCACCCTGCAGACCAAACCTTTCAAAATGTTAAGCTCAAATAATAGTCTACACACATACCTGACAGATTCCAACGGGAGGCATTGATAGGTTGCTAGATGCAAGTGATTGCTCTATGGACTATTTCTGTGCACAAAATATTGACTAGGAGCAACAGACTCAACCATGCAGGAACATTATAACACGCTTTAAACTTAAGAGGCTACTAAAGCCCCTATTAGAATTTTCTTCATCTCCAAGCTGCTTCACCACACAACATCATTAAAGCCAATTCAAGGATGCTAATAGTTCTTTGGGCAACATCCAGCCAATTGAGAGAACTTTGATCGTTGTCTTGTAACCAATGGAATTTTCTTCATCAGGCCCCATCTCTGTTCCATATCAAATGTTTGCCACTGTATGAATGGACACTTGTAATAAATTAAGATCTGAAATGTTTGTCCCACAAAGACGATTTGTCTTTTTATTAGGTGCCCGTTGTATCTTTATACAATTCTTCATCAGATTTCTTTTGCCAGGGCAACATATTACTTCGCTTATTAAACGTTTGTGCCTTATGTGCATGTTTTGTTAGCTGTAATACATTACCAGCATGTAAGCCAAAGATCTCATGAAAATAGTTGCCTCATCCTGGCCATGAACATCGAAGACTAAATACTATGAAAGGCTCTGTAGACTGCATTACACCATTCTGTCTTCTTCCTTTACCGGGAAAGGGACTTCCTCATCATACCTGCAAATGTCACCACTTGATGCTGCTGATGTTATGATTATTGCATGAATTATGTCAATATTATGTTTATCGCATTAATTATATTAATGTTGTTACATCTCCTGGTAGGAATCCCTGTAGTACTGCAAGCAACCAGCACTCCACTGGCTGCTGCAGATGCAGGAGCCTTAGGCTTACTTTAGAGGGCAATGTGCACCGAGTAGATCCAAGAGGCTCAGCTGATGTCTCCATGTTTTTTGGCCTCAGTCTATTGATGTAGGCCCCAAGACTGGGGAACTCTTTCTTCACTCAGCATATGTCAGACTGGGAGGCTTGTCCTGCAGCTTGAAATGCAGACACAACAGCAGAAAATAAGGAAAAACCTTTACACTACAAAATGATATCCCAGCTTAAAACTTTCACGTGTGTTTTATACATAAAGAATTTTCCTTACTACATTTAATGTTGTACTAGAAATGATTTTACACATTAAGTTGATTTTGTGTCCAAACTTGATATCCCACTCAAATTTGTATTTGATCTTAAATGTGATTTGTGTGCCAAATGTGTTTGCACATTCCTGTTGGTGTTGCACCTAGGGCTATTTTGCACCTAATCATGTACTTGCTCATAAAGTAAAACATTTTATTTGAGCATTTAAAATGTTCCTAAATGTTGATGTTGCAGAGAGGGAGATCTTTCACCACAATACACTGTCATATATGTGATTTCATACTGATACACAACTTTTACACCTTTGTTCTGCACATTTTCTCTCCATACTGAGTGATACCCCTCAGATGCATACTTTTTTATCCTATACTGAATCTGCTTCTCAAGATCAATAGGTTACATTGCTTAGATAAATTCCAGTAGGTAACCTTGGCTAATTCACAGTCTTGCAAACTCCAAAACTTTAATATGGAGCCTGGAGTAGTAAAATGGCTTTGTTATATTTTAGCGGAACATGGGTAGCACTTACCAATTGTCTGAGTAAAAACGTTGCTGAAAATAACAAAAGGCTTTGTAACTTTTCTTTCATGGCATCAGTAGCACTGGTCTAATCCCATTCTTCCAAATTCTGTAAAAAAAAAACAATATTGGAGGCGGCATACTTAGAATGCTGATGATGCTGTAAATGAGCTCCATGGTACAAAGCAGCTCGCCACCTGAATAATGAGAACTACCTAAGATTCTATCCTTCATTTTTCATATGTTCTGCAACATTCAAACTTTGTTTTGTTTGCACACATACATTTTAGGTTGAAGTTCTTATTACCTTGTAGCCTGTGGCAGTGGGCTCTACCACTTTTTAAAGGCCCAAGTTAGTGGCCCGAGCCACAAGCCAGGGCCTATAACGAGGGAGAGGGCCTTTACAACTGGTAAAAGTGTTATAAAGCTATTGGAACATTCCACCTATTGAAATAATATGTTCTAAATTAAAAAGGGAAATTAGAAAGACAAATATTGGAATGTTGGAGCAGAAGGCTTGTATCATTCAATATTCACCCTTAGCCTTTCCATTGTCTTCAATGGTGCATTCAACGATAAGTGTTCCAATGGATCTCATTTTTTCAGCAAACACTCCAAGATGCAGGTAACAACATTACAGTGATCTCCCTGTAACACCGCCAATCAAAAACTGACCTCAAATACCACAAACACCTAGTCCTCATGTTCAATATGAAATCCTTATAAATGCTGCCCCTAAAGGTCTCATTTCCAACAACAAACCTAGAACAGTTCTAAATGATAAGCGATTAAAAAAGATTGGTCCCTTATTACATGGTGGAGTTCTTGTGACTGGCTGATCTTAATAATCGATATGGCCAAGAGCCTATCCAATCTCATGTTGATCAAAATCAAAACCAAAATCAAAAGTTTTAGCACACCGGTCAAAATAGGGGGCCTTTAAGAAGAAGTTAGAGGAATTCAACAAGGAAATTGGCAATTACAAAGACTTTTTTTATGCAGAGCAAGATGAACAAACTCTAAAAAGATATCAAAAAGTTCTTGCAGGAAAGGTCTACCATTATATTAAGGATGAATATAATCAACAAAGGGCATAGACACAGAGAGAAGGACAAAGGGATCATAGCTGGTCCTCTAATTCAAACTTATATGGATGGTCAACCAATGGCTCCTATAGCAATCTGGGAGGCAGACGTAATGGATGCAGGGGTGGAAGAAATCGGAAAAAAATCTTCCAACTGCCAGTACCACAACAGATGTATTATTGCCCGAGATCCTCGAGCCCCCTCCACCACTGATGCCCCCCCCCCACTGGCTTTCTTCCAGGGCAATTGTCCTTTCTTAGGAAGGGGAGGATGAAGGGGGAAATGCAGGAACAGAGTAGTCAAACAAGTGCACATGCGAAAAACCAGAAAAGGAAGGGGTGAAGACACGGAGCAACACCAGGGAATCCCAACCAAGGACAACTGGTCAATAAAGCTTGTTATCAACCAGACAACAGAGGAACTGCCATCAGAAGAAAACCAGGTCTTTTAACAAGGGCCTGGGCTTTGTTCCAAGCAGTGGTGTTGAGAATTTCACGCTACGATGTAAGTTGGATAATTGTTTTTAAAAATCAGAGTAAAAGCCTTCTTTAAAATGACACGGAACTCACAGCAGACCAATGCCATAAAATCGATGAAAAAATCCTGCTTTAATCCACCTCTTTTGACAATGCCCCTGGAGGTACTAGCCTTTGAAGATGATATAATAAAGGATATAGATGAATTGATACCAGGATGGTAGGATACCATAGCTTTACTAGAAAAGAGGGAAACGTCCTAGAATATGTATGAAAGAAAACACGCATGGTGATCAAACAGGCCAAAAAGTTGGCGTAATTGTAATACAATCACAAGAAAATTACTGGGAGCCTGTCTGGCCCTATTAAGAGACAAAATAAACTACAAAGTGTTACAGATGGATCCAACTGAGGAATTACAAGGGAAAATTGTGTCACTCATTGACTAGGCAAAAAACCGAGGGATGGATCACAAGGAAGTAGGTTGAGATTCTGACAACTGAGAAGTCCAGAACTTTTTATTTGTACCTATTATGGAAAACCCATAGACTAAGAACCCTCCCCCTCTGACTTGCCCTGTAGTCCCAGGAATTGCATCTGTGCTAGAGCCATTATCACAATTTGTTGACTGGTTTCTGAGACCTTTGGTTACAGAAATGTGATCCTATATAAAGAACAAAAAAGATCTACTAAACATAATATCAGATCTAGATTATGGCAACAGCACTGATATGATGATATGCTGGATGTTGAGGCACTGTACATGAGCATTCCCCAAGAGGAGAGTCTGAGATTCATTGAACACCTGCTGTAAGAAAAAGAATGGCCTAACAAAGCAATGATTGACTGGATCATGCAGCTGGCCAGACTAGCCTCACAAGGCATTACTTCAGAATCACGGACACAATCAGAACTTCATGGAGGAGCACGTTTGCCTCCAGTAACACCTGTCTGTGTTTATACTGGTTCAAACAACTGTACATATGGACCATAACCCCTTTGAGAAAGAATTAGGGATATGGGGGCCGGTAAATCAACAACGTGTTCAGTGTCTGGCAAGGAAACACGGAAAAGTCAACACAGTTTGTAGAGGGGTTGAATAACCAGAATCCGTTCTTGAGATTTACCATGACCATCAACAACAGTGAGGTGTTAGTCCCAGATGTGACCAAAAAAGAAGAGGGGGGGAGTCTGCCCACCTAATTATACACAAAAGCCTTCAAACAAAAACAGCCTGCTACATTTTAATAGCTCACATCCCTGTACCCTTAGGGAGAATCTTCCAGGAAGCAAATTTCTCTGTATAAGAATACATTTTCAAATATATAAGACTATAAAACAGAGTCCAATACACACACTACCAAACTACTAGATTGGCACTATCCGATAAGACTGATCCAGAGAGCCAATAAAAAGGCAAGGAACAACCACAAAGAGACATTACTAATAGATAAAAAGAAGGTAAATACGAATGAACTTATGTTTGTGAGTACTTACAGCATAATTTTATTAGGTGAAGAAATTCATCACAAAGTGCTGGTGAATACTAACATGTACCAGTGGGCTTTCAAGAAACCCATATTTTCACTGTAAATAAATACTAATCTAAGAGACCTCCTGGGCCACTCTAGCCAAAGCAAGAACATCATCCAAAATCAGAGCATCCCTGGGGGCTTCCATAGGGTACCACAACACTAGACCTTGTTATATATACACCAAAGGAGCAAAGAAAACATACAAACTATAATTCAAACAATGTGATTCAATTGATTGAATGTCCCTGTACGTTTTGCTACATAGGCATGATCTTAAGAAAAATCAAGATAAGGATCAGCGAACATTGTAGAAATAATTTTTGCCAATGATCCTCAACCAAACTTACTGCACACCATGTAGACTACAATTGAAAAAAATACTTACACGCAATAACATGCCATGAACCCTGTTGCAGTGAGAACAACAGTGGGTTTACAGGCTTGACAACCACAAACACAGTGTAAATAATGATATTTCCTGGGATCAACGGAATTCTGCATCTTAAGTTTATCTGGGTTCCTCCTTTAATCCTTCATCCTTCAGAAAAAAGCAAATCAGTTAGCAAATTGCCTTGGGACAACAGGGCAGAAGTGAGATACAACTAAGGTTGTATACTTCCTTTCCTCACAAAATGGAGACACATTTCATATAGGGTAAACCCCACCCTATAAAATAAAAAAGGAAAGAAACAGTTTTTTCTCTGCAAATTTCCATTCAGATCCAGACTTATGCCACATCTAATTGTATTTTGCATAAATTATAAATACCTATAAATAACTGTTTAGCCATTTGACTATTTCTATAGGTCACTGCTAATACATAGTGCTCAGTAAGGCAGTAATTCCCCTTCTGGGGAACGGGTTTCTAATACTGCCACCTGATTCAAACTCTCCCGCATATGCAGAGTGCCGTTCTTCATGACCATTTAGGTCACACAGTGGCCGCAATGATGATAACACATCACCGCATCCACCCGCACATGCACACAGGGAACGTTTGGTCAGCTACTTCCATTTATAACGGCACTCCTCCGAGAGATGAGAGAGGAGCCAGTACAAGAATCGGGCTAAAGTAGAGCTGTAGGCCATATGGCGCTCTTGACAATGTAAGTAGACATTGATTGGGGCATCTTTTATCCCTTAATAATTTTGGCTTAGGATTATAGGTGACATTCTTTTTTTTGTTTTATTTTCATGTGTACAACCACATGACAACAAAACCTATGATTACCGAATCCCAGTGTGTGACTATAGAAGCATGTCCTTTCCTCTTCCCATGTTGCATTATGTGGTTCCCAAATAGGGCAAGAATCCATGTGTGCTTCGGACATTCATTTACATAATATCATGCTTGATATGCATTATATTTGTCATTATATGCCCAGAGCGCACATGTTCTTTAGACAACGCCTTCACGGAGAATTGGTGTGTGATATATCACAGCATGTCACCACTATGATTATGAGTGTTAACTTGAGTTATATTTTATAGAAAAGGCACATTTGGGCTATGTTCCACGAATGCTGCATGATCTGCACAACTGCCAGTTTGGCGATGTGACACACAAAATGAGAGCATCCTCACCTCTTCTTTTATAATGAATGTTTTGTGTATCCCTAACAGGAATCGAGATATTATTTCCTCAAAAATTATGTGAGTAAACCCTATAAGTGTATTTTTTTGTGTTGCATGTTGCTTGTCCCTTCTAAATAGATAGGTAGGTCGGCGTGGCCAAGATAGCAGCATGGTGAGACATGCGGATCGCCCCTACGCCCCTCAGACCACCAAACTCTGTTCGTAGTGGAGTCCCGGGGCACACAACTGTATCCAGACTTGCCCCCGATGCTACCATGGGGGGCTTGTCTTGGTATTCCAACCATGGCCTGGGCAGCTGACCACGACCCAGGCAAGATGGTGGCTGCCAATGTCCGAGGGCCACCGACCGCATTACATCCCCTATCTACATGGCAGTGACTGCCTAGTGATGTGTGGGCATAACTAGCAGAGTGCTCTGAGCCCTGCGCGGGCTATTGTGCCACCGCCGGGAGATATTCCACCAATGCGTGCTGGTCCAGTGGTGTGACTTCAGGAGTGGCAAGATGGCAGCAGCTAGCATTTAAGACAGAGGGAGAAGCACGGAGGAGACTGGGGGCACGGAAAAGTATTGCACCACCTATGGTGGCTCTCGGAGGGGATGGCTACTGTGGGACCACAGAAATGAGGCCGCATTGCAGGGCCTGCGTGCGGTTTACTGCCGCTTTGACATGGCGTATAAAGTGTTTGCCACGTCTGTGACTCCCCTTTTACTACATATCAGTCACCCCTAAGGTAGGCCCAAGCTAGCCCTATGGGCAGGGTGCAATGTAGGTAAAAGGTAGGACGTGCTTTAACTGTGTGGCATGTCCTGGTAGTGACAAACAGCCATTTTGCTTTCTCACTACTGTGAGGCTGCCCTCTCATCGGAATGCATTGGGGATTCCCTGATAAGTGTTTCAGTGGTAATTCCTGATCTGAGAGGAGTAGCGTGATCTAGTTTGGTATGTTTGGAATAGTGGTAATAAATGCTGCGTAATGGTGTGTGCAGATTTATTGTCACAATTTTAAAAATGCAGCTTTTAGAAGTGGGCATTTGTGTGTGCTATGTGTCTTTGTGCCTGTAGGAGAGCAGGATCTGCTTCCTATGGTTCCCCCCACTTTTTGCTGATGTTTCACTGTTTTTCGACATTAGTCTGGCTGGGGCCCTGCTAATCAGGACCCCAGCCTAGATGCTTCCTCTCTAAATAGATTCCATGTACCTTAGGTACACCACAGATTGGATTCTGGTGTGCCCTTATAAGTCCCTAGTACATGGTATACTATGTACCCAGGGCATGGGTACCCCAGAGGCCTACCAGGGGCTGCAGCATATATTATGCCACCCCTGGGAAGCCCTCCAAAATAACACCACAGGTCTGCTACTGCAGCCTGGGTAAGGTGGTGCATGCACCCCTTACAGAGATAAAGCTTGGTTTTGTGTGAGAGGGTGCCCATGCATGACCAGGGCCCCTCTGAGCCTTCGGAATCTCTTCTCCGGGGTTGTCTGTGATGCAGCCTGACCATATACTCTTAAGTGCATTATCACCAAACGTTAAATGTTAACTTTGGACTGGTTGCACGGAAACGTGTCGTGCTTGGTGTCAAACACCTTGGGATCATACCCCCACACCAGTAACTGGTGTGGGAGTAACTGGTGTGGGAGTAAGATCCCACCCTTCTAGATGGAGAGACATCACAGCACCGGAATACCCGGTACCAGCTAACAGAGCCTGGCATCACAAAATGGATGCTGCCAGCCACAGACACGGGTCTGGCCTCCTGCTGCTGACTGAAACTTCGGCAGGGGAGGCCTGGACAATAGGTTTCCTGTCACAGGGAGGTGTTACCACCTTGGAGACAGGCCTTAGTGGATTAGGGCTGGGTGGGAGAACTCCAGGAGTGCTTTAAAGTCTGCACTGGGGGCACATTGGATGTCCCTTTGCATAGTCCAGCTCAAATCGGTTGCTTGGGCTACCAACCCCTGCTCTGGCATGAAACTGGACAAAGGAAATGGGTGTAGCCACCCCTCTTTCCAAACCCTCCCATAGGAGGGTCCCCAAAGTAAGTCCAACCCCTTGCTTGGATATAAAGAAGGAACCCCTGACTACAGGACTTTAGATTACACCTGAACAAAACTCTGCTAACGAAATCCCGGAAATTCGATGATCTACATGACTAGATGATTGAAGAATCTCCCTTGGAGTAAAGGAGTTATTCCCCTGCTTGGCAGGCACCAAAGACGTATCTGTCCGGTCTGCATCTCCGAATCTCTCGCCGGACACCTAAGATTTTGCAACACAGGAGGTGGGTTTCCAGACTTCCCAGAGCCTGACCCGAGTCCCCAGCAAAGCTGAGACCCGTAGCCCTCGTGGGTGCAGTGGAACCAGAACCCCTTGGACACCATGCACATTTACAAGTGCATCAGCTTCTCGATGTCCCTTGAGGCTGAGCATTGGGTTACTTGTAGCCCAGACCCCGAGCACCTTTTCCACTGAAGATTGCTGGCCTACACTCCATGAGTGTTCCGTGAGCCTGCCCTTTGTATGTTCGCTCGAAGCTCCTTCGCGATCCCTGGTCCGTTGACTGGTGGGTAACTGTGAAGGCAACTCTTACTTCCATTGGGCTTCCCTGGTTGCTCCAGACGTGCCCTGACACTCCATCCCTTGGGGATTCCCAGGACCTTGCTGGTCAGCACCGAAGCCTTTCTCCTCTTCCTGCGTGGGTTGCTGTTGCCAAGACTTGTGTGTCCAATCCGGGCACCGACGCTGCAGCACTCGACTTCCTTCATGGGACAGCTCGAATCCAGCTCCTGTTTGTCCTCGATGCCTCCTTGTCCTCATGGCTGAAGAGTCAAGCTTCCCATCTTCACACCTGAAGCATCGGTGGGCATTCGTCTATCGTGCCCCTGGTCACTGGCAAGTGACCCAGACTCTGTCCCCTCTGCTTTCAGGTTCCTCACATCTTCGATCCAGGCTTTGATCTCTTCGGACACTTCTCCTCTTCACGGCATCAGCACTTTTCAGTCTCCTGCCATTGAAAACGACGACGCGACCCAACGCCATTTGACACCTATGCACCCGGCTTTCCTGGGTGAGGTAAAACGAGTACTCCAGTGCTCCCGTGGGTGTTGGCCCTAGAACCATCTAAGTCCAAAAGGGTTTGTTCCTAGTCCACTCCTAAGTGTCCTTAAACTTTAAAATTCTAACCGCCACTTTCCCCTTACAAGCTAACGGGAACGTGCGACTGTGTTCTCACACTGCACACGTCCCCCGTGGGTCTCCTGTGTCTACCTTGGGTGGTTCCTTGGGGTAAATCACACAAAGGAGCTGAAGGGGCAGAGAACAGGTCATCCCCCACTCAGAAATCTGTATACAATAAAGGACCTGTTCCCACAGTGAGCATTCAATTCATATAGCCATTATGGTTGTCGTATAATTTTAGACAAACTAGGAGCAAGTGTTGCAATATCATCAATGCTGCTTTAAGGTATGGCTCACTAATTCAAAGAAGAGAAAGAGTATTCAAAACGAGATAGATAAAAGTTGTCTTTTTATCCAACAGTAGTAATATCTAAAACCACCCTCGTGTAGAAAAAGTGTGGGAAAAGTGTAGGAAAGGAGTGATGGCGCCTCACGGTAGCAACACCATAGAGGATAAAGCAGGAAGGTACTCGCCTGCTACCTCAAGATCTCATCATCAGCTGCCACCACTCCGTAGAAAGGAAATGTGTGTGGGAAGGTGTGGACAAGAGAATGGGTAGTGACCCAACACGTAAAGGTTGCTAAAGTGTATAACAAAAGAGAGAAAAGTAGTGCAGAGAACCGTGCACCGTAATAGCCCCACAGTGTTTGTACACAGATTTGAGTTGGTTCACACTGGCTTTCTACTTTTTATTCTGTGCTGTGTGACCACTCATATATAAAATGCCGACATGTTTCATTGTCAATCGGAAAAAACTCATGGCAACTTCTTCAGGGCGTGGGGTATTGTCATTTCACCCTTTAGCCTTGCTTGATCAGTTTAAAAACAGTTCTGTTGGACAAAAGACAGATAAACAAAACAACACATATCCAAAATATTTGGCTTCTGGTTCAAAGGCACCAATTACTGTGTATACCATTCCCAACCCGATGTCCCCCGAAAATATTTACCGGGATGTCGCCCATCGGGGGCATACCTTTACCCTCGGGCTTATGTATGTGTCACAGCGGTCGCTTGTTCAGGGTTCATCCCCTCGACTCCTGTAATGAGTCTGTAAGCATCCAATGCAGGACACGGAGAAAGACATAATTCGAACAGATAGAGTTAACAGTTTTCTAGAGGAAACAGGTGCTGGTTTCCCTCCCTTCCCTGTATGATGAATAGCTATTGCTCTATCTCTGAATCCATCCCTGTGTTGCTGTGTTGTAACTCTGCATGTATAGCTCCTGCTTGGCCGGGGTTGCTGGCGGTTCATCTTGTGTTAAAAAAGGTTCTCGTTTGAGGGTTCTATCCGCTATGTGGCGTGTTGTCCCTCCCATGTCTCGCTAATGGTGCGTCTTTTAGTACCTGCTGTATGGCTCATATTTAATGAGTCTACTTGTATTATGATGATTCCACGCTCCTAATTGAGATTTCAAGACCCTTGGTTTCCCGTAACAGGTCTGTGCGTGCCCCCTTAAAAAGAGAGAAATTCCCCGACCTAGTCACGTTTACTATTGCGGGTGTCCCTTCGCCTCTGGTCTAAGCCGCTTTTTACGCTGCTCCCTCAGTTTTAGAAGAGAAGGGGGAATAGTCGGACTCACCGGTATTCTGTCCGTGTCTGGCGTTCACTCAGCACTGCAGCAACGCAGCTGTTGTCACCCGTGATTAAAAGAACGTAGCCTGCCCAGTCACGTGGCTCCGCTGTCGGTCCCGCCCATCTCAGGGCCGACAGAACGCGCCATCTTGGAATGGTAATATGTGCCCCTACAGGTAATCAATACCTCATTGTAAGAGCAGCTGAGCACCCGTTTTTTGATATAAATGTGACTCGTAGATGAACAATTAGGGCATACCTTCATCTCCGGTTCTGTTTATACCTGTCACTTTGTTGCATGGTTACACTGTTGTATCGAGTGTAGTCTAGCTCAGAACTGTATTTTGCAATGCTGCAATGAGCAGTGTCAGTTATGTCTGATGCCCCTAAGTTTCCCATTATGTTATCCTGGTATCTCATCCAGTCTACCGCCCCCACATTTTTCTTGCTATTCCTACCTTCATACACCAATCATAATGGCTGGAATTATACTGACCATTAGGGAAAAAACGACCATGAATGAATGATACATGATTTACATGTATACCTTATTCCACTCAATGGAGTCATTCAATCCAGTCTGATCCACACCCTCCTGATAAATCCAACGGGCTTCTTTGCTGCTTAGTCTGGATTCCATGTTAAACTGATCTCCCATCACTCTTTCTAGTACTATCCAACGTACATCTTTGGGATCATGTTTATGATGCTGGAAGTGTTGGACTAGTTTCGTACTCAGTTTACCTGCACGCAACGTGCTCAGATGTTCTTGAATCCTAACTTTGACCTTCCTTGTGGTAAGGCCAATGTAGTGTAGCTCACAAGGACAGGTCAATCTGTAAATAACGTTGGTTGTATTACAATTGCTGAATTTGTTCAGATACCATAAACGATTATTTGCAAGAGTGACACTTTTGGTGGTGATTGTAAGCTTACATACAGAACAGCCCCCACACGGATAATGTCCTTGCGGAATATTGTTTTCCCGTGGGTCAGATTTGGGTCTGGTGTGTACCAGTTGATCGCGAAGATTTGCAGATCGTTTAAATGCAAAGCGAGGAGGAGGCATTTGCATACTCGTAGTGCTTAACAGATGCCAGTGTCTGCGGATGATCTGCCTGATTTTGGTGGATAAAGGGCCGAAAGTGGTCACCACAGGGATGCATTCGCCCTTTTGTTTAGACGTTCTTTCCAGGAGAGCCGCACGTGGCGTGTTATATGCTCGTTTTTTCGCCTGCCTGATTACTTTCCTAGGATACGCCCGGTTCTCCAGTTTAGTGGCCAATACGCTGGACTGTTCGGAGTATTGGCGAAGGTCGGAGCAATTCCGGCGATATCTTAAAAATTGGCCCACAGGTAAGTTATCTCGAAGTGCTCTTGGGTGGTATGACCTATAGTGAAGCAGGGAATTTTTATCAGTTATTTTATGATGCACTTTGGTAACGAGCTTGTCGTGCTCGGCCTGTATATCCAGGTCAAGGTATACTGCTGATGTTCTATTCACCGCCCAAGTGAATTTTAAGCAGGCATCAAGACCGTTCAACCAGTTGAGAAACTCGGTGAGACTCTCCTCCGAGCCCTCCCATATACACAGGACATCATCGATATATCTCTTCCAGAGAACAATATTCTTCTGGAAGAGATTTGTGTCTGGATGAATGTGGTACGCCTCGAACTGGCCTACATAGATGCAGGCCAGACTAGGAGCAAAGGTAGCCCCCATCGAGGTACCCGACACCTGGAGGTACACCTGTTCTTTGCACGAAAAGAAGTTTTTGGTCAATGCGATCTCAATGCACTGGAGTACAAAGGTCTGTGGAGTATCATAGAACCATTCAGAGTCCCTCAGGGCGCGGGCTGCTGCCACCAGCGTAGCTTCCTGAGGGATACTCGTATATAATGATTCTATGTCTATGGTGACAAGGAATTGATTCATGGGATCGTATGTTATATCCTCCAGGATTCTCAGGACATCGGTGGTGTCTTGGACGTATGAGGGTTGGGAAATGACACACTCCCTCAGGAAAAAATCCGCAAATTGTGACAGTGGTTCTAAAAGGGATTGGATGCCCGATACTATTGGACGTCCAGGTGGGGGTCTTTGGGGCTTGTGAATTTTGGGTACAATATAAAAAGCCGGCATCCTAGGTTTTAAATTGATCAGGAACTCTGCTTCTTTATATGTCACCCATTTCTTTTCTTTGGCCTCTGTCACCAATTTGATGATAGTGGCCTGAAGATCATTAGTGGGGTCCCGCGCCAAAGGTTGATAATTGCAGCGGTTCCCCAGAAGCCTGGCCACCTCAACATCGTAGTCCTGAGTGTCCATTACTACCACCGCCCCGCCTTTATCGGCTGGCTTGATGGTGATAGTTTGATTATTTTGTAGACTTCTTAAGGCTTGCCAATCTCGGATGCTCATATTACTATGAGCCACTGTGTGAACATTCTGTTCTACCTGGCTGATGTCTTGAAGAACCTTCTGCTCAAACACCACTATTTCCGGGCCTACTGAGCTCGTAGGGGGACAGAAATGTGAGGGACACCGTAAGTTAGTTGAAAAGAGGGATGCCTGTTCCTGCTCCTTTCCTTGGAAAAACTTTTTGAGCTTGATCTTTCTCATCAGGCCGTACAGGTCTGCCCGAAGTTGGAACCCGTCGTGACGGGGAGTGGGTACGAACCCTAGGCCTTTATTCAGTACTTCCAATTCCATATCTGTGAGTTGGTATGTTGAGAGGTTGACCACTATGTTGTTCTCAATCGCAGTTATAGAGGGGTTCTGCCCCTGCTGCGTGTGATCCTCGGGGAGAAGGGCTGCCAGTTGGAGTTGGGATTCTGGCGGGCCCGGCCCCTTCCCCGGCCTCTGTAATTGGACCCTCTTTGATTTCCAGGGTTGTGGGTTTGCTGTCCTAAAAAAACCCTGAACAGGGCTCCCAGGTCCTCATTAGTTGGTTCCTGGGGATTGAATCTGACCTGTTGGTTGGAGGGCGACGGTTGGGCAATGGGTTCCTCGTCTTCACTGCTTGTATTTTCGAACGTCCAATTGTTGGGTGTTCTTCTACCTTGTCTACGACCACCTCTCCCTCTAGTTGTGGGCATGGGTTGTGGCTGAGTTTGTTGGTAGTATTGGTCCTCCACATAAGGAAAAGCCCATTCATGGCTGAATCTGTCTAAGTTGCGTCTGAGTCCTTTTATTTTTTGACTGACCATATATGTTTGATATTCGCTAAGGTCGTCTTGAATTCTGGCTAGTTGTTCTTTCGCATCAGTTATGGTGGTGTCTGATTTCAGTGTTTCTTCTAGCTCCAGGATTTCTTTAAGGAGCTCATCACTAAGCCTCTTGGCCGTGCTGATTATCAAGACAAGCCAATCCCGGGTGCACTTGTTCGCTATGTAGCTCCAGTCCACCCGGAATTTCTTGTCCTCCAAAAAGATCTTCGGTTCAATACGTACCAAGAGACTCGCTGGCGCTGCGCCTGCCCTTAGATACTCAGTCATGAGCGCTCCGTGGAGTGCTATCCTTATCTGTCGTTTCTTGGTATTAGACAGTTTGTCCCACTCATCCCGGGCTGAAGGTCCCCCGTCTAGAGGAGCACTTGGTAAGAGGGAGGGGCCTGATAGTATTGACGCTATATGCTCATCAGTGAAGGCCAGGCAAAATTTATCCATTTTTATGCTCTCACTAGCTCGGACTTACTGTAATGTGGGACGCCTGTACTTATGACCAGAATCGGAGAGTTTAGAGAATGTGGATCCCAACCTATGAGGTGAGTCTTATGGGTGCCTACAAGAAAAATGTTATAAGAGTGCCAACCAGAAGGATATGTGCTGTATCTCGTGATGAATGAAAATCTAAAAAAGCTCTCACGGCTAAGCTGCCGTTCTCAAGACCAAATCACACAAAGGAGCTGAAGGGGCAGAGAACAGGTCATCCCCCACTCAGAAATCTGTATACAATAAAGGACCTGTTCCCACAGTGAGCATTCAATTCATATAGCCATTATGGTTGTCGTATAATTTTAGACAAACTAGGAGCAAGTGTTGCAATATCATCAATGCTGCTTTAAGGTATGGCTCACTAATTCAAAGAAGAGAAAGAGTATTCAAAACGAGATAGATAAAAGTTGTCTTTTTATCCAACAGTAGTAATATCTAAAACCACCCTCGTGTAGAAAAAGTGTGGGAAAAGTGTAGGAAAGGAGTGATGGCGCCTCACGGTAGCAACACCATAGAGGATAAAGCAGGAAGGTACTCGCCTGCTACCTCAAGATCTCATCATCAGCTGCCACCACTCCGTAGAAAGGAAATGTGTGTGGGAAGGTGTGGACAAGAGAATGGGTAGTGACCCAACACGTAAAGGTTGCTAAAGTGTATAACAAAAGAGAGAAAAGTAGTGCAGAGAACCGTGCACCGTAATAGCCCCACAGTGTTTGTACACAGATTTGAGTTGGTTCACACTGGCTTTCTACTTTTTATTCTGTGCTGTGTGACCACTCATATATAAAATGCCGACATGTTTCATTGCCAATCGGAAAAAACTCACGGCAACTTCTTCAGGGCGTGGGGTATTGTCATTTCACCCTTTAGCCTTGCTTGATCAGTTTAAAAACAGTTCTGTTGGACAAAAGACAGACAAACAAAACAACACATATCCAAAATATTTGGCTTCTGGTTCAAAGGCACCAATTACTGTGTATACCATTCCCAACCCGATGTCCCCCGAAAATATTTACCGGGATGTCGCCCATCGGGGGCATACCTTTACCCTCGGGCTTATGTATGTGTCACAGCGGTCGCTTGTTCAGGGTTCATCCCCTCGACTCCTGTCATGAGTCTGTAAGCATCCAATGCAGGACACGGAGAAAGACATAATTCGAACAGATAGAGTTAACAGTTTTCTAGAGGAAACAGGTGCTGGTTTCCCTCCCTTCCCTGTATGATGAATAGCTATTGCTCTATCTCTGAATCCATCCCTGTGACACATACATAAGCCCGAGGGTAAAGGTATGCCCCCGATGGGCGACATCCCGGTAAATATTTTCGGGGGACATCGGGTTGGGAATGGTATACACAGTAATTGGTGCCTTTGAACCAGAAGCCAAATATTTTGGATATGTGTTGTTTTGTTTGTCTGTCTTTTGTCCAACAGAACTGTTTTTAAACTGATCAAGCAAGGCTAAAGGGTGAAATGACAATACCCCACGCCCTGAAGAAGTTGCCGTGAGTTTTTTCCGATTGGCAATGAAACATGTCGGCATTTTATATATGAGTGGTCACACAGCACAGAATAAAAAGTAGAAAGCCAGTGTGAACCAACTCAAATCTGTGTACAAACACTGTGGGGCTATTACGGTGCACGGTTCTCTGCACTACTTTTCTCTCTTTTGTTATACACTTTAGCAACCTTTACGTGTTGGGTCACTACCCATTCTCTTGTCCACACCTTCCCACACACATTTCCTTTCTACGGAGTGGTGGCAGCTGATGATGAGATCTTGAGGTAGCAGGCGAGTACCTTCCTGCTTTATCCTCTATGGTGTTGCTACCGTGAGGCGCCATCACTCCTTTCCTACACTTTTCCCACACTTTTTCTACACGAGGGTGGTTTTAGATATTACTACTGTTGGATAAAAAGACAACTTTTATCTATCTCGTTTTGAATACTCTTTCTCTTCTTTGAATTAGTGAGCCATACCTTAAAGCAGCATTGATGATATTGCAACACTTGCTCCTAGTTTGTCTAAAATTATACGACAACCATAATGGCTATATGAATTGAATGCTCACTGTGGGAACAGGTCCTTTATTGTATACAGATTTCTGAGTGGGGGATGACCTGTTCTCTGCCCCTTCAGCTCCTTTGTGTGATTTGGTCTTGAGAACGGCAGCTTAGCCGTGAGAGCTTTTTTAGATTTTCATTCATCACGAGATACAGCACATATCCTTCTGGTTGGCACTCTTATAACATTTTTCTTGTAGGCACCCATAAGACTCACCTCATAGGTTGGGATCCACATTCTCTAAACTCTCCGATTCTGGTCATAAGTACAGGCGTCCCACATTACAGTAAGTCCGAGCTAGTGAGAGCATAAAAATGGATAAATTTTGCCTGGCCTTCACTGATGAGCATATAGCGTCAATACTATCAGGCCCCTCCCTCTTACCAAGTGCTCCTCTAGACGGGGGACCTTCAGCCCGGGATGAGTGGGACAAACTGTCTAATACCAAGAAACGACAGATAAGGATAGCACTCCACGGAGCGCTCATGACTGAGTATCTAAGGGCAGGCGCAGCGCCAGCGAGTCTCTTGGTACGTATTGAACCGAAGATCTTTTTGGAGGACAAGAAATTCCGGGTGGACTGGAGCTACATAGCGAACAAGTGCACCCGGGATTGGCTTGTCTTGATAATCAGCACGGCCAAGAGGCTTAGTGATGAGCTCCTTAAAGAAATCCTGGAGCTAGAAGAAACACTGAAATCAGACACCACCATAACTGATGCGAAAGAACAACTAGCCAGAATTCAAGACGACCTTAGCGAATATCAAACATATATGGTCAGTCAAAAAATAAAAGGACTCAGACGCAACTTAGACAGATTCAGCCATGAATGGGCTTTTCCTTATGTGGAGGACCAATACTACCAACAAACTCAGCCACAACCCATGCCCACAACTAGAGGGAGAGGTGGTCGTAGACAAGGTAGAAGAACACCCAACAATTGGACGTTCGAAAATACAAGCAGTGAAGACGAGGAACCCATTGCCCAACCGTCGCCCTCCAACCAACAGGTCAGATTCAATCCCCAGGAACCAACTAATGAGGACCTGGGAGCCCTGTTCAGGGTTTTTTTAGGACAGCAAACCCACAACCCTGGAAATCAAAGAGGGTCCAATTACAGAGGCCGGGGAAGGGGCCGGGCCCGCCAGAATCCCAACTCCAACTGGCAGCCCTTCTCCCCGAGGATCACACGCAGCAGGGGCAGAACCCCTCTATAACTGCGATTGAGAACAACATAGTGGTCAACCTCTCAACATACCAACTCACAGATATGGAATTGGAAGTACTGAATAAAGGCCTAGGGTTCGTACCCACTCCCCGTCACGACGGGTTCCAACTTCGGGCAGACCTGTACGGCCTGATGAGAAAGATCAAGCTCAAAAAGTTTTTCCAAGGAAAGGAGCAGGAACAGGCATCCCTCTTTTCAACTAACTTACGGTGTCCCTCACATTTCTGTCCCCCTACGAGCTCAGTAGGCCCGGAAATAGTGGTGTTTGAGCAGAAGGTTCTTCAAGACATCAGCCAGGTAGAACAGAATGTTCACACAGTGGCTCATAGTAATATGAGCATCCGAGATTGGCAAGCCTTAAGAAGTCTACAAAATAATCAAACTATCACCATCAAGCCAGCCGATAAAGGCGGGGCGGTGGTAGTAATGGACACTCAGGACTACGATGTTGAGGTGACCAGGCTTCTGGGGAACCGCTGCAATTATCAACCTTTGGCGCGGGACCCCACTAATGATCTTCAGGCCACTATCATCAAATTGGTGACAGAGGCCAAAGAAAAGAAATGGGTGACATATAAAGAAGCAGAGTTCCTGATCAATTTAAAACCTAGGATGCCGGCTTTTTATATTGTACCCAAAATTCACAAACCCCAAAGACCCCCACCTGGACGTCCAATAGTATCGGGCATCCAATCCCTTTTAGAACCACTGTCACAATTTGCGGATTTTTTCCTGAGGGAGTGTGTCATTTCCCAACCCTCGTACGTCCAAGACACCACCGATGTCCTGAGAATCCTGGAGGATATAACATACGATCCCATGAATCAATTCCTTGTCACCATAGACATAGAATCATTATATACGAGTATCCCTCAGGAAGCTACGCTGGTGGCAGCAGCCCGCGCCCTGAGGGACTCTGAATGGTTCTATGATACTCCACAGACCTTTGTACTCCAGTGCATTGAGATCGCATTGACCAAAAACTTCTTTTCGTGCAAAGAACAGGTGTACCTCCAGGTGTCGGGTACCTCGATGGGGGCTACCTTTGCTCCTAGCCTGGCCTGCATCTATGTAGGCCAGTTCGAGGCGTACCACATTCATCCAGACACAAATCTCTTCCAGAAGAATATTGTTCTCTGGAAGAGATATATCGATGATGTCCTGTGTATATGGGAGGGCTCGGAGGAGAGTCTCACCGAGTTTCTCAACTGGTTGAACGGTCTTGATGCCTGCTTAAAATTCACTTGGGCGGTGAATAGAACATCAGCAGTATACCTTGACCTGGATATACAGGCCGAGCACGACAAGCTCGTTACCAAAGTGCATCATAAAATAACTGATAAAAATTCCCTGCTTCACTACAGGTCATACCACCCAAGAGCACTTCGAGATAACTTACCTGTGGGCCAATTTTTAAGATATCGCCGGAATTGCTCCGACCTTCGCCAATACTCCGAACAGTCCAGCGTATTGGCCACTAAACTGGAGAACCGGGCGTATCCTAGGAAAGTAATCAGGCAGGCGAAAAAACGAGCATATAACACGCCACGTGCGGCTCTCCTGGAAAGAACGTCTAAACAAAAGGGCGAATGCATCCCTGTGGTGACCACTTTCGGCCCTTTATCCACCAAAATCAGGCAGATCATCCGCAGACACTGGCATCTGTTAAGCACTACGAGTATGCAAATGCCTCCTCCTCGCTTTGCATTTAAACGATCTGCAAATCTTCGCGATCAACTGGTACACACCAGACCCAAATCTGACCCACGGGAAAACAATATTCCGCAAGGACATTATCCGTGTGGGGGCTGTTCTGTATGTAAGCTTACAATCACCACCAAAAGTGTCACTCTTGCAAATAATCGTTTATGGTATCTGAACAAATTCAGCAATTGTAATACAACCAACGTTATTTACAGATTGACCTGTCCTTGTGAGCTACACTACATTGGCCTTACCACAAGGAAGGTCAAAGTTAGGATTCAAGAACATCTGAGCACGTTGCGTGCAGGTAAACTGAGTACGAAACTAGTCCAACACTTCCAGCATCATAAACATGATCCCAAAGATGTACGTTGGATAGTACTAGAAAGAGTGATGGGAGATCAGTTTAACATGGAATCCAGACTAAGCAGCAAAGAAGCCCGTTGGATTTATCAGGAGGGTGTGGATCAGACTGGATTGAATGACTCCATTGAGTGGAATAAGGTATACATGTAAATCATGTATCATTCATTCATGGTCGTTTTTTTCCCTAATGGTCAGTATAATTCCAGCCATTATGATTGGTGTATGAAGGTAGGAATAGCAAGAAAAATGTGGGGGCGGTAGACTGGATGAGATACCAGGATAACATAATGGGAAACTTAGGGGCATCAGACATAACTGACACTGCTCATTGCAGCATTGCAAAATACAGTTCTGAGCTAGACTACACTCGATACAACAGTGTAACCATGCAACAAGGTGACAGGTATAAACAGAACCGGAGATGAAGGTATGCCCTAATTGTTCATCTACGAGTCACATTTATATCAAAAAACGGGTGCTCAGCTGCTCTTACAATGAGGTATTGATTACCTGTAGGGGCACATATTACCATTCCAAGATGGCGCGTTCTGTCGGCCCTGATATGGGCGGGACCGACAGCGGAGCCACGTGACTGGGCAGGCTACGTTCTTTTAATCACGGCTGACAACAGCTGCGTTGCTGCAGTGCTGAGTGAACGCCAGACACGGACAGAATACCGGTGAGTCCGACTATTCCCCCTTCTCTTCTAAAACTGAGGGAGCAGCGTAAAAAGCGGCTTAGACCAGAGGCGAAGGGACACCCGCAATAGTAAACGTGACTAGGTCGGGGAATTTCTCTCTTTTTAAGGGGGCACGCACAGACCTGTTACGGGAAACCAAGGGTCTTGAAATCTCAATTAGGAGCGTGGAATCATCATAATACAAGTAGACTCATTAAATATGAGCCATACAGCAGGTACTAAAAGACGCACCATTAGCGAGACATGGGAGGGACAACACGCCACATAGCGGATAGAACCCTCAAACGAGAACCTTTTTTAACACAAGATGAACCGCCAGCAACCCCGGCCAAGCAGGAGCTATACATGCAGAGTTACAACACAGCAACACAGGGATGGATTCAGAGATAGAGCAATAGCTATTCATCATACAGGGAAGGGAGGGAAACCAGCACCTGTTTCCTCTAGAAAACTGTTAACTCTATCTGTTCGAATTATGTCTTTCTCCGTGTCCTGCATTGGATGCTTACAGACTCATGACAGGAGTCGAGGGGATGAACCCTGAACAAGCGACCGCTGTGACACATACATAAGCCCGAGGGTAAAGGTATGCCCCCGATGGGCGACATCCCGGTAAATATTTTCGGGGGACATCGGGTTGGGAATGGTATACACAGTAATTGGTGCCTTTGAACCAGAAGCCAAATATTTTGGATATGTGTTGTTTTGTTTGTCTGTCTTTTGTCCAACAGAACTGTTTTTAAACTGATCAAGCAAGGCTAAAGGGTGAAATGACAATACCCCACGCCCTGAAGAAGTTGCCGTGAGTTTTTTCCGATTGGCAATGAAACATGTCGGCATTTTATATATGAGTGGTCACACAGCACAGAATAAAAAGTAGAAAGCCAGTGTGAACCAACTCAAATCTGTGTACAAACACTGTGGGGCTATTACGGTGCACGGTTCTCTGCACTACTTTTCTCTCTTTTGTTATACACTTTAGCAACCTTTACGTGTTGGGTCACTACCCATTCTCTTGTCCACACCTTCCCACACACATTTCCTTTCTACGGAGTGGTGGCAGCTGATGATGAGATCTTGAGGTAGCAGGCGAGTACCTTCCTGCTTTATCCTCTATGGTGTTGCTACCGTGAGGCGCCATCACTCCTTTCCTACACTTTTCCCACACTTTTTCTACACGAGGGTGGTTTTAGATATTACTACTGTTGGATAAAAAGACAACTTTTATCTATCTCGTTTTGAATACTCTTTCTCTTCTTTGAATTAGTGAGCCATACCTTAAAGCAGCATTGATGATATTGCAACACTTGCTCCTAGTTTGTCTAAAATTATACGACAACCATAATGGCTATATGAATTGAATGCTCACTGTGGGAACAGGTCCTTTATTGTATACTGGTTCCTTGGGGTCCCAGCAATTCTACAGGCTCTAGGCCTTGTGTCTAGTCAAGTTGTGGTTCTTATACCACTTTCCTAGTATATGGTTTTGTCCGCCCCTTGGGCCATTGTGTGTTGTGCTAATTTACTGTAACATTTGAAGTGTAACATATGTGCTTTTACCTCTAGCCTCATAAAGAGACTAGTAGGGTGTGTTTAGAAATAAATACATATATTTTATATATATACCTAGCGTGGTTCTCCTTTCATTTGGTCATTCAAGAGCTTATAGACTGGTAAAACAAGCTGCTTTACATTCCTTCAAGACTTAGCCTGAAGGCTGCTCTCCATAGCTACCACTAGGATAGCTTTCAAATAAGGTCGTCTTTAACCCATCATCAATAAGGGGTTGTTTGGACTGGTGCAAGGTGCCCACTATAACTAGTGGACAGCATATACCAGGACAACTTCTCGCAGTGCCTGTCTGATGTATATTGCATGTCTGGCTCTGGTTTGACAGGGGCTGGGGAGGTGCAGTGGCTCCAGAGGGGCTGGGTGAGTCAGCGCTAGGCTGAATAGGCCCATCTGAATTTGGATTAGTGTGAGGAGTAGCACCTGGGCCTGAATAGGTCTGTGCCTGCCTTCCACAATGCTGGCTCCACTCACCTGTGGTGTGTCTTGGACCAGAGCCTACACTAACAAATGAGGTTGTTGTGCACTTGTTTAGTGCCCCCCAGAACTGGTTTGGACCAGGCACAGAGCCCTGTGCCGGGGAAGAACAAAGACCTAGCTGGTATAAGTATGGGGGCCGTGACCCGATGAAAGGTGTGCTGTTGGTGCATACTTTAGAGCTATTGGACCCAGGAGGAACCACCATCTGGGGCTCCCTACTCATGGCAGTAAAGCTGCTGCCCTGTTGAAGAGCCCCGGTGTGCTGGCCTGCCTGAGCTGACTGAACTGAAAGGAGATACTGCCCACAGCTCGTGGTGAAGCGCTCTGGATGCTGGTAGGATGCTCCACTTTTGAAGAGACCTGGGACTTTGTGATTCTTGCCCCTGGTGGTTTGCCCTGGCTGAGAAGTAACAGTGCCTGTTTGGCACTGTTTTGTTGCCCTCGTACCTTTGAAAGACAGCATGTGGTGAGCGCTAGGTTCTTGACCCTATACGAGGATCCCAGCCACAGCACATGGAAAGTGTTGTTGCTCCCTACTGTCATTGCTTGGAGCAGTGTCACAGAGCGCTCTCGGGGAGTGCTGCAATGCGGTGTGCCCAGGAGGAGGCTCGCCCGTGTTGCCTGGAAGTTGCAGAGACTTTGCTCCATGAAGCAGGAAGTCAGGTGAGTAGAGCGTGGCCGCATAAGTGCAGCTGCGCCGCATGGTCGCGGGCAGCTACGCACTTCCTAATCTTGGGGGCAATAATTGTCCTGAGGGGGGATTACGGGACAAGCCCAGGAGAATACTGCAATTATGGGCCTGGTGTGATTAGGCCTTGGGGTTACACGGCCAAGACAGCACTCAGATAAATATGTACTAAGGTGCACAAAGGACCAGTGGTGGCATACAGAGCAGTTATGGTTTTGCCCATGAGGGGCATGATGTGTTGTAGAAATGGTGCACTGTTACTACCTAGGATTTATGCCTAATCTCTGTATGCACAATGTTTTATGCTACTGTGATGACGCTTATACATCATGATTTGTGCTTCCTGTGTTTATGCTACATACAGTGTCTACCAGTATTTACTGGTTGTTTTCTCTACCTGTGAGTGGTGATGGTGATGACAGAAGCACGATTGGCCCTGTAATTGTATATAATCCCCTGTAAAGTCATACCTAGTGCCTGGTGGCACAGTTTATATTTGTGATTGTGTTCTAATGTGTTTTATGAGTAATACAAAGGCTATTTTTCATATAACCTTGTGTGGAATTTCTTTTGTGCTGTGCCTAGTATGACGCTGCTGTGTACGTGTATTGCGCAAACGCTTTACACATTGCATCTGGGATAAGCCTGACTGCTCAGCCAAGCTACCAAGGGGGTGAGCAGGGGTTATCTTCGGTGTGTGCTCTGACTAGAGTGGTAGTTTCTGTCTGGCTTAGGCGCTTGCCCTAGCCAACCAGAAACCCCATTTCTAACAGACTTCCAGACCAAAGAAGTAATCATGAAAAAGGCCAGGGCCTCACAACCTATCCACTTCCACGGACATCAAATAGGGATCTTCCAGGACAGCTCAGTGCTCACCCTCTAGCGCTGCAGATATTTAAACTTATCACTGCGTTCCTATGCTCCAAAGAGGTTTCCTATGGTTGAGGTCATCCCTTCAGATTGGCCTTCCACTGGAAGGATCAACTGTTCCAACCCAAGACACTGGTGGCTCACCTCATCTTGGATCTCCCTAGGGACTTTCCTGTCCGCTTTATACCCGGGTCCCATCGGGGCTACCCTCCCACGTACATAGCTTTGGCAAAAGGCTGGTAAACATAAGAAACATCCTCGCCCCGAAAGAACATGCTAAGGGAAGTCAGGCTGTACTGGACAGTCTGGCATCTCATACTGGCAAGAATTCTGCATGGCCATCGACAACTCCTGCTCTCGGCGACTTCAGCATGTGCATCTACCCTAGGGTTGCTCTTTCCTGCTCTGGTCTGTGGTGGCAGAGGTCTGGTTAGACACCTGTACACAGAGAAGACTGCATGCTGCTTCTCTGACTAGACCATGGCCAGCTTCTAGTTTTCCATTATTAATGGACTTGCTAATTTCACGGTTTTGTTTCTAATGTTGTTGGGGGTCTGTTATTCCTTACCCCTTCACATCTCACAGACTGACCACAGCTTTGACCACGATCAGGAACCCTGATGTTTTTTCCTGGGTTGGCTTTGCTCTCCCAGAGACGGGTGCTATCTGGGTGTGTGGAGATTTGGCTTATGTTCTGTCCTGGCCCCCCTGGTGCTTAAATTTACCTGCATCAATGCCCAAGACCTCAATAACCCAACTAACTGGACCGCTGTCCTGTCTCTCCTGGAATGCTCTGGCAGTGACTTCTGAACACACCTCCTCCCCAAAAATGAACATAGGCTAAAATCCTGCTGGTTCCCGTGCCATTCATGGTCCTCCGGACCAGCGATAAAGGGTGGGGTGGCGATCCTTTTCTCTAGGGTTATCCGGGGAGAGGTCAGGACTAACACAGCAGAGATCAAAGGATGGTTGCTTGCTTACCAGATACATGTGGGTCACCTCCACACCACGCTAGCTTCCCAATGAGCTGTCGGAAATATTCATTGTGGGAGCCCTCACATCAGAATTGCACTTCCCTGATACAGCCCTCTTGGTGGGGGGCAACCTGAACCTAGTTATGGATAAGGACTTGGACCGATCCGGATAATGATTCGGACGGTCTGGTACCTTTTATCAACACAGGGACTCCAATGGCTGGACGACTGTGACTTAGGGGACATGCGGAGACTCTCCTACCCTAATACCCTTGATTACACATATTACTCTGCAGCCCTTTAAACATATGCCCGCATTGACTAGTATCAGCCTCCCTTGTGATACAATCTCTTGTACAGGATGTGCACATCACACCCGTATCTTTATCCTATCCTGCCCCCATCTCGAGGGTTATTCAAGTAGACTGGAGCTCTATTCAGCCCTCTCACTGGAGGCTTCAAGATAGCCTCCTCCAGGCCAAGTCCACGGTAACTGCGCTGCAAGAGGTGATCGCTGACTTCCTTTGGAACAATGACACGAGGGAGACATCAGCAGCCTCTCTTTGGGATGCTCTGAAGCTGGTAGCCATAGTGGAACCAATATCTATTTTGGCAGCTGATAACTGGGACAGAAAAGAGAAGTGACTTGGTTTTGAGCAAAACGTCCTAGAATTAAAAGCCATACACAAACGCAAAAGGTCCCCATGGGTGTGGTGGGAGTTACAGAAGGAGCGCCTACACCTCAAGCACCTGGACCTTGACAGGGCGGAATACGCGATGTCACGTCTAAAGCAAAACAAATTCTAGGGAGTAATCGCTGTGAGCAGATGCTGGCTCTCCAACTTTGGGCTAAAACACACAGGGACACCATCAAAATGATACATAACAATCAGGGTAATGACATTAATGGGGATACGCAAATCGCAGCAGTCTTCCAGGACATTTGACAACAGTATACAAAGCCCCTGACTGTCCTGTCAATGGTATTTCACCTTTTCTCGAGGCGACCCCGGTGACTCCTCCTACACCAAATGATTCTGATAAATTGGAGAAGCCTAACCGGATCGAGGAGGTGATCCCAGTTATTGCTCACTTGAAGCTACTAAAGTCCCCTGGGCCCAATGGCTACTCTCCTCACGAATATAAAATACTCTGTCATATCCTGGCCCAACTACTTACACATCTTTTTAACTCCTTTGCCGATACCAGGACCATCATTGACACCATGATAGAGACATCCATCTCAGTCATCCCTTAACCTGGAAAGACAGCACAATATGTGGTTCCTACAGACCTTTCTCCCTTTTTAATGTCAAGTTGTTCACCAGCATCCTTGCTCACCACATAAACCCACAATGACTGGCCTAGTTGATCCCAACCAGACAAGTTTCACCCCAACCGCCAATATGGGGATAACACTAAGCGCATCCTCCACCTTGTGGACAAGATCCATCAGTCCCGGAAGATGGCTCTCCATTCAATCGATGCTGAAAAGTTGTTTGACAGAGTGCACTGGCCTTTTCTCTTTGTGACCCTGAAACAATTTGGCTTCGGAGATAGATTTTGATGATGGTTCCAGAGTGTCTACAGCTCACCACGGGCACTGGTGAGAGTTAACGGTGTATCGTCCCAACCCTTTCCCATCCAGGGGGGCGCGGAACAAAGGTGTCCGCTCTCCCCCCTGCTATTCGCCTTATAAATGGAGCCCCTAGCCCAATGAAGGAGAACGGATACTGCTCTCATGGGAATGCTCTTTGGAGTAGATCGCCATATCATTAGCATCTATGCTGATGATTTTATTGATATTACCAACCAATGTCATCCTTCCCTGCCCTGGTGTCCGAGCTTCATTCTTTCGGGGAAGTCTCCGGGTTCTAGGTTAACATGAAGAGAGTCACAAATACTAAACCTATCTCTTTCTCCACCACAAAAAAACCTATCTTCATGCTGTGTTCCCTTTTGAGTGGGCGGGAGAGTCCATACCCTACCACAGCATCAAATTGGCCTGAATGGTTGCAAAGACTGTGGCACTCAATTACACTGCCCTTACCTCGCAAGTTATGGCAAACTTGGCTAACTGCCATTGGTTGCAATTGTCCTGGATAGAAAGGATATCAGCTGTCAAAATGACAGTCCTCCCTCAGCTCGTCTACTTCTTCCAGGCCTTGTCACTGACACGCCGAAGCACACCCTTTGGACCCTGCAGTTGGGGATCAATAAATGTATCTGGGACGGGAAAAAGCCTTAGTTCCATAGGCAGTTACATTATCACTCGACCCAGGGTGAGGGGAGGTTAGCTGTCCCCATGGTTGGACTATAATTCCAAGTCTCTCAACTTTGCTTCCTTGTGAAGTGAAGTTGTCCTGTCTCTGAGAAACACTGGTGCTTTATGGACCAAGCTATGGCGAGATCCCATATCTGGAGGGAGCCGTGACAAACTAGCAGACACAGAGCGAGGGGTCTCTATTCATCCTCGGTGACCTGCTCCACATTCAGGGTTTGGGATGCCACGGCGATCCAGGGCTGGCTGACCTCCTTTCCCTCTCCTATAACTCCTATCCTAGCTAACGCCGACTTCTAACCAGGTATGCACCCGTCGGTGTTTCACCGATGGCAGAAGGGAGGCTGCAATCACATAGGTTGTATGTTTGACACTCAGGGGATAATCTTGTTTGACCACCTTATTACAGATTATGGCTTAGTGGAGGCACACCGCATCCAGTACTTACAAATTCGGCATTGGATGATGCAACCATCTATCAAACACTTACAGTGCGCCCCCTTATGCCCTTTGAGAAATTATTTTTCCAGAAGAGGGATGACAGATGTCTTGTTACAGAGATCTATGCTTTCCTGGGTGGGTCACCACCACCGGTCAAGACTGTGGGGCAGAGACAATGGGAGACAGAACTGGGGAGGCAATTTACCAGCAAAGAATGAGGAGACATCTACTATTGGGCCCATCATACCACACACAACATGGCAAGCACAGAGACAGCATAAAAGATTGTTTCCTACTGGTACCTTACTCCTGCACGGCTTCAGAGATGGTACCCGGGACGTACAAAGGGATGCTGGAGAGGACAGGCATCTTAGTACAACTACTCTGATGTTGTCTGAAACTGGTCAGCTACTGGGAGAGAATCCTAGATGGCAAAGATGGGGCCTTCAATACAACTATCCCGAGGTTCCTGGCTTATACCTTGTTGGGGCTCCCTAACCCTGTGACATACCCTCTGCATTCTCAGAGGGGGAGGCAGATTGACCTGGCCACCAAGTCATACTCTGGATGGGGCTCTGACAGGATCCCTGATTGCACAGCTTGGTTGCATAAACTATGGTTCATTTTTGGGGATGGAAAAGCTCTCCTTAGCTGTGGAATCGAAGCATGACTCCTATCCTGAAATGTGGGCACCATTCATCACCATCCTGTCCACCTAATTCAATAAATTGACTTGCCTAACTTACCTTCAGCTGTTGCGTTTGCTCCCCTTGGCACAGACGCCTGCTGGAGCAGGCCCACTTTAAGGACTGTGTAACTTACCACTATTACTGAGGTCCGTATCACTAGCCATCATATCGAAGATGTAGGTCACCATTACTAACTCTTTGGAAGCCGCCATGGAGGGGTGGTATGTTTCTGAGTTCTGATTTCCTATTGTGATTTGATGGCAGAATAGATCCATAAATAGATAGGTAGACATCAAGTAGAACTGGGGCACTTTACTTGTCCTGATGAAAGCCCTGGACCTAAGAGGTCATTTGATTGAGTGCTTAAACATGTTGGCAGACTCACACGGTGATAGGGTCATTATATCCCTATCTTATTCCCATATTGGTTTTATTTGTACGTAAGCAACCACTATTAAAAGGATACCGTGTTTTTTAAAGATATTTTTATTCTTCTGCAAGACCCCGTGCATTTAGATATCTAAAGTGTTCACTGAAATATATTTGAGCCCATCCTTGTTTTTAAGGACCAGAATGAGACCCGATTATGAAGCATGCCACTAATAGAATGGGTGAGGATCTAACAAAATCATTTGGCTTCCAGAAAGCAGGGTGTAGCTCGTACGACTCAAGTTTTCAACAATACTCATGGATATGGGATACCCTTTAGTGCTCTTGTATCAAATAGGGAGAGTGTATCCCTTACCTTTAACCCCTTTGTTGCTGGGCCTTTCCCCCCCTGTGCTAATCCTTTTTTGGGCTATTTGGGGTAGTGCGCGCTTAGGCCCCTGTAACTTTTTGACCACATAAGGTATCCACGCCAAATTTACATACTTTTCTTCCAACATTATGAGGATTCTAAAGGTCCCAGGGTTTGTGGATTCCCCTGTTGGGGTCCCAGAAATTAGCCAAAATACAGCAATTTGTTTTTTTTTTGTTGGGAAAAATGGGAAAAACGTGCTGCAAATGAAAGCGTCTGGGTTTTTCTCTGCAAATGGTATCAAAAAAGGGTTTATGCAGCTGAAATCACCGTTTTCCCAGCTTTTAGGGAATGACAGACTTTTGTCAGAAAACCAACATTTTTTTTTACACAGTGTAAAAGCAATAATGGATCCTGGAAATCTATACATTTTAGAAAAGTAGATAACATTCTGAATCCAGCAAGGGGTCATTTGTGTAGATCCATCAAGGTTTCTTTATAGAAACTAAAAGATAAATATTGGAAAAATTGAAAATTGGTTGAAAAAAACAGCCTTTTGTCTCAACGTTTTTACCTGTAACTTCTTCTAATTATGACAGCTCTTTGAAAGCAATATACCGTTACATCCACTGGACCTTCCTGGCTGTGGGGATATATAGGACTTGCAGGTTCACCAAGAACCCGACGAACCCAGAGTCAAAAACTGAGCAGCAATTTGCATTGGTTTTTTATTATGTTCCGGGTATATAGCAAATATTGTGGGAAAATGTATACATGGAAAAATTGGTATGAAAGACACCTATGTATTTCTGAAATGGGAACAAATTATAGAGTTTAGAAAAAGTACATATTTGCACATTTTCGAATTTGGGAATACTCATACTAGCATGAGAATTATCGTTAATTTTTCAAAATGACTTCTTTTTTACACAATGTCTTTCAATCAATAGTTAATAACAGTTGCTTTACAAATCTGAATTACCATAAGTCTCCCGATAAAAATGGTACCTCACTTGTGTGGGTAGGCATAGTGCCCACGACAGGAAATGGCTCAAAACCCAACGTGAACACACCAAATTTTCACAATGAAAATGTACCCTTTTTTTGCGAAGTGTCTAGCTGTAGTTTTTGAGAAGTAGCTCTGCCGGCACCTAGGGAAACATAGCAAACCTATACATTTTTGAAAACTAGATACCCAGGGGAATCTAGGATGGGGTGACTTAGTTGCCTCCCACCAGGTTCTGTTACCCAGAATCCCTCGCAAACCTAAACAAATTGTCAAAAAAACAAATTTTCCCCACATTTCTGTGGTGGAAAGTTCTGGAATCTGCGTGGATCCACAATTTTCCACCCACCCCGCGTTCCCCAAAGTCTTAAAAGAAAAATGATACCTCACTTGTGCGGGTCAGCCTAGTGCCCGCGACAGGAAATGGCGCAAAACACAACGTGGTCACATCTCAATTTCGCAGTGAAAAATGACCCTTTTTTTGCAAAGTGCCTAGCTGTAGTTTTTGAACCCTAGCTCTGCGGGCACCTTGGGAAACCTACCAAACCTATACATTTTTGAAAACTAGACAATCAGGGGAATCCAGGATGGGGTGACTTGACTGCCTACCACCATGGTCTGTTACCCAGAATCCCTTGCAAACCTAAATAATTGTCAAAAAAACACATTTTCCCCACATTTCTGTGGTGGAAAGTTCTGGAATCTGCGTGGATCCACAATTTTCCACCAACCCCGCGTTCCCCAAAGTCTTACAAAAAAAATTGTACCTCACTTGTGCGGGTCGGACTAGTGCCCGTGACAGGAAACGGCGCAAAACGCAACGTGGTCACACCTCAATTTCGCAGTGAAAAATGACCCTTTTTTGACAAAGTGCCTAGCTGCAGTTTGGGAATCCTAGCTCTTCCGGCACCTAGGGAAACGTACCAAACTCACACATTTCTGAAAACTAGACACCCGTGGGCTTCCAGGGAGGTATGGCTTGCATGGATCCCCCAACGTTTCCTTACCCAGAATCCCCTTCAAACCTCAATTTTAGCTGAAAAAAACACTTTTTTCACACATTTTTGTGTGGGACAGTTGTGGCATCACCGGGCTCACAAAAATTCCCCACCACCCAGCGTTTCCCCAGGTCTCCCGGTAAAAATGGTGCCTCACTTGTGTGGGAGGCCCAAGTACCCGCGACAGGCAAGGGCCCAAAACGTAGTGAGGCGACATCAAAATTGCCTATCTCAAAACCACCTGGTTTTGCAAGGGGGGTCACCTGGGTTTTTGGCCCCGTGCTCGGCGGCCATTCAGGGAAACCTACCAAACCCACACATTCTGAAAACTAGACACCCGGGGGCTTCCAGGGAGGTATGGCTTGCGTGTATCCCCCAACATTTCCTTACCCAGAATCCCCTGCAAACCTCAATTTTAGCTGAAAAAAGTCACTTTTTTCACTCATTTTTGTGTGGGAAAGTTGTGGCATCACCAGGCTTACTCAAATTTCCCACCACCCAGCATTCCCCCAGGTCTCCCGGTAAAAATGGTGCCTCACTTGTGTGGGAGGCACAAGTACCCCCGACAGACAGGGCCCAAAACATAGTGAGGCGACATCAAAATTGCCTATCTCAAAACCACCTGGTTTTGCAAGGGGGGCCACCTGGGTTTTTGGCCCCGTGCTCGGCGGCCATCTAGGGAAACCTACCAAACCCACACATTTCTGACAACTAGACACCCGGGGGCTTCCAGGGAGGTATGGCTTGCATGGATCCCCCAACGTTTCCTTACCCAGAATCCCCTGCAAACCTCAATTTTAGCTGAAAAAAATCACATTTTTCACACATTTTTGTGTAGGAAAGTTGTGGCATCACCGGACTCACTCAAATTTCCCACCACCCAGCGTTCCCCCAGGTCTCCCGGTAAAAATGGTGCCTCACTTGTGTGGGAGGCCCAAGTACCCGTGACAGGCAAGGGCCCAAAACATAGTGAGGTGACATCAAAATTGCCTATCTCAAAACCACCTGGTTTTGCATGGGGGGTCACCGGGGTTTTTGGCTCCGTGCTCGGCGGCCATCTAGGGAAACCTACCAAACCCACACATTTCTGAAAACTAGACACCCGGGGGCTTCCAGGGAGGTATGGCTTGCATGGATCCCCCAACGTTTCCTTACCCAGAATCCCCTGCAAACCTTCAATTTTAGCTCAAAAAAATCACTTTTTTCACACATTTTTGTGTGGGAATGTTGTGGCATCACCGGGCTCACACAAATTTCCCACCACCCAGCGTTCCCCCAGGTCTCCTGGTAAGAATGGTGCCTCACTTGTGTGGGAGGCCCAAGTACCCGTGACAGGCAAGGGCCCAAAACATTTTTTGATAGGCAATGTTGATGTCGCCTCACTACGTTTTGGGCCCTTGCCTGTACTTTACTACTCCTATACTGAGAAAAATCCTAACTTTACGACTTTAGGTATTCACAGATGGCATTTAGGAGTCCTAAAGTTAGGAGTCCTAACTGTACTACTACTAAATTGAGAAAAATCCTAATATTAAGACTTTCGGTATTCACAGAAGACATTTAGGAGTCCTAAAGTTAGGAGTCCTAACTTTACTTCTATTGAACTGCGAAAAATCCTTATTTTAAGACTTTCTGTATTCACAGAAGGCATTTAGGAGTCCTAAAGTTTGGAGTCCTAACTTTTCTACTCCTAAACTGAAAAAAATCCTAATTTTAAGACTTTCGGTATTCACAGAAGTCATTTAGGAGTCCTAAAGTTAGGACTCCTAACTTCTGTGAATACCGAAATGAGTAAATGCCTTCTGTGAATACCAAAATGAGTAAGTGCCTTCTGTGAATACCAAAATGGTAGTAAGTTTAGGATTTTGTCTTAAGTTAGTTCTGTGAATCGGGCCCCATGTGTGCAGGACTGTATGGGTGGATGAGTGTGTGTATGGGTGTGTTAGTGAGTGAATGACTGTCTCAATAGTGTCTTTATGAGTAACTACATATGTTTTAAACTAGTATATGTGGGTATTGGTGTATATAAGTGAGTATATGTGAGAGTGAGAGATTGGAAGAGTTCCTATATAAATAAGTATGCGTTTCTATAAGTGATTGTTTAAGAGAGTAAGTATGTGTAAGTTTCTGTAGAAGTAAGTGTGGTGGTGTGTGTATAACTGTATATACAAGTAAATTGATGTTTGCCACTTTGTCTGCATGTGTGACTATGTGTGTGAGTAACTCTATGGATGGCGATGTGTAACAGTATGTATAGGTATATGAGTACATATGATGAGTGAGTACATGTATGAGTGACTGCATAGGACTGTTGGTGAATGAGGTGGATGTGTGTGTAGATCTTCGAATTACTGAATGGGTAAGTTGTAACTGGTATTGGTATGTCCATTGTTTTGAAAATGTTAGTTTGTATTTTTGAGTGTGTGTATCAAAGGTTATATTAGGGTGAGAGGAGGTCTGCCACTCTATCACAAGGATGATGTTATCAGTGATGTCATCAGTGATGTCATTTGAGATGTCATCAGTGATGTCATGAGTGATGTCTCTGAACATGTCATGAGTGATGTAATATGTGACATCATCAGCAGTGCATTGCGGGCGCGCAAGTTATAATTAGCTGAACTAACTATAACAGGGGAATTACACTGGTTTTGTACGAGTAAAATGTCCAACTAACTATAACGCCCCTGAAACCTATGGTTTTTTCAGCGAATTTCTAAGGTTTTTTAAATGCTAATTTCTAACTATAACGTCCCTGACACCTATGTTTTTTTGAGTGAATTTCAAAGGTTTTTTAAATGCTAATTTCTAACTATAACGTGCCTGAAACCTATGTTCTTTTAAGTGAATTTCTAAGGTTTTTTAAATGCTAGTTTCTAACTATGCCTACAGAGGTAGAACATGTGAAGAAAGAAGAAAAAACGCACAGAAAGAAGCAAAAGAAATGCATAAAGAAGCAACAGAAGTCCACAAAAATGAAGATAAGTGCAGGAAGAAGCAAGATATGTGCAGAAAGAACCAACAGAGGAGCAGAAAGAGGCCTTGTTGCAAAATCATCCTGTGCCTACAACTTTTTCAGACGGGTACTGGTGGTAACTGACTCTGACTAACCAGGCCTAGAGCCAGTGCTATGCTAAAAGACAGTTAGAATACAGTGAAAACACCTACATACACTAGGGAACACTATGCGTTGGGGTACCCCTGTGATTACCATGACCTCCTCTGTAAGGCCCTAGTACATTACAGGGCAGGGGGATTAAAACTACCTCTAAGTCAGAGGTGCAGAAATATGCTACTTTAACTAGTAGTCACGTTTGCAGAGTGGTGGAGAAAGGGTGCTGGGCATCCAACCAACGCTCAGGAATTCTGCTGTGTAAGACTTACAGGCAGCCGCGTCCCGTGGAGGGAGTTCCGTGGGGCATCGCATTTTGCGATGCAGCGCGCACTACGAAATTCGTTTTATTTATTTAATTGTTTACTTACCTGCAATTATCCATATTCCGTTTTTTAGAAACCCCCACCCTGCCCCTCCCCCGCCCCGCCTTACCGCCCCACGGAACTCCCTCCACGGGCCGCGGCTGCTTACAGGAGGGACCAGGAGGGATTCTTGGCCCCCAAACTCCCTCAGGACTAAATTGGACTTCATCCCCCATCCCGTAGTCTGCCACGAGGCACGTTTGCAGAGTGTTAGAGAAAGTGGGCCATGGCCTCCGAAGACATCTTAGCAATCCCACTGTGTGGGACTTACTGGAGGTTACAATAGGGGTAGTTGGCCCCGGAGGACATCCATGGGGGCCAACTTTCCAAACTATTACCTCCAATCAGTCCCACACAGCAGCATTGGTAAGTATTCGTACCAGGCCATGCCCACTTTGCCCACCACTCTACAAACACACTCCCTGGCATACTCTTGGATGGGGATTGAAGTCCCCTTCACTGCTGGGGGTCCTTCAGGGGCCAACTTGCCTACCTTTTACCTCCAGTAAGCCCCACACAGTGGGATTAGTGAGAGGTAGAGAAAGGCCATGCCCCCTTTCTCCATCACTCTGCAAACGCGCCCCCTGGCGCGTTGTAATTTGGGGGATTAAGTCCCCCTGAATCCTGAGAGTCCCTGGGGTCCAACTAGCCCACCAGATACCTCCAGTTAGCGCCACAGAGCTGCGTTGCAGAGAGGTGTAAAAAGGGGCATGGCCCTGACCGCCTCTCTGCAACACAGTCCTCTGGCGCTTACTGGAGGTACCTGGTGGGTTAGTTGACCCGCAGGGGCCCTCAGGATTGATATACATTATTGACTGTCCCACAGCCGCCGTTATTTGTCCTCAGAAAAAGGAAGGAACATTTGACTGACTTGAATAAATTATGATCCAGCCATCGGTAGCAAAACTATAGTGTTAGGATCACCTTGAAATGCTTTTATTTAGTGAGTCCCCGCTGGCAAAGGAAATGGGGACCTGTAATCAATGCATTTCCGACCGGTCATAATAATATGTTTACATACGAATAATGCTTAACACCTGCCCAAGGTCCAAACATTAGCCCTTTCTTATTGGGAGGCCATGTGCAATAACATGTTTTTACAAGATTTACAAACTCAAGGATGTATTAAAGTACATGCACTAGCACTTTTTGCTTAAGTTGTAGGTCCACTGTGTGAAGCACTTTAACATTGTATGAATTTCTACATTTGATTTTTTTTTTTTTTTCATCATTTGACCTCCATAGCGATAGCAACCTCTCGACCTGATCCACCGCTAGTGCTAATGACTTGGTGTTTTCAGTCTCAGCTGTTATTCATTCGGGGACCGCCCAAAGTACACATCCTGAGCTGACCAAGAGGTTTTAATCATTGGAACTTAACCGAAACCTAATCTAGTCTAGTCTAGTCGATGAATGTCTCGTCCAACAAGTTCCAGAATAATCCAGTGGCAGGTCTCTCTCTGTAAGCATTTACCCTTTGATCCAGAGCTCTAAAATATGTGACAGAATTCCACCAGGCATTCCAGGAAGGTGGTGCCACCTGACGCCACAATTTACATATCTCTCTCCTAGCCAGGAGGATCAAGTAGAACACCAACTTATGTTGCACTACATTCGGGACACACCTCCCCCAGATTTAGAAATTATGCCAAAAAGAATAAGAGATGGGCTTACATCTACATCCGAACCCAGCACCCTCGAAATGGTCTTACCCACATTTTTCGAGAATTCGTATAACTTGGAACAGGAGGCAAATATGTGGATGTCATCTGCATTCAGGGAGCCACATCTGAGACATCTTGCTTCTCCACCACCCCTTATTCTTGAGATTTTACGAGGGGACCAGTATAACCTGTGAATTGTGAAAAAGTGGTACATTAGATTTTGTGACGTTTTAGCTACATATTGTTTGGCCTAGTTGCAATCAAGTTAAAGTATCATGGTGAGACGCTCCTTACGAGGGAACTCTGGTAGGCGCAAAATCATTATTGAGACCCAGAAACAGATGTATTTTGAGTGAGAAGCAATAATTTGGTCACACAAGAGCTAACGCCTTAAGGTCGGCTCAATTGCCCAGGCACTAGCCCTTTATTCGTAGTAGGGCCACAACAAGCACTCTAATGATTGTCCCCTCGTAACCTGTTGTATGGCGCCCTAATATTTACCCTCCGATCAGTTTTACAGAATATACTTTTTTATGTATTGATATTCTGAAGCTGTTTATTTCTTAAGCATCTTTCTTATGTATATTGTCTATGTCAGGCTGACACAATAAATAACACTTCGGGGCAGATTTACAAGCCCCTTGCGCCTCATTTACGCCGCTGTTGCGTCACTTTTGTGACGCAGCGGCGGTGCAAATCCTGCGCCATGTTGCGGGGTACTTACAACGTGACGCATCTGGGAGATACGTCACGTTGTAAAGCCATGCGCCACATGTAGGCGTACCTGTGCAGGGGGGGCGTTCCAGCGCAGGAACGCCTCCTAAAAATGGCTGAGTGAAATCTACAAGATTTCACTCAGTCACTTTTAGACCCATACTGCGTCAAAACCCTGCACCTGCCTGAAGCAGGCGTAAGGATTGACGCAGCATTCACAAGATAGGGCCCCCCAGAGCATTGCTGGAGCTGCGTCGTGCTTGCAACGCAAATCCAGCAATGCGCCACTTCTACGGCACAGATGCGTCATGCATCTGTGCCGTTTTTGCCCCATGGTACGCCGCATTGTAAATGCGGCGCATCCATGGTGGCGGAGCTGTGGCGCACAATAACTGGCGCATCCCTGCTGATATGCAGGGATGCACCAGTTATTGTAAATCTGCCCCATTAACTTTAACAGTGACAATACATTTTGAGAATGTTTTCTCCAAAGTTGGAGGAAGTAGGGTCACTGAATTCTATAGAAGGGGGAATATAGGATGACACTTGTGGAGTAAAAATAATATTGACTATCATGAGAAGCTCTCTGGTGGATTTCTCCACCACCTAACATGCAGATGCCCTAGGTTTTTACAAAGTTTATATAAACTTTAATTCAGTGCTAATCTCTCCATTGTCCTTCCAGCTTCTTGCAGTGATGCTTAACTGCAGAAAAATCATCAGAGTACTACAGTTCTGAGAATGAGGTCTTACAGGGCCTTAATGATTTAGCAGGGCCAGCTGTGTCCAAGGACGTAGTAACCCACTTGTTAAAAAAAAGTGCACTTAACTTTAATGTTCTTATTCATAGTGTATATGTTAGACCTGGCATACTTGGTGTGGGTGCCCCCTAAATTTTTGCCTCTAACCCTCCTGTTTTGCTAACCTCATTATTGCTGGCATTGGGACGCTGTGCACTTTACCACTGCTAATCAGTGTAAAAGTGCTTGTGCTCTCTCCTTAAAACATGGTAGGACTGGCTTACACCCGAATGGCATATTTAATTTACTTGCAAATCCCTAGTAAAGTGGCACTACTTGGGCCTGTGGCCTGTAAATTAAATGCTGCTAGTAGTCCTGCAGCACTGATTGTGCCACCCACTTAAGTAGCACCTGTAAACATGTCTCAGGCCTGCTATGGCAGCCTGTATGGGCAGTTTTAAACTGCCATCTCAACCGGGCAAAATAAACCTTTTTTGCCAGGCCCAAACCTTCCCATTTAATACATATAAGTCACCCCTAGTGTTGGCCCTGGACAGCCCTGAGCAGTGCAATGTATTTAAAAAGTAGGACATGTTATTGTATGGCTCACGTGTAATCTCCATTTTAGATTCAACTCCTTAGGTTGACATCTCTTTCTTGTGGTGCCCTTTGCCACACTTCTGCTACTTTGTGAATGTGCTGAATGTGCCTCTCTGATTGGCACTGACACCCTGTAGTCTAAGTTTGTAGTACCGGACAACGGCGGACACAGAGACCGCACTACCCTATGTAGTTCCCTTGATATTACCTAGTAATTGGATGTTAAGTGAGCGTGCACAAAAACAAACTCCAGCACTTGCCGTTGAGGAGTGCCAACTGCTTAGCAGAAAACTGAAGGAACAGGTTGGTGGAGTGGTGCACCGCTTATTGAAACGTCAATAACAGTCAAAGAATCAAATAAGTCTTAGTAGGTGATAAGTCTCTTTTATTTTCCAAGATAAAGATTTGCCAGCCAACGCGTTTCGTTCATATAATGAACTTCTTCAGGGCTGTAAATTATAATGAAAACAAAGAAATGGTGTGCCCCAAACAAATAAATATGCACACATCTAATATTGCGTACAATATGGTGACACAGAAGTGAGTACGGAAAAAGGTAAATGTGATGTGAAGAGGAAAGAAGAAGTGTTGGAAGGAGGAAGAGGTGAACTGGTGAACAAGTGACAAGTGTATAATAAAATGGGAGTGGGTTGGGGGGAAGGAAGGGGAATATAAGAAGTAACCAAAGGGGGGGGGGGGGTTGAGAACATAAAGTAGTGACATCTTATATTGAAGTTGATATTAAACTATATTTAAGGATTGAAAGTTTGACCAATTCTCTAGAGCCAAGAAAACAAGGAAACCAAGAAAACAAGGAAAGGCACACGGAGGGGTGTATTGTTGCAAAAAATCTTAGATCCAAGTAGATCTTTAAAATACAATTAGGGGTGGGTCATTTAATCAGAAATCCTAAATGCACGAATACTATAAGTACAAAGTATACTACATTTTATACTGTTGGTGGTACACGAATATGGGAAAAGCACAAAGCACTGGAAAACTGTTTATAATGATGGTGGAATATATTTAAGACACATGTAACGCAAAAGGCAATGTGAAAATAAAACACAGTGGTACTTGGTTAATATGCATCAGTGCTCCCTGTCCACATAATTCGTGATAAGGCAAACATTTAACATGTATGTATACATAGCCTAAATAATGAAAGACGGTTGTAGGTGAAACAATAAAGATCATAAACAACTTCATTCTTGTCATGATTATGCCAAGAGGACAACCCATATTTGCTGCGCCTGAGATTATATTTAAATGCATAATATACAAAACTGAAAGACTAAAAAATTAATAATAAAGGATAAACAGTAAAGTCATATCAAGAAAGCCAATGTAGGTCAAATGGCCCTCTTTCCCCTTAATATTATTTGTCAATGGAAACCACCCATTGTTGCTGAGTCTGAAAGGATAGAAAAAAGAATATATGTACATACCAAGTGTAGGCGCTCTTGTCAATTTCCAATCAAAAAGTATAAATATAGGTAGACACAGTACAGCGCGTGGGCCACCTTGATAAGGGCCTAGGTGCGCAGTGTGCTGTGAAGAGAAAGGGTGAGGAAACAATGAAATTGCACAAAAATAGCGGGAAACATAATGGCGCAAAAAAGCGCGTAAGGGAGCAAGTATGCAACAGAAGTAAGAAGGGAAGGACAAGGACGTAACTGAAGTAGAGACTAAGTAGATCCGGTATGGCGCAACATAGGGCGTGTAGACTTGATTAAACTCGATTTCAAGTGATCAATGTGTTCGGATCTAACTAGAAGGCATATGTGGCCTACAAAAGTAAAAAAATAATTACAAGTTAAGCTAGCGAACACATGAATATGCGGAAATGGGGTGGGGGAGAGAGCGGGCCTAAGTATAGTGTAGATGTCCAAAGTACACAAATAAACGACCAATGGTAAAATAAAAAAGGAAAAAGACTAAACGAAAGAACAAATGAAATAAATATCTAGGTCGAGCGTGGGGATGCAGCAGAAAAGGTATTTCGCTATGTTGCATGAAAATCTAAGCCTACGTTGGGAACGGCATGTCGAGTGGACAGGTGCGATAAAAGACGGGAAAATAGAGCGGGCATACCTGTAAGCCGGGATCCGAAGGACTTGTTCCTTCACGGAAAAAACAATCTGGTGTTCTGGGAAGTGAAACGCGGGAGAATAGGTGACACCCTGTAGTCTGTTTAGTTAGTTCCAGGGTCATACATGAAGAAAACAAAGGCATTGTTTTTCTTTCTTTCTGTGCTTGTGAGGAGACACTTCATTCTAGCTAGACGAAACCAAATGAGCTGCTCTGAACTTCAGCTACAGTTGATAAGAACTGTACTTTATTATATAAACAGCTTCCCTGCTAAAGTTCTTCAAGAGGAGAGTTCCCATGCTGGGATTATCACGGAACCACTTAAAACTGTGACTGGTATGAGACCCTGCTGACTTTGACCTCCAGCCTGCTAAGGTAGATAACCTGTAGACTGTGATCGGCTTCCTGAAACGTAGGATTGGGGGTTAAGCTATCCCATTTGATCTAGCAGAGTGGTGCTCCTGCTATGCTCTCTTTAGTATGATATTAGATACAGATAGGAGTAAGCAAACATTTAGTAACAATTAACATGGTTGAATTGTTCATACTGTTTATCATTCTAATAATGCTGATAACAGTAACATGTCTCATCTTTCTAATAATCATAGCTCATGCTTTGTTTGCAAGAATATGATCATTTCAATAACTGTTAGAACATGCATTGTTATATCTTTGTTGTGTTTGCCCTGAGCATGCAAGAGTGACCAAATGGAAGGGTTGGATCTGTTTCCACAGAGTCCTTGAGAATCAGAGTGTCATGTTCAAGGTTGCCAATAATGTTAGTTACCCTGGATGGTTTAGGGGTCAAAGGTTGTACTGTGAGCTAGCCAAAACCCATCAACACTTACTGATGGTATATATGGACGGAGTCCCAATAATGTGAGGTTTGTGCTGGTCTAATACACTATCCTGCTAAATTGATAGGTCCGTAAAAAAATGCACGTTTAAGTTTTACTTCTCCTGGTAGTGAAAAACTCTTAAATTCATTTTTCAGTCCTGCAATGCATACCTCTCCCATAGGATGACATTGAAGTTACCTTATTACATTTAATAGGCTATTATTTCCAAATGGTAACAGGTAACCAGTTTTTTTGGTGTCTTTGGAATTGTAGAAGAAAATCCTGATGAATGCGGTGGAGTTGGATTTTAAATTACAATTTTGAAAAAGCCACTTTTAGAAAGTTGGTATTTTCCTGCCAAAGCTGATTGGTGACTACAGCCTGTCTCTGGGTCCCATGACTGGGTGTAGTTGACATTTGGACTTTGTGCATTCCTCCTAGACAGCCACATACAATAGGAAGGCTAAGTATGCCTGGAAGGGCCATTACTGGCAGGGTGGGATGGAGGAGCTGGGCACAGCCCCACTTACACTTGTTAGTCTGAAGCAGGGTACAGGAAAGAAGGGCACCTGTGCACTTCAAAGGCATGCCTCTAGAAGCTTCTCCCTACTTTAAAGGCACAACTGGGTGTAAATACTAGACCTCAGACACCAACTGGTAAATACACTTCTGGACCTGTGGATACTCTGCCATGAGGAAGAACTGCTATGCTGCTGAAATGACTGCCACTCTGCTGGACTGCTGCACTGAAGGACTGCTGCTCTGATGTGCTGCCCTTCTGCCTCCTGCCCTCTTGCCTGGGTGAGAATGACTGGACCTGTATATTTTGAACCCAGAACCCCAGAGCGAGTACAAGGGCAAGTTGGCTGACTTCCTGATCTGAAGCCTCAGGGTCACAACAGTCTACAAACAACCTTAAATCAGTACCTGGACTCTGCCATCTGTGAGCCTACCCTGCCAAATGGTACCACCACAGTCCTGTACCCTTGGAAGTGGACTTAAGTTGCTGGACTCTGTGGATCAAGTGGAAATTACGCTTTTCCTCTGCTACCTAGAGCAACTTTGAACAGAACCGAAGCATCACTGCTGCTGGGTGGATTGGAGATGTTGCAAAGACCCGCATCACATCGCAGCCCATCGGAACCACTGCAGCGGGTGCATCCTTGGTGCAATGCCTCTCATCCCTCATTAACAGCAGCCTTTGCAATAACCCCGGTCTCCACATCGCAGACTCGCAGCTCCTTGGAACACACGCATTGCCTTGACTGTGCAGTGCATCCTTGATGCTGGACATTGCATCACAAACCCTCGTCCATGGGGTCCTTGAAGATAATACAGGATTTTACACTGCAGCCTCGCGACATCTCGGAACTGGTGCATCACTTTGGATGTCCAGCACATCTTCGCACAGATCCTCGCAGCAGTCTACAAACCAGAATTTAAGATACTTTGTTCAGTGGGCTAAACTTGGACCCTGTAGCCAGCCCGCTCTGTTTCATGGTCGGCTTGAATTTGTGACTTTGTCCCTGTCCTGTGCAACCAGATATCCACAGTTGCTGCTTTCTGTTTTTTGGCCCTATTTTCACTAAAATCTTTAAAAGTACACATCTCCAGCTCTGCCAATTGGATTTTTGTTGTTTTGGTCTTGATATATTTAATAAAAATCGCCCTATTATTTTTACTTGCTGAGGGATCCTTTTTGTGTGGTGTTTTTCATTTTGTTGCTGCTTGAAGTGTTGCACAAATACTTTACACATTGCCTCTAACTTTAGCCTGGCTACTCCGTGTATTAGCGCAGGTTAATTTAAGGTTGGCATGTGCCTCGCCCCGACATGGATTGTGGTTGCTAATTGACCAGGGTTCACACCCCAGTCAACCAACAGCCCAATTTCTTATAGTCTGGTAAAAGTGAGTGTTCTAATGCCTCATTGAATTAGCTAGCATTGAACTTAGCCCAAGGACACGCTGTATGACAACTGTCTTTATATAGGACCTTAGGTATTTTTGAAGAGGGGTTCTGAATGAAGAAAGGAACAGCTTTGCGACGTGCTCAAGGCAGATCTAATGGAGAGGCAATTGTTAAAAGATCATTGATAGAGAAAATGTCTTCTAAAGTGTGCCTTGCCTTGTGAATCGGAGTCATACTAGCTGAGCGATTCTTCAGACAACTTATGCTTCAGCTAGCCAACAGGACGCAGGCTCCTCTGCAAGCCAATCCAAGTATTAAAATCCTCCAGAAACATGAAGTTGGTATATCGGAGGGCATACAAGGGAATGGATTCCACCAAAGAGGGTCCAAAGTATGCAGCTAATCCAGGAGGGAGATATACAAAGCAGCCAGAAAAAATAATAGTGGGGAAAAGGTTTAACTGAAAAAAACATACTGTCAGCAAATGTGAAAGTTGGCATGATAAATAATAGCCAATCCACCTGCATACAGTGTTCTCTATCATTTAGGTCTACCATATCCCTGAGGTAGTGCGATAGCTAGGTGTGGCCAGATGACTCCCTAAGCTAGGACTCCATGAAAAATAAAACACAGTCAGTAAATAATCTCATTTGCATGGTGTGGGAAGGAATGCGCAATAATCATCATGAAGTTTAGGGAAGCATTAGGATTAGAGATAGGCTCTCTTACATTAATGCTTACATCATCATCCAGTCAGGGAAGAAGGTCTGGGGTCTGATCAGGGATGAAAGAGCCTGATGATCCCACAATCTTGCAAGAAAACTGAAGCACTAGAATTTGCTTTCTGGAATATTTGAATAAGAGAGTCAAGGGGCAGCATGCTTGTCACTTGGCATTTCCAGTGTGTGCATTGGTGCAGATGGTGTACCTTTGGTGCTGCGCCAGTAAGGTCACTAAAAGCAGTCAGTACACTTCTATAGGTTGAGAAAGGGCCATGCTTGGAAACTCTCATGGGGCTATTCACAAAGGCAACTTATCCCTGAGAGTAATTTACATGAGTCATTTACTCTCACACATTTGAGTAACTTTAATACTTTTGGCTATTCATAAAATACGAGTCTAAGGATACTCAAAGGTGTAGGAAAGATTAATGTGGGTAAATTACTACTGCTAATAGAGAAACAGCGGTAACCCATAAGGCCAATCACTAATACTGCAACATTGTCCTTTAAAAAATTATGGCCTTAAAACCAAACCTCATAACAAAAATGTTAAGTAAAATGATATATTTTAAATAGTTACATATATGAATTCAAACATCTCTAACTACAACATATTTATTATTTAATTATAAAATATTTTAACAAATCCTTTGTCTTTGTAGCCTTTGACATTAGAGCAAAAAACTATGTTGGCATTCTTACAAACTGGTTTTGAAAGTATAAAAAAAGCTCCCAGAGATTTTCGTGTGTGTAGATCTAATTATAGGGGAGGGTGTGAGCATTCTACAGATGTAACGACCAGTGAATGTGTGTAAATCCACAAGCACACACCTTTGTGGGTATTCTCAAACTCATTTCCAAAGCCTTCTCTCATCGGAAAAGGTTGAAAATGCACTCCTGGCACGGGAAGAAGTAAATATATTTTCAGGGGGGGGGGGAGGGGGGGGAGGCAACGCCTTCAAAATTGATGGGTGGGCAGGGTAAAGCCTTTCTCAATGGGGGAAGTGTAGAGCCTTCTCTATGGCTTGTCAATATTGAATCACACATGTGATATCTGAATTCTAATGGTGCGTGTCTGCAATCTCTCACCTACATTAGCTGACTTACTCCTTACCGTTGACACACACCGATGACCATCTAGCTGTATGAACATTTCTGCAGATGAATCTGCGTTCTCAAACATGTTCTAAGCTGAGTCTGGTAAATGACTCTCACGCCTATATATCTATTTTTGGCAATTCTCGACACAGCATTGATTCATATTTCCTTCAAGAGATCTGAATGACAAGCGATGCTGCATCTTGGGATCCGTGCGGACTGAGGTAAGAGACAGCCATGCGGTGTTCTCTCGATGGCAGAAGGCAAGCCCCGGGAAGCTCGGCGCGATTGCTCCGTTTATGCTCGACAATGTCGCCTCGGGCTGCAAATATGTTTGCATTCAGTCGAGCGTGCACGTTCAGTGCCAGCTCTGACGAATGAATGAGGCCCACAAGGCTTAAGAAAGATGTTTTACATTTTCCATTACCAAACATGACTGCTAGTCTCTGCTGGTAAATCTAGCATGTCTAAATAATTTAGCTCATCGTCCAACGGCCAATCATAATGCACCAGCTTTGAAAGCAGCTGAGTGGATAACAGTGGTGTAGAATTAAATTCAGAAATGCCTACCAATGACAGCGTATCTTGTGCAACTGGTATTGGTTCTAAGCACGTCCGCTAAACGTGTACACGTATTATTGCACGTTCCTCATTAATTGTGGGGCAACAGTGGTGCATTCACACTATCCACAATTGTTCATATATAGGTACAATCCCAGAATGCCTGTACGGATTTGTCGTATTGCAGAGTAAGGCTAAACACAAATATAATTGGAGTTTTAACATTTCTAGGAAGGTGTTCAATAAATAGAACTGTGAATTAGAAATACAAACACGTAGGATTCTCATAACTTGACCTAAATGAGGAAATTCGATGCATAAAACTCATAAAAGAGAAAAGAATGAGTGGTAAGACACAGAATAAATGAAGTTAAATAAGGTAAAGATAGACTTTACTAGAAAAGTCGCCTGGATACACAACTTGGAGCGAGATTTTCTAAGGGCTTATGTTGCCCTTGAGTGACGCAAGCCAAGGCCAGCCCTTCAGTCAGTTTTACTAAGCCAGGCAAAGCCACCTTCCATGGTTCTATGTGCCTTAGTAAATCTAGAGTATTGCAAGGCAGGGCAAGGCGCTGCCTTGCGTTACTCTGCACTGGGATGTCTTTCCATGGGTGGGGCGTGGGTGTTCCCACACATCCACCCATGGTTTTTGTTACATTCCCAGATTTACTATGACTAGCAAACCTACTAATGCATCAAAATGGTATGCTTTCCCAACAGATGCGTAACGAGGAGAAATATGTTTAATTTTCCTCATTTTGACTCTTTCTACATGTGCTGCATTCTGCAGGACACATAGAAAGAGAAAACTGCCTCAGATTGTTTTTATGCAGGAAGGTATCCCTTCCTGCACAAAAAACAATCCTTCCTGTAACACAGGCACCATGGCGCAAGGGTGCCGGCATTGCAGCCAGGCAGCTCGGATGCTTCAGATCTTAGTAGATGTCATGCATCCCTGCTCTCACCCTGTCATGCAGTTCATTGCGTTAAGTTTTCGTAAATCTGAGCATTGGTGTTTACGAAGAACATTTAGCACAGAGGGACAAAAAGTTGTATCGATTGTACAAGGTGACTTATTTCAAGTGAGAGGAAATGAGAGTGAGCGAGACAGAGTACTAACGCATACACTGGGATTGAAATGCCTTCACATGTGAAATAATTTAGTATGAAATAGAAATATAAGAAGGGAAGAAATAATGGTTAAATGAGTACGCTATAAAACACAGAGAACCCCGAGGTCCTCCTGCTAGGGCAGACACCCCAGCCACTTTCTGAAAAACAATTTACAGGGTACCCTCTTCACCTAGACTCCTCACACTACCCCTAAAACTGAATGTGCATTAAGTTACGTACCAAGTATAAACTTAGATCCAACAAAAACCATTTAGAACACCTACCTGTTCCATCGGCAAATGTCAGAACCTAAAACCCTGAGTATAAGGGAGGAAGACATCGAAGAACTACTAAAACGCCCATCGATACTAAATGTAGGCAGTACCATCGCTACAAACTTTGGCCAACAATCAGAATTAGAAAAAATAACAAGGCTGAAGAAAAAACAAATAAGGACTGCTCTGCATGGAGAAGTACTATTGGAACACCTGAGAGCCGGTACAATACCTACAGGCCTACAAGTAAGAAACATCCCGGTGATATTTACCGATCAACCTGAATATTTGGAAGGTTTTAGCCACATTGGGACAAAATGCTCCAGGGACTGGATGTTTCACTCCATCAAGACTGCTGAACGTCTCAGTCTCCAAGAACTGGAATTAATTAAAGAATTGGAGGATGCTTTATTGAACAATACAGCGATCGAGAATGCACAGTCACTTCTAACAAAATTGGAAAAAGAAAACGAAACCTTCAAAAAAAATACTGAAGACCAAAAACGCCAAAAACTTCAAAAGGATATAACAAACTTTTCCGAAAAAAAGACATATCCATACTTGGATAAGGAATACTACAAAACCCCGTATAACACAGGAGTGCTAAAAACATACGGAGGTAGAAGCAGGAGACGTTTTCTAACATTCTCAGACCCTTCCTCATCTGGAAGCTCAAGTGAAAACGAAGCCAGCACAAGCGAAGCTAGCAACCAACAAAGAACTAATTACCAACCGGCTCCTTTTTTAGGCAGAGGCACCAATCGACCCAGAGGACGCCCACGAGCGAACAGATGGCACAATGCACGCTCCAATCAATATCAGGGAGAAATCACAACAAGAAGGAATGTATACCGCTGGTAACCACGAAAAACAAAGACACAGAAGCAGTCAACAACTGTATTTATAACTTAACCGACTATGAGTTATCAACAAATGAACAAAAAGTTTTACAGAAGGGTCTCTCTTTCATCCCCACAGTAAGACCAGATCTGAACCAAACTAAATTGGAAATAATACAGTTGTTTCGAAAAATGAGGCTAAAAATCTTTTTCCAAGACAGAACGGAGTTGAATCCACGAAATCCCTCAGGCCTAAAAAATCCCTCCACCTTCTTTCCGAATACAACTAGCATGCCAGTCGAATTGCTGTCATTTGAAAAGAACGTCCTAAGAGACATAGATAATCTAAACAAGAGAAAAGTTTTCACCAAATGGAATCTCACGAAGGAACAACAGCAGGCTTTGGATGATCTCTCCAAAAATAAGAACTTGATAATCAAGCCCGCAGATAAGGGAGGTGGGATAGTGATTTGGACCCGAGACAGCTACGAACAGGAAGTATTACGTCAACTATCCGATGAAAAGTATTACCGGAGAACAAACGAAGACTGGAATCAAATAATAAAGACCAAAATCCTGTCTATTGTAGATAACGGAACAGAAGAAGGTTGGCTTTCCAAAAAGGAATCACAATTCTTGATTAATGATAATCCGAGGACCCCGATCATGTATGTCCTCCCCAAAATACACAAGGACCCACAAAAACCGCCAGGAAGACCAATAATCTCGGGTGTCAATTCCATCTTAGAGCGTCCAGCAAAATACGTGGATACGTTTCTCAAACCCCTTATACGGGAGACCCCAAGTTACATCAAAGATACCATGCAAGCCATCAATATGCTGGAAGATCAACCCTTTGATGAAGAAAAAGAGCTTCTAGTAACATTGGATATTGTGAGTCTCTACTCCAATATTCCACAACAAGACGGTTTGGAAGCCCTAGAAGTTTTTCTAGAAAAAAGACCAAGACCACACATTGTACCTACTCTGGCAATATTAAAACTTGCAGAGATTTGTCTAAAACACAATTTTTTCAGATTCAATGATATTCAATACCTTCAAACCATGGGTACCGCTATGGGTTGTCCATTTGCGCCGGAAATGGCCATAATGTTCATGGCATTATTCGAAGAAAAGTGGATATACAACAACAACCCCCATGATGGACACATCAAAATGTGGCGTCGTTATATAGACGATGTGTTCATGCTGTGGAGAGGCAATGTAGATCAATTGCATTCTTTTTTGACATGGTTAAACGACAGAAACCAAAATATCCAATTCACCATGAATTCAAATAAAACAGAGATGAATTTTCTAGACATATTGGTGAAACACGAAGAAGGCCGTCTGTACACCACACTATTCACGAAGAAAACTGATAGGAATACTTTCCTAGAATTTTCAAGCTTCCATCAACGTAATCTACGTGAAAATTTACCATTCAGCCAGTTTCTAAGGATAAGACGCAACTGTTCAAAAAAGGAAGATTATTTCAAAAATGCAACAGAACTCCTAGAAAAACTGAAAACTCGTAACTATCCCAAAAAACTCCTGAAAAAGGCGATGAAAAGAGCCTGGTACACTCCACGTGAGTCCCTCCTCACCCCAAAAGAGAAGAAGGACGACACACCATTGGTTTGTGTAACCACTTTCTCAGGACGCACCAACGAAATACAGAAAATCATCCGAAAAAATTGGACTACAGTGAAAGACTTGCACCCATTTAAACAAATTCCCATCTTTGCTTTGAAAAAGAACACAAGCATCAAAGAAAAACTAGTACGTGCAAACACAACCTTGCCAAAATCCGAAACTACCCTACGAACCCTGTGGTCCATGCCACCAATAAAAGGCCACAGAAAATGCGGGAACTGTACCTCATGTGAAAGCACCATTGAGGGTACCAAATTTACATATGGCATGAAGTATGTAAACCATGAAAACTTCACAAACTGTAACACCCACAATGTAGTTTACTGCGTGGTATGTCCGTGCTCTTTAGCATACATCGGCAAAACATCGCAAGCCGTGAAAAACAGGATCTCTCAACACAGGTCACGAATTAGATGCAGGACACCCAATGCACCCATGGTGTCACACTGTATCGAAAAAAATCATGGACCAGATGAAATAAAATGGACAGTATTACGCCACATAAAAGGAAGTAATACGGAATCACGCCTGTCTAGGACAGAAGCCAGAATGATAATGTTACTGAGCACAATGGACAATGGTCTAAACGAGATGACAGAACTCGGAAATATAATATAGAATAATCATCTTAAAGTTAAGTTTTTTCCTCCACCCCACACTCTGATTAAACATCCACTCATTACAGAGCATTCAAAACAAGAGGACATGAATTAAAAAATCCTTTATGAGGCAAACTGAACATTACAAGATCACAAACCAGCAACAAGGTAGCCGAGACGTCTCCAGAACAAAATGAGAGACGACAACTTGATGATGCTGTGGCCAGAGATTAATACCAGCAACTCTTTATTGTTCTCCGAAAACAAGTAAAACTTTATTGTTCTCCTTAGTGAATCCGCCATAACTGCGTCGTTGCCAGCTTAACAAACTGAAAGAAGGAATTGTCATAAGAAATGTCAAAATATTTTATAAGCGAAGATGCTTCACGACCTAACAGTGTATAGGGCTAATAACGAAGCCAGCGCCCACAACACTTTATTGTTTTCCCCTCTCAAAAAAACACTTCGCCATGGTTACACTGACGCCAAACTCCCGCCGCAGAATGACGAGAGCCCAATCACCTCCCGAGTAACAAACAACGCTATGACGTAGCGACGTCACACACCTGGGAAAATCACGAAGAAGAATCGACCCAGGAAGTGCTGACAGCTCCAAAGTAGCGAGGACGCGAAGACTACGAAGAGCAAGAAAAGGAACCTCAAGCTCTCTCCTTTCGAAAAATCGTAAGTTTTTACTGACAACGGAAGTTAATGTTTAAATTAATCTCACGGCGGTGCTTTGAAATGGTGGAAAAAGAGAACAGAACCCCCAGCCCGCACCGCGTAATACTAACGCTAGTCGCAGTATCCAGGATAGAATCAGGAGACGCTTTACACGCTGCACGTATACAATACAAACCACAAATCCCCCCTCTCTTTGAACACGGGTGGTGGAGCATGCAAATAAAGAAATATAGGAACTGAACATTGTCAGAACAACATCTAAACTATGACCCCCACTTTTTTAGAAAAACTTCAAAAGGCTTTGGAACCCACAAAAAACAACATAAGAGAAACCAGTAAAGAAGCGATCAGACATTTCCCATCAAATTGGAACACAGCCTGGTAGGTGCCTACTTGCAATAAAGCAACAGAGTATATATTATACCACTTTTTTGTTAAACGAAGCACTAATACAGATATACATATAATATTACAGGTCAGAGAACATTACCGGTTCGAGCCACACAGGCACAACAAAATTTTAGGTACGTAACTTTAATCCTAATACATCAGATCTACCACAACATTCAGGACTGCACATTTTAAACAAGGCCCTCCGTTATTTTTACAGGAGACCAGTAAAGAAAGATGTCCACACAACAGTAAAGCAAGCCCTGAAGAAGACCTTTCCAAGACTTTGTAGGTCCAGATACAAAGGTCGAAACGCGTAGGCTATATAAAAATTAGACTAGCAGAGATCCAGAAAAAATAGGGATAGCGGAAATAGCCTTTTTTCCTTCCCCAAATAAAAGGAACCTAATAAATATAAGGTTCCCCCGTGTTAGAACATTGAAAACATTGTCTCTGACTCTGCCTAGGACCAGCAAAACCCAACCACTTAGAGGAACAATTAGTTTAAGGCCTCAAAGGTGTATAATATTGGACATTTTCATATAGAATTGTAAAAACTAATGGTGGAGAACCTAGTTACATAACGTCGTATTATTTGTTTTTTGTATATGTTTGTGTAAAAAAATGTAAATATTATGTACAGGATATATGTGTGAATATTGTAAAAAACAAAGGAGCCTATTGTTGTAGAGCTTACCCTGTTTATAGAAAATTGTGAAAACAAAGCAAAATGATATTGGTTTTCTCAGTCAATAAAAAGGACTGATGATCAAACAGATTTGTGATTTATGGGTTCAGAGGTAAACATATGTCTATAATAAAACACAGAAAAGGCAACTCCCACTCTTTAACAAGGAGAAAATGTGGAGTGAATGTACTGGAAATTTTAAAGTCAAACTGTTGGAAGGACATTGAGTGGCATGAGTAGATTTTTTATTGACATCTGAGCCATGAGTTGTCCAATGTCCCATAATAGAAAGAGCTAAAAAATCTTTTTCTCAATGATGTATAGTCTGAGAACACAAAACATGCAGATTGGTGATGAATTATACTTTCAACAACTGTGAAAATAACAACCACAAAATATAGATTCAGACCATAGGTACCAGAGATTACAGTCCGCTCATGCTCCTAAACATAAATCGTTTAGATTATGTTATTTAATAGCACATTAAACACAACACACTATTTACAGGCATCAGAGTACAGATATGGTCACGTATGCCGCGAAATGACTACAACTGACAATACAATTCACATACATAAATTGAAAGTGCTGGTGGCAACATTGAAGCAAAAATATTTCCTAAAGCAATACAACTATAGAAAAAAGGCTCTTTTTCATGATCAATTTGCTTGGATTGATGCTGCTGTTTTTTTGACTCTGTGCACCGGAAGTCTGCTAACCAAGCCCCAGGGCATGTGCTTACACCCCTAAAAAATAAAATAAAAATAACAATACTGTTAATTGGTTAATTTACCTTACCTATAAGTCCCTAGCATGTGGTACCAAGTATACCTAGGGCCTGTAAGTTAAATGTCAATAATAGACAGCAGCATCCATTGTGCCACCCACTACGGTGACAACACAAAAATTACTGCAGGCCTGCTACTGTAGCCTGTCTGTGTAGTTTTAATACTGTACATTTCATCTGCCAAAATAACCCCATTTGACAGGCATATGCCCTCCTTTTAAATTTTAATAAGTCACTCCCCTGTAGAGCTTAAATACACATAGAGCAGGGTGCCGTATTTCTAAAAGTAGGGCATGTTAAAACTTTAAGTTAAACATGTCCTTACAGTGACAAAGCCCAGAAAGATATTTTGGCTGTAGTAGGGTTGATGCTATATAGGATAGCATTGGGATACAATATTAAAATTAATAATATTATCTCTTGTTAGAAGGCAGCTACAAAGTTCATTCTTGGACTTGTCAAATTATTTATTAGAAGCGCAATCCATTGGTGAAGTTGAATTTGTAACAAATATTTTGCAAAAGGTACTTTTAATATGTCACGTTATGCCTGCATAAGACTCTAGAATCTAATTTGCATGATCTTCCAGCTGTTACCCATGAGCTGAATAGCTTCTTCAATTAGGTGTGAACTTGCTCCCAAAGCTGAGACAGATCCCTTTACCATTCCAATTATATGAAACAGAACAGAGCTATTCCATCTCAATCAGGATTTTCAGCTTATAAATGTAATAAGGAATTCCCAATTTAACCTATGAGAAGGGTAGGCATCACAGTAGTGAAAATTGAATTTGGGTGTTTTTCTACAAGGACATGCAAGACTTAAAAGTAGATATGTTACTTTTTATTTACACAGCACCCTGCGCTATGGGCAAACTAGGGCCTACCTTAGGGGTGACTTATAAGTATGTAGAGGTGTGGGATTAACAGCACGCAGACCAGGACGTTTAACGTAAGGTTTTATTGTGGAAGTTACACGTCTAAATCTGCTAGGCAGTCTCTCCTCCTTCTTTGCTGGCTCCGTGGTTGCGACGTTGGTGTTGGTCCTCTCTTCGGCTATGGGAGCGTTCTCCGCTGGCAATCCGGTACTCCAGGACCCACAGAACGTATGTGAAGGAAGGGAGAAAAGGACCGTTAGGACTTTACTCTGGGACGTGAAGACACCCTAACACCGGGACCGGGAGTGAGGACACACCTACTCTTGTGTTTCAGTGCGGTACAGTTAACTCAGTGTCACGTGTGATTAGTGCAGGGGTAGGGAAACAGAGAAGGGGAACACGGCGGTCTACAAGCTCTTTCGCCAGCCCATCAAGCCCCTGACCCGCTCCCGTACCTGGGGTAGCCACCCTCCTCCGGGAGAGTGGCACGGCGCTGCGTGAGGACGTTGGCCTCCTGGCTTTCCTCTAGGGTCCGTCGGGTAGTTCTCGTCTGGTTGCTCCACTGGGTCGTCTCCTCCGCTCTCCGATATCCGTCTCCGCACCTCGCCTCCCGGAATCCACTCTTCGGTGATGTCACACGCCGAGGTCTGGTCTTCCGCCCCGATATCCAATCCCGTGCGACCACGTGATGACGGGGGCGTGGCTTCCGCGAAAAGGCAGTGCTGCTTAAAGGGACCCGTCTCGTAATCCTTATCCACTTCTGTATGCTCGTGCATACCCCAATCGTCCTGCGGGTGGGTAAAAGAAGAAGATAGTGGGGGTGTAGGTAGCCACCAGTCCTGGTTATCCCGTACCTCCTCCTGAGAAGCTGTGACCCGTTTACACACCTCCCCCCTTAGACTCTCCCGATCGGGGAGAGGGGGAACACGGGAGAGAAAGTCAGCATTCACATTGTCACTGCCCTTACGGTGGTTGATGGTGAAGGAATAGGGCTGTAGGGACAGAAACCATCGTAGGACTCGGGGATTCTGCGATTTGGCTTTGTTCAACCATTGAAGGGGGGCATGGTTAGTGTATAGTTGAAAATGTCTGCCATCCAGGTAATAGTGCAGTTTGTCTATGGCCCATTTTATAGCCAAACATTCCCGTTCTATGGTTGAGTATCTGACTTCTCGTGGAAATAACTTCCTACTGAGGTATAAAACAGGGTGTTCGTTTCCATCCTCTCCTAGTTGTGACAACACTGCCCCTAGTCCGCAATTGGACGCGTCTGTGGACAATATGAACTCCTTGCGGAAGTCAGGAGAGACCAGTACAGGTTCGGTGGTTATGGCATTCTTTAATGAAACAAAAGCCTCTAACATTCTTTTTGTGGGCTTTGCTAGGACGGTTTGTTTCACTTCTTTCCTCAGTACATCGGTCAGGGGGCTTGCAGTCTCCGCGAACTGAGGAATGAACCGTCTATAATAGCCAATAAGGCCAAGGAATGCCCTGAGGTCCCGTTTTGTTGCAGGGAAAGGGACAGCTTTGATGACTTTCACCTTCTCCTGTTGTGGTGCTATTACCCCATCTCCCAGGACATATCCTAGATACTTCACCCGTGAATAAGCTGCACAAGATTTCTTCGCATTAACGTGTAACCCTGCCTTGCTCAGGGCGGACAGGATGATAGTGAGGTGTTGCAAGTGCTCGGCCCAAGAGCTACTGAACACTACTATATCATCTAAATACGCAGAGCTGAATGCGGTATAGGGTTGTAGCACGGTGTTCATTAATCTCTGAAAAGTGGCCGGGGCCCCGTGTAGGCCAAAAGGCAGTACATTAAATTCATACAATCCCTCATCCGTGACAAAGGCAGTTTTTTGTTTGTCCTGTTCTCTCAATGGCACCTGCCAGTAACCCTTTGTTAAGTCGAATGTTGTAATGTACTTTGCCTCCCCTAACTTCTCTATGAGATCGTCTACTCGTGGCAGCGGATAGGCATCTAGGGAGGAAATGGCGTTTAACGCTCTAAAGTCCATACAGAAACGGGTTGTGCCGTCTGGTTTCGGGACTAAAACAATGGGTGATGCCCAAGCGCTTTTGGAGGGGCAAATGACACCTAGCTGTAACATGTCTTTCACCTCTTTTTTCACCATCTCTTTTCTGGCCGCGGGTATGCGATACGGTCTCTGTTTGACAGTCAGACCTTCCTTCGTGTTAATTCTATGTTCGGCCAGGGTAGTCCGGCCAGGAAGGTCAGAGAACAAGGCCGAGAAGGGGCTCAGAGTCAGAAGTAGATCTGTTCGCTGGTCATTGGACAATTCTGGATTTAGGGGCATCTGTGGCAGAGTGGACTCCTTTCTCCCAGTAGGCCATATACCATGCGCATTTCTGGGGGGCGGACCTATCCATTTTTTTAACAGGTTTATGTGATAACACTGTCTTCGTTTGGGGGTCACTTGTAGCCGATATGTGGTGTTTCCCAGTGTTTCTATAACTTTAAAGGGACCTGTCCACTCACTTTGAAACTTCTTCGTAGAAGATGGGAGAAGGACTAGGGCCCAGTCACCTAGTTTCAGGGTTCTCAGTTTCTTTCCTTTATCATATTGAACCTTTTGCGACATCTGATGTTTTTCTAGGTTTAGGAGGGCTAGTTCCCGTATTTTACCAATCCGAGAACGCAGTTGTGTCGTATACTCTAGGAAGGTTTTCTGTTCCTCAGTGGTTTCTCTTTCCCACGCTTCTCTAGTGATTTCTAGCAGTGATCTAGGCTGTCTCCCGTACAACATTTCAAATGCTGAGCAGCCCAAGCTGCTTTGTACTTGGCCTCGAATTACGTAAAGGGCAAGTGTGAGCAAGTGATCCCAGTCCGTACTTTCGAGGGAAAGCATTTTTTTCAGTGTGGACTTGAGGGTACGGTTATATCTTTCGACCAAACCGTCAGTTTGGGGGTGGTATGCTGATGTCGTTAGGTGATGCAGGTTGAGCGTACTGCACACTTCCTTCATCAATTTCGACACGAAGGGTGTTCCTTGATCGGTTAAAATTTCTCGCGGGAAGCCCACCCGGGAGAACAGTTCAATCAGCTTCTCCGATATGTTTTTCGTTGTTGGAGATTTGAGCGGGAAAGCTTCTGGAAACCGTGTAGCGTAGTCTACAATGACTAACGCATAGGCATGTCCCCTAGGGGTCTTGGGCAGTGGGCCTATAAGGTCCATACCTATCCGTTCAAACGGTTTTCCAATCAGAGGTAAGGGCTGCAGGGGAACGGCGGGGGGCCGCTGACAGTTCTTTAATTGACATATGTCACAGGACTGACAATATCTCTGTATGTCTTTATATATACCGGAGTCAACAAAAAAATGCCAGTACTGCACTTCAATTCAATAGTTTCTGCTAATTGAGTAACAATCCTCAATTCGGAAAGACCAATCTTTTAGTCTGGTTTCTTATGAACATTTCTTTTTATTTTGGATTTTATTCCTAAAGTTTTTTTCTATTTTTTGTTGGACCTTTTTTAAACAAAAATTATTTCACAACAAATAGAGACTTGAAAGGTATATACAAAAAACATCCAATATATACAAAGACATCAAAAAATGTCACAACTCACATATAATGTATATCACTTTACAAAATATTTAGTGGACACATTAATCATTCAAAGGACAACATTAAGTGCACTTAGAGACATGAACATACAAGACTAAACAAATTGACGACACATTAACAAATACAGCCTGTTCAGAAACAAGTGTAAACGCCCTGTGTTAAATAAAGTTTTTTGAGAACAGGTGCGGATACTAGTGATTAGTACAAAATTTGTTTGTTCATATTTTCATATAATAGACCATCAGATAATTCAATTTTTAAGTTGTAATCCTGGGGAGATTGGTCTATTTGAGAGAACGGAGGTAAAGAGAACAGGGGTCGACGCGTTTCGAATCCCTTATGTAGCAGGGATTCTCATCAGGACCGTGAAGATTCAATCTACAGAAAAAATAATAAAAACATTCTGTCAGTCATACTCACAACACTCGACTTCAATCAATCACGCACACTCTCAGATCATACCTGTATTTATGATTCAGTGGTCGGTCTCCCAACAAAGTGTCTAATCGTGTAGCTGTAATGTTAAGAATTCAATGGGCATAATTAGTGTTGGTTAGCCAGTAAAAGGGAAACAATGATGACGTTCGTTAATCTGGGTACTTACATAGAGATGCGGTATGACCGCGTGGTCAGTTACTTATTGTCAGACTTCAAACAATTCTGTAATGAAGAAAAGAAGAAATGTCCTATTTACTTTGGCGAAAAAAGGGGGCACGCAGATGCTCATATTTAAAATGACCGGCTTAGTGGGGCGGGTGTAATCGAGCTCTTAAGTTTGTTAGCACGCAGCAAGCCTGATTTCTAGGTGAGGGTGTGCCAATAAATGGAGTGGTTTGGCGTTCGGTAGCGTTCATTTAGGAAGAATGTAGAATTCACTTAGGCACTTCTGCGTTCTGTAATTCGATGGTGTGTCTATGCTCGTGTTAAATGACAGATTTCGTCTGGCGGCATTTCAAGTGCACGGATGGGTTGAAGCTTTTCGGCTGCGCGCTAAGGAAATCTTACCGGTATTAGTTTCTCAAGTCTCCTCCATACGTGTCTACGTCCATCACTGAGGCGCGTTTGTGATTATCCCGGTTGACCCGGTTGTATAAGTGATTGGAGCCTGCTGCTAAGGCTTCTGGGAATCGTAGTTTTAAGTTTTGAACATGTTGTGCTGATTGCAATATTTGTTTAGGGGTATGTAAAAGTGTGGTTTAGTCCGTTTTTGGTGGCAGGATATGCCGATTCCGTAGGTCTGGAAGTTTTTTGAAAAAACTTGACAGCTGTTACTTAGCAACCCGTGTAAGTGCATTGTAGATCGATTGTCTAGTGGTGGAATATGTCATTGCTGTCCAATGTATCCATGAATTCTTGCCACAGTAGATGTAAAATGGAGGGAGAGAGAAAAAACCACTATGTTCATAAGTTATAAAGTTCCGACATTTCGTTCAAGCCCTGAGTGGCCGAGTTGAATTTTAGGATCAGCATTGCTTCTCGTTGCTTTAGTTTGGTCTCTAGATCTCCGCCCCTCTGGTCATGCTCTAACTTCGAAATGACGGTCCATCTGAAGTCAAGGTCTCCGTGTGACTCGTCAATCCAATGTTGTACAAGGGGTGCTGTGGTGATTTTTTTCTTTATTCTTGATTTATGTTGAGAGATTCTCTGTCTGATTTCCTGATTTGTTTTCCCTATGTACAATTTGGGGCATGGACATAGGATGGCGTAGATCAAGTTTTTTGATTTACAATTCATAAAGGTGTTGTGTTTCCATGAGATTCCTTCATGTTGGAATACATTCCCCTCAATTGTGGAATTACAACACATGCATGTTCCGCACTTCTTATGTCCTGTAACAGGAGGTAAATTGACAAATTCACGTATTGTGGGGGTCTTCTTGACAGGGACGGCTGCCCTAATGATTTGGTTCGCAATGCTCTTATCTTTTTTGAAGGCGAAGAGTGGTTTGGCGTTCAACTGTATGTCAATATCCTTTATTAGATGCCAGTTCTGGTGGATGACCTTTTTGAGAAAATTAGATGATGATGGGGTGCCAACGAATATATAGCGGAAGCCAATCGACAGCTACTTGACATAGAATGCTATCGGAAAATACGATCAGATCCAACGACTGAATTTCAGAGAGAACTTGAAAAAATTCTACAGAATGGGTTTGAACAAGGTTTTTTGGGCAAACAAGAATTCAATTATCTAGTCAACAAACACCCAAGAACACCATTGTTCTATGTACTTCCGAAGGTACATAAGAATGCCAAAACACCACCAGGCCGCCCCATAATATCTGGGTGCGATTCACTTTTTGAACCCATCTCCAAGTTTATTGACTTCTTCCTTAAACCTTTCACATTGACAGTACAATCTTTCTTGAGAGACACCTCAGATTTTCTGTGTAAATTACAACAATTACCATTTACCGAAGGACAGGATTTACTAGTAAGCATGGATATAGTTTCACTATATACCCAAATTCCCCAAGATCAGGCCTTGGAAGTGGTGGAAATCTTCTTGGATAAAAGAGATCGTCCAGCAAGAATTCCTACGGACTTCATTTTGGAATTGGCTAGAATGGCTTTAACTAAAAACTACTTTAAATTCCATGAGGACTTCTTTCTCCAAATAAAGGGAGTAGCCATGGGCTGTCCCTTTGCCCCGGAGCTGGCTATACTCTTTATGAGTGTATATGAGGACAGATACGTACACAATAACAACCCCTTCTTACAATGGATAGGGGGCTGGGTCCGTTTCATTGACGACATTTTTTTCACATGGTCCGGCACAATGGAACAATTAACTGACTTTCATGGATGGCTCAACAGTCGCACAATGGACATCAAATTCAGTATCCAGTCATCACCCACAAGACTTTCCTTTCCAGATGTGGAAGTTTATTGCACAGATGGACAGTTGGTGACCACCCTCTTCAGAAAAGAGACTGACCGCAACAAATCCTTGCATTTCTCAAGTAACCACCCGCGCAGTCTGAAAGAAAATTTACCAATAGGCCAATTTCTCCGTATACGTCGAAATTGTTCATTTAAAGACGAGTATATGTACCATGCAAACTTGCTCATGGAGAGACTTTTAGTCCGGGGATATCCATCTAAATTGGTTAAACAAGCAATCAAACGCGCGAGGTGGACACCACGAGAAGAACTCCTGAGAAAGAAAGAAAAGAAAAAACTCGAGCGCACAGTATGTGTCACTACTTTTGGGGCATCATCTAATTTTCTCAAAAAGGTCATCCACCAGAACTGGCATCTAATAAAGGATATTGACATACAGTTGAACGCCAAACCACTCTTCGCCTTCAAAAAAGATAAGAGCATTGCGAACCAAATCATTAGGGCAGCCGTCCCTGTCAAGAAGACCCCCACAATACGTGAATTTGTCAATTTACCTCCTGTTACAGGACATAAGAAGTGCGGAACATGCATGTGTTGTAATTCCACAATTGAGGGGAATGTATTCCAACATGAAGGAATCTCATGGAAACACAACACCTTTACGAATTGTAAATCAAAAAACTTGATCTACGCCATCCTATGTCCATGCCCCAAATTGTACATAGGGAAAACAAATCAGGAAATCAGACAGAGAATCTCTCAACATAAATCAAGAATAAAGAAAAAAATCACCACAGCACCCCTTGTACAACATTGGATTGACGAGTCACACGGAGACCTTGACTTCAGATGGACCGTCATTTCGAAGTTAGAGCATGACCAGAGGGGCGGAGATCTAGAGACCAAACTAAAGCAACGAGAAGCAATGCTGATCCTAAAATTCAACTCGGCCACTCAGGGCTTGAACGAAATGTCGGAACTTTATAACTTATGAACATAGTGGTTTTTTCTCTCTCCCTCCATTTTACATCTACTGTGGCAAGAATTCATGGATACATTGGACAGCAATGACATATTCCACCACTAGACAATCGATCTACAATGCACTTACACGGGTTGCTAAGTAACAGCTGTCAAGTTTTTTCAAAAAACTTCCAGACCTACGGAATCGGCATATCCTGCCACCAAAAACGGACTAAACCACACTTTTACATACCCCTAAACAAATATTGCAATCAGCACAACATGTTCAAAACTTAAAACTACGATTCCCAGAAGCCTTAGCAGCAGGCTCCAATCACTTATACAACCGGGTCAACCGGGATAATCACAAACGCGCCTCAGTGATGGACGTAGACGCGTATGGAGGAGACTTGAGAAACTAATACCGGTAAGATTTCCTTAGCGCGCAGCCGAAAAGCTTTAACCCATCCGTGCACTTGGAATGCCGCCTGACGAAATCTGTCATTTAACACGAGCATAGACACACCATCGAATTACAGAACGCAGAAGTGCCTAAGTGAATTCTACATTCTTCCTAAATGAACACTACCGAACGCCAAACCACTCCATTTATTGGCACACCCTCACCTAGAAATCAGGCTTGCTGCGTGCTAACAAACTTAAGAGCTCGATTACACCCGCCCCACTAAGCCGGTCATTTTAAATATGAGCATCTGCGTGCCCCCTTTTTTCGCCAAAGTAAATAGGACATTTCTTCTTTTCTTCATTACAGAATTGTTTGAAGTCTGACAATAAGTAACTGACCACGCGGTCATACCGCATCTCTATGTAAGTACCCAGATTAACGAACTTCATCATTGTTTCCCTTTTACTGGCTAACCAACACTAATTATGCCCATTGAATTCTTAACATTACAGCTACACGATTAGACACTTTGTTGGGAGACCGACCACTGAATCATAAATACAGGTATGATCTGAGAGTGTGCGTGATTGATTGAAGTCGAGTGTTGTGAGTATGACTGACAGAATGTTTTTATTATTTTTTCTGTAGATTGAATCTTCACGGTCCTGATGAGAATCCCTGCTACATAAGGGATTCGAAACGCGTCGACCCCTGTTCTCTTTACCTCCGTTCTCTCAAATAGACCAATCTCCCCAGGATTACAACTTAAAAATTGAATTATCTGATGGTCTATTATATGAAAATATGAACAAACAAATTTTGTACTAATCACTAGTATCCGCACCTGTTCTCAAAAAACTTTATTTAACACAGGGCGTTTACACTTGTTTCTGAACAGGCTGTATTTGTTAATGTGTCGTCAATTTGTTTAGTCTTGTATGTTCATGTCTCTAAGTGCACTTAATGTTGTCCTTTGAATGTTTAATGTGTCCACTAAATATTTTGTAAAGTGATATACATTATATGTGAGTTGTGACATTTTTTGATGTCTTTGTATATATTGGATGTTTTTTGTATATACCTTTCAAGTCTCTATTTGTTGTGAAATAATTTTTGTTTAAAAAAGGTCCAACAAAAAATAGAAAAAAACTTTAGGAATAAAATCCAAAATAAAAAGAAATGTTCATAAGAAACCAGACTAAAAGATTGGTCTTTCCGAATTGAGGATTGTTACTCAATTAGCAGAAACTATTGAATTGAAGTGCAGTACTGGCATTTTTTTGTTGACTCTTGTATTGGCGCAGCCTTACTGCGTTGGAGCCAGAACCCCTATTGTTGCCATTTATATATACCGGGCCAGAAAAACTGCCGTAATACATTCTGAGTGGTTTTTTCGGCGCCGGTATGTCCGGCTGTAAGATGTGTGTGTGCATAGAATAAGATTTGGTCTCTGAAGGGCAGGGGTACCACGAGCTGGGGGTGTTCGCCTTCCCTCCCTTCTCTGTATAACAAGTCGTTTTGGATGATAAAACGAGGATAGACCTGACGAGGGAAATCGGTATTAGCCTGTCCGTTTTCCCAGGCGTTACAAAGAGTTGGATCATTTGCCTGGGCAAACTTAAAACTCCGGTCCAAGAGCCAGGGTTCCTGTACAGTATAGGCAGCACTAGGTAGAGACGTCACTGTCTTTTGAGGGTGCAGGTGGGTCTGAAATATTTCTATGAACTGGGGATTGTCTATGCCTATTATCAGATCTTCAGGCAAGGAGTCCACCACCCCAACCCTTACAGTACAGGGGTTGTGACCGTCTACTTCTAGAGTCAATATAGCAACTGGATAAGGCTTCACGTCCCCATGGACACACCTAATCTGTACTAGGGTGTTTGGAAGGATGATGTCAGGTGTTACCAACTCTTTCTGGGCGACAGACTGTTTACACCCCGAGTCTAACAGGGCCTTTACCATTTTGCCGTTAACTTTGGTGCTTACATAGAAGGAGGGCCCCATTTTGGCGGAGTAAAGGACTGCTTTGGGTAGGTATCCAACCTCCATGGGTTCTTCTGAGGATCTTTTCCGGGGACACATTCTTACTACATGGCCCCACTCCCCACACTCAAAACACTGGGGTCCTTTTATCGCCGGTGATTCGATATGAAGTGGCATCGGTTTTCGGGGCTCGAACTGGCCTCTTGTTTTCCTTTCTATTTTTAAGTTTTGTCCGGTCTTGGTATGCCTCTCTGCGTCCCACGGGAGGGTCTTCGGCTGGGCTCTCGTATAAGTGCTAGCCATTTCGATGGCTTGTTCGGGGGTCAAGTGTGTATGTTGCCGTAACCATCTCTGGGTCCCATAGGGAAGAGCTTCCAAGAATTGTTCTAGATAGATGCGGGCCATGATCTCTTCTTTGGTACTGGTTATCGGCTTTAGCCACTTATCTGCTGCCATTTTTAGTCGAAAAAACAGTGTTTTGGGGTTTTCACCTGGTGTACCTTTCTCCTTACGAAAGCGCACTCGGTACGCTTCTTCATCGAGCCCCAGGTGATCTAGAATAATTGCCTTTATCTCGTTATACGGGGATGTCCCTGTGGCGTTAGCCACTTGGTATGCAGCCTGCGCATCCCCGGAGAGAAGGGGGGCCAAGAAAAAGGGCCATTTGTCCTCGGGCCACCCATAGGCCCTTGCTGCTCGCTCAAAGTTGGAGAAAAAGGCATCAGGGTCCTCTCCTCCTACGTATTTTTGTAGCGTGACCCCTGTTGGATGCGGTGCTTGGGAGCGGCGTTCCGGAGCAGTATGGAGCCCGGACTCCGTTTGGGCCGTACGTAGTCCTTCCACTTGGGCGGTAATCAATTTTTGAAGCACTTCTCTGTCTTGTTGGGACGTGGCAATTTGCTGTCCTACCGCCCATTCCAACTTCTCTTGGCCTTTTATGAGGTGCTGAATAACATTTTCCATCACGGGAGTACTGATGGACGGTAATCCCACTTCTGACACCAGTTGTAGAGGTGTGGGATTAACAGCACGCAGACCAGGACGTTTAACGTAAGGTTTTATTGTGGAAGTTACACGTCTAAATCTGCTAGGCAGTCTCTCCTCCTTCTTTGCTGGCTCCGTGGTTGCGACGTTGGTGTTGGTCCTCTCTTCGGCTATGGGAGCGTTCTCCGCTGGCAATCCGGTACTCCAGGACCCACAGAACGTATGTGAAGGAAGGGAGAAAAGGACCGTTAGGACTTTACTCTGGGACGTGAAGACACCCTAACACCGGGACCGGGAGTGAGGACACACCTACTCTTGTGTTTCAGTGCGGTACAGTTAACTCAGTGTCACGTGTGATTAGTGCAGGGGTAGGGAAACAGAGAAGGGGAACACGGCGGTCTACAAGCTCTTTCGCCAGCCCATCAAGCCCCTGACCCGCTCCCGTACCTGGGGTAGCCACCCTCCTCCGGGAGAGTGGCACGGCGCTGCGTGAGGACGTTGGCCTCCTGGCTTTCCTCTAGGGTCCGTCGGGTAGTTCTCGTCTGGTTGCTCCACTGGGTCGTCTCCTCCGCTCTCCGATATCCGTCTCCGCACCTCGCCTCCCGGAATCCACTCTTCGGTGATGTCACACGCCGAGGTCTGGTCTTCCGCCCCGATATCCAATCCCGTGCGACCACGTGATGACGGGGGCGTGGCTTCCGCGAAAAGGCAGTGCTGCTTAAAGGGACCCGTCTCGTAATCCTTATCCACTTCTGTATGCTCGTGCATACCCCAATCGTCCTGCGGGTGGGTAAAAGAAGAAGATAGTGGGGGTGTAGGTAGCCACCAGTCCTGGTTATCCCGTACCTCCTCCTGAGAAGCTGTGACCCGTTTACAAAGTAATAATGGGGTGTTTGAGGCTTAGCAAGGGGGTTTAAATGCCGGGTTGATGTCGCAGTGTAAACTGCTAACAGAGGCTCTGCAGTGGCAGGCCTGAGACATATTTAAAGTGCTACCTGTGTGGGTGGCACAATCAATGCTGCACGCTCACTAGCAGCATTCAATGTACAGGCCCTGGGCATATGTAGTGCACTCTACTAGGGACTTATAGATAAATTAAATCTGCCAACTGTGGATAAGTCAATTAAATTATGTTTTGGAGAGAAGCCATTGCACTTTAGCACTGGTTGGCAATGGTAAAGTGTGCAGGGTCCTAAGGCCAACAAAAAGAATACAGCAACATTGGAGGCAAACAGGCAAGAAGTTTGGGGGAAGACCAGCCTAAGGCTGTCAGGCCAAACACAGTTTGAGCTTAAGTTTAAATTAGTGAAACCATTAATAGACCTAACATGGAGAGTCCCACTATTACTTGTGGTTTACTATCATCCACCCCAATTAATAATCCACTTTCTTACAGCAAAAATACTGGCCACTAAGGAGCAAGGACAAGAAAAACATACATAGACACACACACTCACACTCACACTCAACATGTGGGATATGATCATGACAACGAATTAACTTGGGGGCGTGGCTAGTGAGCCAACATGGCTGACGCGAGTTCCTAATGCTCCGTCCAACATCCCTTCGTTATCCTGCAAAATTATCCTTTCACCATGCCATCCGTGCTGGAAAAGTGCGAAACCAGAAGGGTGAAGTACTACAGACTCTGAAAAGCACTGATAAATGCCTTATACACAAAAACAAACAGAGCCACCACTGAAGTGAGGCCTGCGGCCTACATACCATGCGGCCGTGAAGAGGCGGAGTGCGGCAGACGGAGGCCACCCCAACCGGAGCTGGTACCTCTGACTGGGGAAAGCAGCATACCGGAAGGTGAGAGCGATTACTATCCTGCTAGACCCCCGGACAAGATGTCACTACAACAGCGCAGTTGAGGAGGTAGAAGCATGCCCACAAAGTTACCGCGGAGTGTGCCTCGCTGGAGCTGGAGTTCCCATGCTGATGCTGCGGGCCGATCCGAGCATGGAGGAGTAGACTGCCAGCTGCATCGTACGATCCTGGGTATGGATCCCAACCTGGTGAGCGTGCGACGAAGCTGATCCCTGCTGCGGCCCTGCTGGTGGGGAGAGACAGTCAGTCACTGCGGAGGAGACATTGGCCCACGCAGGAAGTACAACCGAGGCCAGGCATAGACGAACCTGAGCCGCTACGAGGTGGCCGATGAGACCGGCAGTAGTAAGCTGAAGAGGGACGCTGGGGACGGCCTGCTTCTGGAGCCCCCCATCAGCAGTAGGAAAGCAGGAGAACCTCAGAGACCCCGCTTGCACAGTGCCGGAGACCAACGAGTCACAGCCAAGGGGGAGAACATGAACTGACTCAACAGCTGGTGTGTGCCACAGGAGATTGAGGCCGTAGCGACAGACAGCGGCAGAATCCGCTTGGCCTACGACCCTACAACCACACTGCAGGACGCGGTGAGATGAAAGTATGTTTCACCGAGAGTGTGCACATGCAGTCAGGATCAAGGGCAACTGCCCATCAAGTGTGGCAACATTGCAGAGGGGTTGAGGATAGCACACGCGACAAGCGCCCGAAGATATAGGCGCTGGCAAAGGTGCGAGCTGTCCTGCGCTGTAGAGAAACATACCCAATCGAAGAGTTAGCTTGCTGATGGGATATACTGCGGCCTAGCACCCATGCCGGAATCAACATAGACCACGCAGCAAGAGGCCTATGAACAGGGGATTGTCGGACGCCTATGATAATAGACCTGAGGCACTACTGAGGAACTTACAGTAACGTTGCGAAAAGGACCACACTCCTCTGGGCGTGGCACACCACAATGCTGTGTTGAACCCAACGCATTGGTCAACACATGCGGATCTGGTGCCCCTGAACTGTGAACACACCGGACTGGATCTAGATCATACTTTGTTGCCAGGCACCTGCCAAGAACACTAACGCTCCAAACCGTGTTGCGTAACTCTGGAAACTGAAGGGCAACAGTCATCTGCTGGGCGTGAATGCCTACTGCACAGCAACTAGTGATGGGTCGCATATGTGCCAACATGCAGCATGGTGTACTTCGTGCAGGTAGCTCAGAACCACTGCACACGGGAGGAGAGACGACCACGGAACCGCCGAATGCAGCACTGGCAGCCAAAATAGACTCAGTACTTGCGGCAGTGGAAAGGATAGGTTACGCACTGGAACAAACCAGAACCTCTCTGGGATTGCGACTCGACAAGGTTACTTCCGACTTTAACCTGCTACATGCGGACCACCGTAAATTGGCTGAGAAAGTCACCCTGAACAGCCAGTCACTTATGGAACTTCAGCCTGTTACCCAAAGTCACGCCGCTGCCCTGCATGACATTATTGATCGCATGCACATGCTGGAAGATAAGGTTGAAGACGCAGAAGGGCGTTTCCGCCATAACAATATCCGCGTATTGGGCCTCCCGGAGGGAGAAGAGGGACAGAACCCGGAACTCTATGTTGAATGTTGGCTACGGGACACACTACCCCAGGGAACACTATCACCGCAGTTTGCAGTTGAGAGGGCGCATTGAGTGCCGACACAGAAACCTCCGTATGGAGCCCAACCGCGCCCATTTCTCTTTAAACTCCTAATCTCTAGAGACAGGGATGCAGTACTGCGTGATGTTCCCAGACTCTACGGCGCTAGTGCAGAGGCGCAGAACCACATATACGGCAGTGAAGGACCAGCTTCGAGAATTGGAACTGCCATATTCCCTACTATTCCCCGCCAGGCTGAGGGTAGTGACGAAATGAGGGGTTCACTTCTTTGACTCCCCTACAGAGACATGGGACTGGTTGGAGGAGTCAGGACTGTGGACGGGAATGCACCCCTCAGACCCAGACACCGTCAGGGCGGCTGGCAAAATAGTCCGAAGACAGGGGAGGCACGAGAAGCAGGGAAACAGAAAACTGGGGACGACTGCGCCGAGCCGGAAAGGATCAGAATGGAGCGGCAAGACATCCTGGAAACGGACGCGGCGCTTGGAACCACACAGTATCTGGAGCACCAGGAAGCATGCTCCACTAAATCGGCAGCGGCTAGTGGCTCGTCATCTCCCAGGCCGGAGGACTCTGACGAAGTGAGGTTCCCGGTGGTAACTCCGCAGACTTCTGATGACATCATATGAAGAGACATTGTCGCTCTGACCTACGCCAGAAAAAGCTCATGCAAGTAGTGCTGCTGGCATGGGGCGACACAGAAGGATCAGTAAATACACAGGGTGCATCACACAATAGCCACACACCCACTTGCGATAAGAGCTCGACTAATTAAGCACATCACTACTTAGACTAGGCGCATGAACAGCGACACCCTGACACACTACACTACAGTGTGTCCCTCCTAAAAACCTAAGGTGATTATCATCACTAGTGACACGCGGTGCCAATACTCAGGCAGCTATGCGCAGCCATACCTCATCTTAGTCAATTGGTGGAGTTGGAAGGTGATGCCCCTTCAATAAGTCAGGGGTCAGTGACATATTACTAAACTGGAGGGGATGTTGTCACGTCTGCCAGAGCACCCGGGCCACACTGCTGGATCACTACCCAGACACATGCATCACGGCTGAGGGCACATTACATATGCACTGCAGCGGCCCATTACACATATCCTCTGAATTCACTAGCACCCACGCACTGACCTAGACGGTTACCGGATGGCACACCTATTGAACATGAAGGGAATGGAAATGTCACAGTTGAGTGCAAGTTACACACACAACCCCACCAGGCACTGTACTGGGATAGTTTCTTACTTGTCATAGTTTGACACACAGTTTGGACGGCCGTCTTCGCAGAGTTCGCCCCAGTTGTTATGACGTTTAACGTTGAATCGATGTTTTGGTTACAACAGACCAGTCCACTACTACTTACACATAGCACACGTTCACTGGCACAATGTCTACTTCTGCTCCCCTTGATGGTTACACATACCCGTAATGACACAAATTAACGTACTAACATGTTATATACTCGGCATGCATACACCCTCAATATTCGCCTACCTCCAGAAGCATTCGGTGGGCATTGCCCTGTTGCAGGAAACGCACATGTCACAAGTAGAGCTGGAAAGACTGCACAGGTGTTGGAGAGGGCAGGTAGCCGGCACTGTGTACTCAGCGCACATAAGAGGCACGCTAATTTGGGTGAGGACAGGAACCCCGTTTGTCTGTGAGGATAATGTAATTGATGATGGATGTAGATACACCTTCGTATGAGGAAGGCTCAATGGTCAGACGGTATTGCTGGGATCTATATACACCCCAAACATGGATCAACTCTCCTTTTTGGTGCGTTTGTCGCAAACATTGACCCCCTACGCTGGACTTCACTGGATGGTTGGAGAGGACTTCAATTCGGTGCTCAATGTCGACCTCTTAATAAGACCTCCGGTGTGTCTAATGCTCAGGCACTCACGGACTAGCTCATAAACTGGGTGTTGCTGGATGTGTGGCGTGCTCTAAACCCTACTGAGCGTATTTACTCCTATAACTCAGCGGTGCATGATCTACATATATACGCTTAGACAGAGTGGTGGGTTCTCAATCACTCCTCCTGTTAATCACGAAAATAGAATACCTTGGTTGGACACATTCCAATCATAACCCCCTGTGGATGCAGCTTAGCTGGGAGGCAGACCATCCTCCCATACCCACATGGCTTCTCCAATCAACTGCGCTGGAAGATCCAGAGTTGCACTCGTCACTAGGGATGGCCATCCTCACATATTTTGATCTAAATGAGGGTACAGCGAGCAATTTACTCATAGAGTGGGAAGCCTTTAAAATAGCGATCAGGGGACACTGTTTGGGGGCCACATGGAATATATGTAGGCAACTGACAACCTCACTTATGAAGTTAGAAACTCAGCTGCTGGGGTGCGAATGGGAGGGGGAAGGACAGGGTAAGGATTAGAGGCACCTGGAGCAGCTACACGAAAAACATGCAGATCACCTGGAGTGATTACAATGCCATAATTAAACAGTGCATACAGCTCGCACACATGCATCAGCCGATAGAGCAGGCCGACTGCTTGCCTGGCTGCTATGACAGGAAAGCAACCACGCTCCGATAGGGGCCATACGCACACCGGCAGGGACCCTAGTATATACACAGCGCGAGATACACAAGGCCATGACAGAGCACCACACCCAGTTGTACCAATCTAGCCCGGATCATGAACTGGAGGGGTTCCTGGGCTCCGTACAGCTGCCCATAGCCACAGGGGAACACCAAGAGGTACTTAATGGTCCGCTCACATTAGTGGAGATCGGAGATGCGATCGGATCTATGGCATCCGGTAAAACGCCAGGGACAGATGGCCTACCAGCCGAGTATTACAAGGCATATCACGAGTCCCTTGTGCAAAGCCTCCACACACTATATGCTACAGCTCTAGAAGAGCGAGAACTACCTCCCTCGATGAGTGAGGCATATCTGGTGTCCCTATTAAAACTGGATAGAGATCCCACGACCCTGGGTTCTTCTAGACCCTTAGCCTTACTTAATACCGACTATAAAATGCTTGCCAAAGTGTTAGCGAACAGACTGACGCAAGTGGTCTACGCCGATCAGAAAAGCTTTGTGCCCGCACGGAGCACCTCCCTGAACCTGAGACGTTTTTTCAGGGTGGCGACAGATGCCATACAGCAATGGCCTAGGGCAGGGTGTCTAATATTGGACCTGGAAAAGGCGTTTGATTGCTTAGAGTGGGGCTACCTGTCTACATCCTTATTAAAGTACTATCTGGGCCTGGGGTTCCTCCAAATGGTCAACTTTCTATACACAAACCCTAAGGTACTTGTGAGTCTAGGACCGTACACATCAGATGCTATACCGGCGCGCAGGGGCACCAGGCAGGGGTGCCCTTTATCCCCCCTCCTATTCGCGCTCGCAATAGAGCCCCTGGCGGAGGCGATGCGTACAACAATGGGAGATGGTATACCTTTAGGTGATGCAATACACCAAGTATCACTCTACGCAGACGATCGCCTTGTCTATGTTAAGGATATAGAGAGGGTACCTGATCAATTGCCACACCTCTTGCAGACATTTGCCGGCATCTCTGGGCTGCGAGTGAACGTTGACAAGTCCTGCATATATGCGTTCCGCGAAGGAGGTCGAGACCCGGGATACACTATTAATGGTAAAAGGGTGCAGTGGAGAGAGGGCACCTTCCGCTATCTGGGGATCATTATCTATCGCAAGCCGAGAGACTTGTTTGACAGGAACCTGGGGAGGGCCTTAACAGCAATCCGGCCGCTAGCGGTAGCCGGCAGAGTGAGACTAGCCAAGATGGTAATCCTTCCCCGACTCCTATACTACTTTGCCAACCTGCCTTTATATATCCCAGCATCCTTTTTGCCATGCTAACTAAACTATTTAGGGACTTCCTGTGGGGGAACGCAAGACACAGAATGGCACTGGCGAAACTATACTTGCCTATAGACCAGGGAGGCCTTGCTGCGCCTTGCTTTGAACACTACTATTTGGCTGCCCAACTGCAATGGATAGCCCGCTGGCTCACGGACAGGAACCGTGCGGACACGACAACCACGCACCCGCCCCACTCACTGGAGCAAATAGTCAGGCTTTTTCACCCGCCACTAAGGCTAAAACACCAACGCCATTGCTACTAGCGGTGGTGTACAAATGCTGCCGCAGATCTCTGCATATCACTCGAAGCGTTACTCCCTATGAGCCAGTAATACCATTGGAGGGATCTCCTAGCGGGCCCACAGTGTTTACGCCCCACTCACTTATGGAATGGCTGGAGACAGTTCTACGGACATTAGGGGACCTATACTGTGATGGGGCACTCATATCGTATATGTGTTTGGTAGATGATGAGGGGCTCCCGCCTGGACAATTCCTTACACATCGCTCACTGACAGCCACACTAACAGCCATATGGGGGGATATAACTACTGAGCCGGGGCCCCACCTCACCATACAGTATCTACATGTCATGGGACGTGAAAGACACCTTGTACTCTGGTTTGCAGCATCCCTCCGGACCCACGCGGCATTCAGCTTAGATCCGCTCCGCCGTAAATGGGGGCTGGACCGGGGGCGACAGCTAGCTGATAAAGAATGGACACGGATACTAAAGAGCCCGGTACGCATACCTAGAAATATGAGGTTCAGGCAAATACAGCTGTACATTATCCACAAGGCCTACCTCACATCCGTTATGATCAATCGTTACTTTCACTCCATTGATGCGACCTGTCCGAGATGTGCTGAACCAGGGGCTAAATTGATACACATGCTATGGAGCTGCCCTAGAATAAGTACATACTGGCACACAGTATGCAGACTATTACACACATGCACAGGTCGCGAATTACACTTTGAATGGACAATATACCTACTACACCACTTCAAGAGGACCCCTGCCACTAAGGTAATATCCAGGTTCCTAGATCTGGGGATAGTGGTTGCTAAGCGACTTTTAACTAAGCGGTGCAAAGTGAAGGACTCACTGCATGCACATGCGTGACATCACTTGCTGCTAGCATGGGCCAAAGCAGAAAGCATCGCCATTAAGCGAGAAACATTGGGACTACGTAAAGAACCCATAGCAGCCCATTGGGATACCTTCCTACAAACACTGCAGCAAGTTGAGGGGGTGATCTGAGGGGCAGCCTGACCGTGAAGAGCACGAACCAGTAGCGGGGCCACAGACACCACTAGAGGGGGCGTTGCGATACTCCATGAGCACATATGAGTCAACTAAGTGCTTACGCAGGTGTGGACTCCACAGACGGGAGAGAACAAATGTTGGATCAATTCGAAATTGTGATGTAGACATGCGCGGGAGGAACAAAGAGGGGGGAAAAGTTCATATGGACAGGTCACTGTTGTTGTTTTCGTTCTTTGTTACATCATCTGTTCATAAGCCCAAGGTGATAAAACTGGAAGTACTTTTGCAAAACATCATAACTGTCCCATCTACATTCCATTGTATTTTCCTGTAATTCTACACAGTATGTAACAATGATCGGAGGGCAGATGCTGTCTTTGCTTTTTCAAAGAAGAAATTGCATGTTAAAGTTGTGTACCTGACACAAAAAGAATTGTATATCATACTGATGATTAATGGTTACGCAGGTATCACAACCTAGCCTTTTTACTGTGAAAAACAGCTTTAAGAGCAACTGTTGCCTTTCACAAGAATGTAAAAATCAATCAAAACAGATTTAAGCAAAATAAATGACAGCTAATTAACTTATCAAATTGAGGTCTACATGTTGGTTGAGGACTGATGTTTAAAACATTATTCATCACACAAAACAAACACATTATGGAACAAATGTATCATACAAGTAGTTAAAGTACTCATCAAAACATCCATAGGCAAACACTTTTGAAGCACATCAAACTACTCGCAGTGGCACATTTGGCCAAAGGTAAACATACAGAATATCGAGGTTTTTTTTCGAAGTGCCATAATATCGAGTTGTAAATATCGAGGTACAAGAATATCGAGTGCAAGAATATCGTGGACCAGAATGTCGACAGTAAGGTAAGAAATAATGTTTTTTTTAATATCGAAGACAGTAATATCGTGTGTAAAAATATTGTTGCTAATAATATCGATGTTTATATTAGTGTTATGTATTTTAGTATGTATTTTAAATGTATGTGTACCATATTTTTTTTTAAGTATTGTATGTATTTTTAAATATATGTATTACATTTTTAGAAGTTATTAATTTTTTTAAAGTACATTATGCGTTTTAGTTCCATAGCGGGTTGTGGGTTTATAGGGGAATAGGGTGGGAAGTCATTCAATTATAATAAATGTAATAATCAATTTTAGAAGTTAATAATTATTTTTAATTAAATTTTGCGCTTTTATTCTGCAGCTAGTTGTAGGTTTATAGGTGAATAGGATGGGGAGTAATGTAATTATAATTAAGTAATTAATATTATTTATTGAACATTCAGCCAAACGCCCGGCATTGAGAAAGGCATCCGCCGAAACGCGTCTGCCAGGAGCTGATGGCGTGGACATCGCGTCGATTCTTTCTGTGCATCCTGGAGGCATTAAAATTGTGTTGACCAGCCCAAGCAAGTGTCAGACCCGTTTTTTGTGAAAGGGGGATTAGAGGTATATATATATATATATATATATATATATATATATATATATATATATATAATATTTTAGAAGGTTAGCTGTAGTAATTCATTTTTTTATTAATTAGCCATTAGTTGGTTGTTAAGTATTATAAATTGTTTGGTAAGCAAATTAATTATGCTGTTTTTTAAGGAGTGGGTTGGGGGTTTATAGGGGAATAGGGTGGGAAGTAATTTAATTATAATTAACTAATTAATCATTTTTATTAATTAATAATTAAGTATTTATGTTTTTATATTTTTAATTGTGGTATATAATGTATTATTAATTAGTTATTAATTGTTTGTTAATCATTATTAATTCATTGGTAATGTGTAAAATGTGTTATTTTTTTAGGAGTTGGTTATGGGTTTATAGGGGAGTAGGGTGGGAAGTAATTTAATATTAATTATTTTTTTATATTTTTAATTATTTAATATTTAAGTATTTAAAATGTTATATTGAAAATAGTGGTAAATATTATATTGTTAATTGTTTATTAATTGGTTAATAATAATTACTAATTATTTTCTAATTATGTTATTTGTGTAATGTTTTTAGTGTGGTGTGTGTTGATAGGGGAGTAGGCTGGGAAGTAATTTAATTTCTATATATCTTTATATTTATTTATTATAAAATGTATTTTAAGTTGTTTTATATTGTTAATTGTATTAATAAAATTATTATTTATTGTTTTTAAATTGCTGGTTAATTTTTATAAATAATTAGATAATTATTAATGAATTATGTTAATAGTGTTATGTTTTAGAACATTGGTGGTGTCATTTATAGGGGAATATGGTGGGAGGTAAATGGTTTTTAATTTATAAATTGTTTGTTTCTTAATTGTAATTATTTTGCTTGAGTGGCAATAGAAAATTATTCCCCTCTGCTATCCAACACTTTCCCTACTGTTACAGTCACTGGAGTGGGAATACTAAATTATTCCCCTCCGCTATCCAACACTTTCCCCACTGTTGCACTAGCTGGAGTGGGAATAGTAATTGGTACCCCTCCGCTATCCAACTCTTTTTCTACTGCTGCACTCGCTGGTGTGGGAATAGTAATTTTTACCCCTACGCTATCCAACACTTTCCCGACTGTTGCACTCACTGGAGTGGGAATAGTATATGATTCCCCCCCGTTATCCAACACTTTCCCTACTGTTTTAGTTTGTGGAGTGGGAATAGTACTTGTTACCCCTCCGCTATCCAACAATTTCTCAACTGTTGCATTCGCTGGAGTGGGAATAGTAATTTTTACCCCTAAGCTATCCAACACTTTCCCTACAGTTGCACTCACTGGAGTGGGAATAGTAAATTATTCCCCTCCGCTATCCAAAACTTTCCCTACTGTTGTACTTTGTGGAGTGGAATAGTAATTGTTACCCCTCCACTATCCAACACTTTCCCTACTGTTATATTTGCTGGAGTGGGAATAGTAAATTATTACGCTCCGCTATCCAACACTTTCCCTACTATTGCACTTGCTGGAGTGGGAATAGTTATTTTATCCCCTCTGCTATCCAAAATTTTCCCTACTATTGCTGTTAATGTAGTGTAAAATGTAATTGTAAAAGAATAAAAATATTGTTATATTTTAATTTATGACATATATTTTATTTTTATTTTTAATTGACTGGTATATGTAGATATATATGTATTTATAATGTTTATTATGTTTCCAAAATTTTATAATTTATTATAATAATTGTTTTATTAATATTAGTAAGTAGATATATTATATTTCATATATGTATGTTTACTTTTTTTACATTATATTTATTATTTCTAATTTTAAACATTTTATAAAAATGATAACTTTCTTTTTAAATTATAAGTATTATATACTTTCTTTTATATTAGTTTTTCAACATTTAAAAAAACAATATTTTTAACAATGATATTTTTTACAACGATATTTTTTTTCTCGATATTTTTGTACTTACCATGATGTAGATAAGATGTCGATATTCTTGACTTCGATATTTAGGTGTCGATATTTTGGGACCTCAATATTGCGGTCGTCGATATTCTGTCAGTGATTCGTGGCCAAAAGAGCATCAGCCACCAGTCATAAAAAAGAAGAAATCACTGTTGCAGCAGTAATAATTACATTCTGATCCAAAATACACAAAAAACAAAACCCCTGAAATACATGGTGGTGGACATCAGACATGTACCCCTACAACAGACGAAGGGGACATTACCACCTCATATGTAGGTAAAATGATTGGCCATAACTATACCAATACTAATTGTGCTAGCAACAGCATTGGAAGCAATGCCTTCTGAACAGATAGTTAAAAAGAATATCCAATGCATGGGGCATGCACAAGTATTCTGAAGTTACAAAATGCTATGCAGCAGCATCTGCAACACCACACTTACTTGGCTCAAACCCTCTCCAACTCTTGTGTTGGAAATGTTACTTCTAGTAGGGTTACCCCAAAGTTTGTGCCTGCCTCCTCCTCTTTTTCTGACCATCTTTCTGTTGGCCTTAGGAGTCAGAGCACTTTACCACTAATAACCAGTGCTAAAGTGCATGTGCTTCTCCTCTAGACATGGTGACATTGGTGTATACCCAATTGACATATTTAGTTTACTTGTAAGTTCCTTGTAAAGTGGCATACGATATAGCCAGGGCCTGTAAGTTAAATGCTACCAGTGGGCCTCCAGCACCAATTTTGCCACCCATATAAGTTGCGTTTCAAACCAGTCTCAGGCCAGCCACTGCAAGGCCTGTGCGTGCAGTTTAATATCACTTTGACTCAGCATTTAAAACAACTTGTCAAGCCTTAAACTCCCCTTTCATTACACATAGGTCCTCTCTGAGGTAGGCCCTAGGTAAGAGCAGGGTGCTGTTTAAGTAAAAGGTAGGACATGTACTTTTTAGTTTTATATGTCCTGGTAGTGACAAACAGCTAAATACATGTTTTACTCCTGTAAGGCCTACTCCTCTAATAGGCTAGCATTGAGCATTCCTTAAAACCATTTTAAACTATAATTCTTAATTGAAAAGGAGTATCTCAATCATGTTTCATATCTTTGGAATGGTAATCATAAATCCTTTTTTAGTGGCAAAGCTGGATTTGGCCTTTCCCTCTTTAGAAAAGACACTTTTATAAAGTTCTTTTAACTTAGCTGTGTGTGCCTGCAGTCTGTCTCCAATACACGTCTCGGCTGGTTGATAACTAGGCTTTGTGAATTTCCTCTAGACAGCCAAAAACACAGGAAGGGGGTGTGACAGAGGACTCATCTGTGTTCATCTGCATTCTGATAGACTTCCTGGGCTGTAAGGGGAGAGGCAGCTGACACATCTGAATAGGCTGTGTCCAGTCCCCACACAAAGGTCCCCCCACAGATAGCATGGAAGACAGGGTTGGGATGAAAAGAAACCTGTGCTCTTCAAGGAGCTGCTTTGAAGTCACCCTCACTTCAAAGGTACATTAGGGTATAAGTACGGGGGCTTTGAATGTACCAAATCAGTGCTCTACTGGACCTGTGGAGAACTCTGCCAGGAGAAAGAACTGCTGTGCTACAAGGAATGCCACTCTGCTTGACTGAACTGGCTGTTCCGAGGAACTGCTTCACTGCTCTGCTAAGCTGCTCCTGCTGCCTGCTGATCTCTGCCCTGCTGAGGATAAGGACTGGACCCATCTCACTTAAACCCAGAGTGGCTATAAGGGCTTTCTGGCTTGACTCCTGTTTTCTGAAGTTTCAGACACAAAAGGCTTCTTGCAACTCTGCTGATGCTGCGGTAATCTGCAATCTGTGAGTCCTACACTTGCCTGTCCTGGGCCTCAAAAGTGGGCTCTGCAGCTGTTTTACTACAAAGCCGATGCATCATCGCTGCTGCATTGTTCGGAACCAATACAGTGCCCTTTGGTGCTGAAGTAGTGCCAATCCAAAGACATCCCTGTGCTGTTCAACAACAGCGCAGCCCTGATCTGAGGTCCCAACGGAGAGGTTCAATGCTGTTGCAGTGCCCACCCGTGGTCCCGACTGCAAGGCTCAAATTCAATGCATCAACCCAGCTGTGTGAATCTGAACCAATGCATCGGACTCTCTAGTACAACACTTTGCTCCATCCTTAGTACCATTTCAGTGGACCCTTCATAGATCTTGTAGCCAACCGAACTCCATTGCGGTCAGCCTGAACTTTGGCCTTACACCGGTCCACGCGACCTCAAGTAACATTTTAGCGCTATTGACCTCTAAGCACTGTTTTTGGATTTAATCTTATAAAAAATAATATCTCAACCTTTAGTTATTGGATTTTTATCGTTGTGATCTTAATTTACTGATAAAATTATTCTCTATTTTTCTAAAACTGTATGGAGTCTTTTTGTGGTGTTTTCATTGTGTCACTGTGCATGTGTGTTGCACAAACACTTTACACATTGCCTCTTAAGTAAGCCTGCCTGCTCTGTGACAATCTACTAGAGAGTTAGCACAGATTAATTTAAAGTGTTTATCTACCTTACCCTGGATGGAATTGTGGTTCCTGTTGGGCAGGTTGCATACATCTGCCAATTAGAGACCCAATTTTGTAACGTCTTGTATGCTATCACATCTTGTTTAGATGAAGGAATATCAGGAGAGAGCTAATACGCATAAAGGTACATCTGATCACAGCCCCAATATGATTTGAATCTCCTTATGAAATGTAACACTTTCTACTGAAAACCGAAAGATTCAACAATAGGAATACTAAAATAAAAGATTCAACCTCAAACTTCAGATAACCCTTGACAAATAAACTCAGGTTACTCTACTTTGCACCTGCCAGTCACAGCCAGCATTCCCAATAACTGCAGCCCATCATAGTTCATTCACGAGATCAGATCCCCAACCATGAGATACCATAATGGTTAGTGACCATATTGGCAATGACATCAAATGCACCATTGTATCTGACCAACCCTGGTATCCTGCTAAACAATAAAGATATCTTCAAAACCAGCAAAGACTCAGTACTCACTCTAACTTGGAAAGGCAAGAAAAGTCACACATCTTCCTGGACAAAACACTTTATGGGTCTTATATGCAAGGCAGTATCTAATGGCCTCCAACCAAACAATTTGTTTATACAAAATCAACACATTCAAAGTTGCAGAAAAAAACACTAGCTCCGCGACCATCAAAAGAATGAACTCACTAAGGCACCAGGTCCAGACAGTCATGATCAATCAGGATACCTGAATTAAACAAAGACAAAGAGGTTGATTCCGATCCTGTATTTTTTTTTTCCGTACAACTCGTATGGGTCTTATATGCAAGGCAGTATCTAATGGCCTCCAACCAAACAATTTGTGTATACAAAATCAACACATTCATAGTCGCAGAAAAAAACACTAGCTCCGCGACCATCAAAAGAATGAACTCACTAAGGCACCAGGTCCAGACAGTCATGATCAATCAGGATACCTGAATTAAACAAAGACAAAGAGGTTGATTCCGATCCTGTATTTTTTTTTTCCGTACAACTCGTATCCGTAACTTTTCCCGTACGAATCGTACAAGTCCCGTCCCACCCGTGAAGTACGATTAGTACGGGAAAAATACATATGGATCGGCCCGATCCGTACGAATTCGATCAGGAAAAGTTGTACGAGACGGACCCAGTCACTTTTCCGTACGAATCCAAAAAATACAGTCCGAGCGTACAAGTATGATCCGGACCGGCTTTCCGATTTAGGATTCGTACGGAAAACGTCCCGTACACGGGGAATGACTTTACCTGCTACAAAGCAAACTTTGTACGACTCGTATCCCGGGAAAAGTAGTTCCCGGGGTGCGAGTCGTACAGGGGTACAAGTCGTACAGGCCCCCCATGCATATGTACGCACCTCACAACAACATCGCGTATGTACGCACCTTACAACAACATCATCATTGCGTATGTACGGTGCGTACCCCAACATCGCATATGTACGCACCTCACAACAACATCGCGTATGTACACACCTTACAACCACATCATCGCGTATGTACGGTGCGTACCCCAACATCGCCTATGTACGCACCTCACAACAACATCATCGCGTATGTACGGTGCATACCCCAACATCGCAGATGTACGCACACAAAACAACTAAGGTATAAAGAAGGGCACCCCGTAAATAATAGGTACTCCTAGAACGGGGAAATAGTTCAAAGGCAAAATGACAAATCTAGGCAGTAAACATGGATTATAAAGCTACAAGGCAATATCAAAATTCTAATTTCATTGAGACAGTGTACTCCTACTACAGTAAAGATAATTTTAAATCATTTTATTTATGTTGCATAAAACATCAGACAATATGTGCAAAGAGGCAACAAGAATAACAACCACATAAAATAAACATTACTGGCACAAAACAGTATTTCCGACAAAATACGTGATGACAGGAAAAAAGTAATACATATACTGGCTTATGAAGCGAAAAGCTGGGGGAAAGGTGGTTAATTTCAGTAGAGAGTTGTAATTTTCTACGCGCGTTTCGGCATTAAGATGCCTTCTTCAGGAAAAAGCCAAAACAATTCCTAAATAAAGAACAAAAATGAGTTTGTATAAACAATTTAAAAACACATAGACATACATGTAATTTCAGCAATCAATAAGAGCTTTGTTTCTTAAAAAGATGTTTAGAGACATATTTACAGAGTATATTGGGCCATGTGTATATGCGTATATATGACATAGTGGAGTACACTGTATCCATATGGAAAATATAACACAAAAATGGGGTTGGCACACACAAAAGAAAGAAGAAAATGAAACCCAGAATTGGAAAGGGTTACTGATATCATCCATCAGAAAAGGAATTTAACGATATGATGATATAGTGAGGAGACAAGAGACTGTCTCCAGATAGGACACCTCTATGTGCAGCGTGAAAGAGTTCAAACAAGACCAGTGTAAGGGCTACTTAATGAAAGTCCAATAGAAACCAACCACCAATTGAAAAATAAGGCATAATCAAATATACGTATCTATTACCTACTATGTCCCTGATGGACATGCAGAGACAAAAATTTCTCAGGATGTCAAAGACAAGATGCAAGTATCGTACAAAGGATGCCGGATATCCAGGATCTGGAGAGTCATGAAGAAACTCACATCCCGGAAGTCCTAATGTTGGATCTATGTATAATTAGGAACCGGTAGACTAAAGAATTCTGTAAGGAGTGAATTGAAAATGATGAGGAACTGCTCCAATGTTAAAGTGAATGACTAAAAAGTGAAAAGGGATATTTACCTAGGTGAACTCAAGTTCTATTGAAGGAAATCGATCGACCATGGATGGCGCTAAGTCCTTAGTCGCCAGAGTTACCACAAATTACATGAAGTGGCCTGGGTAGTAGTAAATTGATGGAGGCTGGAGAAAAGCAATTAAAGAATATAAGAAACATCACCAGAGTACGACTAATGAAACGAAACTTATGTGCTGAGGATCGGCGTGTACAAGTTGGGAAAACTAAGTTAGGAAAGCAGCGAGTAAACTTAAAGTCCTGAAGTATATAACTGCAACGGATTGACTGGAGAACAAGGTCTGGGATTACCTGTATAAATAGCAACGGGACTCTGTATGTAGAGATGCAAGGGATAGGAAGATGAAATCGTCGCTGTACTATGGAGTACTCGTAAAAGATATATAACTGTAACAAGATATACAATAAATTCAATTATGGAACATGTCAAGGGATACAATAGGTGATGGGCATGACTAGGAAAATAACCCATCAGTTACCAACCATGAATGAATCAAAATTTAAATTTTAAAGTGAGGGTCAAAATATTAAATGGAGGGTCAAAAATTCGCTAGCCCAGCATGAACGCCACAATGCGAGAAGGTACTTACTTCGAAACGTATGAATATCAGCCTGTCTGTGATACAACCCGGCATGGAAATGCCGTAGAGGAAACAGGGTGTTTATGAAAGAGGAGGCAGCCAATGGCATGACTGTCTATAGCTCACTTGATCATGACGTGAGACACACTCAGGTGCCAATCACGATCCTGTAAAAACCGGGTACGAACCGTCGGACGGAGCATATTCTCCGTCCGACACATACCCGGTCGCCAAAATATACCAACATGGAATTACGATTCGCACGGAAACACCATTTCCGAACGAATCGTACAAAACCCCGACCGACGAAAATAAACATACAAATGCGATCCGGGAAAGCGCCGACCTGACGTCGGGACGCACGCAGCCTGCCATTCACGAACCAGGAATTACGATTCGCACCGACATCATCCCGCACGGTGAATATTTTCCGGCTGCCAAAAACTGCCGGGAAAAAAGGACGACGCGAACAAGGAGTACCAGTACGCGACGGACAGACAGGACGACGCGAACAAGGAGTACCCGTACGCGACGGACAGACATGGACCCGAACCTACTTGTCATCGCAGTCATAGCAGTCGACCTCCTCTACAGGTTACGACGCAGACGCCGCAGAAGGTCAGAACAACAAAGGGAGGGGGGAAGAGGGGGGGTGGCAGGTCCAGGGCAGGCCACAAAACCCCCACCATAGTCACACAGCACACATGCCCTGGACATACCTGACCCTCAGGCCCTGGTCACTACGAGGGGGTGGGGGCGTGTCCAGCAAAGCCAGCGACCGCCACAACGGAAGTTCTTGACGACGCGAACCGGCAACACAACCAGACAGGTACGTCCCGTACCCACGCCTTAAGAGCGTGGGTACGAGTCGTACCACGCCCACACCTACGTCACCCCAACAATGGCGGGACGGCTCGTACCCACGGGGCAAAGGCCTGGGTACGGGCCGCACAATCATCACATAGCGTGGGGACGGATATGTACAGACCGTACCCCCACCCCGTATGCATGGAGCGTACCCCCCACCCCAACAGTGTAAGTACGACACATACCCCCACACGCGTACGTATGGAGCGTACCCCCCATGCCAACAGTGTAAGTACGACACGTACCCCCACCCGCGTATGCAAGGAGCGTACCCCCATGCCAACAGTGTAAGTACGACACGTACCCCCACCCGCGTATGCAAGGAGCGTACCCCCCACCCCAACCGTGTATGTACGACCCGTACCCTCACACGCGTACGTATGGAGCGTACCCCCCACCCCAACAGTGTAAGTACGACACGTACCCCCACCCGCGTATGCAAGGAGCGTACCCCCATGCCAACATTGTACGTACGACACGTCCCCCCACCCGCGTATGCATGGAGCGTACCCCCCACCCCAACAGTGTAAGTACGACACGTCCCCCCACCCGCGTATGCATTGAGCGTACCCCCCACCCCAACAGTGTAAGTACGACCCATACCCTCACCCGCGGACGTATGGAGCGTACCCCCAACCCAACAGTATAAGTACGACCCGTACCCTCACCCGCGGACGTATGGAGCATACCCCCCAACCCAACAGTGTCAGTACGACCCGAACCCTCACCCGCGTACGTATGGAGCGTGCCCCCACCCCAACAGTGTAAGTACGACCCGTACCCTCACCCACAGACGTATGGAGCGTACCCCCCACCCCAACAGTGTAAGTACGACACGTCCCCCCACCCGCGTATGCATGGAGCGTACCCCCCACCCCAACAGTGTAAGTACGACACGTCCCCCCACCCCAACCGTGTATGTACGACCCGTACCCTCACCCACGTATGTATGGAGCGCACCCCCCACCCCAACAGTGTAAGTACGACCCGTACCCCCATGGAGCGAACCCACACACGTGTCTGGACAAAGCGTACATATTGTTAAATAGGAGGGGTGTGTGCCAATCACTCCCAGCAGTGCCCAGAGTCAGGAGGGGTGGGTGCAGAGTCCTCCCAGCATTGCCCAGACACAGGAGAGGTGTGTGCCTATCACCCCCAGCAGTGCCCAGAGTCAGGAGGGGTGGGTGCAGAGTCCTCCCAACAGTGCCCAGACACAGGAGGGGTGTGTGCAGAGTCCTCCCAGCAGTGCGCAGAGACAGGAGGGGTGTGTGCAGAGTCCTCCCAGCAGTGCCCAGAGACAGGAGGGGTGGGTGCCTATCACTCCCAGCAGTGCACAGAGGCAGGAGGGGTGGGTGCCTATCACTCCCAGCAGTGCCCAGAGACAGGAGGGGTGTGTGCAGAGTCCTCCCAGCAGTGCCCAGAGACAGGAGGGGTGGGTGCCTATCACTCCCAGCAGTGCCCAGACATAGGAGGGGTGGGTGCAGAGTCCTCCCAGCAGTGCCCAAACATAGGAGGGGTGGGTGCCTATCACTCCCAGCAGTGCCCAGAGACAGGAGGGGTGTGTGCAGAGTCCTCCCAGCAGTGCCCAGAGACAGGAGGGGTGGGTGCCTATCACTCCCAGCAGTGCCCAGACATAGGAGGGGTGGGTGCAGAGTCCTCCCAGCAGTGCCCAGACATAGGAGGGGTGGGTGCCTAACACTCCCAGCAGTGCCCAGACATAGGAGGGGTGGGTGCCTATCACTCCCAGCAGTGCCCAGAGACAGGAGGGGTGGGTGCAGAGTCCTCCCAGCAGTGCCCAGAGTCAGGAGGGGTGGGTGCAGAGTCCTCCCAGCAGTGCCCAGACACAGGAGGGGTGGGTGCAGAGTCCTCCCAGCAGTGCCCAGAGACAGGAGGGGTGTGTGCCTATCACTCCCAGCAGTGCCCAGAGACAGGAGGGGTGTGTGCCTATCACTCCCAGCAGTGCCCAGAGACAGGAGGGGTGTGTGCAGAGTCCTCCCAGCAGTGCCGAGAGACAGGAGGGGTGTGTGCAGAGTCCTCCCAGCAGTGCCCAGACATAGGAGGGGTGGGTGCCTATCACTCCCAGCAGTGCCCAGACATAGGAGGGGTGGGTGCAGAGTCCTCCCAGCAGTGCCCAGAGACAGGAGGGGTGTGTGCAGAGTCCTCCCAGCAGTGCCCAGAGACAGGAGGGGTGTGTGCCTATCACTCCCAGCAGTGCCCAGAGACAGGAGGGGTGTGTGCAGAGTCCTCCCAGCAGTGCCCAGACATAGGAGGGGTGTGTGCCTATCACTCCCAGCAGTGCCCAGAGACAGGAGGGTGTGTGCAGAGTCCTCCCAGCAGTGCCCAGACATAGGAGGGGTGGGTGCCTATCACTCCCAGCAGAGCCCAGACATAGGAGGGGTGGGTGCAAAGTCCTTCCAGCAGTGCCCAGAGACAGGAGGGGTGTGTGCAGAGTCCTCCCAGCAGTGCCCAGAGACAGGAGGGGTGTGTGCCTATCACTCCCAGCAGTGCCCAGAGACAGGAGGGGTGTGTGCCTATCACTCCCAGCAGTGCCCAGAGACAGGAGGGGTGGGTGCCTATCACTCCCAGCAGTGCCCAGAGACAGGAGGGGTGTATGCAGAGTCCTCCCAGCAGTGCCCAGACATAGGAGGGGTGGGTGCAGAGTCCTACCAGCAGTGCCCAGAGACAGGGGGGGTGGGTGCCTATCACTCCCAGCAGTGCCCAGACACAGGAGGGGTGTGTGCAGAGTCCTCCCAGCAGTGCCCAGACATAGGAGGGGTGGGTGCAGAGTCCTCCAGCAGTGCCCAGAGTCAGGAGGGGTGGGTGCAGAGTCCTCCCAGCAGTGCCCAGACATAGGAGGGGTGGGTGCCTATCACTCCCAGCAGTGCCCAGACACAGGAGGGGTGGGTGCAGAGTCCTCCCAGCAGTGCCCAGAGACAGGAGGGGTGTGTGCCTATCACTCCCAGCAGTGCCCAGAGACAGGAGGGGTGTGTGCCTATCACTCCCAGCAGTGCCCAGAAACAGGAGGGGTGTGTGCAGAGTCCTCCCAGCAGTGCCCAGACATAGGAGGGGTGGGTGCAGAGTCCTCCCAGCAGTGCCCAGAGATAGGAGGGGTGGGTGCAGAGTCCTCCCAGCAGTGCCCAGAGACAGGAGGGGGTGTGCAGAGTCCTCCCAGCAGTGCCCAGACATAGGAGGGGTGTGTGCAGAGTCCTCCCAGCAGTGCCCAGACATAGGAGGGGTGGGTGCAGAGTCCTCCCAGCAGTGCCCAGACATAGGAGGGGTGGGTGCCTATCACTCCCAGCAGTGCCCAGAGGCAGGAGGGGTGTGTGCAGAGTCCTCCCAGCAGTGCCCAGAGACAGGAGGGGTGTGTGCAGAGTCCTCCCAGCAGTGCCCAGAGACAGGAGGGGTGGGTGCCTATCACTCCCAGCAGTGCCCAGAGGCAGGAGGGGTGGGTGCCTATCACTCCCAGCAGTGCCCAGAGACAGGAGGGGTGTGTGCAGAGTCTTCCAGCAGTGCCCAGAGACAGGAGGGGTGGGTGCCTATCACTCCCAGCAGTGCCCAGACATAGGAGGGGTGGGTGCAGAGTCCTCCCAGCAGTGCCCAGACATAGGAGGGGTGGGTGCCTATCACTCCCAGAAGTGCCCAGACATAGGAGGGGTGGGTGCCTATCACTCCCAGCAGTGCCCAGAGACAGGAGGGGTGGGTGCAGAGTCCTCCCAGCAGTGCCCAGAGTCAGGAGGGGTGGGTGCAGAGTCCTCCCAGCAGTGCCAAGACATAGGAGGGGTGTGTGCAGAGTCCTCCCAGCAGTGCCCAGAGACAGGAGGGGTGTGTGCAGAGTCCTCCCAACAGTGCCCAGAGACAGGAGGGGTGTGTGCCTATCACTCCCAGCAGTGCCCAGAGACAGGAGGGGTGTGTGCAGAGTCCTCCCAGCAGTGCCCAGAGACAGGAGGGGTGGGTGCCGAACACTCACAGCAGTGCCCATGAAACGCAAAGGGTGGAGTAGCCACAGATACCATGCCCACAAATTTCAGTCAGGTGCACAAAGACCCTGCAGTACATGTACCACATGTGTGCGAGGCTGGGAGTATACGCATGCATAGCGCAGAAAAGAAAACATGTACACATGAAGTCATGTCAATAGTCCACATACACAAGTACAATGACTACCAAGAATGCCATGAATGATGCAGGTGGAGACATCGCTCAGCATGCATGTGCAAAGGAGAAGGAGTCCGTCACACACCCAGCTAATGTACACACAGCTCTGCGCTAAATATTGGTAACACCCTGCAGGGAAGATGGCAGGGTACACAGAGGAAGGAATACACCTTTGGACAATTTCACCATGCAGCAACTGCTTACATGAACACAGAAACCTAGCTAACACCGTGTGATGGCACACAGATCCCAGGGTCCCCCCTATGACCAGCACACTACTACATTTCCCACACAACCAACACATGATCACCACCCAAAATCATGTAGCAGCCCCACCAACAGCAATATCAGAAAAGCAGTAGTGTTCAAAGGAAACAAAAATGGCATTAATCAGCAATATCAAAAATTGTATGTTCGTAGAAAGTTCAATATTTACAAAGCCAATTGGGCAGTCCAGAAGTCACAGCTGGATGGGGGACACAGTGGGATGCGTGTCCCCTAGCTTGCCTGCACAGTTACATTCCGTTGTCTTCCACAGGGGTGAGGGCATCATGTGGGGGGGAAGAAACAGGCACCGCAGGGACAGGAGGGTAAAGGGTAGGCGTCGTGGGTGCAGGGATGGAGGACTCCACCACAGGGGGTGGGGCAGGGCCAAAGGTGGAGGCCAGGAGCTCGCTGCACACCTCAGCCAGGTCCGCCAGGGAATCCCCTGCACCCGAACGAACCACAGGCCCCAAGGAGGGGGGGGGTCAGAGGGATGGGTCGCAGCGCCACTGGGGGAGGGTGTAGACAGGGGGGGGAATCAACCACCCTGACCGAGGACTTCCTTGACCGCTTGCGTGGTGGCGTCACTGTGGGGCTCAGGGACAGAGCGGCCATGAAGGAGTCTTTGGGGGAGATGTGGCCAGGAGAGCTGAGGGGAGGGGATTTGGAGGGAGTGGATTGGGTGGAATGTGGACTCCCACTCTGGCTGCGTGTCACACGTTTGCCCCCCGACCCAGTGGGTGTGCCTACTTCACCCTGTGTGTGCATGTCAGGAGGTGTGCGGTGGACCTTCCCTGCTGGTGTGGTGCCTGTGGGTGTTGTGGTGGGCGCATGCTGACGTCTGGGTGTACGTGGGACAGGCATGGGAGTGGGAAGTGTGGATGGGGCAGGGGTAGGGGGTGGGACGTAGCGCTGCAGGAGACCCACTGCTGCAGTCAGTGTCGAGTCTATCGACCTCAGCAAGCTGCGTTGGTCAGCCTGCGATGAATGAATGCCCTCCAAGTATGCCTCCATGTTGTTGAGGACCTGGCTGTGGCCATGGAGGACATTAAGGATCGCAGCCTGACCAACCTGCAACTGCCGCTGGATGTCCACAGACTCGGCATTGGCGGCAGCAGTGGAGACAGGGGCAGGGGGTGCGGTGCCTGGCAGGAAGGAGACATGTGGTGACCAGGCACGCTGGGAAGGGACACGAGCAAGTGGGAGGCGGCTGATGGCAATGGAGGGGGCGGGGCGAGATGTAGTGCCGCTGTCAGCTGCTGGTGCAGCCGCCGCCCACTCGGAGAGATCATCCTCGGACCCGTCAGCTTCATACTCTGTTGTGCCAGTCGACAGGTCCCCGGGTTCACTCTCCTCCGCCTCAGTCCCACTTGACGTGCCAGCCCCGATGTCACCGCTGGCACTGGTGCTCGGTCCCTCTGCTCCGTCTGTGCCCATGTCTCCCTTCGTGTCCCCCGACGATGCTGTGGGCAGGGTGAAGAGACAGAAATTAATCATACACCTGTATACATATGTCACATGAGTCCAATCTACATAGGTCACAGTGCATAGCCTGAAACAAAAGAAGAGTTACATCTACAAAACAAGGTACATATGTAGGGCATGCAAGACACAGTTTTTTGACCCACCATGCCACCGAAAAACTATGGAGAGCATGACACAATAGCAAATGAGATGGAATGGAATTTTGACTGAGGAGCACGGCCCTGGGGACAATCCAGCACTGCATCTGCACCACACAGCGTGGCAGGAAATAGGGATGAGCAGGGACCATATCCAGGAACAAGAGGCACATGCAGCATAGGTTAAACTGAAAACATGCCCACCATGACTGGCCCACTGCACCTTGAGTGCATGTCCAGACCAACATCACACACTGGCCAGTCCTAGCAAGGAGATATCAGGTTGTGACATGAAGGCCATGCCCGCACCACCCACCCCCTACATGAGACAATTATATTGAGACACAGGAAGCACTTACATCCCTTAGTCTGGGTGAAATAAACATGGGATGCAACAAATCAAGGTTGCACACAAAATACCCAAGGTGCGCCTGTCCAAATAATCATGTACAAATGAGCATCATCAGATGATTGTAACAAGACACACAGGCAATGTCCACCGTGAGTATGAACAAGGAAAATCAGGTCAGTCTGTACAGTGGACACTTGTACTACATTTCACGTCAATATACATTTGGCCAGGGGACAATGGCACAGAGCACAACCTATGCTGTAGACACAGAGATTGTCAACATATTCAGATTACACACATGATACCTAGGAAAATATGCCCCTGGGGACAGTGGTGGCCACACAACTCCATGCTCCTGAATGGGAATGACTGCAACACACGCTACCATCCCCGCACTATGCGTACCGCACACTCATGCACATCATGTCACAGGCCACCACATAGGACATGCGTGCTGTAAGGCCTCACACTTGAGAGACTAACTCCCATGTCTGGACTCAGCATTAGTGCCAACTGACATGGAACCCACAAGACCAGAACTGGACAGGGCACAGGCAAGGTCCCAAAACATGTTACACACCACCCCCACACATGATGCTGCAGGCATTGTACACATGGAGAAGGTGCCAGGCTACATAACCTTGTGACGGAGTGACGTCACACAGACCAGGGAACACATTGCAAGGAGGGGAAGGGAGGCAGGAGAGCACTGCAATACTGTGGGTAACAGGATCTGCACAGCACCATTAAACCCTGGCAGTGCATCCATGGAACAGTGCACTTACAAATGCTGGTGAAACACAACAAACACACATGTACCTACCCCCTTCCTGCTGCTGCATCTCCTGTAAGCGCCTGTCCAAGTCTGGAAATACCACCGCCAGCACACGCTTGTGGATGTGGGAGAGACGCGGTTCTTATGGCTCTCAGGTGAGTCCCCCAGCAGGACCCGTGCGATCCTCCGCGTCCAGCACCGGATATCCTGCCAGCGTTTCCTCACCTGGGACAGGCTCCGCCTCCGACCATCCGCACCCCTCACGGCACTGACGGCGGTCAGCCAGATCTGCTCTTTGGCAGAGGCGCCTACCTGTGAGGATGAACAAGTGACACTACATCAATACACCTGCAACATGTCACAGAGACACATATGGGAACAAATTAGCTGGTTTCAACAAGGCATGTCATGCAGCCAACGCATTGCACCTTTGCCATAGGGACATACTCCTCTGGGGAAGGGCAAAAGCAGTACGTGCCAGTGAAAGTACACAGGTGGAATGAGGGCAATGACACAATCAATTATCAAGGCTCACACTGTGCATCACACCCACCCCTCCTGTCTCTGGGCACTGCTGGGGGTGATAGGCACCCACCCCTCCTGTCTCTGGGCACTGCTGGGAGGACTCTGCACCCACCCCTCCTGTCTCTGGGCACTGCTGGGAGTGATGGGCACCCACCCCTCCTATGTCTGGGCACTGCTGGGAGTGATAGGCACCCACCCCTCCTATGTCTGGGCACTGCTGGGAGAACTCTGCACACACCCCTCCTATGTCTGGGCACTGCTGGGAGGACTCTGCACACACCCCTCCTGTCTCTGGGCACTGCTGGGAGGACTCTTCACCCACCCCTCCTATGTCTGTGCACTGCTGGGAGGACTCTGCACACACCCCTCCTGTCTCTGGGCACTGCTGGGAGTGATAGGCACACACCCCTCCTGTCTCTGGGCACTGCTGGGAGGACTCTGCACACACCCCTCCTGTCTCTGGGCACTGCTGGGAGGACTCTGCACCCACCCCTCCTATGTCTGGGCACTGCTGGGAATGATAGGCACCCACCCCTCCTATGTCTGGGCACTGCTGGGAGGACTCTGCACCCACCCCTCCTGACTCTGGACACTGCTGGGAGGACTATGCACCCACCCCTCCTATGTCTGGGCACTGCTGGGAGGACTCTGCACACACCCCTCCTGTCTCTGGGCACTGCTGGGAGTGATAGGCACACACCGCTCCTGTCTCTGGGCACTGCTGGGAGGACTCTGCACCCACCCCTCCTGTCTCTGGGCACTGCTGGGAGTGATAGGCACCCACCCCTCCTATGTCTGGGCACTGCTGGGAGTGATAGGCACCCACCCCTCCTATGTCTGGGCACTGCTGGGAGGACTCTGCACACACCCTTCCTGTCTCTGAGCACTGCTGGGAGGACTCTGCACCCACCCCTCCTATGTCTGGGCACTGCTGGGAGGACTCTGCACACACCCCTCCTGTCTCTGGGCACTGCTGGGAGTGATAGGCACACACCCCTCCTGTCTCTGGGCACTGCTGGGAGTGATAGGCACACACCCCTCCTGTCTCTGGGCACTGCTGGGAGGACTCTGCACCCACCCCTCCTGTGTCTGGGCACTGCTGGGAGGACTCTGCACACACCCCTCCTGTCTCTGGGCACTGCTGGGAGACATCAGGCATTCCCCCCCTGGGACTCCCCCCTACAGTACATAGCATGTGTGTCACACCTGGACAGAATGGCAGAAGTCACAGTCACAAAAAAAGGGACACAGTCTGTGCTAGTAGCTATGCACTCACCTGATACCCTGGTCGCCCATACAGCAGGGGGTACTGTGGGAGGATCCCATCCAGCAAGGCCAGGTTCTCCTCCAGGGTGAATGGCTGTGACCTCTCCACAGACCTTGACATGGTTCCAGGGAATCACGAGCAGCAGCAGTGTGTTAGATAGGAAATATGTGCAGGCAAGTGCTCCCTCATGGGACCTGGCTGCCTTATATCTGCCTTGCTGTCCTGTTTCATGCACAGGAGTACAGAGTGATTGGTCACTCACATTTGCATCCTATGTTTCCTCCAATCCCTTCAAACCTAGCACAGTCAGTGGGTTTGTATTGTGTTTTTTTCTTCAGCATGATGTCAACCCCATAAACACATTGCAACAAAGTAGATTCATTCCAACTGACTTCTGCTGTGCACCTTCCAGAACAAATTCAAACTTTAAACTTGGGCTCCATGACAACCAGCATGCATGTAGGCCTTAATACTTGTCCCTCATGTGTCCCCTATGTAAAATTGAGCTTCACCCACAGGTACGGTGCGTTCCGGGCCCCTAGGGCACCCCAAATGCATAGCAACGGCCCGTACACGCGTGCGTACGTTCACTATCACCATGGGTGTCCTCGCGTATGCGTACTCGTACTGGTACGGCCCGTACACACGCCTCTACGTTCACTATCACTACGAGTACGCATACGCGAGGACACCCATAGTGATAGTGAGCATACAGGCGTGTGTACTGGCCGTACCACTATGGGTGTCCTCGCGTATGCGTACTCGTACTGGTACGGCCCGTACACACGCCTGTACATTCACTATCACTATGGGTGTCCTCGCGTATGCGTACTCGTACTGGTACGGCCCGTACACACGCCTGTACGTTCACTATCACTATGGGTGTCCTCGCGTATGCGTACTCGTACTGGTACGGCCCGTACACACGCCTGTACGTTCACTATCACTACGAGTACGCATACGTGAGGACACCCATAGTGATAGTGAACGTACAGGCGTGTGTACGGGCCGTACCAGTACGAGTACGCATACGCGAGGACACCCATAGTGATAGTGAACGTACAGGCGTGTGTACGGGCCGTACCACTATGGGTGTTCTCGCGTATGCGTACTTACTGACCGTACACATGCCTGTACGCTCACCATCACTATTGGTACACATACGGCAGCACTCCCATAGTGATATGGGAACGTACACAGGCCCTCTTAGCAGCAATACGGCGCTTTTCACACATCACAGTGGTGACAGGCAGCACACAGGAAGGAATAGGGCGGACATACTTGTCCATGGATGGACATCAAGGTATTGTCTGTGCAGTACTACATGTGTGGGGCACAGGTGTGACAGGCTGTGATGTGGCACATTACTCCTGTGTCGAGAAGGCACCAGATGTATGATGAGATGTGTACTGATGTAATGTGTGATGGTGCAATGTGTGCCAGGCATGCCCTTGACTCCTTGGACATGTGTGCATGTCGTATTGCACACTTGGGATGACCGACACTGGCATGGCACGGACACCAACACACGGAAGTGTCCCCTGATGCCCGGTACAGGGGTTACCACACCTGACTTGTCACTACCCACGGTGCACGATGTGACTATGTCATGTATGTGTGGGGGTTTCCCATTAGGGTGATGTTGGAGCACCCTCAAAAGCTGCAGCTGTTGCAGCAACCAACATGTGTCTGTGTGTAGATTGACATTGCACACTGTTCCGCACACCATGCCACATGTGGTATCGGATGTGAGGTGCGTATGTATGCATGGGACACGGAGTAGCGTAACTAGGACATGTCTGCATCCTCTCTATGAATGTGTGGTGAGTCATGACATGTGCACCTTCATGGCAAGGTGTGTGGGCTGTCCTAGTGTAATGTCATGTGACCTGTGGCTCTAGTGTTCCGCTACCAGTCTCTGCAATCGGCATCCTACTTCTGCTGATGTGTGGGTGTATGTCACTCCTGTCTTGCATCTGGCTGTTCACTTGCACTGGGACACAGCTAATCCCATGCCATGGCATGTGGAGGTTCTCAATCTCCGTGTGTAGCTGGCTCTTGGTAGGAGTGTCACCTGGCAGCCATACGTGTCCAGGGCATGTGGCACATACCTGACTCCGTATGTAGCATATGTGTATAGACAGATTAACATGTGCTCAGTACAAATTATTTGTTGTTGTGGTGCACTCACTCTTCCTTGTCACTTCCAAATTACTGCAGAGCGCCGCCTCTTCCCCGAGCAATTCCGGACTTGTCTGCCATGCGGGAGAATGATCGTATCCGGTGCTACCGCTTCCCCCAACGGTTGATTCTGGAGTTGACGGCGAGACTGGCACCACACCTGCAACCGCTGCACAGGTATCCTACGGCACTGACACCCAAGCTGAAGGTAATGGCAGCCCTACATTTTCTAGCCACGGGTACCTTTCAAAATACCATAGCTCATGTTGGTGGCATGTCCCAGAGCATGTTCTGCCGTGTGCTGCATGATTTCTTAGAGGCCATGTTGATTCACCTGGATGACTTCATACATTTTCCTACCCCTGAAATGTTGACTGGGGTCAAGCGTGGATTCTATGCCCTGGGAGGGATGCCCCATGTCATTGGGTCCATAGATGGGACACATGTTGCTTTGGTACCACCACAGGCACAGGAGGTAGCGTACCGGAATCGCAAGCACTACCACTCAATCAATGCCCTTGTGGTGTGTCTGTCCAACATGGTGATTTCACATGTCTGTGCTCGTTTTCCAGGATCAGCACATGATGCCTACATCATGAGGCGTAGCAGGGTGCCTGAAATGATGACGCAGCTGCGCAACGAACGAGCATGTGTTGTTGGTGGGTACAGTCTGTCTGTCCTGTATTTTGCGTAGACTACTGGCACGACCGCTTCTCCAGTTCTAACGATGTCCATGTGCTTCCCATGTAGGGGACGCTGGCTATCCCAACATGCCATGGCTGATCACACCTCTCCGCAACCCCATCACGCCGGCCCAGCTCCGCTACAACACCGCCCATGGCCGGACAAGGCGAGTGATAGAGAGGACATTTGGCCTGCTGAAGAGCCGATTCAGGTGCCTACACAAGACCGGCGGCGCACTCCCATATGCCCCTGCGAAGGTCTGCAAAATCTTCATGGTCTGCTGCATGCTGCACAACATGGCAGTTGAGAAAGCTGTGCCACTCATCCTGGATCAAGATGACGAGGACCATCCACCCGTGGAGGACGAAGGGCTTGGCAATGGGGCTAGTGATGTGGAGGATGTGGAGCCGCAAGAGGACATCCGGACTCGGCTCATACGCGACTTCTTTGCTTAGTGGTGAGTACCAGTGTCTGAGTGTGCACGCATTGGTCCCCGTGTGGCATGTGTTGCGATGTGTGTCTCCACATGCATGTATGGCACGTGAGTCAGAGGTGTGTGTGGGTGTGTCACTGGAGTGATGGTGCCAGTGATGGTTGTATTTCCCCAGTCATAATTGTGACCTAGCATGTTGTCATCCATACATGTGTCGAGTAAATGCACATGCAAGTGGCTGTGCTTTTTGTGGCTGACTTCTTGTGTGTCTCTCTTCCCCAGGTACTTGCGCATGCCGTCTGCTGCTTGCATTGTTGTGGCACTGCTATTCCTCATGGACACGTCATCGTGTGCTGACTCAGCGTTACAGGCACGGACACGTTTGGAAGTCTCCTTAGGGTAAGGGATGCATCAGGCGTGTATTGGGTGTGGCAGTTGTTCACGATGTATGCACACTGCCCCTGTGGATGTTTGGTTCCTCTGCAGACATGTAGCATCACCATGGTACACATGACATGCAGCTGTGTACACCTGAATAGATGGTCTGACTTGTTGACAGTCATCAGTGATGGGATAGTGGATTGTGATGATGGCATCAATGTGTGTAACACTGCCCTCGGACACATACGGTTTGCATTGGCTTGACATGGTGTGGGACTTCTACATCAGCGGATCAATGGTGTATGGCAGTCTCTCCGTGAGCAGCTGTGGGTGTTTAGCTGTTAGCCGACAATTGTGTGCCAGTTCCATGGCTATCACGCATTTGTGCTGCAGAAGGGGGGTGCCAGTGTTGGACCCACATGTTACTCCACATGAAGTGTTCATGTGTACTTCAAGTTGCCTCTGCAATCCCGAAAACATGACTAATAAAGGTGTCCCTATGCCTCCAAGGTGCCTCTTCTCAGTCAATGCTGGTGTGTTGCCACGGTGCATCCAGCATGTCTGGCATGGTTTTCCGTGATAGTGGCTATGTGTCTATGTGTCGAGTAGCAAGATGCAAGCTGTGTGTGTGGGATGAGAGTGTGTATTGTGCATGATGTCCATGACTGTGTGGGTATTGTGACATGTGCCATCCCCAATCATCCAACGTTGGGCAGGCCCCCATTCTCTGCATCCACCGGACTCAAGCTTACAGGACATGGTTCTGCCACCTGTCTACACATACCTGGGTGCCCCCCAGGACACTGGACAGGATCCCTGACCTCTGCGCATGACTGTTGCTGTACTCAATGTGTCTGTCAGCACGGTTGTGCGGCCACCCCCTCAGCTGGTTGGGCCCATCACGGGTGTGTATGGTGCTCCATGTCTGTCTTGCCTAATACACTGTGACCCGTGTGTCCTGTGCCAGACTCAGGCCCCAGGGTGTGGATGGTTGAAGTCAAAAGAGAACTCAGGCATGTTTAGACTTTACAAGACACATGTAAGGTAATAATGCAACCAGCAGGCATCTTCTCTTCATGGTGTGACTTTTTATTTTTGGGGGGGGGGGTATGACGTGAGGGGCTTTCCGGGAGTTTTGAATCCAAAGTTCAGTAGGGGAGTTGGTGTCCTTGCCATTGGAAATCCTCAGAGTCCATGGCACAGTCTTTGTCAACATTGGTCAGACAGTGACCAGCAAGGCCATGTGGCAGAGAATGTCTCTTGATGCTGTGATGCTGTTGCTCCAGTGGGCCAGGTGCCAGGCCAGGTGTCCTGGGAGATGGTGATGTAGCGCCGACCCTCACGGTCCTTTCCGTGGACGACCCGGCCTCCTGCGGGGACCCTCAGAAGCAGGCCGTGACGATGTTTGGGATGCTCCATCGGATGTTTCCTCCTCCTCCTGGTCCCTCCCTGTGGGTGGTGATGTTCTACGCCTTCTGGCACAGGGAGGGTTGCCCATGTTGTCGGCCATCCGACGGAGTGTATTGTGAATCCCCTGGAACACCGTCACGAGCTCAGCCTGTCTGTCCTCCATCCTCCGTTGGTGTTGCAGTTGACAGGCATGTTGCTGGGCCTGCTGGGTCTTTATCTCATCGAGGGTCCCCTTCATCTCATTGAGGGTGGACACAACCTGGGCCATGCCCGTGGTGTCCTGCCGGTATGTGTCCAGGATGTTACGGACATGGGAATATACCGGTTCCCCAGCCAACTGGTCAGGCTGGCGCCTCCGCCGTCCTCCACTCCCACCACCCCTGCCCACTTGCACCTGGCCTGCCCTTGTGGGCACATCGGGACCCCTGAGGGGTGGCATTGGCGTTGTCGCCTGCCTCCTCCTGGGTGCCCAGGACACCGTGTCCCTCCTGGCCAGCCTGGCTGCTTTGTGGTGGTGGGGCAGGGATCCTGGGTGTCTCCTGGGATGTGGCAGGAGTGGGGGTGGTGGTTGGCCCCGTTGTACCTGACGCAGGTGCTGCAGGTCGTTGGACACCAGAGGGGCCAGGTTGGTCGGGGTCGTCCACAGAGTGGTGAGAGTCGTCGCTGCCGGTGGGATCGGCCTCCCGCAGAGCCGGGTCCTGTGAGTCTTCCCCCCCCAGTGTTGGGGGGTGAACCACGAGGTTGACCTGTGTGTGAGAATGTTAATTTTGGTCCATGCAACATCCATGTTTCATCAGTTTCAAAGTTGGAACATTGCCTCTGGGAATTAGGATCTGTCTTGCATTCCACTCACAGTGCACTTGTGCATGGGTGTGTCCCTTGGGCACCACTTTGGGGCCTTTAACTATGTGTGGCACAGTCTTACTTGCTGCGTCAAGTGTGACTGCAGTCAGCAGTGGAGTGGGCAGGTGTGGCGACCCATGCATTGGCGCCTTCCGTGTTGCACTGTACGTGGGCATATGGAGTGGTTCCACACACTTAGGTAATACAGGTAGCTGTCGTTGTGCTCATGCACAGGTTGTGACATGGCCCTGTGTTTTGCCATGGAGGAGAGGGGGGGTGCTGGCACTGGCCACCCTTGTCTACATGCACGCAGTCCACCTGCTGACGACCAGACATTCCCACACACCACAAGGCTGATTCGCTCTCCCTGTGTCTCCCTCCCTCTGTGTCCCCCTCTCCATCCCTCTGTGTCCCCCTCTCCCTCCCTCTGTGTGTCAGCCTCCTCCCTCTGTCCGTCTCCCTGTGTCTCCCTCCCTCTCTGTCCCCCTCTCCCTCCCTCTCCGTCCCCCTGTCCCTACCTCTGTGTGTCAGCCTCCTCCCTCTGTCCATCTCCCTGTGTCTCCCTTCCTCTGTGTCCCCCTCTCCCTCCCTCTGTGTCCCCCTGTCCCTCCCTCTGTGTGTCAGCCTCCTCCCTCTGTCCGTCTTCCCGTGTCTCCCTCCCTCTCTGTCCCCCTCTCCCTCCCTCTGTGTGTCACCCTCTGTCACCTACGCCCAGCTTCCTGGGCACAGACTGTTAGCAGATCTTTGAATGGCCCTTGGCTTGTTGATGTGAGTTTGTTTCTGATCTCCAGGCACCCATTGGGTGTAGTGTCTGTGTCAGCACTGCTGCTGTGGTGGTGTGTGCTGCCACTCTTTCACAGTGTTGGCTGTTCATTAGCTGCTGTCATGTGCAAAAACGTGCCTTCACCCCCATGTGTTAATGCAAGGCGTCCGCCATTTGCTGGCGAGTCTTTCCTGTGTGGGGACACAGTGTTTTTCTGGCTGTGACCTAGGCCATATGGGCAGAGGGCATTGTTGTCTGCTTCTGAGTTGCACTATGTGATTTTTGGGGCCCACCCTCCCGCCATCCGGGTTACCGTGTCATGTGTTGGTGTCTTCTGTGGCCTGTGACTTGACATTGTCCAGCTGGGTGCATGGGGCATGGTGGCGCCAGTGGCATGTGCATGTTCATGGAGTGTGGTTGAGTCATGCGATAGCTTGGGGTGGTTGCGTGCCTGTTTGTGAGTTTGGTTGTGGATGACGTTCCCCCCATGTGAGGTGCGTTGTTTGCGTACTCACCCGGGTCTCGGAGTCCTCCTAATCCTTCGACTGCCTCCACCGGCAGTATGGCCATCACCCTCTCCTCCCAGGGATGGTATTGTACGGGTCTGCGGGACGGCCCTCCTCCAGTGACGTTGGCCTGGTTGTGTTCGTCCGTCATCTTGGCTCGGACCCTCCTCCGCAGATCGTACCACCTGGCTTGGCATTCCTGATTGTTCCTTCTGGTGTCCGCAACAGCATTCACAGCATCGACGATGGCCTGCCACATGGCTGTTTTTTCTGACATGCTGGTCTGTCTGACCAATGTTCCAAAGAGGTGTGGCTCGACTCTGAGGATTTCATCGACAAGGACCTCCAACTCTCGGTTACTGAACTTTGGATTCTTGTTAGTGGGCATGGTGAGGGGTGTGGGGGTGGATGGGGGGGTGTGTGGATGGTTGTGGGTGTGTGGGTGTGGTTGTGCAGGTGTGTGTGTGTGAATGTGATGAGGGGGTGTTTGTGAAGGTGGTTGTGTGAAGGGTTGCAAGTGTAAGGTGTGGTGAAGCTTGTAGTATGGTGCTGTAGGTTGTCTGTGGGGTCTGGCAGCAGTGAGTCTGTTGCAAAGGCTCATGGTTTGTGTGTGTGGGCCCTTTTTATTGGTCCATTGGTGGGTGTGGCTGTGTTTGAAGTTTGGGTGGGTGTCTTATAAGGAGTGGTGGTGTTTTGGGCCTCTGTTTGTTTTTGGCAGTTGCAGGTCAGTGAATGTGTTGTTTTCGTGGTTGTTGGACATGTTTAGTGGCTTTGTGCCATTCGAATGGTGTATTCTTGTGTTGTTTTGGTTTGTCCTGGTTGTGTACGTGCGTTTTTAGCGTGTGTACGGTGTGTACATGGGCCATTTGGTTGTACAGTGCTGTCCTTGTGTGTGGCTTGGTACGACTCGTACATGCGGTTGTGATGTTGGGGCCTGGGGTGCGCTCCGTACTTAGGAGGTTGTGGTGGGGGTGCAACTCTGACGTACACAGGTGCACATACACGGGTGGGGGTAGGACACGTACAGGGGTGTACATACACGGGGGGTACGACACGTACAGGGGTGTACATACACGGGGGGTACGACACGTACACGGGTGTACATACACGGGGGGTAGGACACGTACAGGGGTGTACATACACGGGGGGTATGACACGTACACGGGTGTACATACAGGGGGGTACGACACGTACAGGGGTGTACATACACGGGGGGTACGGCAAGTACACGGGTGTACATACAGGGGGGGTACGACACATACAGGGGTGTACATACACGGGGGTACGACACGTACACGGGTGTACATACACGGGGGGTAGGACACGTACAGGGGTGTACATACACGGGGGGTACGACACGTACACGGGTGTACATACATGGGGGGTTCGACACGTACACGGGTGTACATACACGGGGGTACGACACGTACACGGGTGTACATACAGGGGGGGTATGACACGTACACGGGTGTACATACACGGGGGTACGACACGTACAGTTCGACGCGTACACGGGTGTACATACACGGGGGGTACGACATACAGTTCGACACGTACACGGGGGTACATACACGGGGGTACGACACGTACAGTTCGACACGGACACGGGTGTACATACACGGGGGTACGACACGTACATGGGTGTACATACAGGGGGGGTACGACACGTACACGGGTGTACATATAGGGGGGGTACGACGCGTACAGGGGTGTACATACACGGGGGTACGACACGTACAGTTCGACACGTACATGGGTGTACATACACGGGGGGTACGACACGTACAGTTCGACACGTACACGGGTGTACATACACGGGGGTACGACACGTACACGGGTGTACATACAGGGGGGGTACGACACGTACAGGGGTGTACATACACGGGGGGTACGACACGTACAGGGGTGTACATACACGGGGGTACAACACGTACACGGGTGTACATACACGGGGGGTACGACACGTACACGGGTGTACATACACGGGGGTACGACATGTACAGTTCGACACGTACACAGGTGTACATACACGGGGGGGTACGACACGTACAGTTCGACACGTACACGGGTGTACATACACGGGGGGTACGACACGTACAGTTCGACACGTACACGGGTGTACATACACGGGGGTACGACACGTACACGGGTGTACATACAGGGGGGGTACGACACGTACAGGGGTGTACATACACGGGGGTACGACACGTACACGGGTGTACATACACGGAGGGGGTACGACACGTACACGGGTGTACATACACGGGGGGTACGACACGTACAGTTTGACACGTACACGGGTGTACATACACGGGGGTACGACACGTACAGTTCGACACGTACACGGGTGTACATACACGGGGGGTACGACACGTACAGTTCGACACGTACACAGGTGTACATACACGGGGGGTACGACACGTACACGGGTGTACATACAGGGGCGGGTACGACATGTACAGGGGTGTACATACACGGGGGGTACGACACGTACAGGGGTGTACATACACAGGGGGTACGACACGTACACGGGTGTACATACACGGGGGGGTACGACACGTACACGGGTGTACATACACGGGGGTACGACACGTACAGTTCGACACGTACACGGGTGTACATACACGGGGGTACGACACGTACAGTTCGACACGTACACGGGTGTACATACACAGGGGGGTACGACACGTACAGTTCGACACGTACACGGGTGTACATACACGGGGGTACGACACGTACACGGGTGTACATACGGGGGGGTACGACACGTACAGGGGTGTACATACACGGGGGTACAACACATACAGGGGTGTACATACACGGGAGGTACGACACGTACACGGGTGTACATACAGGGGGGGTACGACACGTACAGGGGTGTACATACACGGGGGGTACGACATGTACAGGGGTGTACATACACGGGGGTACGACACGTACACGGGTCTACATACACAGGGGGTACGACACGTACACGGGTGTACATGCAGGGGGGTAGGACACGTACACGGGTGTACATACACGGGTGGGGGTGTACATACACGGGGGGTACGTCTCGGACGTTAGGGGGCTGGGGGGAGTGTTGGGCGCGTATGCGGGCACATGTCTCCATGGTTGCTATGGGAGTTCGGTGCGGACTGTGTTTTTTCCATACGGTTGTAACATCGGACGCACGGGATGGATCGTGATTCCTCGGTCGGACTTCACTTTTCACATTTGTATGGTAAATTGTCCGAGGACCTGTCGGACACATTTTCCGACCCGAGGACGTGTGGAGAATAATTCCCAATGCGGTTCGTATGGACTTTTTACCATGCGAATCGTGATTGGCAGTTTGTACGCCACTTGTACGATTCGTACGGTAAAAAGACCGGATACGAGTCGTACGGGGAATTTTTTAACTGGATCGTAATCGGCACCTCAGCGTATACAGGAAATGCCCAACCGAGTCTGCATATTACATTGGAACTAGATCGCTAACCGAGTGATGAAGGATGGCGGTCTGAAAGCAAGAAAGAAAAGAAACTTATAACAGAATGACCGATGGGAAAAAAGATTGAAATAAAGGCAGAGGCAATGCCTTCAGTAATAATAGAGGAGCATGTATGATTAACGCAATGTGGGAATGTGTATAAAAGTAAGTAAAAGGGAATAACGATGGCCACTGTGCCAGGGAAAGAATATGCAGTGGCATGTATAGGTGGTAAACAGCAATGGAGGAATATGTGAATAAAAATGAAATTAAAACCATAAGTATAAATGTGGATCAAAGAAATTAGGGATGGTCCCGAATCTGAAGAGGTATTGTACGTATCAGAAACAGCTTTAATGGAAACAGAATTGGAGATCAAGGGATTTAATGATAGTTATAGCGGATAGCGTTCTCCCATGGGATTTTGCTGTTTAATCCGTTTTTAAACGTATCAAGGGTAAAAATCCAATATACCTCCCGTTTTTTGCGTATTTCTTCTGATCTGGACTTATCAGTACTGTCTATTTTTTCAATAATGAACCACTTAAAGTCGTTAGATGTATGTTTGTATTCAATACAATGTTTAACTAAGGGAGCATTTATTTTGAATGTGTGTTCATTGAGTGTTTTTTTGTACCTACAAGTAAGTACCGATGCAGAGTCTAAAGTTCAAGAGGAAGACTCTGTTCCCTTCATCATTGAAATGTACACCGTCTACTCTATAAATGTCCTTGCATGTTGTTACGCAAGTTGTTGTGGTATATAGAACCCATACCATAGTCTCTGAGGAAAGCAGAAACAGACTTATTGATGTGCTTTCTTGCTTTGTCAATCTGCGGACAAAATTGGTTGGACCAGTTTCACTTTTGCCTTTGGCATATATTAGAATATACAAAGGCAGTTTGTGGAAAAAGTGACATCAATTGCACAAAGGTGTCCTTAATAAGCATTTCCAGACCTACCCCAGTTAAAGTGCCTAGGTCATTTCCACCACAGTGCACAATAATAAAGTTAGGCTGTGGGAGATGTAGAAAGGTTTTCACCAAAGGCATTAATTGGTGCCACTTTAACCCTCTCTGACCAATCCATTTAATGTCTACATTTGGCAAAGCAAGGTCTTTCACAATACCTCTTTTTTCTGCAAACTTTTCACTACAGAGGACATAGCTGTGACCTACAATCCACACTGTGAACATCTTTCAAGGAGATCTGGATGCACTCAGAAGGTGTCTTTCAGTAGAATGGCAATATGAAAAGAAAGATAGTTGAAAAATGGAGGCTAACATACTTTTTTTTTTTTTAAAGAAATCATTGGCTGTTTCAGACCATTCAACACTAAAAACTAGGCTGTATGTTTAGATTTTTACAAGCATGTTTTGTATTGGCTCAGAAAAATGTGTACCCACAGAACATTACTTTGGATTTGCTGTTAGGTTTGAAAAGTCAAGCAATCTTGCTCTTTGGATTAGAAACATTGTGTGCTGAACTTCTGACCTCTCTGCTCACACCAGTGTTCCATGAGCTGTTGCTATGGTAGCAGGCAGAAATCATGTTGGGGGAAGGGATCATTTGGAAAGGGTTGACATTTGCAACCAATAAAAATGTGTGTTTCCATTTGAAAACATTGTGGGAAGCACTGTGATTTGGAGTTAACATGTATATGTGTGGAAAAAGAGAGGGAAACATTGCCATTAACTGGTTCTGGTGAGAGGAGAGAGGTGTACAGCTCAGAGATTTTGTCTCTGATAATCTGCTGTTGAGTGCTACATTTATTTCTGAACTAAGTACTTTTAAAGGTGAGTTATGAATTTGAGAGGGAATGTATGTGGAGCATTTTGATATAAATAATAGAAATGTGATTCTTCTTTTAAAGTTGTTTTTCTCGTTTTGTGTTTTGGGAGATATTTAACTGTCTTGAAGTTGTGAGATATTATTGAGTATGTCTTCACCATAAGTTAAGGTGTACTGGTATCACCCAGGAATAATGTTTTCGGCCTAGAATCACACCATGAGTGTGTGTGCACAAAGGAATTGTTATCAGAGATTTAATTCGTGTTGCTCTTGCTCTGTTAGCCTTGCACTCGCAGGAAAGGGGCAGTTTGTTTTCAAGAACTGAGATGGTTAGCATTCAGCAGAAATCACTTTCTCACAAATGAGAGGCAAATGCAAACACATTTGAAAATAGCATGGTAAAATTTCCTTCCACTTTTAAAGTTGTGTTTTACATTTCATGTTAAGGAAGATATTTAAGTGCCTTCAACATGTTAGATATTATGGAGTATGTCTTCACCATAAGTTAAGGTGTAGTGGTATCACCCAGGAATACTGTTTTCTGCCTAGAATCACACCATGAGACAGTGTGCACACCGGAATTGTTATCAGAGATTTAATTTGTGTTGCTCTTGCTCTGTTAGCCTTGCACTCGCAGTAAAGGGGCAGCTTGTTTTTTGGAACTGTGATGGTTTGTATTCAGCATAAAAAAGCTGTTTGGGCATGTGCTATTTTCTGTTTCTGAAAAATAAAATGAAAATGTGTCAGACTGTTAGAGTAATTATCACTTCCTCTACCACAGTAGTAAGTGTGCTTTCAAATTGCAAATTAAATTTTGTTTTCTGCCTAGAATCACACCATGAGTCTGTGCACACACAGGAATTATTCTCAGAGATTCAATTTGTGTTACTCTGGTTCTTTCAGAATTGCATTCGTAGGAAAGGGGCAGCTTTTTTTATTGAACTGTGATGGCTAGCATTGAGCCCAAATTAATATGTCACAAATGAGAGGGCAATGCAAAGACATTTGACATCAACATGGTAGATTTTCCTTCCACTCCTGCAATGGGTCATGTAGTTTGTACATGTTGAAAAGTCAAATTAACCCTTACCACACATGTAGTGTTACATACATGTCTCCAGTGTTTATGCAGTTGTGCAAGCATCCATGCAGATCTCTTTTGCACCTGACAGTAGACAGTCTCTAGAAGGACAATCTTAGCAGAGAGCAAGCTGTTTCTCATGTACAGTCATGCGTACTATTCAGCGCTGTGTAATGTTTCAGATAGCAGTGAGTAACGCTAATACATTGAACCTCACCAAGGCTCATTTCCTTTCTAGAGTGTAGTATGTCATTCAGGTTGCACATGTTCATGGTCTCAAAAAGCAGTTTGGGCATGTGCTGTTTTCTGTTTCTGAAAAATATAATGAAAATGTGTCAGGCTGTTACAGTAATTATCACTTGCTCTACCACAGTCGTAAGTGTGCTTTCAAATTGCAAATCAAATTTTGTTTTCTGCCTAGAATCACACCATGAGTCTGTGCGCACACAGGAATTGTTCTCAGAGATTCAATTCGTGTTATTCTGGTTCTTTCAGAATTGCATTCGTAGGAAAGGGGAAGCTTGTTTTATTGAACTGTGATGGCTACCATTGAGCCCAAATTATTATGTCACAAATGAGAGAGCAATGCAAAGACATTTGACATCAACATGGTAGATTTTCCTTCCACTCCTGCAATGGGTCATGTAGTTTGTACATGTTGAAAAGTCAAATTAACCCTTACCACACATGTAGTGTTACATACGTCTCCAGTGTTTATGCAGTTGTGCAAGCGTCCATGCAGATCTCTTTTGCACTAGACAGTCTCTATAAGGACAATCTTAGCAGAGAGCAAGCTGTTTCTCATGTACAGTCATGCGTACTATTCAGCGCTGTGTAATGTTTCAGATAGCAGTGAGTAACGCTAATACATTGAACCTCACCAAGGCTCATTTCCTTTCTAGAGTGTAGTATGTCATTCAGGTTGCACATGTTCATGGTCTCAAATAGCTGTTTGTGCAAGTGCTGTTTTCTGTTTCTGAAAGAAATAATGAAAATGTGTCATACTGTTACAGTAATTATCACTTGCTCTACCACAATAGTAAGTGTGCTTTCAAATTGCAAATCAAATTTCATTTTCTGCCTAGAATCACAACATGAGTCTGTGCGCACACAGGAATTGTCGTCAGAGTTTTAATTTGTGGTATTCTGGTTCTTTTAGAATTGCATTCGTAGGAAAGGGGAAGCTTTAATTCGTGATGGTTTTATTGTGTTTTTCACTTGTAGGAAAGGGGTAGATAGTTTTATAAGATTTGAAAAGCACAAAAAAAATATAGTAATAAATTTAAATTACATAAAGGTATTTTTTTTTTAGTTTCTTTCAGGTATTGCTGAAAAACAGTGAAATAAGTTAAAGATGCCTATAAAATCAAGGAAGAAAAAAAGAACAGAAAAAACATTTATATTTGAAGACAACTGGAGGACCCAAATTAGTTGAAGATCCTCATGTTGCAAAAAAGAAAAAGGTGCCGATTACGATCCTGGAAAAACCGGGTACGAACCGTCAGTCGGAGCGTTTTCTCCGTCCGACTCGTACCCGGTCGTAAAACATGGAATTACGATTTCCGTACGAATCGTAAAAAACACCGACCGACGAAAATATACATACGAATGTGATCCGGGAATGCTGCGTCGGGACGCTTTCAGGCAGCGTTTCACGACCCAGGAAGTACGATTCGAACCGACAGCAGTCCGGAGGGCAATATTTTCATGGCACCCAAAAAGTGCCGGAAAAGCGAAGTACGGCGCGAAACGACCAGAGTAGGTGGCCCGGTACATGCCGTACCCCCCCCCAGCCCCCGTATGTAAGCGCGACCCCCCCCCAGCCCCCGTATGTACGTGCTGACCCCCCCGCCCCCGTACGTTCGAGTCGTACCCCCCCAGCCCACGTACGTACGTATGTGTCGAACCCCCCCGTGTATGTACACCTGTGTACGTGTCAAACCCCCCGTGTATGTACACCCGTGTACGTGTCGAACCCCCGTGTATGTACACCCGTGTACGTTCGAGTCGTATCCCCACCCGTGTATGTACACCCGTGTACGTGTCGAACCCCCGTGTATGTACACCCGTGTACGTTCGAGTCGTACCCCAACCCATGTATGTACACCCGTGTACGTGTCGAACCCCCCGTGTATGTACACCTGTGTACGTGTCGAACCCCCCGTGTATGTACACCCGTGTACGTTCGAGTCTTACCCCACCCATGTATGTACACCCGTGTACGTGTCGAACCCCCGTGTATGTACACCCGTGTACGTGTCGAACCCCCGTGTATGTACACCCGTGTACGTTCGAGTCGTGCCCCCACCCGTGTATGTACGGTGTACATACACGGGGGGTATAAGCAATAAAGATTGACTTAAAAAGAAAAACAGCATTTAAAGACATTCGTAGAAAAATGTTTCAGAGAAGAGTGATGTCCAATTTGCTAAAGGATGTGAAAAAATATAAGAAGAAAGCGAAATTTTATAAGCGGAAAAAAGATATTGAATCAATTGTAGCTAAGGCTTTAGATTTAAAAAGAAAACTATTCATTTTAATTTTGAACAGGATCAGTACATTAGATAAAATGGTCAATGTAATGAAGTCACAAAGCAAAACGAAAAGAGTAGTGAAAAGAAATAACTTTTGTAAAGTGTTTTTAGGAGAATGGATGCATAGTTCAAGTACTGAACCCTTTTTTAATGAAGAGAGTTATCTTCAAAGTAATAGTTTGCTTCATGCAGTTGACACCAGAGGTCGTGCTTATGAAGTGAAAGATGGTTGTATAATGGAAAAGGAGAAAATGGTTCCAAGAAATGAGGAAGAAGTGATAGCTGATGAGGTTATGGGGAGACGTCCTAAAGCCCCAGTGTACACTTGGAATTGTAGTAGTATTTGTACTGTACGACAGGAACTATTGATAAATTACGTGAATTTCTAAGAGAACATAGTAAAAAAAAGTGTTAAACAGAAGATTAAGGTGCTTCAAAGACTAGATCCATGTAGAGTGAGAGAGAATACTGGTTTGCAAGGACATTCTCTGGCTTGTCTTTCTAGGAAAGTTTGCCAAAGTGTTTTTCACCATTTTAGGATGCTGGCAGTTCATCATACTGAAATGAGAAAGTTTGTTAGAAGATTGTATTTTGCTAAAAGTCCAGCACTAAAGTTAAATGAGTTGAATAGGGCTCTGTTCTGTGGATCTGTATCAGATGTAGAGAAGGTTACTGATGAAATTCAGTTTTGTTACTTTGGTCCGGAACAAGAAAGTGCAGGAAATGACACAGTAATTGAAGAAAATGTGGAAGTGAATGTAGAACCTACTATTAGTAAAAATTTTGAAGATCAAATGACAAAATTTACTATCATCTCTAATGAAAGACCAAATATTATTTGTATTTGTTGCCGGAGAAGCCATTATAAAAATCAAACAAGGTATGTTGATCTCTATAAAAAAAGTGAAAAAGAAAATAATACTAAGTGGTTGGATTTTGCTACATATTTATTTCTGGAAAATTGTTTTGATTTGGGTGAATATCACCTTATTTGTAAATACTGTTATAACAAGTTAGAAGAAAATAAAATGCCAGCAAGAGCTGTACATAATAATTTAGAATTGGTTGAAATTCCTGCAGAACTTAGTGATTTAAATACGTATGAGTCTATACTCATTCAATGTGTCCATCCTTTTCAGACTATAGTTCGTATGGAGCCAAAAACAGGCAAATTACCTCCTTCGGATTTACAAAGAGGTTTAAAAGGAAGAGTTGTCTATTTGCCATTGGATTTGAAAAACAATATGGAAACTATTGATGCAGATAGATTGGAAACTGAACCATTAGTTATTTTGGCTAATGGAGTACCAAAAAAGAAAATTTGGCAGGAGCTGGTAGATGTACGAAAAGTACAAAGAGCAAATTTATATTTGAAAAGAAATAATAAATGGTATGCAACAATTTATATGGATGAAGATGAGGAAGTTTTACTACCAGACTCAGGAATACCAGCTGGGCAAATTGAAAAAGTGGATAAGTCAAAAGAAGAAGAAATTTATGAACATTTCAGCATACATCCTCTTCATTCAAAAGAAGTTCTGGCAAACACTATTGATCTGTTTCAGATGAAAAAAGCACAAGGAACTCCTGTGAGTTTATGGGAGGAGAGCTTGGAAGCTCGTTGTTTTCCCCAGCTGTTTCCTACAGGAAAAGGTGGACGATATGATGAACGTCCAGTACAGATTCCTGCTTCTGAGTATCGGACTACAAGATTATATGCAGAAGATCCCAGATTTCGTCAAAGTATTCCTTATTTGTTCCATCTTTTATTTGAAAGTGACTTGTCAGCACTATCTTATGCAGTAAATCACATTTTGAAAACTGGAGTACATCTACGTAATGTGTCTGCAAAGGATTTTATGAACAAAGTGCAACAGCGAGATGATCATTTGGAATCTCAATTGATTAATCTAATGGCTTGTCAGCGTGGGACCAATGAATATTGGTACCGACGCCATGGAGAATTGAAGTGTATGTTACGGAATTTAGGAACTCCTACATGGTTTCTCACCCTAAGCTGTGCTGAGTACGCTTGGGATGATCTTCTGGATTTTCTTCGAGAGGCAAATTCAAATATTGAAAACATCCAATACAAGACAGCAGGAGAATTGTGCTCATTGGATCCGGTTAATGTTTGCAGATATTTCAATCACAGATTTGAGGCTATGATGTCCTTCATCTGCAATAAAAAAAATCCACCTCTTGGAGAAGTTGTGGATTTCTTTTGGAGAAAAGAGTACCAAGCAAGAGGTGCTCCTCATATTCATATGCTGTTGTGGATCAAGGATGCCCCAAAATTTGGAACAGATTCTGATGATGCAGTTTTAAGTTTCATCGAAGGATATGCAACATGTGATATACCTAAAAGCACAGAAGAGAAACATTTAAAAGAGCAAGTTTTACGTTTCCAAAGTCATCGGTGTGGAAAATACTGTCGACGAAAGTACAAGAGTAAAGAAAAATTCTACACAAAATGTCGATTTGGATTTCCACGACCTGTTCTTTCAAAAGGAAGAGTCAATAGTTTTATGTCAGCTGTGCGACATACTATTACAAGAAAATCGCCTAAAAATACCTACAACCTAAGGAGAAAAGAAGAGTCAAAATATATAAATGACTACAACCCAGTCATTTTATACATGTGGAATGCTAACATGGATATTCAGTATGTAGCTGACAATTCTATTGCTGTTGCTATGTATGTCACATCTTACATCACTAAATCTGAGAAAACGGAATTGAAGGAAATGTGGGAAGAGATTTCTCACGAGAAGACTGTCAGTAAAAAGCTATACAGTTTCAGTTTAAAGATGTTATCGCATCGAGAAATTGGATCCTATGAATGCTCAGATAGGTTATCATCTGCAAGTCTGTACTCCAAATCCAGAAGAATAATTTGGGTAAGTTTAGGCCTTGCAGGAATGCGAAATCGGGTATTGAAATCTGTTGGAGAAATTGAATATTTGGCAGAGAATGACCCGGAAAGTAAAGATATTTTGAAATCAAACATGTTGGACACATATTACCCAAAAAGAAGTCGTCATCTTGAGAACATGTGTCTCTATGAAGTGCTGCAGAACTACATTTTTACACGGAAAGCCACAGAAGACATCAACAATGAAAAATATAAAGTCATTGGTGAGGAAGGATGTTTGGTGAAGCAAACAAAAGGAAGCTTGATTAATCACAGGAAGCTGAGTTGCGACACTCCTGACAAAAAGGAATTTTACTACTTAGCACTTTTACAGCTGTTTAAACCATGGCGTTCAGAGGATGAATTACTTGGAGATTTTCACAGCTATGAAGATTCCTTTAATGCATGTAAAGATACGATTGAATGCGGTACTTTCACAAATTATGTGCAAATGTTAAATGAAGAAATTGAACAGGAAGCTACAATTGCATCTGAAGTAGCTAGAGACAGTTCTCAGGACAGCCAAAGTTCTGGAACGCTCAGTCAAGATTCCCTAGGACAACCAATCGTAGAAAATGAAGCTGCAATAGCCATGACTGAAGTGGAAACAGCTATGAATCAAGCTCAGGCAGATTTAGTGGACTTAACATATTTGGAACAGCAACTGAATGAAGAACAAAAACAAATTTATGAAGAAGTGACAAAAGAAATTGATCATGGATTACTACATGAAAAGAAAGAGTGCTCATGTGCATCATTTGAACCAATCAGGATGTATGTGAGTGGACGAGCTGGAACTGGAAAAAGTTTCTTAATTAAAGTCATCCGAAGCTACCTACAGCAAAAAACAGATTCAACTTTGTCTTGTGTTGTTACTGCTCCAACTGGGTTAGCAGCATATAACATAAAAGGAATTACCTTACACCGCTTGCAAATGTTACCAGTGGAGCATGAGAACAAAATAGAATATCACAAACTAACAGGAGAAGCATGCTTCGAAGTTTCAAGAGTGTTGAAGAAGATGCAAGTTCTCATTATTGATGAGGTAAGCATGGTATCAAACTTAATGCTTGCCTTTGTGCATTTAAAAATGCAGCAAATTCTAAAGAGAGACTATGACGTGTTATTTAGAGGAAAACATGTTATAATTTTTGGGGATCTTCTGCAGCTCACTCCAGTTAAAGGACAACCAGTGTTTAATACTGTGACACATGAAGACACAAAGAAGTCATTAGGAAGTATTGGTAATGCGAATATTTGGTCATTCTTTGAGTACAAAGAACTCACTACCAATATGAGGCAAGCAAACAATGAACATTATGCAAGTATTCTGAAAGATATCAGAATTGGACTACTCACAGAAGTTGGCAGAGAAGCATTACAGAGTCGGTTGCTTCATAATTTAGTGAAGAAATAGTTGCAGAGAAAATATACCAGAACATTGCAGAAAAAAATACTGTAATCTGCTTAATGCCAACACTACGTGAATGCTCGATATTCAATGAGGAACTTTTGAAATTGGAAAAGGAAGAGATTAAGAAAATGGAAGCAGTGGACAAAATTCAGCATGAAGGAATTACTATTACATTAACAGGCAAACTGAAAAATAAATTGGATTCTCTAGAGAAGAGCATTTCGAAAACAGCTGGATTAGAAAAAAATCTGTATGTTTGTATGAACTGTCGAGTATTTCTAAGAAGAAATTTGGATGTAGAAAAAGGTTTAGTGAATGGAGCTATGGGTAAAGTTGTGGGTTTTGTGAAATACCAGAAAAAAGATGGAATTGAATTTTTAAAAATAAAATTTGATCAGATTGAAGAGGTTAAAGACATTTGTCGTTGTTCAGTTCATTTCTTGCGAAAGACTTATATGTACGTAGGAAGCAGTTTCCGTTTTCTCTAGCATATGCTGTAACTATTCACAAATCTCAAGGATTAAGTGTAGATAGTGCTTTTGTAAACATTTGTTCAACTGTGTTCATAGAAGGTATGGCATATGTTGCTTTGTCACGAGTGAATACATTATCTGGTCTATTCATGATAGACTTTGATGACTCAAAAGTTAATGCTGATGCAAACTGTGTAAAGGAATATAATAGATTAAGAAGAAGCTATGCTCCTCACTTAGGTCAGTATCCTGTGTTTGAAAACGTGTTGTTTGTCGGAAAAGGAGAATTGAGAATATCTGTAATGAGGATGTGCAGAAGAGAAAACAAAAGGAGAGTGATGTGATTGCAAGCAAAAAGAAAAAGGACAATGCTGAAGAGGTTGTTGGTTGTCATTTTGAAAATAGCTCTGGTGTCAACTGCTACGCTAATGTGGTGCTGAATGTTGTATTTTATCTTGAAAGTTTGTAAGAGCAGATAATACTAAATCATGAAAAAAGATTCTTTTCTCTGCTGAGTTTTCTTTATGAGAAGCTGAGTAATGATAAAACTAAAATAGAAAGTGCTTCTGATGTTAGAAAACTTTTAGATGTATGTTCAGGAAGTACACAGTTTACTCAAAATGTCCAGCAAGATGCACAGGAATTCTTGATGTATATTCTTATGGTACTGGAAGAAGAAGGGGTAGAAATAGAAAATATGTTTGGTCTCTCTTATAAATGGGAACATAGTTGTGAAAACTGTTTCAACACATGCAGCTCTAATGTTGATTCTGAAAGGTTCATATATTTAACATTACCAGACAGTCAATCAGTCACTTTTAGTAAATTAGTTAAAGATGCCAATCACAGCATGGAATGTTCTAAATGTAAATCAGACATGTTTTCAACGTTATTTTTAAAGAAATATGGACAGTATGTAATTTTAATGATGCAACGTTGTAGAGCTGATGGAACAAAATTGGACACTTTAATAAAGAAGTTTGTAGGAAAACAATTATCAATATCAGGAAAAACTTTTGTTGCAGTTGCAATAATTTTCCATGATGGACCTTCGATAACTTCTGGTCATTACACAGTTTATCTTAAATGTGAAAAAGGCTGGACACTGTGTAATGATTCTCAATTGATTTTCAAGCAACGTTTGCCTGCAGAATTACCAAATTCCTATTTAATGTTTCTAAAACCAAAATTTTAGATACAAATTGCAACATCTGAACAAATAATTTTTGCGATTTTATTGGATTACCATTGGATATTTCATCAAAAAAGAATTTAAAAATTACCATTTGGCCTCATGGAAAGGTAAAAATTTCTCTTGTGGACTTCTTTGACAGATATTATTTTGGTGTATGTGCATAAGCAACAAGATTTACAGACGATATTTATTGAAAAAAGTTATTGTTTTTAGATCATGTTTTTTCTTAAATATGTTACTTTTCTATAAAGGTATGTTTTACTGAGAAGAGATTCAGGGCTTTCAGATTGTTAATTTTTTTGCCCGCTGTTAAGTGATGAATGCAATTGGTTTCACAATTTGCAGTGAAATTCAATATATTCTGAAAACAGCAAAAAAAGGGCAAAACATGTCCTTGTTAAATATGAAAATATGTGTACTGTATTCTAAAATGTATTGTTAAATATTAATACTTTTTTTCTTTTGTTACAGATTGAGAAAGAAATTTTAGGAAAATTATTCCTTTTTTCTAGCAATTAAAAAAACCATTTAATGATAATTAAGTTGGTCAGGTAAGTTTGAAATATCTGTATTTATCACACATTTACTTTCGTAGTCCCTTGTTTTCACTTCTCCTCACTCTGCTTTTGTCATTTCCCTTGTGGTCCCTCAAGTACATTGAAGGGTGAAATAAATATTTTATTGAAAAAAAAAAAGGTGCGCTACGCGCACGGTAAAAGATTTTTTAAAAAAATAACTCCTAAAATAAATTTTAAAAAAATTGTGAGGTAGGGTGGCTCTAAAAAGAGCCCTTGTGTTAATACAGGGACAGAGGAAAGAAAGAATGGAAATATTAGAAGGGACCGCACTTGTGCTGCTCAATCTTATTGTCTATTAGAGGAATACTAGATTCCCCCATAGCAATAAGAGAGTAACAAGTGTTGCACCTTATATGTACCCTCTGAAACCGAGGGTAGATGTCCAGAGGAGCAGAAGATGGTGATGTACTCGGCTGAGCTTCTGCGGATGTGCTCGGGTGACTTACTGGAGGGTTTGCTTCAGTATGTCGAGCAAAGGTCCTGGGATGTACATCCCTAATGTGTCTAAACATAGAGTAATTTCCAAAGGAATACTTATTCCTTGGATTTCCTCTAGATAACACACGCTCACAAAGTGAGCAGGTGACCAATGAAGCATTTACCTTTTTCTGCTCCTCTGGAAATGTGAAATATTCCCAAACAAAATAATTCTTCTGTTTCCTCCTTCTCTGTCTGATGCTGCTGCTGCCCTGCTCACTCCCAGAAGAGGACTGCTGTTCTGCCATTGTATCCCAAAGACAATTCAGCTCCTTCTCCTAGGGAATCACAAGCAGTAATGAGGGTAATGGGTGTGGTGTTGGAAGTTTCTGGAAATGAAACAAGTTTAAACTAATGAAAAGTGTTGTTTCTGGATCACATGCGCGTACGTAAGACATAGGCACGCGCGCTTGCGCGTTAGAGACACGCGCGAACGCGCGCATGCGCATTAGAGGCACGCGTGCACGCACGTACGGCGGTTCCGCATAACGTGCGCGCGCACGTCCACGTAGGGAGCAAGCGCTTACGCGTCGCTCAGGAAGTACGGACGCGTACGTAAATCGCGAACGCATGCGCACACGGAGCATAAATATTATGTACGCGCTCCGTACATAAAGCATACTGTGCGCGTACCGTAACCTTACCGTACGCGCACAGAAAAAAATCCTAAAAAAAAAAAAAGGTTTGTAGAAGATATTAACTATGTTATTCAACTATATCTAACCATTTATTTAAAAAAGGTTAATCTTTCTATATTGCAGGATACAGTAAATCAATGATTATATACATAGGTAGCATATTGTAAAAAAAAAAAAAGAAAAAAGAAAAAGAAAAAAAAAAGATTTTAAAAACCTTACAAATTCACTGAAAAAACCAGAGGTTTCACACACGTTATAGTTAGGAATTAGCATTTAAAAAACCTTGCAAATTCACTGAAAAAACCAGAGGTTTCACACACGTTATAGTTAGGAATTAGCATTTAAAAAACCTTGCGAATTCACTGAAAAAACCGTAGGTTTCACACATGTTATAGTTAGGAATTAACATTTAAAATAACTTGCAAATTCAATGAAAAAACCAGAGGTTTCACACATGTTATAGTTAGCTGGACATTTCACTCGTATAAAACCATTGAAATTCCCCTGTTATAGTTAGTTCACCTAACTATAACTCGCGCGCCCGCAATCCACTGCTGATGACGTCACATATTACATCACTCATGACATGGTCAGTGACATCACTCATGACATCACTGATGACATCTCAAATGACATCACTGATGACATCACTGATGACATCATCCTTGTGATAGTGTGGCAGACCTCCTCTCCCCCTAATATAACCTTTGATACACACATTCAAAAATAGAGACTAAAATTTTCAAAACAATGGACATACCAATACCAGTTACAACAACCTCTTCAGTAATTCTAAGATCCACATACACATCCACTCATTCACCAACAGTCCTATACAGTCACTCATACATGTACTCACTCATCATATGTACTCATACACCTATACATCCTGTTACACAATGCCACTCATCCATAGAGTTACTCACACACATAGTCACTCATGCTAATAAAGAATCAAACATCCATTTACTTGCATATACAGTTATACACACACCACCACACTTACTTCTGCGGAAACTTACACAGACTTAGTCTTTTAAACAATCACTTATAGAAACACATACTTATTCATACAGGAACTCTTTCAATCTCTCACTCTCACATATACTCACTTATAGACACCAATAGTCACATATACTAGTTTAAAACATATGTAGTTACTCATAAAGACACTATTGAGACAGTCATTCACTCACTAACACACCCATACACACACTCATCCACCCATACAGTCCTGCACACATGCTGTGTTCAACACATACAAACAGTGAGTCACTCATTCATGCACCTATGCACTACGTAATACCCCCCACCGAACCATGCAGACACTCAGACTGATACTCAAAAAACCAACTAATAACCTGTATAGACACCCTTGTAGCTACTCACCAACCCATGCAGCCACTTATACACAAAGTGAGAGACTGATACAGATATTTACATATTTAAACATTACTCACTAAGCCATGTATTCACTATGATACACTTAATCAGTCAGTTACACAATCAATTTTTCAAAAACAAATCATCCATTTAGACACTTATATACCCATTTATTCTTCCATCGACCTTGAGATATAAATATATAAAACATATTTAAACTTTTTGAGAAAAACACACATTCACTGGATGATGTTATCAGTGATGTCATCAGTGATGTCATTTGAGATGTCATCAGTGATGTCATGAGTGATGTCACTGACCATGTCATGAGTGATGTAATATGTGACATCATCAGCAGTGGATTGCGGGCGCGCGATTGATAGTTAGGTGAACTAACTATAACGGGGGAATTTCAATGGTTTTATACGAGTGAAATGTCCAGCTAACTATAACATGTGTGAAACCTCTGGTTTTTTCATTGAATATATATAAATATATATAAAAATAAAGCAGTCATGGCCCCCCTCCTGCACCAAGGGGGTTCCTAGCAGGTATGGACCACAAAAATGCCTCCACACAATCCAGAATGTTTTGCAATTCTTCTTTTTATTTTCTATGTCACCTCATAGTGCAACAGACAAGTGTCTGCCCTGACCCGTTTTGATCGCTCGACAGCAATCTTGATAACATGGTGCGCCACTGACGAATCACAACTTAAATATCAAGTGTAGCCAATCAGTAAACACAGACTCATAAAGAATGTGCAAAAATGTGAAAGACAGACTAAATGATGTGGCTGATCAAAAAAACAGACTCGCATTATATAACACAGGTTAAGTGAGCACATCAATAAAACTACAATCTTACCTCACAACTAACTGCTCACACAAGGTTAAAACATGCAGGATCTAGCGAGGGGAGGGAACTGCTTAAAACTGTCATAGTAAAAATACCTATCTAAACAAAGGTCAGGACCCATGTTCTAACTGCAAATTAGGTCAATACCTTGTGACTATAAAGTGCAAATGCAAGTAAATAGAACTGACACATGTTCATCATATTCCCATACTCTCCTTTACATAACAGCATGTGGTAAACCTTTAGAGAGAGAGAGATATCTCTCTCTCTCTCTCTCTATATATATATATATATATATATATATATATATATATATATATATATATATATATATCTGTTCCTCACCCTCAGAAGAAGCCGAGACACTCAAGCCGTGGTGCACCTCCGGGTCCGAGGCAGCCCGGTTTTCTATTGCCACTCACAGTGCAATCAAGCACGCGTGCACTCCTCTAGTAAAATAATGCCAACTCCACAGTGCTCCAAAGAATTTATTTTCAATGCATCGAGCCAATAAGAAGCACCCAACGCATTTTGGCGAAGCCGCCTTGCTCACGGGTAAGCAAAGCGGCTTCGCCGAAACGCGTTGGGTGCTTCTTGTTGGATCGATGCATTGATAATAAATTCTTTGGAGCACTTTGGAGTTGGTGTTATTTTACGAGAGGAATGCACGCGTGCTTGATTGCACGGTGAATGGCAATATATATATATAGTTATATGTAGTTATATTACCTACTGGCGGTCGCCGGTAGGTGGTTATAGTTAGGACCTCGTTTCTATTGAAAAAGCATTTTTTCTTTTCCCAATAACTTTTGCGCCGGTTGACGAATCTTCGCGAAATTTTCAAAACTAGTGGCCTGCTCCAGTCAGCTCCTGTCTTGAAATTTTTGGGGTCATTTGACAAGCGGGGGCTGAGAAAAAAGGATGGTCCCCAAAATGGTTTTCCCCATGTTAATTTCCATAGGAAACTTTAGACAAAGTTACAGCCCAAACTGCAGAACAGAATTACACCAAATTTGGTAGAAATGTAGGTCTTGGTTCAGAAAGAGCTCTTTTTTTAAATGGTGTAAATCCGTTCAGTAGTTTCTGAGAAATTAGAAAAAGAAAAAATGTATATATCTGTGGGCGCAGTGGGTTCGCGAACCCTCCCGAGCACGAGCTTCATTCTCATTGGCTGCCAACACTCCAAGCCAGGAAGTGTTGGCAGCCATCTTGTGACTCGGTAGAACCGAGTCACAAGAAAAAAGTAGACCAAAGATAAAAAACAAGAACAGGGGTAGGGTAGAAACACCCTGAGCCCCTAGGCCTGCTCAGGGGGTCCCACAAGGACACCAAGCCAAAAAAAAGCATTTTTTTTTAATCGACCAAATTCGTGCTGGGGTCGCGAATTCAGCAGTGAAAATTAAAAGTACGAAGCGCGGGCTCCTGCGCTTCATTGTATTTAAGCCTCCAGGTGGGACAGGTCCCAGGGGCATGCCTTATTATGTGGCAGGGGCCCACGGGGGCACGTTTGCACAGTGGTGCAGGGAGGGGGCGGGACCTGATATAAAACTATGCAAACACGCCGCCTGGGGTGTTGTAAATTGGGGGATTGAGTCCCCTTCAATCCTGAGGGTCCCTGGGGGCCAACTAGCCCAGCAGGTACCTCCAGTATGCGCCACCGAGCTGTGTTGCAGAGAGGTGGCCTGAGGCCACGCCCCTTTTTACACCACTCTGCAAACACACCTCTTGGTGCACTGGTGGTGGGGCGATGAGCTCCTCTTGTGTCCTGAGGACCTCAGGACACAAGTGGACTTCATTTTCTGCATTAGCCACATAATTTATCATCTGTACCCTAATCTGCAGATTTGAACAAAAAAAGCATTGTTTATAGCTGAAACGGGTCAAACGTTACCAAAAATGCAGCGACAAGTGTTACAGCATGGAGGAAGGCCCTTTGCAAACCTAGAATTGTCATGTGTTACTTATTGCTAAATGTGGGTGTTAAATTGGTACTAATGCTGAGCCTAGTTTCGGTCTGCGCCTCATTCTACAAATCTCATGTACTTTCTGCACCTCTCTTCCCTCTTTCTGCACGTCTGTTGCTTTTTTCTGCGCCTCATTTGCTTCTTTCTGCACCCCTGTTGTCTATTTCTGCACTCGGCTTCCCTCTTTCTGTACCTTTCCTGCTTGTTTTTGCATCACACTTGCTTCTTTCTGCACTTTTCTTGCTTCTTTCTACACCTATGTTGCTTCTTTCAGCAATTCTCTTGCCTCTTTGTGCACTTCTCTTGCCTGTTTCTGCACTTCTCTTGCCTCTTTCTACACACCTGTTGCTTCATTTGGCACTTTCCATGCTTCTTTCTGCACCTGTCTTGCTTCTTTCTGCACCCCTGTTGTCTCTTGATGTACCTCTTTTGCCTCTTTTTGCACTTTTCTTGCCTTTTTCTGTACCTCTCTTCCCTCTTTCTGCATGTCTGTTGCCTCTTTCTGCATCTCATTTGCTTCTTTCTGCACCCCTTTTGTCTCTTTCTACACTCATCTTCCCTCTTTCTGTACCTTTCCTGCCTGTTTTTGCATCTCACTTGCCTCTTTCTACACCTTTGTTGCTTCTTTCAGCAATTCTCTTGCCTCTTTGTGCACTTCTCTTGCCTGTTTCTGCACCTCTGTTGGCTCTTTCTGCACCTCACTTGCTCCTTTCTACCACTTCTCTTGCTTCTTTCTGCACCACTGTTGCTTCATTCTGCACTTTCCATGCTTCCTTCTGCACCTGTCTTGCTTCTTTCTGCACCCCTGTTGTCTCCTTATGTACCTCTTTTGCCTCTTTCTGCAATTTTCTTTCCTTTTTCTGCACCTCTTTTCCATCTTTCTGCATGTCTGTTGCCTCTTTCTGCACCTCATGTGCTTCTTTCTGCACCCCTATTGTCTCTTGCTGCACTCATTTCCCCTCTTTCTGTACCTTTCCTGTCTGTTTTTCAATCTCAGTTGCCTCTTTCTGCACTTTTCTTGCTTCTTTCTACACCTCTGTTGCTTCTTTCAGCAATTCTCTTGCCTGTTTCTGCACCTCTCTAGCCTCTTTTTGCACCTCTGTTGGCTCTTTCTGCACCTCACTTGCTCCTTTCAACACTTCGCTTGCCTCTTTCTGCACCCCTGTTGCTTCATTCTGCACTTTCCATGCTTCTTTCTGCACCTGTCTTGATTATTTCTGCACCCCTGTTGTCTCTTTATGTACCTCTTTTGTCTCTTTCTGCACTTTTATTGGCTTTTTCTCCAACTCGCTTTCATCTTTCTGCATGTCTGTTGCCTTTTGCTACACCTCATTTGCTTCTTTCTGCACCCTTGTTGTCTCTTTCTGCACTCGTCTTCCCTCTTTCTGTACCTTTCATGCCTGTTTTTCCATCTCACTTGCCTCTTTCTGCACTTTTCTTGCTTCTTTCTACACCTCTGTTGCTTCTTTCCGCAATTCTCTTGCCTGTTTTTGCACCTCTGTTAGCTCTTTCTGCACCTCACTTGCTCTTTTCTACACTTCTCTTGCCTCTTTCTGCACCCCTGTTGCTCCCTTCTACACTTTCCATGCTTCTTCCTGCACCTGTCTTGATTCTTTCTGCACCCCTGTTGTCTCTTTATGTACCTCTTTTGCCTCTTTATGCACTTTTCTTGGCTTTTTCTGCACCTCTCTTCCCTCTTTCTGAACGTCGGTTGCCTCTGTCTGCACCTCATTTGCTTCTTTCTGCACCCCCGTTTTCTCTTTCTGCACTTGCCTTCCCTCTTTCTGTACCTTTCATGCCTGTTTTTGCATCTCACTTGCCTCTTTCTGCACTTTTCTTGCTTCTTTCTACACCTCTGTTGCTTCTTTCAGCAATTCTCTTGCCTCTTTATGCACTTCTCTTGCCTGTTTCTGCACCTCTCTTGCCTCTTTTTGCACCTCAGTTGGCTCTTTCTGCACCTCACTTGCTCCTTTCTACACTTCTCTTGCTACTTTCTGCACCCCTGTTGCTTCATTCTGCACTTTCCATGCTTCTTCCTGCACATGTCTTGCTTCTTTCTGCACTCCTGTTGTCTTTTTATGTACCTCTTTTTCCTCTTTCTGCACTTTTCTTGCCTTTCTGCACCTCTCTTCCCTCTTTCTGCACGTCTGTTGCCTCTTTCTGCACCTCATTTGCTTTTTCCTGCATCCCTGTTGTCTCTTTCTGCACTTGGCTTCCCTCTTTCTGTACCTTTCCTGCCTGTTTTTGCATCTCACTTGACTCTTTCTGCACTGTTCTTGCTTCTTTCAACACCCCTGTTGCTTCTTTCAGCAATTCTCTTGCCTCTTTGTGCACTTCTCTTGCCTGTTTCTGAACTTCTCCTGCCTCTTGTTGCACCTCTGTTGGCTCTTTATGCACCTCACTTGCTCCTTTCTACACTTCTATTACCTCTTTCTGCACCCCTGTTGCTTCATTCTGCACTTTCCATGTTATGGTATTTTATGTTAAACTTTATTTGTATAGTGCATGTACACCAGATTGGTTTCTTGGCGCTGCTCTGAAAGTGTTGGACTAAGGTGTTACTAGTATGCCTATTTAAATAGCCAAGTTTTTAGGAGTTTGCGGAAGCTCGTGAGGTTTGTGCAGGATCTGATCTCAAGAGGCAGGGAGTTCCAGAGTTTGGGGCCTAGGTTGGCGAACCTTGTCCCCCCAGCACGTTTTAGCCTGAAAGATGGCGTGGTCAGGAGGTGCATGTGAGCAGATCTTATGTTGCGGGTAGGAGTGTATCTATTGATCAAACTGCTGATGAATTTTGGGCTTTTGCTATTCAGGGATTTGAAGAGGATGCATCCTACCTTAAAGGTGCATCTCTGGGTTATTGGAAGCCAATGTAGTTTCTTAAGAAGAGTGGTAATATGTTGGCGCCTGTTTTCTTGAAAGATCAATCTGGCCGCCTAGTTTTGAACCATTTGAAGGCGGTGGGTGAGATAGGCCAGGATGCCAAGGTAAAGAGAGTTGGCATAGTCGATGTGGGAAATCACCATAGCGAGAACTGCCTGTATTTTTGCTTCCTGAGTGAGGAACCTACTGATTGTCCTTATTTTCTTTAGTTGAAAGCAACATGTTGAGATCACGGACCCAATTTCATTTTTCATGGTGAGGTCATTATTGATTATGACTCCCAAAGTTTTTGCAGATGTAGAGGGGACGGGGGCTGTTCCAGTTCTTTAGGTCAGAAGTGGGAGCTCCAGGGGTTCAATGAGCCCCCTGTGAGGATCACCTCCGTTTTGTCCGGATTTAACTTGAGATAGTTGCTGTTCATCCAGTCGCGGATGAGCAGCATTGTTGTCTGGAATTCGAGGACGGTGGTAGGGGAGTCATTGATCGGAAATATCAGTTGAAAATCATCTGCATAATTGAAGGTTTGGACTTTCCTTTCTTTTAGCGCATGGGTCAGGAGGAGGAGGTATAAATTAAACAAGTGCGGGGAGAGAGAGGAGCCCTAGGGAACACTGCAAGTGTTCTTAATCTTGGGGGTTGTGAAGTTTCCTAGGTGGACCGCTTGATAACAGTTGGTTAGAAAGGATTTTATCCATTCAAGGGCCGATCCTTGGATTCCTGCAACCATTACACGGTCGACCAGGATGTTGTGGTCGACCGTGTCAAAAGCGGCAGAAAGATCCAGCAGCAACAGGGCTTGGGGGGAACCTCCGTCCGCTTTCTCTCGCAGAGAGTCCAGGACTGACAATACCACTGATTCTGTGGAGTGAGCTGGGCGGAACCCTGCTTGATGAGGGTCCAGGTAATCTGACTGCTCCAGAAAGGTGGATAGGCTTTTGGCTACGTGGGCTTCGAGTAGTTTGGCCGTATAGGGAAGCAGTGAGATAGGTCGGTAGTTGGTGAGAGTTCCGGGATCTGCTCCTGGCTTCTACAGGAGGGGGATGACAAATGCCTCTTTGAAGGCACCAGGTACGTGTCCCTGGGATAGCGATTTGTTTAAGAGGGCCATGGCTGGCTCTGGCAAGGTCGTAAAAGCTTCCTTTAGGATCCAAGGGGGGCAATAGTCCCTAGGAGAGCCAGATTTTACTTTGGTCAGAAGGACTGAAAAAACTTCTTGGCTTATCATTGGGATTTGTTCTAGCCTTTGTGTGTTATTTGGTTTGTTTTGACAAGTGGGCTTTGTGCATGTGGGGATGCTTGCTTTGATAGTTTTGATTTTGTCAATGAAGAAGTTATTCAGGGAGTCGCATAACGATTGCGAAGGTGTGGTTTTTAAGGTCACTCGGTCAGGGTTTGATAGGTCAATAATTATTGAGAAAATGTGCTTTGATCGGTTTTTGGAGGTGATGATTTTAAGTGAAAAGTATTCTGCCTTTGTGGTGAGAATCATTTGTTTATAAGTTCTAAGGGCTGTTAGATAGGTGCTTTTGTCGTCGGTGAGTATTTGCTTCTCTATTTCCTTTCCACTTGGCGCAGAGCAAGTTTTAACTTTTTTGAATCGTCGGAAAACCATTTCTGGGCTTCGTGACGATGTGCTTGTTTTATTTTCCTTAGTGGGGCATTATTGCTGGCCGTCAAGAGCCATTCCGACAGGTTTTCCTCACTCTCATCTATAGAGGATTGGCTGATGGGGATTGTATTGGCTAGGGTTTTGAAGAATTGGACTTTGTCAATGGTGTTCCAGCTCCTAAAGTATCCAGGTTCAGGTAGAGGTATTTTAGGTTTAGTAAGGTTGTTTATGAACATTTTTATGAGGTAGTGATCTGACCAGATACAAGGAGTGACATCTGGATTATTTATGGTCAGGTTTTTAGACCATAACTGGTCTAATGTATGCTCTTCAATGTGAGTAGCGGAGGTGATATGCTGACGGAGTTTTAGCCCTGTAAGTAAATCAGTTAATTCCACTGAGTGAGGTCCAGCTGTTGGGTCGTTAGCCCAGTAGTTAAGATCACCAATCAGTAGTATTTTCGCGTGGTTTGTTGTGATATGTGTCATCTGTTCACTCAAAAGCTGTGGGAACTGTGGCATGCTTTGTGGTGGTCTGTAGAGTATGACACAGACTAGCGAGGTGGAATCGGACTCTAGTTTAATCAGTAGGTTGTCTACTTGTGGTACGTCGAGGGGGGTAAGTGCTGAGAATTTTAGGTCTTGATGTATTATAGCTGCCACCCCCCTCCTGTTTTTCACTGATGGCGGTTAGCTTGGAGGATGTAATGGTCGCTAGGTAGAGCTGTTAGGATATCAGGGGAGGAGTCCTGTGTTAACCAGGTTTCTGTTAACAGAAGGATATCTGGTTTTTCAGTCGCCAGTAAGTTGTGTATTTCAAGTTGGTGTTTGACCATGGAACGGGTATTTAAATAGATAACTGTTAGGGGTTGTTCCTTATTTATGGCCTATGCTTCTTTCTGCACCTGTCTTGCTTCTTTCTGCACCTCTGTTGTCTCTTTATGTACCTCTGTTTCCTCTTTCTGTACTTTTTTTTACTTTTTCTGCACCTCTCTTCCCTCTTTCTGCACATCTGTTGCCTCTTTCTGCACCTCATTTGCTTCTTTCTGCACCACTGTTCTCTCTTTCTGCACTCGTCTCCCCTCTTTTTGTATCTTTCCTGCCTGCTTTTGCATCTCACTAGCCTCTTTCTGCACTTTTCTTGCTTCTTTCTACACCTCTTTTGCTTGTTTCAGCCATTCTCCTGCCTCTTTGTGCACTCCTCTTGTCTGTTTCTGCACTTCCCTTGCCTCTTTCTGTACCCCTGTTGCTTCATTCTGTACTTCCCATGCTATTTTCTGCACCTGTCTTGCTTCTTTCTGCACCCCTCTTGCTTCTCTCTCCAGCCCTTTTCTCTATTTCTGCACCCCTCTTGCCTCTCTCTCCACCCCTCTCCCCTCTTTCTGCACTTCTATTGCTTCTCTCTGCACTTACCTTGCTTCTTTCTGCACCTCTATTGCCTCTTTCTGTAGTTCGCTTGCCTCCTTCTGCACTTCACGTGCCTCTTTCTGCACTTTACTAACCTCCTTCTGTAACTCTCTTGCCTCTTTCTACATCTCACTTGCTTCTTTCTGTACCCCTTTTGCCTGATCCAGCACCCCTCTTCCGTCTTTGTGCAACTCTCTTGCCTCTTTCTGTACCTGTGTTCCTTCTTTCTTCACCTGTCTTGTCTCTTTCTGCACCCTTCGTGCCTCTTTCAACACCTCTGTTGCTACTTTCTGTAGTTCTCTTCCACTTTCTGCACCCCTCCTGTATCTTTCTGTAACCCTCTTGCCTCTTTGTGCTCCTCTCCTACCCCTTTATGCACCCCTCTTGCCTCTTTTTCCACCTCTGTTGGTTCTTTCTGCACCTCTTTTGCTTTGTTCTGTACTTCCCTTGCCTCTTTCTATACCACTCTTGCCTCTTTCTGCAACTCATTTGCTTCTTTCTGCACCATTGTTGTCTCTTTCTGCACTCGTCTTCTCTCTTTCTGTACCGTTCCTACCTGTTTTTGCTTCTAACTTGCCAATTTCTTCACTTTTCTTGCTTCTTTCTACACCTCTGTTGGTTCTATCAGCAATTCTCTTGCCTCTTGGTGCACTTCTCTTGCCTGTTTCTGCACTTCTCTTGCCTCTTTCTGCACCCCAGTTGCTTCATTCAGTACTTTCCATGCTTCTTTCTGCACCTGTCTTGCTTCTTCCTGCACCCCTGTTATCTCTTTATGTACCTCTTTTGCCTCTTTCTGCACTTTTCTTGGCTTTTTCTGCACCTCTCTTCCCTCTTTCTGCACGTCGGTTGCCTCTTTCTGCACCTCATTTGCTTCTTTCTGCACCCCTGTTTTCTCTTTCTGCACTTGCCTTCCCTCTTTCTGTACCTTTCATGCCTGTTTTTGCATCTCACTTGCCTCTTTCTGCACTTTTCTTGCTTCTTTCTACACCTCTGTTGCTTCTTTCAGCAATTCTCTTGCCTCTTTATGCACTTCTCTTGCCTGTTTCTGCACCTCTCTTGCCTCTTTTTGCACCTCAGTTGGCTCTTTCTGCACCTCAGTTGCTCCTTTCTACACTTCTCTTGCTACTTTCTGCACCCCTGTTGCTTCATTCTGCACTTTCCATGCTTCTTCCTGCACATGTCTTGCTTCTTTCTGCACTCCTGTTGTCTTTTTATGTACCTCTTTTTCCTCTTTCTGCACTTTTCTTGCCTTTTCTGCACCTCTCTCCCCTCTTTCTGCACGTCTGTTGCCTCTTTCTGCACCTCATTTGCTTTTTCCTGCATCCTTGTTGTCTCTTTCTGCACTCGGCTTCCCTCTTTCTGTACCTTTCCTGCCTGTTTTTGCATCTCACTTGCCTCTTTCTGCACTGTTCTTGCTTCTTTCTACACCCCTGTTGCTTCTTTCAGCAATTCACTTGCCTCTTTGTGCACTTCTCTTGCCTGTTTCTGAACTTCTCCTGCCTCTTGTTGCACCTCTGTTGGCTCTTTATGCACCTCACTTGCTCCTTTCTACACTTCTATTGCCTCTTTCTGCACCCCTGTTGCTTCATTCTGCACTTTCCATGTTATGTTATGTTATGTTAAACTTTATTTGTATAGCGCACGTACACCAGATTGGTTTCTTGGCGCTGCTCTGAAGGTGTTGGACTAAGGTTTTACTAGTATGCCTGTTTAAATAGCCAAGTTTTTAGGAGTTTGCGGAAGCTCGTGAGGTTTGTGCAGGATCTAATCTCAAGAGGCAGGGAGTTCCAGAGTTTGGGGACTAGGTTGGCGAACCTTGTTCCCCCAGCGCGTTTTAGCCTGAAAGATGGCGTGGTCAGGAGGTGCATGTGATCAGATCTTAAGTTGCGGGTAGGAGTGTATCTATTGATCAAACTGCTGATGAATTTTGGGCTTTTGCTATTCAGGGATTTGAAGATGATGCATCCTACCTTAAAGGCGCATCTCTGGGTTATTGGAAGCCAATGTAGTTTCTTAAGAAGAGTGGTAATATGTTGGCGCCTGTTTTCTTGAAAGATCAGTCTGGCCGCCTAGTTTTGAACCATTTGAAGGCGGTGGGTGAGATAGGCCAGGATGCCAAGGTAAAGAGAGTTGGCATAGTCGATGTGGGAAATCACCATAGCGAGAACTGCCTGTATTTTTGCTTCCTGAGTGAGGAACCTACTGATTTTCCTTATTTTCTTTAGTTGAAAGCAACATGTTGAGATCACTGACCCAATTTCATTTTTCATGGTGAGGTCATTATTGATTATGACTCCCAAAGTTTTTGCAGATGTAGAGGGGACGGGGGCTGTTCCAGTTCTTTAGGTCAGAAGTGGGAGCTCCAGGGGTTCAATGAGCCCCCTTTGAGGATCACCTCCGTTTTGTCCGGATTTAACTTGAGATGGTTGCTGTTCATCCAGTCGCGGATGAGCAGCATTGTTGTCTGGAATTCGAGGACGGTGGTAGGGGAGTCATTGATCGGAAATATCAGTTGAAAATCATCTGCATAATTGAAGGTTTGGACTTTCCTTTCTTTTAGCGCATGGGTCAGGGGGAGGAGGTATAAATTAAACAAGTGCGGGGAGAGAGAGGAGCCCTAGGGAACACCGCAAGTGTTCTTAATCTTGAGGGTTGTGAAGTTTCCTAGGTGGACCGCTTGATAAACGTTGGTTAGAAAGGATTTTATCCATTCAAGGGCCGATCCTTGGATTCCTGCAACCATTACACGGTCGACCAGGATTTTGTGGTCGACCGTGTCAAAAGCGGCAGAAAGATCCAGCAGCAACAGGGCTTGGGGGGAACCTCCGTCCGCTTTCTCTCGCAGAGAGTCCAGGACTGACAATACCACTGATTCTGTGGAGTGAGCTGGGCGGAACCCTGCTTGATGAGGGTCCAGGTAATCTGACTGCTCCAGAAAGGTGGATAGGCTTTTGGCTACGTGGGCTTCGAGTAGTTTGGCCGTATAGGGAAGCAGTGATATAGGTCGGTAGTTGGTGAGAGTTCCGGGATCTGCTCCTGGCTTCTACAGGAGGGGGATGACAAATGCCTCTTTGAAGGCACCAGGTACGTGTCCCTGGGATAGCGATTTGTTTAAGAGGGCCATGGCTGGCTCTGGCAAGGTCGTAAAGGCTTCCTTTAGGATCCAAGGGGGGCAACAGTCCCTAGGAGAGCCAGATTTTACTTTGGTCAGTAGGACTGAAAAAACTTCTTGGCTTATCATTGGGATTTGTTCTAGCCTTTGTGTGTTATTTGGTTTGTTTTGACAAGTGGGCTTTGTGCATGTGGGGATGCTTGCTTTGATAGTTTTGATTTTGTCAATGAAGAAATTATTCAGGGAGTCGCATAAGGATTGCGAAGGTGTGGTTTTTAAGGTCACTCGGCCAGGGTTCGATAGGTCAATAATTATTGAGAAAATGTGCTTTGATCGGTTTTTGGAGGTGATGATTTTAAGTGAAAAGTATTCGGCCTTTGTGGTGAGAATCATTTGTTTATAAGTTCTAAGGGCTGTTAGATAGGTGCTTTTGTCGTCGGTGAGTATTTGCTTCTCTATTTCCTTTCCACTTGGCGCAGAGCAAGTTTTAACTTTTTTAAATCGTCGGAAAACCATTTCTGGGCTTCGTGACGACGTGCTCGTTTTATTTTCCTTAGTGGGGCATTATTGCTGGCTGTCAAGAGCCATTCCGACAGGTTTTCCTCACTCTCATCTATAGAGGATTGGCTGATGGGGATTGTATTGGCTAGGGTTTTGAAGAATTGGACTTTGTCAATGCTGTTCCAGCTCCTAAAGTATCCAGGTTCAGGTAGAGGTATTTTAGGTTTAGTAAGGTTGTTTATGAACATTTTTATGAGGTAGTGATCTGACCAGATAAAAGGAGTGACATCTGGATTATTTATGGTCAGGTTTTTAGACCATAACTGGTCTAATGTATGCTCTTCAATGTGAGTAGCGGAGGTGATATGCTGACGGAGTTTTAGCCCTGTAAGTAAATCAGTTAATTCCACTGAGTGAGGTCCACCTGTTGGGTCGTTAGCCCAGTAGTTAAGATCACCAATCAGTAGTATTTTCGTGTGGTTTGTTGTGATATGTGTCATCTGTTCACTCAAAAGCTGTGGGAACTGTGGCATGCTTTGTGGTGGTCTGTAGAGTATGACACAGACTAGCGAGGTGGAATCGGACTCTAGTTTAATCAGTAGGTTGTCTACTTGTGGTAGGTCGAGGGGGGTAAGTGCTGAGAATTTTAGGTCTTGATCTATTATAGCTGCCACCCCCCTCCTGTTTTTCCCTGATGGCGGTTAGCTTGGAGGATGTAATGGTCGCTAGGTAGAGCTGTTAGGATATCAGGGGAGGAGTCCTGTGTTAACCAGGTTTCTGTTAACAGAAGGATATCTGGTTTTTCAGTCGCCAGTAAGTTGTGTATTTCAAGTTGGTGTTTGACCATGGAACGGGTATTTAGATAGATAACTGTTAGGGGTTGTTCCTTATTTATGGCCTATGCTTCTTTCTGCACCTGTCTTGCTTCTTTCTGCACCTCTGTTGTCTCTTTATGTACCTCTGTTTCCTCTTTCCCCACTTTTTTTTACTTTTTCTGCACCTCTCTTCCCACTTTCTGCACATCTGTTGCCTCTTTCTGCACCTCATTTGCTTCTTTCTGCACCACTGTTCTCTCTTTCTGCACTCGTCTCCCCTCTTTTTGTATCTTTCCTGCCTGCTTTTGCATCTCACTAGCCTCTTTCTGCACTGTTCTTGCTTCTTTCTACACCTCTTTTGCTTGTTTCAGCCATCCTCCTGCCTCTTTGTGCACTCCTCTTGTCTGTTTCTGCACTTCCCTTGCCTCTTTCTGTACCCCTGTTGCTTCATTCTGTACTTCCCATGCTATTTTCTGCACCTGTCTTGCTTCTTTCTGCACCCCTCTTGCTTCTCTCTCCAGCCCTCTTCTCTATTTCTGCACCCCTCTTGCCTCTCTCTCCACCCCTCTCCCCTCTTTCTGCACTTCTATTGCTTCTCTCTGCACTTACCTTGCTTCTTTCTGCACCTCTATTGCCTCTTTCTGTAGTTCGCTTGCCTCCTTCTGCACTTCACGTGCCTCTTTCTGCACTTTACTAACCTCCTTCCGTAACTCTCTTGCCTCTTTCTACATCTCACTTGCTTCTTTCTGCACCCCTTTTGCCTGATCCAGCACCCCTCTTCCGTCTTTGTGCAACTCTCTTGCCTCTTTCTGTACCTGTGTTTCTTCTTTCTTCACCTGTCTTGTCTCTTTCTGCACCCTTCGTGCCTCTTTCAACACCTCTGTTGCTACTTTCTGTAGTTCTCTTCCACTTTCTGCACCCCTCCTGTATCTTTCTGTAACCCTCTTGCCTCTTTGTGCTCCTCTCCTACCCCTTTATGCACCCCTCTTGCCTCTTTTTCCACCTCTGTTGGTTCTTTCTGCACCTCTTTTGCTTTGTTCTGTACTTCCCTTGCCTCTTTCTATACCACTCTTGCCTCTTTCTGCAACTCATTTGCTTCTTTCTGCACCATTGTTGTCTCTTTCTGCACTCGTCTTCTCTCTTTCTGTACCGTTCCTGCCTGTTTTTGCTTCTAACTTGCCAATTTCTTCACTTTTCTTGCTTCTTTCTACACCTCTGTTGGTTCTATCAGCAATTCTCTTGCCTCTTGGTGCACTTCTCTTGCCTGTTTCTGCACTTCTCTTGCCTCTTTCTGCACCCCAGTTGCTTCATTCAGTACTTTCCATGCTTCTTTCTGCACCTGTCTTGCTTCTTCCTGCACCCCTGTTATCTCTTTATGTACCTCTTTTGCCTCTTTCTGCACTTTTCTTGGCTTTTTCTGCACCTCTCTTCCCTCTTTCTGCACGTCGGTTGCCTCTTTCTGCACCTCATTTGCTTCTTTCTGCACCCCTGTTTTCTCTTTCTGCACTTACCTTCCCTCTTTCTGTACCTTTCTTGCCTGTTTTTGCATCTCACTTGCCTCTTTCTGCACTTTTCTTGCTTCTTTCTACACCTCTGTTGCTTCTTTCAGCAATTCTCTTGCCTCTTTATGCACTTCTCTTGCCTGTTTCTGCACCTCTCTTGCCTCTTTTTGCACCTCAGTTGGCTCTTTCTGCACCTCACTTGCTCCTTTCTACACTTCTCTTGCTACTTTCTGCACCCCTGTTGCTTCATTCTGCACTTTCCATGCTTCTTCCTGCACATGTCTTGCTTCTTTCTGCACTCCTGTTGTCTTTTTATGTACCTCTTTTTCCTCTTTCTGCACTTTTCTTGCCTTTTCTGCACCTCTCTCCCCTCTTTCTGCACGTCTGTTGCCTCTTTCTGCACCTCATTTGCTTTTTCCTGCATCCTTGTTGTCTCTTTCTGCACTCGGCTTCCCTCTTTCTGTACCTTTCCTGCCTGTTTTTGCATCTCACTTGCCTCTTTCTGCACTGTTCTTGCTTCTTTCTACACCCCTGTTGCTTCTTTCAGCAATTCACTTGCCTCTTTGTGCACTTCTCTTGCCTGTTTCTGAACTTCTCCTGCCTCTTGTTGCACCTCTGTTGGCTCTTTATGCACCTCACTTGCTCCTTTCTACACTTGTATTGCCTCTTTCTGCACCCCTGTTGCTTCATTCTGCACTTTCCATGTTATGTTATGTTAAACTTTATTTGTATAGCGCACGTACACCAGATTGGTTTCTTGGCGCTGCTCTGAAGGTGTTGGACTAAGGTTTTACTAGTATGCCTGTTTAAATAGCCAAGTTTTTAGGAGTTTGCGGAAGCTCGTGAGGTTTGTGCAGGATCTAATCTCAAGAGGCAGGGAGTTCCAGAGTTTGGGGCCTAGGTTGGCGAACCTTGTTCCCCCAGCGCGTTTTAGCCTGAAAGATGGCGTGGTCAGGAGGTGCATGTGATCAGATCTTAAGTTGCGGGTAGGAGTGTATCTATTGATCAAACTGCTGATGAATTTTGGGCTTTTGCTATTCAGGGATTTGAAGATGATGCATCCTACCTTAAAGGCGCATCTCTGGGTTATTGGAAGCCAATGTAGTTTCTTAAGAAGAGTGGTAATATGTTGGCGCCTGTTTTCTTGAAAGATCAGTCTGGCCGCCTAGTTTTGAACCATTTGAAGGCGGTGGGTGAGATAGGCCAGGATGTCAAGGTAAAGAGAGTTGGCATAGTCGATGTGGGAAATCACCATAGCGAGAACTGCCTGTATTTTTGCTTCCTGAGTGAGGAACCTACTGATTTTCCTTATTTTCTTTAGTTGAAAGCAACATGTTGAGATCACTGACCCAATTTCATTTTTCATGGTGAGGTCATTATTGATTATGACTCCCAAAGTTTTTGCAGATGTAGAGGGGACGGGGGCTGTTCCAGTTCTTTAGGTCAGAAGTGGGAGCTCCAGGGGTTCAATGAGCCCCCTTTGAGGATCACCTCCGTTTTGTCCGGATTTAACTTGAGATGGTTGCTGTTCATCCAGTCGCGGATGAGCAGCATTGTTGTCTGGAATTCGAGGACGGTGGTAGGGGAGTCATTGATCGGAAATATCAGTTGAAAATCATCTGCATAATTGAAGGTTTGGACTTTCCTTTCTTTTAGCGCATGGGTCAGGGGGAGGAGGTATAAATTAAACAAGTGCGGGGAGAGAGAGGAGCCCTAGGGAACACCGCAAGTGTTCTTAATCTTGAGGGTTGTGAAGTTTCCTAGGTGGACCGCTTGATAAACGTTGGTTAGAAAGGATTTTATCCATTCAAGGGCCGATCCTTGGATTCCTGCAACCATGACACGGTCGACCAGGATTTTGTGGTCGACCGTGTCAAAAGCGGCAGAAAGATCCAGCAGCAACAGGGCTTGGGGGGAACCTCCGTCCGCTTTCTCTCGCAGAGAGTCCAGGACTGACAATACCACTGATTCTGTGAAGTGAGCTGGGCGGAACCCTGCTTGATGAGGGTCCAGGTAATCTGACTGCTCCAGAAAGGTGGATAGGCTTTTGGCTACGTGGGCTTCGAGTAGTTTGGCCGTATAGGGAAGCAGTGATATAGGTCGGTAGTTGGTGAGAGTTCCGGGATCTGCTCCTGGCTTCTACAGGAGGGGGATGACAAATGCCTCTTTGAAGGCACCAGGTACGTGTCCCTGGGATAGCGATTTGTTTAAGAGGGCCATGGCTGGCTCTGGCAAGGTCGTAAAGGCTTCCTTTAGGCTCCAAGGGGGGCAACAGTCCCTAGGAGAGCCAGATTTTACTTTGGTCAGTAGGACTGAAAAAACTTCTTGGCTTATCATTGGGATTTGTTCTAGCCTTTGTGTGTTATTTGGTTTGTTTTGACAAGTGGGCTTTGTGCATGTGGGGATGCTTGCTTTGATAGTTTTGATTTTGTCAATGAAGAAATTATTCAGGGAGTCGCATAAGGATTGCGAAGGTGTGGTTTTTAAGGTCACTCGGCCAGGGTTCGATAGGTCAATAATTATTGAGAAAATGTGCTTTGATCGGTTTTTGGAGGTGATGATTTTAAGTGAAAAGTATTCGGCCTTTGTGGTGAGAATCATTTGTTTATAAGTTCTAAGGGCTGTTAGATAGGTGCTTTTGTCGTCGGTGAGTATTTGCTTCTCTATTTCCTTTCCACTTGGCGCAGAGCAAGTTTTAACTTTTTTAAATCGTCGGAAAACCATTTCTGGGCTTCGTGACGACGTGCTCGTTTTATTTTCCTTAGTGGGGCATTATTGCTGGCTGTCAAGAGCCATTCCGACAGGTTTTCCTCACTCTCATCTATAGAGGATTGGCTGATGGGGATTGTATTGGCTAGGGTTTTGAAGAATTGGACTTTGTCAATGCTGTTCCAGCTCCTAAAGTATCCAGGTTCAGGTAGAGGTATTTTAGGTTTAGTAAGGTTGTTTATGAACATTTTTATGAGGTAGTGATCTGACCAGATACAAGGAGTGACATCTGGATTATTTATGGTCAGGTTTTTAGACCATAACTGGTCTAATGTATGCTCTTCAATGTGAGTAGCGGAGGTGATATGCTGACGGAGTTTTAGCCCTGTAAGTAAATCAGTTAATTCCACTGAGTGAGGTCCACCTGTTGGGTCGTTAGCCCAGTAGTTAAGATCACCAATCAGTAGTATTTTCGTGTGGTTTGTTGTGATATGTGTCATCTATTCACTCAAAAGCTGTGGGAACTGTGGCATGCTTTGTGGTGGTCTGTAGAGTATGACACAGACTAGCGAGGTGGAATCGGACTCTAGTTTAATCAGTAGGTTGTCTACTTGTGGTAGGTCGAGGGGGGTAAGTGCTGAGAATTTTAGGTCTTGATCTATTATAGCTGCCACCCCCCTCCTGTTTTTCCCTGATGGCGGTTAGCTTGGAGGATGTAATGGTCGCTAGGTAGAGCTGTTAGGATATCAGGGGAGGAGTCCTGTGTTAACCAGGTTTCAGTTAACAGAAGGATATCTGGTTTTTCAGTCGCCAGTAAGTTGTGTATTTCAAGTTGGTGTTTGACCATGGAACGGGTATTTAGATAGATAACTGTTAGGGGTTGTTCCTTATTTATGGCCTATGCTTCTTTCTGCACCTGTCTTGCTTCTTTCTGCACCTCTGTTGTCTCTTTATGTACCTCTGTTTCCTCTTTCCCCACTTTTTTTTACTTTTTCTGCACCTCTCTTCCCACTTTCTGCACATCTGTTGCCTCTTTCTGCACCTCATTTGCTTCTTTCTGCACCACTGTTCTCTCTTTCTGCACTCGTCTCCCCTCTTTTTGTATCTTTCCTGCCTGCTTTTGCATCTCACTAGCCTCTTTCTGCACTGTTCTTGCTTCTTTCTACACCTCTTTTGCTTGTTTCAGCCATCCTCCTGCCTCTTTGTGCACTCCTCTTGTCTGTTTCTGCACTTCCCTTGCCTCTTTCTGTACCCCTGTTGCTTCATTCTGTACTTCCCATGCTATTTTCTGCACCTGTCTTGCTTCTTTCTGCACCCCTCTTGCTTCTCTCTCCAGCCCTCTTCTCTATTTCTGCACCCCTCTTGCCTCTCTCTCCACCCCTCTCCCCTCTTTCTGCACTTCTATTGCTTCTCTCTGCACTTACCTTGCTTCTTTCTGCACCTCTATTGCCTCTTTCTGTAGTTCGCTTGCCTCCTTCTGCACTTCACGTGCCTCTTTCTGCACTTTACTAACCTCCTTCCGTAACTCTCTTGCCTCTTTCTACATCTCACTTGCTTCTTTCTGCACCCCTTTTGCCTGATCCAGCACCCCTCTTCCGTCTTTGTGCAACTCTCTTGCCTCTTTCTGTACCTGTGTTCCTTCTTTCTTCACCTGTCTTGTCTCTTTCTGCACCCTTCGTGCCTCTTTCAACACCTCTGTTGCTACTTTCTGTAGTTCTCTTCCACTTTCTGCACCCCTCCTGTATCTTTCTGTAACCCTCTTGCCTCTTTGTGCTCCTCTCCTACCCCTTTATGCACCCCTCTTGCCTCTTTTTCCACCTCTGTTGGTTCTTTCTGCACCTCTTTTGCTTTGTTCTGTACTTCCCTTGCCTCTTTCTATACCACTCTTGCCTCTTTCTGCAACTCATTTGCTTCTTTCTGCACCATTGTTGTCTCTTTCTGCACTCGTCTTCTCTCTTTCTGTACCGTTCCTGCCTGTTTTTGCTTCTAACTTGCCAATTTCTTCACTTTTCTTGCTTCTTTCTACACCTCTGTTGGTTCTATCAGCAATTCTCTTGCCTCTTGGTGCACTTCTCTTGCCTGTTTCTGCACTTCTCTTGCCTCTTTCTGCACCCCAGTTGCTTCATTCAGTACTTTCCATGCTTCTTTCTGCACCTGTCTTGCTTCTTCCTGCACCCCTGTTATCTCTTTATGTACCTCTTTTGCCTCTTTCTGCACTTTTCTTGGCTTTTTCTGCACCTCTCTTCCCTCTTTCTGCACGTCGGTTGCCTCTTTCTGCACCTCATTTGCTTCTTTCTGCACCCCTGTTTTCTCTTTCTGCACTTGCCTTCCCTCTTTCTGTACCTTTCATGCCTGTTTTTGCATCTCACTTGCCTCTTTCTGCACTTTTCTTGCTTCTTTCTACACCTCTGTTGCTTCTTTCAGCAATTCTCTTGCCTCTTTATGCACTTCTCTTGCCTGTTTCTGCACCTCTCTTGCCTCTTTTTGCACCTCAGTTGGCTCTTTCTGCACCTCACTTGCTCCTTTCTACACTTCTCTTGCTACTTTCTGCACCCCTGTTGCTTCATTCTGCACTTTCCATGCTTCTTCCTGCACATGTCTTGCTTCTTTCTGCACTCCTGTTGTCTTTTTATGTACCTCTTTTTCCTCTTTCTGCACTTTTCTTGCCTTTTCTGCACCTCTCTCCCCTCTTTCTGCACGTCTGTTGCCTCTTTCTGCACCTCATTTGCTTTTTCCTGCATCCTTGTTGTCTCTTTCTGCACTCGGCTTCCCTCTTTCTGTACCTTTCCTGCCTGTTTTTGCATCTCACTTGCCTCTTTCTGCACTGTTCTTGCTTCTTTCTACACCTCTTTTGCTTGTTTCAGCCATCCTCCTGCCTCTTTGTGCACTCCTCTTGTCTGTTTCTGCACTTCCCTTGCCTCTTTCTGTACCCCTGTTGCTTCATTCTGTACTTCCCATGCTATTTTCTGCACCTGTCTTGCTTCTTTCTGCACCCCTCTTGCTTCTCTCTCCAGCCCTCTTCTCTATTTCTGCACCCCTCTTGCCTCTCTCTCCACCCCTCTCCCCTCTTTCTGCACTTCTATTGCTTCTCTCTGCACTTACCTTGCTTCTTTCTGCACCTCTATTGCCTCTTTCTGTAGTTCGCTTGCCTCCTTCTGCACTTCACGTGCCTCTTTCTGCACTTTACTAACCTCCTTCCGTAACTCTCTTGCCTCTTTCTACATCTCACTTGCTTCTTTCTGCACCCCTTTTGCCTGATCCAGCACCCCTCTTCCGTCTTTGTGCAACTCTCTTGCCTCTTTCTGTACCTGTGTTCCTTCTTTCTTCACCTGTCTTGTCTCTTTCTGCACCCTTCGTGCCTCTTTCAACACCTCTGTTGCTACTTTCTGTAGTTCTCTTCCACTTTCTGCACCCCTCCTGTATCTTTCTGTAACCCTCTTGCCTCTTTGTGCTCCTCTCCTACCCCTTTATGCACCCCTCTTGCCTCTTTTTCCACCTCTGTTGGTTCTTTCTGCACCTCTTTTGCTTTGTTCTGTACTTCCCTTGCCTCTTTCTATACCACTCTTGCCTCTTTCTGCAACTCATTTGCTTCTTTCTGCACCATTGTTGTCTCTTTCTGCACTCGTCTTCTCTCTTTCTGTACCGTTCCTGCCTGTTTTTGCTTCTAACTTGCCAATTTCTTCACTTTTCTTGCTTCTTTCTACACCTCTGTTGGTTCTATCAGCAATTCTCTTGCCTCTTGGTGCACTTCTCTTGCCTGTTTCTGCACTTATCTTGCCTCTTTCTGCACCCCAGTTGCTTCATTCAGTACTTTCCATGCTTCTTTCTGCACCTGTCTTGCTTCTTCCTGCACCCCTGTTATCTCTTTATGTACCTCTTTTGCCTCTTTCTGCACTTTTCTTGGCTTTTTCTGCACCTCTCTTCCCTCTTTCTGCACGTCGGTTGCCTCTTTCTGCACCTCATTTGCTTCTTTCTGCACCCCTGTTTTCTCTTTCTGCACTTGCCTTCCCTCTTTCTGTACCTTTCATGCCTGTTTTTGCATCTCACTTGCCTCTTTCTGCACTTTTCTTGCTTCTTTCTACACCTCTGTTGCTTCTTTCAGCAATTCTCTTGCCTCTTTATGCACTTCTCTTGCCTGTTTCTGCACCTCTCTTGCCTCTTTTTGCACCTCAGTTGGCTCTTTCTGCACCTCACTTGCTCCTTTCTACACTTCTCTTGCTACTTTCTGCACCCCTGTTGCTTCATTCTGCACTTTCCATGCTTCTTCCTGCACATGTCTTGCTTCTTTCTGCACTCCTGTTGTCTTTTTATGTACCTCTTTTTCCTCTTTCTGCACTTTTCTTGCCTTTTCTGCACCTCTCTCCCCTCTTTCTGCACGTCTGTTGCCTCTTTCTGCACCTCATTTGCTTTTTCCTGCATCCTTGTTGTCTCTTTCTGCACTCGGCTTCCCTCTTTCTGTACCTTTCCTGCCTGTTTTTGCATCTCACTTGCCTCTTTCTGCACTGTTCTTGCTTCTTTCTACACCTCTTTTGCTTGTTTCAGCCATCCTCCTGCCTCTTTGTGCACTCCTCTTGTCTGTTTCTGCACTTCCCTTGCCTCTTTCTGTACCCCTGTTGCTTCATTCTGTACTTCCCATGCTATTTTCTGCACCTGTCTTGCTTCTTTCTGCACCCCTCTTGCTTCTCTCTCCAGCCCTCTTCTCTATTTCTGCACCCCTCTTGCCTCTCTCTCCACCCCTCTCCCCTCTTTCTGCACTTCTATTGCTTCTCTCTGCACTTACCTTGCTTCTTTCTGCACCTCTATTGCCTCTTTCTGTAGTTCGCTTGCCTCCTTCTGCACTTCACGTGCCTCTTTCTGCACTTTACTAACCTCCTTCCGTAACTCTCTTGCCTCTTTCTACATCTCACTTGCTTCTTTCTGCACCCCTTTTGCCTGATCCAGCACCCCTCTTCCGTCTTTGTGCAACTCTCATGCCTCTTTCTGTACCTGTGTTCCTTCTTTCTTCACCTGTCTTGTCTCTTTCTGCACCCTTCGTGCCTCTTTCAACACCTCTGTTGCTACTTTCTGTAGTTCTCTTCCACTTTCTGCACCCCTCCTGTATCTTTCTGTAACCCTCTTGCCTCTTTGTGCTCCTCTCCTACCCCTTTATGCACCCCTCTTGCCTCTTTTTCCACCTCTGTTGGTTCTTTCTGCACCTCTTTTGCTTTGTTCTGTACTTCCCTTGCCTCTTTCTATACCACTCTTGCCTCTTTCTGCAACTCATTTGCTTCTTTCTGCACCATTGTTGTCTCTTTCTGCACTCGTCTTCTCTCTTTCTGTACCGTTCCTGCCTGTTTTTGCTTCTAACTTGCCAATTTCTTCACTTTTCTTGCTTCTTTCTACACCTCTGTTGGTTCTATCAGCAATTCTCTTGCCTCTTGGTGCACTTCTCTTGCCTGTTTCTGCACTTCTCTTGCCTCTTTCTGCACCCCAGTTGCTTCATTCAGTACTTTCCATGCTTCTTTCTGCACCTGTCTTGCTTCTTCCTGCACCCCTGTTATCTCTTTATGTACCTCTTTTGCCTCTTTCTGCACTTTTCTTGGCTTTTTCTGCACCTCTCTTCCCTCTTTCTGCACGTCGGTTGCCTCTTTCTGCACCTCATTTGCTTCTTTCTGCACCCCTGTTTTCTCTTTCTGCACTTGCCTTCCCTCTTTCTGTACCTTTCATGCCTGTTTTTGCATCTCACTTGCCTCTTTCTGCACTTTTCTTGCTTCTTTCTACACCTCTGTTGCTTCTTTCAGCAATTCTCTTGCCTCTTTATGCACTTCTCTTGCCTGTTTCTGCACCTCTCTTGCCTCTTTTTGCACCTCAGTTGGCTCTTTCTGCACCTCACTTGCTCCTTTCTACACTTCTCTTGCTACTTTCTGCACCCCTGTTGCTTCATTCTGCACTTTCCATGCTTCTTCCTGCACATGTCTTGCTTCTTTCTGCACTCCTGTTGTCTTTTTATGTACCTCTTTTTCCTCTTTCTACACTTTTCTTGCCTTTTCTGCACCTCTCTCCCCTCTTTCTGCACGTCTGTTGCCTCTTTCTGCACCTCATTTGCTTTTTCCTGCATCCTTGTTGTCTCTTTCTGCACTCGGCTTCCCTCTTTCTGTACCTTTCCTGCCTGTTTTTGCATCTCACTTGCCTCTTTCTGCACTGTTCTTGCTTCTTTCTACACCCCTGTTGCTTCTTTCAGCAATTCACTTGCCTCTTTGTGCACTTCTCTTGCCTGTTTCTGAACTTCTCCTGCCTCTTGTTGCACCTCTGTTGGCTCTTTATGCACCTCACTTGCTCCTTTCTACACTTGTATTGCCTCTTTCTGCACCCCTGTTGCTTCATTCTGCACTTTCCATGTTATGTTATGTTATGTTAAACTTTATTTGTATAGCGCACGTACACCAGATTGGTTTCTTGGCACTGCTCTGAAGGTGTTTTACTAGTATGCCTGTTTAAATAGCCAAGTTTTTAGGAGTTTGCGGAAGCTCGTGAGGTTTGTGCAGGATCTGATCTCAAGAGGCAGGGAGTTCCAGAGTTTGGGGCCTAGGTTGGCGAACCTTGTTCCCCCAGCGCGTTTTAGCCTGAAAGATGGCGTGGTCAGGAGGTGCATGTGATCAGATCTTAAGTTGCGGGTAGGAGTGTATATATTGATCAAACTGCTGATGAATTTTGGGCTTTTGCTATTCAGGGATTTGAAGATGATGCATCCTACGTTAAAGGCGCATCTCTGGGTTATTGGAAGCCAATGTAGTTTCTTAAGAAGAGTGGTAATATGTTGGCGCCTGTTTTCTTGAAAGATCGGTCTGGCCGCCAAGTTTTGAACCATTTGAAGGCGGTGGGTGAGATAGGCCAGGATGCCAAGGTAAAGAGAGTTGGCATAGTCGATGTGGGAAATCACCATAGCGGGAACTGCCTGTATTTTTGCTTCCTGAGTGAGGAACCTACTGATTTTCCTTATTTTCTTTAGTTGAAAGCAACATGTTGAGATCACGGACCCAATTTCATTTTTCATGGTGAGGTTATTATTGATTATGACTCCCAAAGTTTTTGCAGATGTAGAGGGGACGGGGGCTGTTCCAGTTCTTTAGGTCAGAAGTGGGAGCTCCAGGGGTTCAATGAGCCCCCTGTGAGGATCACCTCCGTTTTGTCCGGATTTAACTTGAGATGGTTGCTGTTCATCCAGTCGCGGATGAGCAGCATTGTTGTCTGGAATTCGAGGACGGTGGTAGGGGAGACATTGAACGGAAATATCAGCTGAAAATTATCTGCATAATTGAAGGTTTGGACTTTCCTTTCTTTTAGCGCATGGGTCAGGGGGAGGAGGTATAAATTAAACAAGTGCGGGGAGAGAGAGGAGCCCTAGGGAACACCGCAAGTGTTCTTAATCTTGGGGTTGTGAAGTTTCCTAGGTGGACCGCTTGATAACAGTTGGTTAGAAAGGATTTTATACATTCAAGTGCCGATCCTTGGATTCCTGCAACCATTACACGGTCGACCAGGATGTTGTGGTCGACCGTGTCAAAAGCGGCAGAAAGATCCAGCAGCAACAGGGCTTGGGGGGAACCTCCGTCCGCTTTCTCTCGCAGAGAGTCCAGGACTGACAATACCACTGATTCTGTGGAGTGAGCTGGGCGGAACCCTGCTTGATGAGGGTCCAGGTAATCTGACTGCTCCAGAAAGGTGGATAGGCTTTTGGCTACGTGGGCTTCGAGTAGTTTGGCCGTATAGGGAAGCAGTGAGATAGGTCGGTAGTTGGTGAGAGTTCCGGGATCTGCTCCTGGCTTCTACAGGAGGGGGATGACAAATGCCTCTTTGAAGGCACCAGGTACGTGTCCCTGGGATAGCGATTTGTTTAAGAGGGCCATGGCTGGCTCTGGCAAGGTCGTAAAGGCTTCCTTTAGGATCCAAGTGGGGCAATAGTCCCTAGGAGAGCCAGATTTTACTTTGGTCAGTAGGACTGAAAAAACTTCTTGGCTTATCATTGGGATTTGTTCTAGCCTTTGTGTGTTATTTGGTTTGTTTTGACAAGTGGGCTTTGTGCATGTGGGGATGCTTGCTTTGATAGTTTTGATTTTGTCAATGAAGAAGTTATTCAGGGAGTCGCATAAGGATTGTGAAGGTGTGGTTTTTAAGGTCACTCGGTCAGGGTTTGATAGGTCAATAATTATTGAGAAAATGTGCTTTGATCGGTTTTTGGAGGTGATAATTTTAAGTGAAAAGTATTCGGCCTTTGTGGTGAGAATCATTTGTTTATAAGTTCTAAGGGCTGTTAGATAGGTGCTTTTGTCGTCGGTGAGTATTTGCTTCTCTATTTCCTTTCCACTTGGCACAGAGCAAGTTTTGACTTTTTTAAAATCGTCGGAAAACCATTTCTGGGCTTCATGACGACGTGCTCGTTTTATTTTCCTTAGTGGGGCATTATTGCTGGCTGTCAAGAGTCATTCCAACAGGTTTTCCTCACTCTCATCTATAGAGGATTGGCTGATGGGGATTGTATTGGCTAGGGTTTTGAAGAATTGGACTTTGTCAATGGTGTTCCAGCTCCTAAAGTATCCAGGTTCAGGTAGAGGTATTTTAGGTTTAGTAAGGTTGTTTATGAACATTTTTATGAGGTAGTGATCTGACCAGATTCAAGGAGTGACATCTGGATTATTTATGGTCAGGTTTTTAGACCATAACTGGTCTAATGTATGCCCTTCAATGTGAGTAGCGGAGGTGATATGCTGAAGGAGTTTTAGCCCTGTAAGTAAATCAGTTAATTCCACTCAGTGAGGTCCACCTGTTGGGTCGTTAGCCCAGTAGTTAAGATCACCAATCAGTAGTATTTTCGTGTGGTTTGTTGTGATATGTGTCATCTGTTCACTCAAAAGCTGTGGGAACTGTGGCATGCTTTGTGGTGGTCTGTAGAGTATGACACAGACTAGCAAGGTGGAATCGGACTCTAGTTTAATCAGTAGGTTGTCTACTTGTGGTAGGTCGAGGGGGGTAAGTGCTGAGAATTTTAGGTCTTGATCTATTATAGCTGCCACCCCCCTCCTGTTTTTCCCTGATGGCGGTTAGCTTGGAGGATGTAATGGTCGCTAGGTAGAGCTGTTAGGATATCAGGGGAGGAGTCCTGTGTTAACCAGGTTTCTGTTAACAGAAGGATATCTGGTTTTTCAGTCGCCAGTAAGTTGTGTATTTCAAGTTGGTGTTTGACCATGGAACGGGTATTTAGATAGATAACTGTTAGGGGTTGTTCCTTATTTATGGCCTATGCTTCTTTCTGCACCTGTCTTGCTTCTTTCTGCACCTCTGTTGTCTCTTTATGTACCTCTGTTTCCTCTTTCCCCACTTTTTTTTACTTTTTCTGCACCTCTCTTCCCACTTTCTGCACATCTGTTGCCTCTTTCTGCACCTCATTTGCTTCTTTCTGCACCACTGTTCTCTCTTTCTGCACTCGTCTCCCCTCTTTTTGTATCTTTCCTGCCTGCTTTTGCATCTCACTAGCCTCTTTCTGCACTGTTCTTGCTTCTTTCTACACCTCTTTTGCTTGTTTCAGCCATTCTCCTGCCTCTTTGTGCACTCCTCTTGTCTGTTTCTGCACTTCCCTTGCCTCTTTCTGTACCCCTGTTGCTTCATTCTGTACTTCCCATGCTATTTTCTGCACCTGTCTTGCTTCTTTCTGCACCCCTCTTGCTTCTCTCTCCAGCCCTCTTCTCTATTTCTGCACCCCTCTTGCCTCTCTCTCCACCCCTCTTCCCTCTTCCTGCACTTCTATTGCTTCTCTCTGCACTTACCTTGCTTCTTTCTGCACCTCTATTGCCTCATTCTGTAGTTCACTTGCCTCCTTCTGTACTTCACGTGCCTCTTTCTGCACTTTACTAACCTCCTTCTGTAACTCTCCTGCCTCTTTCTACATCTCACTTGCTTCTTTCTGCACCCCTTTTGCCTGTTTCAGCACCCCTCTTCCGTCTTTGTGCAACTCTCTTGCCTCTTTCTGTACCTGTGTTCCTTCTTTCTTCACCTGTCTTGTCTCTTTCTGCACCCTTCGTGCCTCTTTCAACACCTCTGTTGCTACTTTCTGTAGTTCTCTTCCACTTTCTGCACCCCTCCTGTATCTTTCTGTAACCCTCTTGCCTCTTTGTGCACCTCTCCTACCCCTTTATGCACCCCTCTTGCCTCTTTTTCCACCTCTGTTGGTTCTTTTTGCACCTCTTTTGCTTTGTTCTGTACTTCCCTTGCCCCTTTCTATACCACTCTTGCCTCTTTCTGCAGCTCATTTGCTTCTTTCTGCACCATTGTTGTCTCTTTCTGCACTCGTCTTCTCTCTTTCTGTACCTATCCTGCCTGTTTTTGCTTCTCACTTGCCAATTTCTTCACTTTTCTTGCTTCTTTCTACACCTCTGTTGGTTCTATCAGCAATTCTCTTGCCTCTTGGTGTACTTCTCTTGCCTGTTTCTGCACTTCTCTTGCCTCGTTCTGCACCCCAGTTGCTTCATTCAGTACTATCCATGCTTCTTTCTGCACCTGTCTTGCTTCTTCCTGCACCCCTGTTGTCTCTTTATGTACCTCTTTTGCCTCTTTCTGCACTTTTCTTGGCTTTTTCTGCACCTCTCTTCCCTCTTTCTGCACGTCAGTTGCCTCTTTCTGCACCTCATTTGCTTCTTTCTGCACCCCCGTTTTCTCTTTCTGCTCTTGCCTTCCCTCTTTCTGTACCTTTCATGCCTGTTTTTGCATCTCACTTGCCTCTTTCTGCACTTTTCTTGCTTCTTTCTACACCTCTGTTGCTTCTTTCAGCAATTCTCCTGCCTCTTTATGCACTTCTCTTGCCTGTTTCTGCACCTCTCCTGCCTCTTTTTGCACCTCAGTTGGCTCTTTCTGCACCTCACTTGCTCCTTTCTACACTTCTCTTGCTACTTTCTGCACCCCTGTTGCTTCATTCTGCACTTTCCATGCTTCTTCCTGCACATGTCTTGCTTCTTTCTGCACTCCTGTTGTCTTTTTATGTACCTCTTTTTCCTCTTTCTGCACTTTTCTTGCCTTTTCTGCACCTCTCTTCCCTCTTTCTGCACGTCTGTTGCCTCTTTCTGCACCTCATTTGCTTTTTCCTTCATCCTTGTTGTCTCTTTCTGCACTCGGCTTCCCTCTTTCTGTACCTTTCCTGCCTGTTTTTGCATCTCACTTGCCTCTTTCTGCACTGTTCTTGCTTCTTTCTACACCCCTGTTGCTTCTTTCAGCAATTCACTTGCCTCTTTGTGCACTTCTCTTGCCTGTTTCTGAACGTCTCCTGCCTCTTGTTGCACCTCTGTTGGCTCTTTATGCACCTCACTTGCTCCTTTCTACACTTCTATTGCCTCTGTCTGCACCCCTGTTGCTTCATTCTGCACTTTCCATGTTATGTTATGTTATGTTATGTTAAACTTTATTTGTATAGCGCACGTACACCAGATTGGTTTCTTGGCGCTGCTCTGAAGGTGTTGGACTAAGGTTTTACTAGTATGCCTGTTTAAATAGCCAAGTTTTTAGGAGTTTGCGGAAGCTCGTGAGGTTTGTGCAGGATCTGATCTCAAGAGGCAGGGAGTTCCAGAGTTTGGGGCCTAGGTTGGCGAACCTTGTTCCCCCAGCGCGTTTTAGCCTGAAAGATGGCGTGGTCAGGAGGTGCATGTGAACAGATCTTAAGTTGCGGGTAGGAGTGTATCTATTGATCAAACTGCTGATGAATTTTGGGCTTTTGCTATTCAGGGATTTGAAGATGATGCATCCTACGTTAAAGGCGCATCTCTGGGTTATTGGAAGCCAATGTAGTTTCTTAAGAAGAGTGGTAATATGTTGGCGCCTGTTTTCTTGAAAGATCGGTCTGGCCGCCTAGTTTTGAACCATTTGAAGGTGGTGGGTGAGATAGGCCAGGATGCCAAGGTAAAGAGAGTTGGCATAGTCGATGTGGGAAATCACCATAGCGGGAACTGCCTGTATTTTTGCTTCCTGAGTGAGGAACCTACTGATTTTCCTTATTTTCTTTAGTTGAAAGCAACATGTTGAGATCACGGACCCAATTTCATTTTTCATGGTGAGGTTATTATTGATTATGACTCCCAAAGTTTTTGCAGATGTAGAGGGGACGGGGGCTGTTCCAGTTCTTTAGGTCAGAAGTGGGAGCTCCAGGGGTTCAATGAGCCCCCTGTGAGGATCACCTCCGTTTTGTCCGGATTTAACTTGAGATGGTTGCTGTTCATCCAGTCGCGGATGAGCAGCATTGTTGTCTGGAATTCGAGGACGGTGGTAGGGGAGACATTGATCGGAAATATCAGCTGAAAATTATCTGCATAATTGAAGGTTTGGACTTTCCTTTCTTTTAGCGCATGGGTCAGGGGGAGGAGGTATAAATTAAACAAGTGCGGGGAGAGAGAGGAGCCCTAGGGAACACCGCAAGTGTTCTTAATCTTGGGGTTGTGAAGTTTCCTAGGTGGACCGCTTGATAACAGTTGGTTAGAAAGGATTTTATACATTCAAGTGCCGATCCTTGGATTCCTGCAACCATTACATGGTCGACCAGGATGTTGTGGTCGACCGTGTCAAAAGCGGCAGAAAGATCCAGCAGCAACAGGGCTTGGGGGGAACCTCCGTCCGCTTTCTCTCGCAGAGAGTCCAGGACTGACAATACCACTGATTCTGTGGAGTGAGCTGGGCGGAACCCTGCTTGATGAGGGTCCAGGTAATCTGACTGCTCCAGAAAGGTGGATAGGCTTTTGGCTACGTGGGCTTCGAGTAGTTTGGCCGTATAGGGAAGCAGTGAGATAGGTCGGTAGTTGGTGAGAGTTCCGGGATCTGCTCCTGGCTTCTACAGGAGGGGGATGACAAATGCCTCTTTGAAGGCACCAGGTACGTGTCCCTGGGATAGCGATTTGTTTAAGAGGGCCATGGCTGGCTCTGGCAAGGTCGTAAAGGCTTCCTTTAGGATCCAAGTGGGGCAATAGTCCCTAGGAGAGCCAGATTTTACTTTGGTCAGTAGGACTGAAAAAACTTCTTGGCTTATCATTGGGATTTGTTCTAGCCTTTGTGTGTTATTTGGTTTGTTTTGACAAGTGGGCTTTGTGCATGTGGGGATGCTTGCTTTGATAGTTTTGATTTTGTCAATGAAGAAGTTATTCAGGGAGTCGCATAAGGATTGTGAAGGTGTGGTTTTTAAGGTCACTCGGTCAGGGTTTGATAGGTCAATAATTATTGAGAAAATGTGCTTTGATCGGTTTTTGGAGGTGATAATTTTAAGTGAAAAGTATTCGGCCTTTGTGGTGAGAATCATTTGTTTATAAGTTCTAAGGGCTGTTAGATAGGTGCTTTTGTCGTCGGTGAGTATTTGCTTCTCTATTTCCTTTCCACTTGGCGCAGAGCAAGTTTTGACTTTTTTAAATCGTCGGAAAACCATTTCTGGGCTTCATGACGACGTGCTCGTTTTATTTTCCTTAGTGGGGCATTATTGCTGGCTGTCAAGAGTCATTCCAACAGGTTTTCCTCACTCTCATCTATAGAGGATTGGCTGATGGGGTTGTATTGGCTAGGGTTTTGAAGAATTGGACTTTGTCAATGGTGTTCCAGCTCCTAAAGTATCCAGGTTCAGGTAGAGGTATTTTAGGTTTAGTAAGGTTGTTTATGAACATTTTTATGAGGTAGTGATCTGACCAGATACAAGGAGTGACATCTGGATTATTTATGGTCAGGTTTTTAGACCATAACTGGTCTAATGTATGCCCTTCAATGTGAGTAGCGGAGGTGATATGCTGAAGGAGTTTTAGCCCTGTAAGTAAATCAGTTAATTCCACTGAGTGAGGTCCACCTGTTGGGTCGTTAGCCCAGTAGTTAAGATCACCAATCAGTAGTATTTTCGTGTGGTTTGTTGTGATATGTGTCATCTGTTCACTCAAAAGCTGTGGGAACTGTGGCATGCTTTGTGGTGGTCTGTAGAGTATGACACAGACTAGCGAGGTGGAATCGGACTCTAGTTTAATCAGTAGGTTGTCTACTTGTGGTAGGTCGAGGGGGTTAAGTGCTGAGAATTTTAGGTCTTGATCTATTATAGCTGCCACCCCCCTCCTGTTTTTCCCTGATGGCGGTTAGCTTGGAGGATGTAATGGTCGCTAGGTAGAGCTGTTAGGATATCAGGGGAGGAGTCCTGTGTTAACCAGGTTTCTGTTAACAGAAGGATATCTGGTTTTTCAGTCGCCAGTAAGTTGTGTATTTCAAGTTGGTGTTTGACCATGGAACGGGTATTTAGATAGATAACTGTTAGGGGTTGTTCCTTATTTATGGCCTATGCTTCTTTCTGCACCTGTCTTGTTTCTTTTGCACCTCTGTTGTCATTTTATGTACCTCTGTTTCCTCTTTCTGCACTTTTTTTTACTTTTTCTGCACATCTCTTCCCTCTTTCTGCACATCTGTTGCCTCTTTCTGCACCTCATTTGCTTCTTTCTGCACCACTGTTCTTGCTTCTTTCTACACCTCTTTTGCTTGTTTCAGCCATCCTCCTGCCTCTTTGTGCACTCCTCTTGTCTGTTTCTGCACTTCCCTTGCCTCTTTCTGTACCCCTGTTGCTTCATTCTGTACTTCCCATGCTATTTTCTGCACCTGTCTTGCTTCTTTCTGCACCCCTCTTGCTTCTCTCTCCAGCCCTCTTCTCTATTTCTGCACCCCTCTTGCCTCTCTCTCCACCCCTCTCCCCTCTTTCTGCACTTCTATTGCTTCTCTCTGCACTTACCTTGCTTCTTTCTGCACCTCTATTGCCTCTTTCTGTAGTTCGCTTGCCTCCTTCTGCACTTCACGTGCCTCTTTCTGCACTTTACTAACCTCCTTCTGTAACTCTCTTGCCTCTTTCTACATCTCACTTGCTTCTTTCTGCACCCCTTTTGCCTGATCCAGCACCTCTCTTCCGTCTTTGTGCAACTCTCTTGCCTCTTTCTGTACCTGTGTTCCTTCTTTCTTCACCTGTCTTGTCTCTTTCTGCACCCTTCGTGCCTCTTTCAACACCTCTGTTGCTACTTTCTGTAGTTCTCTTCCACTTTCTGCACCCTCCTGTATCTTTCTGTAACCCTCTTGCCTCTTTGTGCTCCTCTCCTACCCCTTTATGCACCCCTCTTGCCTCTTTTTCCACCTCTGTTGGTTCTTTCTGCACCTCTTTTGCTGTGTTCTGTACTTCCCTTGCCTCTTTCTATACCACTCTTGCCTCTTTCTGCAACTCATTTGCTTCTTTCTGCACCATTGTTGTCTCTTTCTGCACTCGTCTTCTCTCTTTCTGTACCGTTCCTGCCGGTTTTTGCTTCTAACTTGCCAATTTCTTCACTTTTCTTGCTTCTTTCTACACCTCTGTTGGTTCTATCAGCAATTCTCTTGCCTCTTGGTGCACTTCTCTTGCCTGTTTCCGCACTTCTCTTGCCTCTTTCTGCACCCCAGTTGCTTCATTCAGTACTTTCCATGCTTCTTTCTGCACCTGTCTTGCTTCTTCCTGCACCCCTGTTATCTCTTTATGTACCTCTTTTGCCTCTTTCTGCACTTTTCTTGGCTTTTTCTGCACCTCTCTTCCCTCTTTCTGCACGTCGGTTGCCTCTTTCTGCACCTCATTTGCTTCTTTCTGCACCCCTGTTTTCTCTTTCTGCACTTGCCTTCCCTCTTTCTGTACCTTTCATGCCTGTTTTTGCATCTCACTTGCCTCTTTCTGCACTTTTCTTGCTTCTTTCTACACCTCTGTTGCTTCTTTCAGCAATTCTCTTGCCTCTTTATGCACTTCTCTTGCCTGTTTCTGCACCTCTCTTGCCTCTTTTTGCACCTCAGTTGGCTCTTTCTGCACCTCACTTGCTCCTTTCTACACTTCTCTTGCTACTTTCTGCACCCCTGTTGCTTCATTCTGCACTTTCCATGCTTCTTCCTGCACACGTCTTGCTTCTTTCTGCACTCCTGTTGTCTTTTTATGTACCTCTTTTTCCTCTTTCTGCACTTTTCTTGCCTTTTCTGCACCTCTCTCCCCTCTTTCTGCACGTCTGTTGCCTCTTTCTGCACCTCATTTGCTTTTTCCTGCATCCTTGTTGTCTCTTTCTGCACTCGGCTTCCCTCTTTCTGTACCTTTCCTGCCTGTTTTTGCATCTCACTTGCCTCTTTCTGCACTGTTCTTGCTTCTTTCTACACCCCTGTTGCTTCTTTCAGCAATTCACTTGCCTCTTTGTGCACTTCTCTTGCCTGTTTCTGAACTTCTCCTGCCTCTTGTTGCACCTCTGTTGGCTCTTTATGCACCTCACTTGCTCCTTTCTACACTTCTATTGCCTCTTTCTGCACCCCTGTTGCTTCATTCTGCACTTTCCATGTTATGTTATGTTATGTTAAACTTTATTTGTATAGCGCACGTACACCAGATTGGTTTCTTGGCGCTGCTCTGAAGGTGTTGGACTAAGGTTTTACTAGTATGCCTGTTTAAATAGCCAAGTTTTTAGGAGTTTGCGGAAGCTCGTGAGGTTTGTGCAGGATCTAATCTCAAGAGGCAGGGAGTTCCAGAGTTTGGGGCCTAGGTTGGCGAACCTTGTTCCCCCAGCGCGTTTTAGCCTGAAAGATGGCGTGGTCAGGAGGTGCATGTGATCAGATCTTAAGTTGCGGGTAGGAGTGTATCTATTGATCAAACTGCTGATGAATTTTGGGCTTTTGCTATTCAGGGATTTGAAGATGATGCATCCTACCTTAAAGGCGCATCTCTGGGTTATTGGAAGCCAATGTAGTTTCTTAAGAAGAGTGGTAATATGTTGGCGCCTGTTTTCTTGAAAGATCAGTCTGGCCGCCTAGTTTTGAACCATTTGAAGGCGGTGGGTGAGATAGGCCAGGATGCCAAGGTAAAGAGAGTTGGCATAGTCGATGTGGGAAATCACCATAGCGAGAACTGCCTGTATTTTTGCTTCCTGAGTGAGGAACCTACTGATTTTCCTTATTTTCTTTAGTTGAAAGCAACATGTTGAGATCACGGACCCAATTTCATTTTTCATGGTGAGGTTATTATTGATTATGACTCCCAAAGATTTTGCAGATGTAGAGGGGACGGGGGCTGTTCCAGTTCTTTAGGTCAGAAGTGGGAGCTCCAGGGGTTCAATGAGCCCCCTTTGAGGATCACCTCCGTTTTGTCCGGATTTAACTTGAGATGGTTGCTGTTCACCCAGTCGCGGATGAGCAGCATTGTTGTCTGGAATTCGAGGACGGTGGTAGGGGAGTCATTGATCGGAAATATCAGTTGAAAATCATCTGCATAATTGAAGGTTTGGACTTTCCTTTCTTTTAGCGCATGGGTCAGGGGGAGGAGGTATAAATTAAACAAGTGCGGGGAGAGAGAGGAGCCCTAGGGAACACCGCAAGTGTTCTTAATCTTGGGGGTTGTGAAGTTTTCTAGGTGGACCGCCTGATAAACGTTGGTTAGAAAGGATTTTATCCATTCAAGGGCCGATCCTTGGATTCCTGCAACCATTACACGGTCGACCAGGATTTTGTGGTCGACCGTGTCAAAAGCGGCAGAAAGATCCAGCAGCAACAGGGCTTGGGGGGAACCTCCGTCCGCTTTCTCTCGCAGAGAGTCCAGGACTGACAATACCACTGATTCTGTGGAGTGAGCTGGGCGGAACCCTGCTTGATGAGGGTCCAGGTAATCTGACTGCTCCAGAAAGGTGGATAGGCTTTTGGCTACGTGGGCTTCGAGTAGTTTGGCCGTATAGGGAAGCAGTGATATAGGTCGGTAGTTGGTGAGAGTTCCGGGATCTGCTCCTGGCTTCTACAGGAGGGGGATGACAAATGCCTCTTTGAAGGCACCAGGTACGTGTCCCTGGGATAGCGATTTGTTTAAGAGGGCCATGGCTGGCTCTGGCAAGGTCGTAAAGGCTTCCTTTAGGATCCAAGGGGGGCAACAGTCCCTAGGAGAGCCAGATTTTACTTTGGTCAGTAGGACTGAAAAAACTTCTTGGCTTATCATTGGGATTTGTTCTAGCCTTTGTGTGTTATTTGGTTTGTTTTGACAAGTGGGCTTTGTGCATGTGGGGATGCTTGCTTTGATAGTTTTGATTTTGTCAATGAAGAAATTATTCAGGGAGTCGCATAAGGATTGCGAAGGTGTGGTTTTTAAGGTCACTCGGCCAGGGTTCGATAGGTCAATAATTATTGAGAAAATGTGCTTTGATCGGTTTTTGGAGGTGATGATTTTAAGTGAAAAGTATTCTGCCTTTGTGGTGAGAATCATTTGTTTATAAGTTCTAAGCGCTGTTAGATAGGTGCTTTTGTCGTCGGTGAGTATTTGCTTCTCTATTTCCTTTCCACTTGGCGCAGAGCAAGTTTTAACTTTTTTAAATCGTCGGAAAACCATTTCTGGGCTTCGTGACGACGTGCTCGTTTTATTTTCCTTAGTGGGGCATTATTGCTGGCTGTCAAGAGCCATTCCGACAGGTTTTCCTCACTCTCATCTATAGAGGATTGGCTGATGGGGATTGTATTGGCTAGGGTTTTAAAGAATTGGACTTTGTCAATGCTGTTCCAGCTCCTAAAGTATCCAGGTTCAGGTAGAGGTATTTTAGGTTTAGTAAGGTTGTTTATGAACATTTTTATGAGGTAGTGATCTGACCAGATACAAGGAGTGACATCTGGATTATTTATGGTCAGGTTTTTAGACCATAACTGGTCTAATGTATGCTCTTCAATGTGAGTAGCGGAGGTGATATGCTGACGGAGTTTTAGCCCTGTAAGTAAATCAGTTAATTCCACTGAGTGAGGTCCACCTGTTGGGTCGTTAGCCCAGTAGTTAAGATCACCAATCAGTAGTATTTTCGTGTGGTTTGTTGTGATATGTGTCATCTGTTCACTCAAAAGCTGTGGGAACTGTGGCATGCTTTGTGGTGGTCTGTAGAGTATGACACAGACTAGCGAGGTGGAATCGGACTCTAGTTTAATCAGTAGGTTGTCTACTTGTGGTAGGTCGAGGGGGGTAAGTGCTGAGAATTTTAGGTCTTGATCTATTATAGCTGCCACCCCCCTCCTGTTTTTCCCTGATGGCGGTTAGCTTGGAGGATGTAATGGTCGCTAGGTAGAGCTGTTAGGATATCAGGGGAGGAGTCCTGTGTTAACCAGGTTTCTGTTAACAGAAGGATATCTGGTTTTTCAGTCGCCAGTAAGTTGTGTATTTCAAGTTGGTGTTTGACCATGGAACGGGTATTTAGATAGATAACTGTTAGGGGTTGTTCCTTATTTATGGCCTATGCTTCTTTCTGCACCTGTCTTGTTTCTTTTGCACCTCTGTTGTCTTTTTATGTACCTCTGTTTCCTCTTTCTGCACATCTGTTGCCTCTTTCTGCACCTCATTTGCTTCTTTCTGCACCACTGTTCTCTCTTTCTGCACTCGTCCCCCCTCTTTTTGTATCTTTCCCGCCTGGTTTTGCATCTCACTAGCCTCTTTCTGCACTTTTCTTACTTCTTTCTACACCTCTTTTGATTGTTTCAGCCATTCTCCTGCCTCTTTGTGCACTCCTCTTGTCTGTTTCTGCACTTCCCTTGCCTCTTTCTGTACCCCTGTTGCTTCATTCTGTACTTCCCATGCTATTTTCTGCACCTGTCTTGCTTCTTTCTGCACCCCACTTGCTTCTCTCTCCAGCCCTCTTCTCTATTTCTGCACCCCTCTTGCCTCTCTCTCTACCCCTCTTCCCTCTTTCTGCACTTCTATTGCTTCTTTCTACACTTACCTTGCTTATTTCTGCTCCTCTATTGCCTCTTTCTGTAGTTCGCTTGCCTCCTTCTGCACTTCACGTGCCTCTTTCTGCACTTTACTAACCTCCTTCTGTAACTCTCTTGCCTCTTTCTACATCTCACTTGCTTCTTTCTGCACCCCTTTTGCCTGTTTCAGCACCCTTCTTCCGTCTTTGTGCAACTCTCTTGCCTCTTTCTGTACCTGTGTTCCTTTTTTCTTCACCTGTCTTGTCTCTTTCTGCACCCTTTGTGCCTCTTTCAACACCTCTGTTGCTACTTTCTGTAGTTCTCTTCCACTTTCTGCACCCCTCCTGTATCTTTCTGTAACCCTCTTGCCTCTTTGTGCACCTCTCCAACCCCTTTATGCACCCCTCTTGCCTCTTTTTCCACCTCTGTTGGTTCTTTCTGCACCTCTTTTGCTTTGTTCTGTACTTCCCTTGCCTCTTTCTATACCACTCTTGCCTCTTTCTTTCTGCAACTCATTTGCTTCTTTCTGCACCATTGTTGTCTCTTTCTGCACTCGTCTTCTCTCTTTCTGTACCTTTCCTGCCTGTTTTTGCTTCTCACTTCCCAATTTCTTCACTTTTCTTGCTTCTTTCTACACCTCTGTTGGTTCTATCATCAATTCTCTTGCCTCTTGGTGTACTTCTCTTGCCTGTTTCTGCACTTCTCTTGCCTCTTTCTGCACCCCAGTTGCTTCATTCAGTACTTTCCATGCTTCTTTCTGCACCTATCTTGCTTCTTCCTGCACCCCTGTTGTCTCTTTATGTACCTCTTTTGCCTCCTTCTGCACTTTTCTTGCCTTTTTCTGCACCTCTTTTCTCTCTTTCTGCACATCTGTTGCCTCTTTCTGCACCTCATGTGCTTCTTTCTGCACTCGTCTTCCCTCTTTCTGTATCTTTCCTGCCTGTTTTTGCATCTCACGTGCCTCTTTCTGCACTTTTCTTGCTTCTTTCTACTCCTCTGTTGCTTCTTTCAGCAAATCTCTTGCATCTTTGTGCACCTCTCCTACCCCTTTTTACACCTCTGTTGGTTCTTTCTGCACTGCTCTTGCTTCTATCTGTACCGCACTTGCCTCCTGCTGCACTTCACTTGCTTTTTTCTGCACCTCTCTTGCCTCTTTCAGTACCTGTGTTGCTTTTTTCTGCACTTCACTTGCCTCCTTCTGCACCTCTTAGTTAGAGGTAGTTTCAATATCCCTGCCCTATTATGTACTAGGGCCATACAGGGGAGGTCATGCCAATCACAGTGGTACCCTAACCCATAGTGTACCCTAGTGTATGTAGGTGTTTTCACTGTATTCTAAGTGTCTTTCAGCATAGCACTGGCTCCAGGACTGGTTAGTCAGGGTCAGTTACCACCAGTACCCATCAGCAAAAAGTTAGGGGCACAGAATGACTTCTTTCTGGATTTCTGTTGCCGCTTTCTGCATTTCTCTTGCTACTTTCTGCGCCTTTCTTTCTCTTTCTGCACATGTCCTACCTTTTGGTGAGCATATAAGCTCGGTGGTTTCAGCTTGTTTCCTAATCCTTAGAATCATAAGGAAAATAAAGCTTTTTCTTCCTGAGAGGAGTCTCAGGACAGTGATCACATCCCTTATTATGTTGCGGATTGACTTCTGTAACAGTCTACTTCGAAATGCCCCAAAACAGCACATTAACAGGCTTCAAATTGCACAGAGTGCAGCAGCCAGATTACTAACAGGAACTCCCAAATTTGTTTCTGTTAAGAAGGAGCTACTACACTGGCGCCCCGTGAAGCTAAGGGTATGTTTTAAGGTCCTCTGCGTGGCTTTTAAGGCCCTCAATAGAATTGGCCCTAACCATCTGAGGCAAAAATTCAAATGGTATATCCCCGCAAGGAATCTTAAGTTCACAGAAGCAAAACTAGTCCGAGTGCCCCTGATCAAAAAGGCCAACCTGGGGGGGGGCAGAAGTTTCATTACTTGTGCCTCTAAAGCATGGAATGAGCTCCCGATCCACCTGAGGAACTCAGCAGATCTCCTCTCCTTTAGAAAGGGGTTGAAAACCTGGCTTTTCACATAGTAAAACCCCATCACTGATAACCAGCAGGTACGCTCAGTGCCAGGACACCCTACGGTAACCGTGCGCTATATAAGCTCAAAAAACATAACGTGGGTATAGTTAGAAATAAGCATTTAAAAAACCTTTGAAATTCACTGAAAAAAACACAGGTTTCAGTGGTGTTATAGTTAGAAATAAGCATTTAAAAAACCTTTGAAATTCACTGAAAAAAACCATAGGTTTCAGGGATGCTATAGTTAGAAATTAGCATTTAAAAAAACTTTAGAAATTCACTGAAAAAAACAGGATGTTATAGTTAGTTGGACATTTCACTCGAACAAAACCAGAGAAATTCGGCCGTTATAGTTAGTTCAGCTAACTATGCATCGCGTCCCCGCAATGCACTGCTGATGACGTCACATATTACATCATTCATGACATGGTCAGTGACATCACTGATGACATCTCAAATGACATCACTGATGACATCATCCCGTGACTGGGTGTTTCTGTAGAGTTTAAATATGTGTCGAGAAGCGTGTCGCCGCCGCAGAGGTTGCCGTCGCATCACCGGAGAAGCGTGTCACAGTGTCTGTCGCGGCTCCAAAGTTACAGAGTTTGCCGCATGGCCCCCAGGCGTGCATGCATTGTCTTCACATCGTCGCATCAAGGGCACCATCTTATCACACCGGATTGTCGCATCGCATCGAGGCGCCATCTTGTCGCATCATAACCGGAACGCAGTACGAGAATCAACGCATCACCTCCTCTCCGGTAAGGACCAAGATGCATCCCCTACTCCGCGCAAGCATTGATGCGCGATGCATCATCTCCCCCGAAGCAAGGAACCAACGCATCTCCATCCTTGCGAACCTTTTGTTTGTTTTGCGTTACGCATCCAGGTACTTTTGTGAGAACTTTGTTGCATTTATCATCAACTTGAACTAAGTGACTTCTACCAACTTTAAGTCTATTTTGAGTACAGTATTGTGGATTTTTATCGTTTGTGGTCTTGTGTTAAGTCTATATAAAGAATACTTATTTTTATAAAACCTGTGTGGTGTCCATCTGTAGTGTTTTCACTGTATTACTCTATGTGTTCACAAATGCTTAACACACTGCCTCTGAGATAAGCCCGTCTGCTCGTGCCAAGCAACCAAGAGGGTAAGCAGGGCTTATCCAGTAGTGTAATCCCCTTTCCCTGACTTAGAAGCAAGGGACCCTATTTGGTCAAAGGTACCTACCTCTGCCAACTAGAGACCCTCAGTTCTAACATTGGTGGTCAGCGGTGAGGATTTGCACTTGCATTTGTGACTCATATACAATAATCGGTGTCGACTACTAGTGAGTGCAGACTAAACGAGACCACATACTTTTTGGTAGAATTCTTTTTTCCTTGGCTTGTTATTTTCCCTGAGATCTGCCAATTCTTACTGCCATGAGCAGACCAGCATCTCTTGCATCTATGGATCTAGATTTTGAGGAAGAGAGGTTGGAAACCTACAATTTGAAACAGCTCAAGCTTCTCTGCAGAAAATTGAAAGTTACTACCCAAGTCATTTCCAAAAAGGATGACTACCAAAAGGCACTGAGGGCCTGGGTAGAAGCAAGATATGCCCCTTCAGCTGGTGGTGGAGCCAGCTGGGGCTGCAGATGGGCAGCTGGATAGGCCAGTGTTTCCAGCTGCTCATCTCCATGACATAAAAGCCTTAGCGTGCACAGCTTGTCCAAATCCATGCCACCTAATTCAGCCCTGCCAAATACCACGCATCTGGCTTTAGACTAACGCATTTAAAGTGTGGTGATCCGCATCACTGCACTGAAATGCAAAATTACGCATAACAGGCATCCCGCCTCCTCGGGTACCAGTGCTGCTAATCAATGCTGGTGTAGTATTATTTCCATCTGGCCGCCGTCTATTTTCTGGTGCTTGCCCCGTCTCCTGAACGTGATGCGGTAAATTTCGTTATGCAGTGCAGCTGCCTGTGTGGTAGTCATGTAATGAATGTCCCTTTTCTATGCCCACAACATTTTGCCGTATTTCCGTAGTATGTCCATAAAGTTAGGTCTCGCGAGGATTTGTTGTAAACGCATGCCATGCACCGGCAGCCCTATGATGTCAGCTATTTCGAGTGCGACATATGCAAGGCCTGGTACCTGACGGGAGCTAGGGGCTTGAGAAGAACACCGGAGCTCTGGAGTGGGTGATATGACCCAGGATAACCTCCGCCTCCCTGTGGTGAGCGATGTGCAAAAACGGCCGCTCTGCATGGAGGAGACAGGATCTAAGGTTCCAACACGATTACACCACAGTGCTGAAGTGCCCAATTTCATTGCTGTTTTGTTGTTGGGGGAATGGAAATAACGATGAGTAAGTATTAAAGGAATAACATGCGGGAGTCTGTTTCCAGGCTGATTCCTACTTGTTTTCTTCGAAACTTTCACAAGGCGGTAATAGCTACTTTCAGCAGCAGACATACCGGAATGAAAAACATAAACATTAATTGTGAAGGTACCTTAACTCCTGTGACCTAGGTCTATTGGTAACTCTTACCTGTGTCAGATCATTGATTTCTTCAGATGCAAGATAGATATGTAGCTGCACTGATAAGGGGTGTTACATTGAGTAATTGCTAAATGAGTGACAACAGCTTCCAAAAGCGTGACTGTACCCAGGTGACATTGTATTCATACCGCACAATACACTCTCGGAGTGCATAGACATAACCTCCCCTTACTGCCATGAATTATTGCTCTTCAGAGGGTTAGCGCCTCCAGTCATCTCTCGTAGTGCCACATGTTACTGTGGTTAGTCACCTCACAGCCATCTAACGCCTATTGTCCCTCCCATGGTCCTCAATGCTCCTCTTTTGAATAGAGTCCATAGAAAGGCATGCTTTAACAGTCTACTATATTGCCTCATCCAGCCTCTCAAGTTCGGGCCTCTGCCTGCTGGTCGCAGGCCAGTAAGGCCCAATTTACACACACACAGAAGAGGCCTCAGGCCCCCCTCCATCCAGAAGGTGTTGTATTATTTCACCTACAGACCTTGCTCCGCAGACGAGCTGATTGCGCTGAGGGTCTAGGTGCCTACCGTGGCGCAGGGAGCTGTGGCCTAACTCTAGTATGGAAGCATCAGAGGCACCACTTCACATACTGCTTCAGGCTCGGATCTCTCCTCCTTACGCTCGTGGCTAAATGGACGAAACACTTCAGACCAGGGCAGTCTAGACCACATAATCTTAAAACATGTTAGATCCCAGTTGCACCCTAACTCAGACAGAAGATCACTGAGGAGACACAGGGGGAAAGTCACTGGTCTTACTGTGAATTTAGCATCCCAGAAACTGACTGATTACTCATAGATGAAGGCAGCTCTTTTTGGAAGGTTTAATTTGATCACAGATTAGCATTTTAAAAAAACTTTGCAGCATTAATACGCTGAGTAACCAGACATTATGGGAGGCCTGACTGGACCTTGAATGAACTGCTACTTTTAAAGTGCTGGAGTAAGTGTAACCTGGCGCAGGCAAACCTCTGATTTCAACAGAGAACGTCCTATGTATTTATTTTGTAGAATTACATTAACATGTAGCGGATAGAAAATTGCTTGGCGCTTGCAACTTTGCAAAGACACCTGGCAGGCTGGTAACCATGAGGGTGCAGAGGAATACACCTCAATTAGAGCACATTTTCACACTGATTCATTCATAGATGCCAAGGTTTCAGATTGGTAAGTGTGACGTTTTCTTAATTTAACTGTAATAATGGGTGACATTCACGCAGTCTGACTCTGCTCAGTTTTCAGTAGCCTGCTGTTAGAGCACTTTAGTTCAGTGACTTTCTTAGAGTTTCTAGTTGCTCAAATGGGCGTAATTTCTAATATTTATGTGTTTCTCTCCTCTTCATTGCTTGATTTTGCTCACGAGAAAGTGTCACTCATAGTCATTTGAAATGTCACTCATAATTACACTGAAATTATGAAAATGTTACACATCGCAATCTGAAACCTTGGCAGCTATGCTAAGTCTACCACACACAGCACAGTTGAACATCTCATAATTCCATTCCACACAATTCAACTATAAATAATGTAACCCTACAACTTTCAATACCACATCATTACAGTCCTAAAAATTAAAAAACACATATTTGCACTTCACTCCATACCAGATAATTCCACACAACTTAATACCACTCCAAATCACATAATTACACTCCAAACAACACAATTCAACTACACATAATTCCACTTCAACCTATATAATTATACTTCACACAATATATTTACACTTAACTGCAAAAGACATAATTACCCTCCACAAAATACAACTCTGTAACATGCTGCATAATTCCACTTCTCACAATTATACAAAACACCATGCCACACAATTCCACACGTCACACAATTCCACAATTCATCACACACAATTCATCACACAACATAATTACACTCCACATAATACCACTCAGCACCACATAATTTACCACCACATAATTATTCTCAACTACATATTGCATAAATACACTCCAGATAAATCCAGTCTATGCCACATAGCAACATTCCACATGACTACACTTCACACCACGGCTCATAATACCACTTAACACAATTTTCACTCAACAGTGCACAATTCCACGTCACACAAATTCAACTCTACACATTTCCATTCTGTTGGAAACGGGTAGCGTGGTGCAGAGCGGGTGGGCCAAACTCTGGAGGAAATGTGCAAAGCATTCACGCAGTACACACAGGCGACACACAAGGCACACTACAAAAAGAGACACTACACCAGTTTAGGTAAAAATAACTTTTGTATTGTCAGAACACAGTATATATGGTAATCTCTACACTGCGCCAACTGGCGCTCGGTTAAAACTTACAGGGGGGGAATTATATACAGGGCAGGGCCAATCGGGCCCCTGCCGGAATCATTGCGACATAGAAGACAATAAAAATAAGTCCATCAGCCTCAGACCTGCAAGGAAATCATCATGGCATAACATTAAGCAATAGTCCGGAACACCTGTAATAAAAACATCATGGCATTCCCCTATGCATCACCAATATGAGTGACCCCTGAGCCTGAGGCAGAAATTAGGGTAGGCAGTTCATTGACACATCAAACCCTGGCATCGCAACACAGCGCTGCACATAGCAAGTTACTAGCACTTCAAGTAGAGCCTTTTAACATAGTGCTGCACATAGCAAATTATTAGCGCTTCACATATGGCATTCTAACATAGCGCTGCACATAGCAAGGCAATAGCGCTTTAAAACAGGCATATAAACATAGCGCTGCACATAGCAAGGCAATAGCACTTTAAAATATGGCATATAAACATAGCGCTGCACATAGCAATTCAGTAGCCCTCAGAACCTGGCATATAAACATAGCGCTGCACGTAGCAATTCATTAGCGCTTCTAAGCATAGCCTTTAACTTAGCAGTTGACACAGCGCTGCATATAGCAAATCCTTAACGCTCCCAATAGAGCATGTCAACATAACGCTGCACGTTACCAATCATGAGCGCTTCAAATATGGCAGTTCAACATAGCGCTTTAGAACATGGCATCTGTACCTAGCGCTGTACCTGGGGGATCAATAGCGCATAGCCACTCAATAGGGCCTCGACATATGGCCTCTGAGCAAAGCGCTACCCCCTTTCAAGTATACCAGGCCTTAGACAGGGCACTCTGGGGCTCCAAAGTCAGGCAGGCCCCTTCGTTGCAGCTGCCCGCTGTCAGGTGGGGCATCTGTGCAGGGAACCAATGCGGCACTCTTGATACCGGGGGCGGGCACCGGCAATGTCCCCCGACACACCTCCACCAAGCAAGCCCAGGCCCTACTCACCAGGGCTCCTCCGGCAGCCTGCACTGAATTTCACCTGGGCCCCCTCCTGGGACCCGGGACTTCGAGAAGGCTTCCGCTTCCTCACAGGCTTCGGCCTGGCAGCGGGGGCGCTCTCTGCACTTCCTGCGCGCTTCACCGGCCAGAGCCTCACTCACCGGGACTCTCCTGACATGCGGCCGCCTCCGCTTCACCCGGTCCCCCTTCCCGGGACCGGGACTTTGGCTGGGGACCCGCGAGGCTCCTCTCGACTTCGGCTTCACTCGGGTCTTCACCCGGGCCCCCTCCTGGGACCCAGGACTCTTAGGCCCCACCGCGGGGCTCTCCCAGACTCCCAGGAGCCCCGCTCAATCACGCGGCCACTTCCTGCTTCGGCTCCGCCCACGCCAGGCAGTCTTCAACCCTTCCGGGTCGCCACAGGCAGCGCGGCGGCCCTCAACGGCACCTCGGGTCGGCACCTCGGGTCGCGGCGGTGATTTGGCACAATCTTCTCCTTGCGGGGCCAATACGGGGTAGGCTCCCGTGGAATCAGCATCATAACCACGGGGTGGGCTCCCGCTGGGATAAATAAAAAAAACACCGCGTGGCAGCACACACACAGGGTGGGCTCCCGATGTTGTAAATATGCGGTGGCGCCACAAATGCGGGGTGAGCACCCGCTTTGACAAAAGCAGTTCTCCCCGCCTCCCAGCGCTACGGGGGCCGTGGATATAGCGCTTCCCAGGCACTAGGTATCAGGCAGCTGGGATTCCCACACTCACCAGCAGGGCACAGTCAATTAGAAATGTAGCGCTCACCGGATATAGCGCTCTCCTTCCACAGGCAGCTTGTAAATATCGCTCTCTTTCCACAGGCAGCTTGTAAATAGCGCTCTCTCTCTCTGCAGGGACTGCAGTCCAGGTCCCACGGGGCGCTTGCTGGTTCCTGCCCCTTAGTTGAGGGTTTCTTGAGGGGGGGAAGTTGTGTTGGTGGCTGACGGTAGACTAACTAGTCTCTGCCGGTCGCCCCTGGGTTCTCCTCTCGCCGGGCCAGATCAGTGGGTTAGTTCAGGATCCCTCACTCACTTAAAAGGCAGCACCTAAGCCCTGTCACTTTCAGAGGCATAGGTCCCTGACTACACCCTACCGCCTAAAATTCCTGCGTAGGCTTCTCCAGGTCTGCGTTGCCCCAACTATAGCTTTCCCTCGCCCTAGGGACAGTAGAGGGGGTAGGTAGGCTCAGGGCCCAGCACACAGGCCCATGTGGCGGTAACCCCTGGCAGCAGGTCCCCTCTCTCTCAGGTCCACCCTCTGACTGAGCACATGGCAGCCCAGCTCCGCCCTTTATACGCCCCTCACCCCACCTTCCAGACAGTGCCAGAAGCTTCTAGAAGTGTCTGGGGAGACTGGCTCTAACTGGCCTAGGGGGAGGGGTAGAGCACCATGGGTGCCAGGCTTCCCTCCAAAAGCTGGGGTTGCTGGGAAATAATAACTAGACTGTTAACCCAGCTCAGTCAATTGGCACAACCACACAGCCATGGCATCCATTTTAAAAGTGATATGTTTAAAATGGGGAAACTCAGTCTGCGTACTTTATCGCATAGCATTCAATCTTCACATTTACACATCATGCGATTTCCCAAAAAAGCGAAAAATTTAGGGAAAAAGGGCCAAGTCCAACACATTCCACACCACATAATTCAACAACAAACAACATAATTCAAACCAACAACACACCACATACATCCAATCTACACCACAAAATTCAACATCATGCTACAATATTTAACAGCACACCACATAAGTAAACTCCACTACATACTACTCCACACCACAAAATACCATTCCATAAATCTCTCTTCAAGACACACAATCCCACTCCATGACACACAATCCCACTCCACATAATTCCAGTGCACTCAATGCCAAACAATTACTATCCACATAATTACACTGCACCCCATGCCACATTATTTCACTACACAGATCCAATACACACAACACAAAACCATATATTGCAAATGCTTGTTTACCTTCCAATGAGTCCCAGCAGACCCTGTTTCTAGAGCTGCAATCCTTCTCCTGCCCCTGTCAGCTCTCCTCTGTGCTGCCTCCTGCGCTCTCTGGGGCCCCCACCCCCATCCTTTTTCCAGGCCTGGCTGTGGCTCTGACTGAAGAGAAACAATGTAACTTGTTACTTTGTTTCTCTTCAGTCCTGGGTCAGCGCGAGGAGCTCAGGGCAGGCTGCACACTGCAGCTGCTTAAGAGCAAACCTCTCACAGCTCTCTACCGATGAGCTGAGGGGGCCCCCCTTCATGCACTGAAGACTGGGGGGGCCCCCGCACCGCAGTGTATGTTACGCCCCTGTGGATACTGCCCAGAAGAGTGTGGGTTGAAGGACAGAAACAGTCAGATACCGTCTTGCCAATCTCAGGAGAATGGTGTGGGGTACTGGATGTGGAGGTGAAGAATAGTTTGGTTAACCCTTGTAGAGGGCTGTGTGATCCAATTGTGGGAGAGTATATTGTAAGTCCCTGTTTTTCAGAGCTATGCCAACACCTGTTGGAGAGTGAGTTCTCTGACCCCAGGGAGCTCACATTGGAGGCAGACCTTTTTGGGGATTCCAGAGGGTCTGAAGAGGCATTGGGGTGTGAACCTAAGAGGATTGGCTCAGGTATCTTCTTATTCATAGAGATGGGAGAGGCTCAGAGTAACCCAGCTAGGTCCTGTTGTAGTGGGATGGGTGTTGGGCCTCACGTCCTGTCTTTAAGGGGAAGGAGTGAGAATGGGTTATGTCCTGATAGTGCCCAACCTCAATCTCAGAGCCTGGATGGTTCTTTAAGGGAACACCAGGTGGGGAGCCTAGTCTGTCCTGATGGGCTGACCGTTGAGGTGGATCCCCTACTGTCTGGTGAGCTGGGATTGTCTGTAATCAGACCTCCATCAGCTCTGGTGTCTGGCAGTGCCACTCCTAAGTGGAGGGTGCAGAAGTCCAGATTGAGGGGTGAGAGGGGGAAAGAGTCCCCAGTGGAAGAAGCAGTGGGTCAGGGGCCAGCCAGAAGGGCTGAGTCTCCAAGGAGTGACCATGGCAACACCACTTCTGTCCTGGGGGATCTTCACGCACTGTCAGATGGACAGGGGTCGCGAGATCTGTGCCAGGCAGACTGTTACACGACACATGAGTTATGTGTCACCCTCTGGGGGGGCATATGTGCTCCCAATGAAGTCCTAGTGCGCCGGGCAAGAGTTCAACCGCAGGGGTTGGTCCGTAGGTTGTGAAGCCAAGTTCAGGTGTTGTCTGACCTGGAGGGTGGGACAACTGTAAACAGTGTCCTGACCGGTTTGTCTTCTGGGGGTACCACTCCTGATGGGAGGGGGCAGTAGTCTCGAAGGGGGTGCAGAGGGGAGGAGTCCTCGCCTCTGACCCCGTGCAACCTGAGGGTTTAGACCCTAGGTTGGAGGGCCAGGTTCAGGGTGTCCCCCCTGACCTGGAAGCCCAGTTGCAGGATGGAAGCCCTGAACTGGTGGGCGAATTGTGCAGGACACCTGCTACAGGCACCCTGACGATTCTGGAAGGGGGTACAACTCCTAGTGGGAGGGTACAGTGCCCCAAGGAGGAGGAGGACCGGGTGTGGAAAGACCACCCCAGTCTCCTGTCCAGCTGCCGGGTACAGGCCCGGTGGGGCCAGTGCCAGGATGACATACCTGACCTGACAGGAGCGAAAGTGGACAAAGGGTGCCAAGCACCTGGGGCTACTGCCCCCGCTCTCCGACGCCACAGAGGTTTGAGAGCCCTGAGAGGCATAAGGCCTGGGTCTCATCACTGACTACTCTCAGTTGCCACTGTGGCTTGCTGTCTGTCTGTTGGGACACACCCGTGAGCAAGATCAGGTTAGGTGCTGCACAGGTGGCATCCACAGGTGAGGAGAAGGGTTCCCCATGAGTTAGCTTGGTGGGCCCTGAGAGTATGGCTAGAGGGATTCAAATGGGTACAGATTGGCATAGAACTGGAATATGCCCTTGCAGTTGCGGGCCAGGGTCCATGTTCTATCGCCCAAAGGAGGGAAGCCCATCAAGGTAGTGATTGGTATACCCTGCATTTTGGCTGGAAGGGGGTTGTGTTGGACTTGGCCCTTTTTGCATGGTCATCCCTGAACTTTTTGCCTTCCTCCTGTATTTTCTCTGACCTGTTTTTGGTGGTTTTATGACTCTGGGTACTTTACCACTGCTGATCAGTGCTAAAGTGCATATGCTCTCCATATGTTAAATTGATGTATTGATTAGTGACTTTATGATTGGGTTATTTGATTTACTTGTCAGACCCTAGTACAGTGCACCATGTGTGCCCAGGGCTTGTAAATCAAATGCTGCTGGCGGGCTTGCATTACTGGTTGTGCCACCCACACAAGCAGCCTGTAAAGTGTGTCTCAGGCCTGCCATTGCAGAGCCTGTGTGCAGTCTAGTACTGCTATGCTGACTGGGTAAGTGCACCCACTTACCAGTCCCTAAACCTCCCCTTTTCTTCATATCAGACACCCCTAAGGTAGGCCCAAGGGCAGGGTGTATTGTAAGTATAAGGTAGGATATGCCCTGGTGTGTGTGGCATGTCCTAATAGTGAATTACAGACATTTCCGTTTTTCACTATTGCAAGGCTACCAGTCCCCATATGCCAGAATGGGCAGTTTGATTATACCACCTTATAATCCCAACTGACCCTGGGAACATGGTAGACATTCGAGTTTAGTATGCCTGAACTCAGAATGATAAAATACATATTTTAGTAAAGTTGGTTTTAACATTCTGTGTTTGAAAATACCACTTTTAGAAAGTAGGTATTTTCTTACCTAACCATCCAGCCTGCCTCTGCTAGCTTGTGTATTGTGTGTCTGGTTTTGTGAGTGACAGGGGCTGGGGGATTCCAGGAGACAGGGTGAGTCGACACAGGGCTGAATAGACCTATCTGCATTTAGAGTGGTGGGAGGAGTAGCACCTGGTTCTGAATAGGGCCGTGTCTGCCTTTCACAATGCTGGCTCCACCCCCTGTGGTGTGTCTGAGGACCCTGGGCCACCCTGCCAAAGGAAAGAAGGAGTCCTGTAAACAAAGCGCTCCAGGACTGCACAGAACTGGTTTTGACTAGGTACAGGCCCCTCTGCCTTCACAGGAAAAAGGATTTAGTAGTATTAATATGGGGACCCAGACCCCATGATTTTAGATCACTTCTGGAACAACAAGATAAACCTCTGCCAAGGAGAAGAAACAAGGAAGCTGTAGGAGTTGGACTGCCCCCCTGCCAGTGTGCTGTGTTGCTGGGTTGGCCTACAATGGTGTCTTCAGTGCCAAGGAGAGGAGAAGGAGCTTTGAAAGAACTTTCATCATCTTGCAGAATATTACTTCAAGGGCTTGAACTTGTGCTTGCCTCCTGCTGAAGTCTCAGGGACAAAAGACTTCACCACCAGCTCCCCTCTGAATTTCCTTGCTGGGAATTCTGTCTGCAGAAGCCTGCGTGTCGCAGGGAGCTGGAAGCGGGACTCAACGAGAAGAAGCGTGTTGCAGTCGCAGCTGTTGCCGTTGCATCGCCGGAGAAGCGTGTCGCCGCCGCAGAGGTCGCCGCCGCATCACCAGAGAAGGGTGCCTTCGTCAAAGCGGTTTACCGACGCATCACCGGAGAAGCGTGTCGCCGCCACAGAGGTAGCCGTCGTATCACTGGAGAAGCGTATCGCAGGGCCTGTCGCGGCTCCAAAGTTACAGAGTTTGCCGCACGGCTGCCGGGCGTGCATGCATCGTCTTCACCTCGTCACATCAAGGGCGCCATCTTATTGCATCTCACCGGATTGTCGCATCGCATCGAGGCACCATATTGTCGCATCATAACCAGAACGCAGTATGAGAACCAATGCATCACTTTCTCTCCGGTAAGGACCAAGACGCATCCCCTACTCTGCGCAAGCATTGAGGTGCGACGCGTCATCTCCCCCGAAGCAAGGAACCAACTCATTTCCATCCCTGCGAACCTTTTATTATTTTTGCGTTACGCATCCATGTACTTTTGTGAAAGCTTTGTCGCATTTATCATCAACTTGAACTAAGTGACTTCTACCATCTTTAAGTCTATTTTGAGTACAGTATTGTGGATTTTTGTAGTTTGTGGTTTTGTGTTAAGTCTATATAAAGAATACTTATTTTTAAAAAACCTGTGTGGTGTCCATCTGTAGTGTTTTCACTGTATTACTGTATGTGTTCACAAATGCTTTACACTGCCTCTGAGATAAGACTGTCTGCTCGTGCCAAGCTACCAAGGGGGTGAGCAGGGGCTATCCAGTAGTGTAATCCCCTTTCCCTGACTTAGGGTCCCTATTTGGTCAAATGTACCTACCTCTGCGAGCTACAGACCCCCAGTTCTAACAGAGTTACAAACAAAAACCCCCAGCGGTCTCAATAATGAAGAGGAGTTGTGGGTACATATCCTGTAAAAATGAGATGAAATGTTATTGAGCTGGCTGTAGTAAAATGATAAGATTGAATATTATCAATGAATTTATATTATCAAATGAACTATTAAAGACACAAGTTGCCTCGTTTGGATAATAACATTGAAGGGTTTGCCCATTAAGGACAGGATTGATTTTTGAAGCATTTAATCATGGCATTAATCTGTTGTGAGTTCAACATAGTCAATCAATGTATATAAAAAAAAACAAGTCTGGGGCCCTGTGCGGAGGGTCTGAACTCCAGATGAAGACCATAAAGCACCAGCAAGAAGTGGTTACAAAATAGTGCACTCTCCTGGGGTCATCGATTTACTGACCAAGACTTACTGGTTTTGTTTCATTCAATGTAGCCTTACGGCTAGAGCGGTCGACCTCAAAGCTGGGGAACCGGGTTTGAGTCTTGGCAACGATGCTCAACATCCTGAGATTCTGGGCAAATCACTTAATCTCCCTGTGCCTAACAAAAATGAATGTGTCCTTGTGTAACAAAACTAGTGCTCATGTACAGCGCTCTGATTCCCGATATCTTCGGGTCTAGTTTGCGCTATATAAAACTCCTCCCAAAAGATGTTGCTGTGGGGCTTCTGCATTTCCCGCAGCCCACCATAACATTAAAAAAATGTTTGGTGGTGCCTCTACCACTTTTAGGGGCACCACCAGCAGTAACTCATATATTGAAAAAATGTCCTACAGCATTATGGGGTACTCCATGCCCCAGCAGAAAATAATAAACAAGAGGCTCTGACACTTATTTATTTTTCCCTTCTTTCTCTTTTTTTCTAGGTGCCGTGGTACCTACCCAGGACACCCACATGTTTTATTTTGTATGGGGGCAGTGTGGGGCCCTTGGGCTCCTCTGGCCCCAGTTGGCTCCCTTGGTGTGAGCTGGCTTTTTTTTGGTGGGTGACAGGATGCCCAACGGGGCACCCTCAATGACAGGGACCCCACAGACTCAGCCCACTCCCCAGCCACCTTAAAGCCAGGAGTCCACCAATTTTTTTAATTTGTGCCACCTCATTCCTGTTTTTGTTGGGGACCTCAGAGGGAGCACAAGGGCATTCATGGCCCCGCCGACTCCCCAGCCACCATTGTGGAGGGAGCTGGCCAATATTTTTTATTTTGAGAGGGTGCCTCGGTGCCCACCCGGGCCACCCACCCTCCTGCATATGTTGAGGGTCGCAGAGGGACCACCAGGGCCCGGGTGTCCCTGGCCTAAGGAGACTCATTGAGGAATGCTTCTTGCCCTCCCCCCCCTTCAAAAAATATTCCATTCCAGGGGTTCGGGGCCCCTGAGCCTATTTGAGGCAGAGTGAGGGGGCCGCATTTAATGCCACATCCTCTCTGGACCCTGGCCCACACGGAGCAGTTAATTTCAAGCCCTTGTTTAAAATTGTTGCTGAAGATTCTTGGATCCACAGCAAATTTGTGATGTAAGCTGCACTTTTCTCCAGCAACAGTGCGTTCCCAACCCACTGGGGATTTTATTTTCACAAGTGAATGGAACAGCGACTCACTAGAGAAGATTCCGGCACTATGAAGACCAACAGGCCACGGGGTGGCCACGCCCACATGGGCAGGGTCTTAATTCCATCAAGTACTGCCTTCGCCAGTTCCAGAACTCACAACAGCTCTGATCCCATGATGAAGTGTCAGGAGACACGAAACTCGTCGGGAGGGACGAGATTATGGTGAAGCATTGAACTGAGCTTTGTGCTTTCTTCCAATAAATAACGGCAAGAAACTTACGTACCTGGTGGCTCCTTCTTAACAAGCAATTGTTTTCGATGGATTTGAAGCGGCCCTGCTTGAGTCGCGAAGAGAGCCCCGCTGCACTTGCGTGCATTCCTGCCATCGCGCCAACCGACGCAGTGGTTTAAGGGTGGTACGACCTTTTGGAGGATGTAAGCTGCACTTTTCTCCAGCAACAGTGCGTTCCCAACCCACTGGGGATTTTATTTTCACAAGTGAATGGAACAGCGACTCACTAGAGAAGATTCCGGCACTACGAAGACCAACAGGCCACGGGGTGGCCACGCCCACATGGGCAGGGTCTTAATTCCATCAAGTACTGACTTCACCAGTTCCAGAACTCACAACAGCCCTGATCCCATGATGAAGTGTCAGGAGACACGAAACGTGTCGGGAGGGACGAGATTATGGTGAAGCATTGAACTGAGCTTTGTGCTTTCTTCCAATAAATAACAGCAAGAAACTTACGTACCTGGTGGCTCCTTCTTAACAAGCAATTGTTTTCGATGGATTTGAAGCGGCCCTGCTTGAGTCGCGAAGAGAGCCCCGCTGCACTTTCGTGCAGTCCTGCCATCGCGCCAACCGACGCAGTGGTTTAAGGGTGGTACGACCTTTTGGAGGATGTAAGCTGCACTTTTCTCCAGCAACAGTGCGTTCCCAACCCACGGGGGATTTGATTTTCACAAGTGAATGGAACAGCGACTCACTAGAGAAGATTCCGGCACTACGAAGACCAACAGGCCACGGGGTGGCCACGCCCACATGGGCAGGGTCTTAATTCCATCAAGTACTGCCTTCGCCAGTTCCAGAACTCACAACAGCCCTGATCCCATGATGAAGTGTCAGGAGACACGAAACGCGTCGGGAGGGACGAGATTATGGTGAAGCATTGAACTGAGCTTTGTGCTTTCTTCCAATAAATAACGGCAAGAAACTTACGTTCTTGGTGGCTCCTTCTTAACAAGCAATTGTTTTCGATGGATTTGAAGCGGCCCTGCTTGAGTCGCGAAGAGAGCCCCGCTGCACTTGCGTGCAGTCCTGCCATCGCGCCAACCGACGCAGTGGTTTAAGGGTGGTACGACCTTTTGGAGGATGTAAGCTGCACTTTTCTCCAGCAACAGTGCGTTCCCAACCCACTGGGGATTTTATTTTCACAAGTGAATGGAACAGCGACTCACTAGAGAAGATTCCGGCACTACGAAGACCAACAGGCCACGGGGTGGCCACGCCCACATGGGCAGGGTCTTAATTCCATCAAGTACTGCCTTCGCCAGTTCCAGAACTCACAACAGCCCTGATCCCATGATGAAGTGTCAGGAGACACGAAACGCGTCGGGAGGGACGAGATTATGGTGAAGCATTGAACTGAGCTTTGTGCTTTCTTCCAATAAATAACGGCAAGAAACTTACGTACCTGGTGGCTCCTTCTTAACAAGCAATTGTTTTCGATGGATTTGAAGCGGCCCTGCTTGAGTCGCGCAGAGAGCCCCGCTGCACTTGCGTGCAGTCCTGCCATCGCGCCAACCGACGCAGTGGTTTAAGGGTGGTACGACCTTTTGGAGGATGTAAGCTGCACTTTTCTCCAGCAACAGTGCGTTCCCAACCCACTGGGGATTTTATTTTCACAAGTGAATGGAACTGCGACTCACTAGAGAAGATTCCGGCACTACGAAGACCAACAGGCCACGGGGTGGCCACGCCCACATGGGCAGGGTCTTAATTCCATCAAGTACTGCCTTCGCCAGTTCCAGAACTCACAACAGCCCTGATCCCATGATGAAGTGTCAGGAGACACGAAACGCGTCGGGAGGGACGAGATTATGGTGAAGCATTGAACTGAGCTTTGTGCTTTCTTCCAATAAATAACGGCAAGAAACTTACGTACCTGGTGGCTCCTTCTTAACAAGCAATTGTTTTCGATGGATTTGAAGCGGCCCTGCTTGAGTCGCGAAGAGAGCCCCGCTGCACTTGCGTGCAGTCCTGCCATCGCGCCAACCGACGCAGTGGTTTAAGGGTGGTACAACCTTTTGGAGGATGTAAGCTGCACTTTTCTCCAGCAACAGTGCGTTCCCAACCCACTGGGGATTTTATTTTCACAAGTGAATGGAACAGCGACTCACTAGAGAAGATTCCGGCACTACGAAGACCAACAGGCCACGGGGTGGCCACGCCCACATGGGCAGGGTCTTAATTCCATCAAGTACTGCCTTCGCCAGTTCCAGAACTCACAACAGCCCTGATCCCATGATGAAGTGTCAGGAGACACGAAACGCGTCGGGAGGGAGGAGATTATGGTGAAGCATTGAACTGAGCTTTGTGCTTTTTTCCAATAAATAACGGCAAGAAACTCACGTACCTGGTGGCTCCTTCTTAACAAGCAATTGTTTTCGATGGATTTGAAGCGGCCCTGCTTGAGTCGCGAAGAGAGCCCCGCTGCACTTGCGTGCAGTCCTGCCATCGCGCCAACCGACGCAGTGGTTTAAGGGTGGTACGACCTTTTGGAGGATGTAAGCTGCACTTTTCTCCAGCAACAGTGTGTTCCCAACCCACTGGGGATTTTATTTTCACAAGTGAATGGAACAGCGACTCACTAGAGAAGATTCCGGCACTACGAAGACCAACAGGCCACGGGGTGGCCACGCCCACATGGGCAGGGTCTTAATTCCATCAAGTACTGCCTTCGCCAGTTCCAGAACTCACAACAGCCCTGATCCCATGATGAAGTGTCAGGAGACACGAAACGCGTCGGGAGGGACGAGATTATGGTGAAGCATTGAACTGAGCTTTGTGCTTTCTTCCAATAAATAACGGCAAGAAACTTACGTTCCTAGTGGCTCCTTCTTAACAAGCAATTGTTTTCGATGGATTTGAAGCGGCCCTGCTTGAGTCGCGAAGAGAGCCCCGCTGCACTTGCGTGCAGTCCTGCCATCGCGCCAACCGACGCAGTGGTTTAAGGGTGGTACGACCTTTTGGAGGATGTAAGCTGCACTTTTCTCCAGCAACAGTGCGTTCCCAACCCACTGGGGATTTTATTTTCACAAGTGAATGGAACAGCGACTCACTAGAGAAGATTCCGGCACTACGAAGACCAACAGGCCATGGGGTGGCCACGCCCACATGGGCAGGGTCTTAATTCCATCAAGTACTGCCTTCGCCAGTTCCAGAACTCACAACAGCCCTGATGCCATGATGAAGTGTCAGGAGACACGAAACGCGTCGGGAGGGACGAGATTATGGTGAAGCATTGAACTGAGCTTTGTGCTTTCTTCCAATAAATAACGGCAAGAAACTTACGTACCTGGTGGCTCCTTCTTAACAAGCAATTGTTTTCAATGGATTTGAAGCGGCCCTGCTTGAGTCGCGAAGAGAGCCCCGCTGCACTTGCGTGCAGTCCTGCCATCGCGCCAACCGACGCAGTGGTTTAAGGGTGGTACGACCTTTTGGAGGATGTAAGCTGCACTTTTCTCCAGCAACAGTGCGTTCCCAACCCACTGGGGATTTTCTTTTCACAAGTGAATGGAACAGCGACTCACTAGAGAAGATTCCGGCACTACGAAGACCAACAGGCCACGGGGTGGCCACGCCCACATGGGCAGGGTCTTAATTCCATCAAGTACTGCCTTCGCCAGTTCCAGAACTCACAACAGCCCTGATCCCATGATGAAGTGTCAGGAGACACGAAACGCGTCGGGAGGGACGAGATTATGGTGAAGCATTGAACTGAGCTTTGTGCTTTCTTCCAATAAATAACGGCAAGAAACTTACGTACCTGGTGGCTCCTTCTTAACAAGCAATTGTTTTCGATGGATATATATATATATATATATATATATAGGAGAAGAGGATGTATTGTAATGGCCAGAACTGTCAACTTTGGAACTTGGGAACCCAGCATCAAGTTTTAGCATCGGCTCAATAAACTGTGAAGCCTGTCCTCTCTGGACTGGAAACAAGAATCCTGGGACACGTTTCAGGATATCACTCCTCATCAGCCAGGCTAGCTTGAATCCAATGGGATTGTGAGCATGGGACCCACGTCTGGGCATTCAAGCTAGTATGGCTGATGAGAGGTGATACCCCAAAACTGGTCCCAGGATGTCCATTGTACGACAATGTTCAGCATTCCGTCCATCACCTTTTTGTGTTGCTATAGTCGCCCTAATGTGGGAAGGGTATGCCTAGACGTGGTTCTGGTGCTCACTATGCCATTGGACTTAATCTAACCTGGCTGATGTGGGGTGATACCCTGAAACCGGTCCCAGGATGCTTGTTTCGGGTCCAGGGAGAACCTGGCCTGGCAGTTCAGGTTGGACTGTTCCCATGGGGAGCAGCGTCAACACTGATTTGCATATGGAAACTGAACATATCCCGGCACTCAAAACGTTAGATCTCTTCTTATGTATTGCTTTAATAGGCTTTTTCCATAGTATACTCCATCATTAATATATCATTGGTCAGACAACGTGAATACATTTCTCAATACTTTACTCCTGAGACAAGGATAATTGCATCCAAATTACAAGCAGACTTCTATTACAAAAAACGTTTTTTTGGAAAGAGAAATTTTGTACAGAAGGTACACAGTAGTACAATTCAAAGTTATACAAAGACCCCTATTGTGAGAAATATATTAGAAGGGGAAAGCTTGCGCCATGAGTTCTCAATTTCGTAGCTCCAATAGATGCACGAGAACAGCTGACACGTGTTTCATCACATCCAGTGACTTTCTCAAGGCTGTAAAAGTAATGAAAGAGAATTTTTTTCCCCCCATATATACTGTTCATCCATACATTAAAGAACCTGTCCAAACTGAAATTATTATAGGCAAATCCCTTGTTAAACATCGAGTGAATTCAAGGAAGAAAAGAAAAAGAAGCTTCCCAAAGAAAAAAACCTTCCAAAGAAAAAACTTTAGTACTCTAGTGAAAAACAGTTAAATAGTAATTTCCATAATCAAAAAGGTGATATGTCAAAGACAAGAAGCAACGTTTTTATAGAGTATAAAGGTATATGTTGAGAAAAGAAGGAAAAGGGAGCTGTGTCTATAGACCCAAAAGCCTGTGAAACAAAAAGGCTGTAGTGAATATTTAAATAAAGTGAAAACCCATAACAATCCGTGTAAAACATAATAGGCCGCTAAAAACCTTTAGGACAACTGACCTTTCAAGACAAACACTAATTTCTGCAACTAAATCCAATCCTGCTTCTTCATTTGTGAGGTGGAAGTGTAGTTCAAAAGAAGGGTATTCTGTAATATATAATTAGAGTCCATAAATGCCACATCAGATTTGCATATGGTCAAAAACGCTTCTCCAATGAGAACCAGATGAATATCCAAAATCCAAGTCCACTACTCATTTATATTTAACGAAGACATTGGATTAGTATATAAATCAACCACAATAAAATGAATAGAATGTAAAAGAAAGGGATTGCTTACTCACAAGCAAAACCTTGAAATATTGTGAAAATCACAAACAAATGACATCGGAAAATATCGAGTCATTCTTTTGAAATATTACAATTCGCGACTAATCCCGCATGGAACTTACATAGTAAATCCATGTAGATGGTGTCCAAAGAAAAACGTATTTCATTAGGGGAGACCCAAATCCTTTTCACTCCAATGTCTGTTCGTTACCGTAAGAGATTACATGTCTCCGTGTGTGGTACTTGGAAATATACAAGCCACCTATTTAAAAAATAAGATGAGAAATAATCCCATAAGAATGGTACCCATAAAACCGCACGTCTCCATTTTCAATCCATCAGTCCTATTTGTTAACGGAATAAAACTCACTCTCAAATCCTGTATTTATCAAGAGTTGCATCCATATTCGGGATACTTGTTTGGGCTATGTAGAGCCCGTGTATAGATAAAAAGAAGTAGTTAAATAATGTGAAGTCACCTATCATATTTTCCTTGGTTAAGAATAGTCCCATAATTTTGAAAGAAGACGAGTATAAAACTCAAAAATCTAAATCCTTTAGTCGATAAACCATTGTAATACACAATTGCAAAAGTTAAAAATTATTAACTGTAGCAAGCATTCGTACATCATTCTGTCTTGTGTTGAGCCCCCGAGGTTGGAAATATCCGTTGGTTTGAGATTTAAGAGAGCCTTGATATTTCAGTATGAGTCATTATAACCCCCGCATGTAAAGTGAGCTATTTGGAACCACCACGAGAGACAAGAAGCTCCCGGAGGTTTGGAATGTTTTACCCAACAATGAAAATCTGAGTAATTGAAAAGGCATTACGTGTCAAGCCTCAAAAATAAGGACTAAACATGTGAGGCAGACTACTGGTACTCACCGATGAACTCGATACGCGACGCGGGCCTCCACTGTTATGTTAAGTAACAAGAGACGGAGGGTATTTCACCCGTCCTTTTATGCCAGTTTCCCAAAGCTCAAACCGGAAGTATCCAACAGGAAAAAGAAAAGAGGCAACATATTGTCCCCCTTTTTCTCTTTCTACCCTCGCAGAGCGTATACAAGCCTTTTCTCCATGGCGGCCATATTAGAATGGGGTCCGTAATCATTTTATGGACCAAAAGAGAGTTTAAACAAGCAGTTTGTGGCGTAATTACGAGATTGTAGTAGTAATATGTTATTTTTTTAAAACCGTTGGCAAATTGGGCAGAAAAGTATGTGTAAAGCTAATGCGCGACATAAGATGTTGAGAATTATTAAGTTCACACTCGGATTGCATGGATTGATAAAAAATCAGAAAGAAAAAATAAAAAATATACAAAGGCACATTAGTGTTAGTACCACGATAGAAGAAAAGGAGAGGAAAACCCAGTGTAAGAAGCATATAGTAAGTATAGAAATTTCACAATTTAAAATTCCAAATACATTGCATCATATGTGACAAAGCAGGTGTCAATTCATATATATGTTATTCATACATTGTGGCAATAACCAACATTAGAACACAATAATAACATGTTTATGTGCATAAGAGGAAAAGGAGATATGCTGCTCATGTAGTATATATTAAATATGCATTACATTTTTCTTGTATTGTACATAGATCGAATCTGTTACTCATTTGTCCATATGTACTGCTCAGATATAAGTATCATGATTGCTAAGGACTATATATTGCTCCCAACCATCTATAGGATAAGATTGGGGGCAATAGTTCCTATTTCCCAATCACATTGATCATTTCGCTCGTTATTCTGATAAGAATACATGTAGCTCCTTGTCAAAATTGAGCCCCAGCTCCACAGCTCACAGTTTGATAATCCACTGTGTTTCAATTCTCCTTAAAGTGAGCATCCTGTCTCCTCCTCTTGGACTACATGGTATATGGGCAATGCCATGAAATCTGATCTTTCTCATTTCATCTACGGTGTGGTTTCCATTGAAATGCACCGCAAATGCATAACTTCCATTATTATTGTGCACTGCCCTTATGTGTTCCTGTATTCTTTCTTTTAGGGATCGGATTGTGCTCCCTATATAAATGAGTCCACAGCAGCAAATAATACAATATACCACATAAGTAGTGTTACAGTTTATAAATTGTCTAACATCATATTTTTTGGCTGTGTTATACTGGAAGTTAAGAGTCTTATTAGCTGCAAACTGACAGATGCAACAGTTGGTACATTTAAAGAAGCCATGTGGTTTAGATGGTAACCATGTGGCTTCTTGTTTTTTGTCAAGAGATAAGTAACTGGGACATAACAGTTCTCTGAGCGTCTTGCCCCGTCTGTGTGACACTGTAGGTTTAGAAGCTATGAATTTGTCCACAGTTTTATCTAGCTAAAGAATGTGCCAGTGTTTCTGCAAAATAGTATAAAAATGGTGACTATGTGTGTTGTAATGCGTCACCAAGGCAAATCAAATCAAATCAAAATCAGCTTTATTCGGTGCAATTCAAGTCACCATAAAAGCAACACAAATTTTTTAAAAATGTACATACAACATTTCATTATTTGTTCGTCCTAATGATTAAAAAATACATTTATAATGTCTTCACCGATATTAAAAACTCCAATCATAATACAGAGAACCACAAGACATTATCAATTTAGACAAAAACTGCTACTTTCCATCCTACGCCTTCAAGTATTAATACATGAAAATAAACAGCAATTCCTAAAGTGCTAGTGCCATGCCTAAAATATAGGTAAATAAATGCCATTGACAACATATAAGGCAGTATTATCTCAATTAAAATCATTTGCAAAATAAAACAGCATTTCTTAGCTTCAGCCCTACGTTGACCCTGGCTGTCCCCTGGTGTTTCTTATTTTAAATGCAACTTTTAAGAAACTTGTTATACATGCCAAAGTCAGTAAATCTTCAGCCCTTTGTAAATACAACAGAGCAACCTTCGCTTGTCTAAATTTACCGTTTTTTAATAATCTTACTAGGTAACGACGCCTGGGAAAAGAATAAAAAGGGCATAACAATACAAAATGAAGGGTATCCTGCGGAGATTTATTATCGCAGCCGCAAGTACCTTTCTGCTCAACTGTGGTAGTATATCCCGAAGGGTCCGCTAAAAGATGATGAATAAGGTTGAGCCTGAAACGGGTAAACAGGAACCTATTCTGTCCATTATATATTAAACTAAGATAAGGTTCCATAGCAACTACTGTCTTAGTCATGCTGTAGGCACATGCTAAAGGCTTACTACCTTCGCTGTTAACTCTATGCTCTTCAGCTTTTTTCAGGAGCAAATCCTTAATTCTGTTCTTATCTTGGAATGTTACAGTAGTTGGATTAGTAAAAAGATCTATGCAATCTATTCCTTCCAGAGTTGATTTTACATATCTGAGCCACGGGATACACATCCCTCTATCCCTGGCCATGCAGTCTGTTATAATTTGCCGTCCTAGTTCTGCATCAGTATTGGACCAGGTCCTAATCCAGGCCATGACAGGTCTAGTCTGGATCAAATCCTCAATATATGGTCTCCCTAGTTCGGCATGGGTGATGTATGCCGACGAGCTCTGAGGAATTTTAAGTATTTTTCGCAAAAATGTGTTTTCTTCAACCTGTATTTGTCGTGTCCCAACAAAGCCCCATACTTCTGCTCCATACATTATTTTAGCACAGCAGATGGAGCCGTAAAGATGCATGACCTGCTTCGCTGACCACCGACCCAGCCTTCTTCCGTGACTCATAATAGCTCCTGATGACGAAATCAGTTTTATACTCCGTTCTTCAATTAAGAGTTTAAAATTTAAAAGCCCATCAAATAAAAGACTCAGGTAAGAAAAGGTTTTCACTTGTTCTAAAATATGTAACCCTATGTGATAGGTACATTTTTTACACGGTTTAGCTCCTGCTAACAAGACATAGGACTTTGTTAGGTTAGCTGACAAATCTAAAGTATCCATAAAATCAACAAAGCCGTCTATTAGACGCTGCAGGCTTTTCGGCGTTAGTGCCAAAAGAACCGCATCGTCTGCGTACAATAGCACTGGGACGGAGCGATGACCCACCATTGGAGTATCTGCATTCAATGTACACAGTGTCTTTTCCAATACGTTAATGTACAGGGAAAATAAGAACGGGGCCAATATACAGCCCTGTCTTACTCCACTTGTACAACGAAAAGATCCTGCTGTATCCCCAGCCGGATTATACCGTACCTTGGCAAAAGTTTTCCAATGGAGTGCTCGCAAGATATTTATAAGTTCTGGATCTGCTCCCAATCTAGTCATGAGTGCCCATAATTTTTCTCTATTTACGCGATCGAATGCGGGCGAGAGGTCCATAAACCCCAGATATATTGATTGTTCACTGGCTATAGTGTATTTTGCCACCAGTAAATAAAGATTCAGGCATTGGTCCGTAGTTGATCTGCCTGTCCTAAAACCATATTGAAAATCTGAGATTATATGGTGTTCCTCGGCCCAGTCCAATAGACGATTTAAAATCATTCTGCCTAAAACTTTTGCTGTCACATCGATCAGTGATATGGGACGGTAGCACTGCGGGTCGTCTTTTTTACCTTTTTTAAAAATAGGCACTATGATTGCTGTAGACCAAGAGCGTGGCATGCCCACTGCAATTGCCACATTGATTACACGTGTCAAGATTGGGGCCCAGAATTCTACCTTGTATAAGAACAAATCAGGTGGTATACCATCTGGGCCAGGTGCCTTATTTTGTGTGAGCCCCAAAATTCCTGCTTTTACTTCTCCAATAGTGAATTCAATCACTGCCCTCCATGGGCACAAATCCTCTTCAGCCGAGGAATTTACGGCTGAGAAATTATATAAACTTTTGAAATGATTGAACCACTGCTCGGGGAGGATAGATGTGCCAATTACCGGTGCTGCGATATCCTGAAAACATGGATTATTTATGGTTTTCCAAAAAATGCCAAGATCCCTCTTTTCCGCAGCTTCCCTTAAAGTTTCCCATGTTTGTGATTGTAAGGCAAATCTTCTGCATTTTATAGCTTTTTTATAAGCAGTCCTACACTTGGCTATTCGCAATTTGTCTCTTGGTCTCACTTTCAGACTTTTTTTTAAATCCTTCTGTGCTCGTGAGCAGTCTTTATTAAACCATCTGGGCACATTTTTGTGTTTCCATGGTCGAGTAGATTTTAGTAATCTGTCTATATGGTTGGCCATTGACTCAAATGCGTTAATCACATCCAAGCCCTCCACTAGAGGATCACTGCAGATTTCGAACTCTTTTCTCCCATCCATAATAAGGGTTTCATAGAAAGCATCTCCATCAATCCGGGACCATCTTAAACGTCTCCCCTGATCAGTTACTTTCTCAAAGCTACCTTTCTGTAAGCCACTTCTTTCTTTGGAGACGGACTGATTTTTAATGCAAAGCGTGAGTGGGTTATGGTCACTAAATATACTCCAGTCAATGGTCATCTCTTTTATCCACTGCCAGAGTATATTTGAGACTAATATAAAGTCGATTGTTGAGCTACATCCCCTCCCTTTAAAGGTTGTTGGGGCACCATTTCCTTCTTCTACAGATACCAAGACGAGTGTGTGTTTTAATGAGTGGGCTTTCATAACTTTTTCTAACTCCCTCCCCTCCTTGGTGTGTTCAAAGTGCAGACCTTTTGATATAGTACACCCAGACCAATTGCCCATGCAAAATTTTAAATTTGGACATAAGTGGCAATTTAGATCACCCACTAAAATAATACGCGGGGCCACTATGGAATTACACTGCTCCATTACACCAGTCAAATGACTATTTAGATCAAATAGTATTGAACCTTCCTTGCTTGAAACTATGGCATTATAAAAATTGACTAAAATAATGCACATTTTATTTATTTTGAGTTTCAGGCCTTGGAAATAGTAGGAATTCCAGTTCAAATTGGTCCACACACCTTCCAGTTTCAGATCCACATAGGTGACTAATCCTCCACTGGCTCTGCCCGAAATTGATTTTTGTGCCGGGACAACAAAACACCCGTACCCTTCTAACTGAAAGGGATTGTAATCAACCACCCATGTTTCCTGGAGGCAAATCACATGAAACCTTGCAATATATTCCCTCCATTCAAGATTGTCAAATTTTGAGGATAGGCCAGCTACATTCCAAGAAACTAGTCCTATATCATCAGTTGGTGGTTTCTCCTTAACGGTTAAATTACTGATCGTGGGAGTGATTAGTCAATCAACCCCCTCCAGTCCAGAGAGTGTTGCAAACTGATTTGAGGTTGAAATATTAAACATTGGACCTGTCATTATCTGGGTGTTTGAACGTGTTAAGCACTCATCATTGCCTACCAAGATCTTGGGGTAGAAGTAACTTAGGTCGTGAGTTGATATGCCTCCCTCGTGGCCCCCTGAGTACCAGTCTCTAATATGATTTACCACTCTGTAATCCCGAAAGTTAACAATGATTACATCTCCCTTTTCATTTTTTGGTCGTCGTCCCACCCATCCTAACCTTCTAACATGGAGAATTTCCCCGTCTAGATTGGCGGGTAATGGCCTGTTCACTCTAAGCCAGTGCATCACCTTATTCTTGAGAGTCTGGTGGCCTTCATAATTTTCCAATGCTAACTCTGGTACCTTTGCAAGTACGATGACATAGGGTTCAGCCTCTGGTGGGAGATCTATATGCTGGGATGGTCCCTTGAGATTTCTATCTATGTGTGCTTTCCCACCCATTTTACTGCGCTCATAGTTCTGCTTGTTTAGGACCCCACTCTCTCTCGGTTTCCTTGAATCCAAATTCGTATACTGTGTGGCCAGGCTAGTCGCCCTAAGTGGGGGGGTTGTCTTTACACTATTTGCGGGATTAACTAAATTCGTCACTGGCTCTGATGCCAGACCTGAAGGATTCCAAGTGCACATTCTCGCAGATATTTCTCCCAATGTTTTGGCATTAGCCTCACCATTTTCTTGTATAGACACTAACTGTTCTGACATTTTTTTTACCCTTTCCGCCAAAGGTAACAACAAAGATTTAACTAGTTTTTCTATGTCACTCATTAAATCTTGGTAGGGGTGTGCTGCCAGGCTATCGGGGCCAATTTTAAGAGCTCCAGGATCTGTTGTACTCGTAAAACTCATAGAATTGTTCGGGATTTTAGCCCCACCTTTTTTTTGCTTACGAGTGCCGCGAGTCCTTTTTTGCTTTGAGGAACTGGATATTGGATCTTTTATTTTACTTGTACTATTTATCTTTATAGGGGACTTTTTTACTGGGGACAAATCCTCATTTAGATGTTCAATTTCTGGCCCTGTACTATTATCTAAAGTGACAGAATCTTTTATACCTAGTTGGAAGTCTGCCTGTTCTTGAGGCTGTGGGATGATATCTATGTCACTTATTTGTTCTGTGTGTGTGGTGCATTTGGTTTTGTGAGATGGAGTGGTAGCTAACTGAATAGCCCCCAACGAAGAGCGTTTCCTCTGCAATTCAGATGATAAACGTCTTTCAGTATGCACAATTTCGCGTTCCAGCAATGCGGTTGCCCTTGTAATAAATTGATCTAGGGTGCCACTGACAGATCCCCCGTCGATGATTTTCTATTCATGCTAAGCCTGGTATTCATCGCGTGCAATATAAACAAAACTCAAAACCTCCAATATAGACAGTAATCCAATATTGCATTTAAGGGCTAGAACTTAAGGTCAGCAGCCCCCTCAATGAATCGACCCCCGCACCCTTTGACCCTCTCAAAACACTCTAATGGGATCTACATGTACAAAAGGCATATGGTCTCAAAAACATAAATTATTGATGTTACAATATGTACCAGCCCACTCCAAACAAGGGGCCCCTAGGGCCAGACTCAAACAGGATATACCACAGCCTATTAGCACGTCCGTACTTACAGATTAATGTCCAACAATACACGTTAGAGGGTATGCCCAGCCCAGCCTTCTCCGGAATTAGACGGGCAAGGACGGGCCCGCCCTTGGCCCGGGCTTTGCCCGGGCGCTGCCCGCGCGCGCCCCGCGCTGCGGTTAGTAGTGAGCAGCTTTATACGCCCCTGGCGCTGCCTGTTGATGTCAGAGGCAGGCGCCCCGGGGTTTCTGGGTAATGTAGTTTCTCTTCGTATGGCCGTTCCCCTCACGGCGCTGAATTGGCTGTTAATCGCACGGTGAGTGACCCAAGTTGGCCGTTTCCCTCACGGCTTGTAGTCAGGAGAGACAAGGTTCTGGCAGAGAGATAACAAGAGCACGTCCCCAAGGCAATTTTGCGATCTTTGTTACGCCGTTTTTTGTTGTTAGCGAACTTGAGTAAACAGTCTCTCGATTTCTTCTGTATTTTGCTCCTGGCACCTTTCAAAGTCGCCTGTGAATACCCCCTATTTAGAAATCCATCTTCCAATTTCTGGAGTTCTATGTTAAAGATGGTATCTTCACTACAGTTTCTTCTTAGTCTCGTCATTTCTCCCAAAGGGATGGAATTGATCTGCGATTTTGGGTGAGCACTACTCTCGTGCAACACAGAATTGCAAGCAGTGGGCTTACGAAAAAGTCTAGAGACAATCCTGTTATCTTTTACATATAGAATTACATCTGGGAAATCTATTTCAAACTTACTAATCTTGTGTGTAAATCTGAGATTGTATGTGTTATTATTGAAATGTTCCAGTAATAACTGGAAACAAGGGTCGCTACCCAACCATATGATGAAAATGTCGTCGATGTAGCGGCCCCAATATACAATGTGTTCAGTGAGTTTAGTGGCCGCCATTTTCCATAGATGTTGTTGTGCAAAAAAAAACATATATAAATTGGCATAGGAGGGTGACAATTTTGAACCCATAGCTACTCCTATAGCTTGTCTATACCAGGAGTCCTGATGTAAAAATACATTATTTTCCAAAGTCAGTCGGGTTAGGTCTAATAACATCTGTGTATGTTCATAAAAGGTAGCATCCCTATGTGCAAGACTTTCAGCTAGGGCATGTAGACCTTTTTCCAGTGGTATACAAGTATACAGTGAACATACAACCAACGTAGCGAATGATAGATCGCTTGTCCATTCCACATCCTCTAATTTACTTAGAAGATCACTCGTGTCCCTAATATATGAGGGAAGATTGTGTACTAGCGGTTGTAAAAACACATCTATATATTCTGATATATGTTCCGTAGGGGAACCAATGCCAGAAATTATATGTCGTCCCTGTGGAAAAATGCTTGGTTTATGCACTTTGGGTAAGATATACAGACATGGTGACCTTGGTGTTGGATTATAAAGATATTTGAATTCCATATCCAATATATGTCCCTGATCTCTCCATTCCTTATGTTTGGTATGTATCAGAGAAGTGATATTCTTTATAGGGTTGCCAGTGAGTCTTATGTAGGCCTGTCCGTCCATTAGTTGTCTCTCTTTTTCTTTGGGAAGCTTCTTTTTCTTTTCTTCCTTGAATTCACTCGATGTTTAACAAGGGATTTGCCTATACTAATTTCAGTTTGGACAGGTTCTTTCATGAATGGATGAACAGTATATATGGGGGAAAAAAATCTCTTTCATTACTTTTACAGCCTTGAGAAAGTCACTGGATGTGACGAAACACGTGTTGGCTGTTCTCGTGCATCTTGATTGGAGCTACGAAATTGAGAACTCATGGCGCAAGCTTTCCCCTTCTAATATATTTCTCACAATAGGGGTCTTTGTATAACTTTGAATTGTACTATTGTGTACCTTCTGTACAAAATTTCTCTTTCCCCAAAAACTTTTTTTGTAATAGAAGTCTGCTTGTAATTTGGATGCAATTATCCTTGTCTCAGGAGTAAAGTATTGAGAAATGTATTCACGTTGTCTGACCAATGATATATTAATGATGGAGTATACTATGGAAAAAGCCTATTAAAGCAATACATAAGAAGAGATCTAACGTTTTGAGTGCCGGGATATGTTCAGTTTCCATTGTGGTGTACAGTGACTGTTTACAGTATCTGGACTTTTGTGCACCCCAGGTAGTAGGGTACACTTTTTACCCCTAGTGGCACCATCAACAATTATATCTTTGCTTGCTTTAAAAAAACATGATACATAACCGTATTTTGTAAATACCATTTCTGATGCACATACATTTCTGATGTGCGACTGTCCAGAAAACACTGCTACCTCTTTTGTTTTGTAATTTGACTGATTTGCATATGGCTGGGTCTGAACTGCAATGACACAATGAGCACGTAGAACGATGGATTTAGGCCCACATCTCTGTACTAGGGGTGAATGTTAGACAATGTTCAGCATTCCGTCCATCATCTTTTTGTGTTGCTGTGGTTCAGAGTGTGCCATCCTAAATTCTGCTTTTTCATATAAGGTGATTTATATTTCATATGTTGTTTCTTTGCAGTATTCAATCTGCAGCCTCAAAAAAGCGCCAGGGCTGCATGCCTTCAGGAGCTGTACAGATGCTTACGTACTGCAAATTGAATTAAAACATGTTTCATTTGTTTACAGGTTCTTAAGGGTTTATATCCAGTGTCTATAAGCTGTTGCTAACAAAAAAGCATCATATACGTTGGCAATTACTGTCCAATATTTTGTATGGCATGTGCATTCACCTGCTACAAACTTTGATACTAACTAGGTAAAATGGATTAACCTAAAGTACATGCACGCCCCATAGTAGAACTACTGTACGGCTAACCACTCCTGATCATATTAAAGAGCACGATTCGAAAAAAGGGCCCTTAACTTCATAATGTAACAAATTCAGAAGGTGTTTACTGTATCTGAACGTGCACTCCTGCTGCCTTGACTGTTCATTTGCTGTGCGTAATAGAGATAGTTGGCATATTTGTTCCACCACATTAAAGTCACCAAGATTGGCATTGCCAATGTTTGCTTTCTTGGCTGTTATGTTTGGGCAGAGGAGGAATTTAAACTCGCTAGAGCTGTCTTGCAAAAGAGCCAACCGGCTGCCTTTGATCCTTGCTCACATTCCAGACACACTGGATCAACCTGAGACTTGACTCTTACGAAGAGAAATCTCTCAGAAGTGTTTTTGCATCATGTTGTTTTCTGCGCTGCGTCTTAGGCCTCTCCGCAACATGAAGTTGTTCAAGAACTTTTACTTTGAGATCTATCATTTAGCTACATTCGGTGTAAATTTATAATCTTTCAGAAAAATATTTTGGACGTTAATCTAAGTTCCCCCTATTTAAAGGAAGTGGTTGCACAGTGTTCTGAAAGTCCCTGCGGCTTAAGACCCCTTATAGCCCACCCCACTTCTTTGCCCATTTCTCCACCAGTCTGCCGTCCGCATCAAGTCGCGCGCACAGGTGCAGGGCGCGCTCACAGGCAGGTTGCTCTCTACCCACTCCCGCTGCCTCGTACACGTCCCCGGCGGAGGCGCGCCTCCCGGTCCCTCCCCCTGTAGACCTCTGCGGGCGCTGCTGCTGCTGCAGCTCAGGGCGTTGCTGCAGTTCCACCAGTTCTCGGGCTCGGGTTCGCTGCGTGCTCGTGCATCGCGCTTCTCCAGTGAGTGGGCTGCGGCTTGTCCTATCGCCTGAACGCACCGAGAAAGGGGGCCGGCAGAGTGTGGAATCTCCTCCCCTACCAGTCTGAGTGCAGCAGCCGCTCCACAGAGGCTCAGCCAGAGGACCAGGCGAGCGCCAGATAAGCCTCTAGGAACTCGTGCAGCCGCTGGAGTGATACAGCGTGAACCACTGCTTCTTGAGCTGATCTCAGGTGCTGGAAAGCTACCCTAGCTGGACAGAGGCAGGAGCGAGCAGACAGCGTGCACCAGGAAGGGCATACAAGTAGCACGCCTGCCTCCCCCAATTTGCATCTACCTGTGGGGCGGGGATGAACCCCCAGTGCGCTCGCTGTGGGAAAGTCGTTTATCCCACTGAAAAAGTCAACTGCCTGGACAAGGTAATGCGCTCTCTCCCCAGCGGCCAGGGAAGGGGCAGGGATGGTTGACAGCCAGCAGGTTATCCGGCGCTGACACCTCTGAGATCAGCAAGCCCCGCTGATGTCGCTGAAGGTGACATGCCATCTGTCGAGAGCACCTGACAGGTCATTTCCCTGTCACTGCTAGATGCAGGAAACCGGGCTCGGAAGCCTATGAGGAACGGATGCTGTGGTATGGTGCCCCTTGTCTGACACCTCCAGGCGGGCAACCCACGTATTACTAGAATGTGCTTCCATGGGTGGAGGAACGGGCAGCTTCAGAGAGCCGGGGGTGCGGGCAGAGGACGGAAGCTCTGGCCTGAAAGGTCAAGGCGTGAACCTCTTTTGGGCTGTTTGTGGGCCTGTTTATGGTCTGGTACCCCGGTTTTTTACTGTTAATTTCACTATTGAAATATAGCCTACAGCAAGCATGAATGCATGCTTGTTCACGTGTTCTGACAACTTCTGACAGCACCTAAGTTTACCGCATCATTGCCTGTGATTTAAGTGCCATCTCTGTATGTTAAAGTGCACCCCCGGGAGAACAGAACCAGCGACACAGAGAGTCCAGTAACACCGTCGCGATTTCAAATTCACCCCCTTCACGCACAACTCCTAGTGTCCCACAACTTGGGTGGTGCTGTAAACAACACTGTGGTAGTTTGAGACTGTACGCTCTGCTTCAGAGAGCGCTTCTGGGAGCCAGGAAGCAGAGCGTGTTATTTAAACCCCACCATTCCTCAGAACGCCTTTACAGCGTGCAGCACCGTGGCGCTTCAAACGTCACATCTAAGCTAAAAAAAAAAAAAAAGACATGCATTTGGGACCAAACGTAGACGCCAAGAAGCAGCTCCTGCAGTTTTTATTTTTTATAAACGTCACAGCTTCTCGTGGCTTCTGTAACTCGGGTGGCACAACCCGGTGCATTACAGAGCACCGCAGCCCCCCTTCGTTTAAAGCAGCACCCCTCAGCCCCATAGCGTCTCTCGAATGTCACCCATTTGATTCACAATACAGGTGTTTGGTCGCCCTCGGCCTGTCCATCTGCTCACGTGACGCTCGCAGGTTCTCGCCGCCACTACGTGCGATCATCCGCCCGGAGCTGCGACGAGCCACTGATGCACGTGCGTGGGGGTGTGAAGCGAGGTGTTGGAGCGCGCGCGGGGGCGCCTTTCATTCCAACCCTGAACACCGAGTCTTCTGTTCGACAAAAGATAAGTTAGTAATGTTCACAACCTTGTGCATTCTGTTGAAGAAGGATTGTCCCTGAAGCAGAGACGCGTGTAAACGCCGCAAAAATAGACAGGCTAAGTACCTTGAATCTAGCACTGCCTTCATGTATTTTTTAGGGCTGTGTTCGTCATATGCCAACTATATGTATTTTTTTTCAGGCGGTGCGTTTGCTTGCCAATATGTAAACATTCTTCCCAGGTGCTCTAGTCATCAGGCCAGCGAAGGATTTATTTCCCAGACTTCCCCACAGCATGCACGTGTTCTTTGGTTACTTAAAATATAGAAAACGTTGCTAGCAATACTAGCTTTGCTTTGTGTGACCATTTAATGGAGACTGTTATAATTTCCAGGTTCACCTTTACAGATTGTTTACAATGACCTGTGAAATATAGACATATTACACGCCTGTTCACGTGTTCCTTCTTTCCTTTACAGTACTGGCACAAAGGATGTTTCCACTGCGAAGTCTGCAAAATGACTTTAAACATGAACAACTACAAAGGATACGAGAAGAAGCCGTACTGTAATGCGTAAGTACAGCGGGTGCCAAATGAGAGGCGTGGCAGAAATATGCACAGAACAACTGGTTCAGTCAGACTCTTCTTAACGTAAACACGCAGAGTGCTGCTGTGAAACGTTGGCCTGCCCTGTCGTTTAGGTGTGGTGGTAGAGTCTTCTGCAAGAGCTTGGCAGCGCATGTGTTGTGTCTTGTCCTCATTTATTTTGTAGGAGGAGATAATAGCATTTGTCTTGGCTGGCGTAGTGTTTAATTGCTGCACTTTTGTGTGACCATGAACGCCCACAGCCCTGCCTGGTTTGGTCGGCTTTGCCAGTCAACAACTGCTCTCTGTTATTTCTCATTCACAGTTTCATAACACTCTGGTGTTTATCAAAAGATGCAGTAATTGCGACACACCACCACTTCTTATGAATGGTATGCAATTGTTTTCCAGAAACGCTCATGCAAAGATAAACAGGGAACCGGGAACACCTGAATAGCACAGGCATGACCAGGGGCTTAGCTACCATTGGGGCAACAGGTGCAGCGGCACCCGGGCCACAGAGCGCCGAGGGGCCAATTGAACCCTTATTATAGATTTGTCCCTTGCTGTTCTGAAATAAAAAGAAGTTTGAACCCTAACAAGATTCAAGCACCTGGTTGGCAGGTTATAGTAAACTACAGTCTGACTTCTAAATTAAGATCTATCACCTTTCATCTAAGACTCTATCGTAGCCGCAAACTGTCGAGAATGAGTCTCTCCCCTGACGAGGCCCCATGTCTTGTAAGCCCCTCATATGAGAAAGCAAAAGACACACAATTGATGGACAGAATGCAGAACAAATCAAAACATTCGCCCCCAGTCAAGAGATCTGGGTTAAATCCATCATTCTTTTGCTCACCATGCCACCCCAGTTTAGACCTGGCCATATGCAAATCAGTCTTGACCCTATGCGTCATGGGAACAATCCAGCCCGAACTGCGAAGCCAGTTCCTCCCTGGACCGAAAACAAGCATCCTAGGACCGGTTTCGGGGTTTCACCCCTCTTCAGCCAGGATAGCTTGATTCTAGTGGCACAGTGAGCCCTTGATTTGTGTGTCTTTTGCTTTCTTGCCCTAAGTGCGCCAGGTCTATTAACACTCCTCCTTTCCTTCTTGGGGATACACACCACTCTCCTCTTTTGCTAATTGTAAATGTATGTACAGCCCTGAGGAAGCCCCAGGCCGGATGACCATGTAAAGAGGTGAAACACGGGGTGGCTGTTTCTTCACTCACTCTTATGGATAGAGTGCCAGTACTACCATAAACACCTTACAAACAAGCATTGGCATAGCCAATAGGTCTCGCCTTTGGGACCGTATAAGTGTTCAGCCATGCAACAGTTGCATAACTAAATACTTATAAGGTCCCAAAAGCGAGACCTATTGGCTATGCCAATGCTTGTTAAAACTTTACATCTTGGTCTTGTGCATTTCAATAATTGCTTGTTTTACACATTAAACCAATGACAAAACAGCCAATCCTCTTCTGGAATTACTTTACTTTAATGGAATCACATAGTATGTGATGGATCCTCACCTATGTGATGAGGTGTGCTCCAATGCTTCTTCATTGGGTTCCATATGTAGCAGTGGGAAGCATCTGAGGCTAGTACTGCTCACTGGTAATACAGTTTTCTAGTTATGTGTTCCCTAGTTTGGGTGAGGTTATGCCCTTTATGTCATATATAGTTCCTTCTATGTTATACTGTCAGACCTATATTGAACGTTTCCCTCCAACCACAAGATTGAAAACAGGAGGGTCGAGCCATGGACCCTCTGCAGCAAGAATATGTACAGTTAAGGCATGAGTGACATATAGGTTACTGACCGATCTGGCGTGGGCATAGGTGGATGGATGAGTGAGTGAATATGTGACATCTGACACCATTCTCACTTAGGTGATATTCCACGTCTCTCACAGGCCTTCTAATTTAGTGGTTTTCCACGCACTGAGAAGTAGATGTTACCTACTACATAATTATTTGGAGTAGCCCGTCTGCAGACTAAGGAACTATGCCCTAAACAGAACACAGGTGTGAACCGCTTCGAAAAAGGTTTTCAACCAGTGGTCGAAGTGGGCGGGATCGGTAGGGCACAGCGTGCCCCTACTTCTTTAATTTAGTGGAATCCGTTCCCCTACTTTTTATTTTTAAGAATGCATCCCAGGACTGCAGGCTCGGCGCTCGTGGAAGTTCGAGGACGGGCGGGGTAGCAGAGAAGGAAAAGGACTCTGTCTTTTCCTTTTTGCCCAGAGAAGATAAGGGCAGTGTCCACTTCTCCTGCTCTGCTGCTGGCAGCTGCCCCGTCTCTTTCTTCCTCTTGTTCCCTCTCTTTCTATCTTGCTGAAAAACGTGACTTCAGGAAACTCTTCTTACCCTCTTTTTCCTCTCCTTTTGTTTATTTGATCCTCTGTGAAATGGATCCAAAAACAGAACAAGCATTGAAAATGCAACAGGCCTCGCCTTTTATTAAGTTAAAGCCATTTGCTTTGCTATACAATACCATTAGCAAAGCAAATGGCTTTAACTTAATCAAAGGCGAGACCTATTGCATTTTCAATGCTTGTTTTCTAGGCAGATGGAACAGCTTAACTTCTTTGTTTCTTGAGAATTTCCTTATTTCAAATGGCTCATTATCAACAGAGCATGCAATCCCGGAGCGGCATTCCAGAGGGCCTGGTGCAGACTTTGTTGCACGGCAGGGCTTCCATGTTCCTGCTTGCAGTGTGGCAGATAGAGGAGGTGTGTGTTTGCCACTCCCTGGACTGCTGGGCACCTGTGGTGGCCACGAGTGTTGTCTATATTGAATTATTATAATTATGAATCACTTTGGCTTGCTCCTGCATTACCGCACTTCTGAGTTCTCTGCCCGGTAAGTGCGGCGGTGTTGGCGGTATGTGGTGGGTATCCCCGGGGACGTGCACCATGTCCCTGTCTGTTCTATTTGATGCTGTTGGGGCATGTCTCCCCCAAAGTTCGCTGGGATGGTCTCCTTGTGGTGGGACCAGTGCTTCCCCTGTTTTTGTTTCACTGAGTCTTTGAGTTTATCTGTCAAGGATCTGTGTATTCACTAGGTCTGATTGTGTTTCTTCTGAGTTGCTGCCATATACGTGCTGTAGGCACTTTGGTTGCTGTCTCTTTCACTGTCCTGTGTTGCACTGGCTTGTTGACATGTTGCCTGGGCATGACACATGGGATGTCATATCCATGGGCAGCGGCGTGTCTGCATTTGGATGCTTCTTTTGCTGTTGTCTCCAGGCTCGCTTGTTCATTGTCGGCATTGAGGTTTATGTGGGCCAAAGTATATTTTGTTGGCCTGATCCATGTAGTGCATCTCTTTTCCTGCTTGTGGTCCAGCAACGTATGGTGTCTAGCTTTCAGCATTCCGCAGGCTGCTGTGTGCTCGTGGTGGATGCCCTTGAAGGAGCTCGTATCTGTCATTCACCTGGCTTGCCACGCTTCCGCGTGGTCTGCTTGGCAGGGCCTGTGCACTGTGGGGCAAACGGTGGATGGCTTTGTGGGCAGCTGTGCTCCTGCAGGGCTCTCTGTTGTGTACACCGCTGTCAGGTGTGGGCTGTTGCACGACGCTCTTGTGGATATTCAACTGTGGGGATTTCTCCCCCAGTGGTGTGGCGATGGTCACCGTTTCCTGTTTCCCCAGTGCATTGGATCGAGGGGTGTCGCTGTGACCACTTTCCTTTCAGATTGTTCCCATCTTGGCCCCTCTTTTTGGCTGCTCATCGTTCATTCCTGGGGTTATTTCCTTTGGCTCCTGTGGTTCGCATGGTGGCCTGATGGAGTTTTTCGCTGCCTCTGAGTTGGTTCCCTGGGCAATCTTGTGTGGGGCATTGTCACTCAATCTTTGGGGACGGGTTTTGTGGCTCTGGTGGGGACTCTGCTGGTGGGGGCTTGGGTGTTGGATTAACAGGTCAGAGCATTGACATGTTGAATTCCTTGCTGTTGTGTTGACAGTTTTTGTTGGGGCATGTGTGGCATCCTCCTTTGCTGTTTTGGCCGGTTGCTTTCTCTTGCTGCGGACTGGTGGGCAGATCTGGCGGAACGTCTTAATTCTTCAGTTGCCATTGGGGGTGCCGGGCTATTCAGTGACTGGCTGGATGGTTTGCCAGGCTGTCTGTCATTGCTCAGGTGCATGTCTGATCCTGCTGATATTTTTCCAGTAGTTCTTTTTACCGGGGATCCTGGGGGTTGTCCTTGGGTGGATACCCATGCCTTTTCCTTCTGTGGATGCCGGTCTCCGCTCAGGTGGGTTGGGCCACTGGAATACTTCCCTGTTGCTTCCCCTGTTGTCTCCTGGGGTCTTCGTGGCTGTGTTCGTTCTGCAGGTTGATTTCCTACTTGTTCCTGTTCTCCTTGTCTTCTGAGGTTTCGGAGATTCGGAGTGGGGTTGAGGTTTTTCCAGTTCCTGGTGTTCGGACTGGTGCAAGACGGGATAGGTGGCTGGATATCTCCCCAGCTGCGGGTCCCTCGGGGCAGCACTCCTGGTTTGCCCTCTCAGGTGGGTGCATGGCCTCTGGGTGAACGGACTCGGCATCCCTTCAAGTATGGGTGCTTGCCGGTTCGCCTCAATCATTGCAGCAGCTCCTTCCCCTTTTGTCTCCTGGGGTATATGTCGCTGCATTCATTCTGCTGGTAGCGTTTCTACTCATGCACTTATGTCCATGTCTTCAGGGGTTCTGTGGTTCATTGTGGAGTCATACTTTTCTGATTCCTGGTCCTGACGTTCAGCCTGTATACCGGTTCCCAGGTTGTTGCCTGAGTGTTGGCTCCCCTGCTGGCTCTTCTTTTTCTGCTGGGATTTCTTTCTTCCCATTTCTAGCCGGCTGTTGGTCCAGGGGCTTCTTTTCTCTAGCCCTGTTACATGTGCTGACAGTGCTGGGTTTTCTGTCTTCTCATGGCATCTTGGTGCTGCAAAGAAGATGTTTCTCTATCTAAGTCTCCTCTTCTGTGGCAGCGTCTGGAAAGTTGCTGCCTGTTCTTCATGTGCTTAGCATAGGGAGTCGTTTCTGGCTTGGTGTGCTCGGACACGTCAGGGTTACGCTTACTGTTATCTGCCTCAGGTGCCGGTTTCCTCTTGACGGGGCTTTTCTGGCCTCCTTTCCCCATGCGGAGGCTTTTGGTCATTTAGGGCCTGGTTGCCTGGAGCTTTTCAGGGTTTTCAGATCTCTGTCCTTCCCTCTGAAGATGTGCTGACTTTGGGGTTCGCATCTGGTTTTGCAGAATCTCTTGTCCCCCACCTTGTGCCCTTGGCATTTGTTGGGTCTTGTCTTTTGGCCTTGCTGGTGATGTTTCTGGTGGGGGTAATGTGCTGATTGTCTTGTCTGTCTCCTTGTTTCAGGTGTTTGTGGACAGGATTATTCTTTGGTTGGGCCTGCTCTTTGTGCTTTTGGTGCCTTCTTTTGTTTAATTTTCTACTGGTGGTGGTGTTTATTGCAGTGGTGTTTTAATTTTATTTCCGACTCCTCTGTCTCGTGGACAGGTGGCACTTCATTGGCTTGCTGTGCAGATGGAGGTTCTGTTCGTCCTGGATCAAGTGCGGATGTTCCAGGGTCTCCTCTGCTTATTTGTACATTTGATTCCGCTAACGGGTGGGGATCAGCCTTCAACTCCGGCCTTTGTGCCAGTGGATTGGGTCGTGCTTCTGTCTGTCTTTGAACCATTTGGCCTGTTTTCTCTCTGGGGTTACTGGGAGGTCTCCTTGTGGCTTGTCGGCTTCCAGGGCTGGAGTTCATGCTGCCTTTACGTGCCACTCTGTTGGGTTGCCTTCGGGCAATTCTTTCTCCCTTTGAGTCTCCTTCTTGGGAGGTCTAGGGTCCAGTGGTTCTGGATTTGTTGGGTTCTGCAGTGCTGGCTTCCATATAGCACATTGTATTTGCCTGTGGCTTGAACTAGAGTTTGCATTTATGGTGTGGTTGTACTTGCCGCTTTTTGGCTTGGGTAAATCTCAATGACAGAGTCATCACAGCAAGAGGGACAGAATGTGTAATGCTGTGATTATTTACCGGTAATATCGTTACTCTGAGTCCTTCTCTCGGCCTGATGACTCCCTCCCACCGTTTTTGGCCAATCTAACTGTGTAGTGTTTTGGGCTTGGTACAGAACAGGAAGTAAGGAGTGGGGGAGGGATGTTTATGTATAGGAAAGGATTGTGATGGGAGGCACAGGGGTAATGCTATTACTGGCAATAGCTCCCACATGCATAGAAAAAGCTTGCTGCCTGTCAAGGCCATCTACTTTTTGTTTCAAGAAACAAACTCCAGCTTTTGGAGTTTGTTTCTAGAAAACACTAGAATCTCTGAAGTGGGTCCATCAAATAAAGAAGTCTTGGTAATTGTAGGGACGTGCACATTTTGGTGTGGTACACACTAAAATCAGAATAAAATAATGCATTTTAGAGAAAAACCTTTAATAAGTAATATTTATTGCACCCAATAAATTCCGAAAGGCACAGTGTTGGATTTTATTGTGTGCAATAAATACTGAATACCCTCTCTGGCATTCACTACAAAGGCCTAGGACTTAAGTATGAGAAGTCCTGAGTGCAGTTCTAACTATTCATCATTTACACTTAGCTTCAGATGCCATCAATAACCCACGAGTGTGGTTTTTGAACAAAAAACTAAAGAACAAGTTGGTCTGACTTATAACTGAAAGTACGTTTTAAGTCACTGATGAGTTTAGTCACTCAGGGCTCGATTCGCAAAGATAAAGTTACACTTTTGTGTAAGTTTACTCATTTTTGGTATTCACAAACAAATAGTTTATTAGTACCTTTACAACTTGGGAGACTCTGCCATTAGGGAGGACAACTCCATTCATAAAAAGATCAGCCTGTCCTGCCCCTCAAGCCCTGGCACTGTAGCGTATTCATTTGTTAGGCAGCTGTGACCATCTGTCAGGAGAAATACCATCACTCAGAGGCCAATATAATCAGTGGCTAAAGTGAGCTGACCATTGCTTCATTCTGTATGCTGCCATTGGTTGAGGAAGAATATGAATGGCGCACAAGCACACAAAAGGTAGAAGAGGGCAGACCCAAATCCCCTCTATATTGTGTGAATGTATATGTATATTTACATATATTCTTTTGATAACAAAAGCCTAACAGGCAGCTAACGCTGTCAGGTCAAACTTAAATGCTACACAAAAATAACAGATATTTGCAAAAGAATTGTTGGAAGAACAATATGAAGGTCTTCCTAAAATGGCCTAAGAAGAATTACATTAATGCAGATCTTGTCCCTCCGTGTTTAGTAGATTGGACAACCCATGCTTACCATGGTGATCTGCGATATTCCATGTAACCAGATAACTCCAAAGGCTTTAACATGTACTAATAACCCAGCCTTCAAGTCCTATTCTATGTCTTTGTTGTAACTTTTCATAATAAAACAATTAAACCTCCAGTATTTGGCATAAGTTATTCAAATGAAGCAGGTAGGCCTACAGCCTTTAATATTGTCCAGTCATCATAACAAACCCAGGCCTATTGCTTTTGCAGTCATAAAAGTAGAACTATTCACAAGATGACAGTTGACAAAACAATGAAGACACACTCTTAAGAGAACCTGACTAGGGTTATTACGAGGGGTGGGTAGAACTCACTGATTTTCACTCCGCAGAATTCTTCTGAGTCACATAAAACATCAGCGGGATTTTGTGGAATTCTACCAACTGGTGGAAAAAAATGTGCTACTCGTAATGCAGCTCAGTACCAGTAGCGCGAGCAGCGCTGAAAATCAGCATGTGAGTGAGCAAGTGAGCATGCAGTGAGCAAGAGTGCTAGGCCATTTGAGTTCATTTTGCTGCACTTCGAGTAGAAAATCTACCCGAGCGGCAGCAAATCTACTGGGAAGCAGCCCTCTGACTACGGTCGCTCACAACCGTCAGCATTAAAAAAACGCAATACTGGACGCCAAATCTCACTCACCCTTGCATTTTTAGCTCCTCATGGGAAATAACTTCCGCCATGCAGTGATTATTGGAATTTGGCAGGAACTCTGCATTACAAGAGTAACATGAAGTCGCCAAATTCTGCTGATTCCACAGGCAGAATGAAATATTCCACCCACTCCTGATTATTACAGTACAAATCTTTAACACTCATAATTTTTCAGAGGGGGTAAGCAACACCAAAATAGTTGTTTACTGCAGTAATCAGTGAGAACTCATGTAACAAGATGCCTTTAACACAGTGTAACGACAACCCATCTTAAAGACATTTTGACTTTAACTAATGCTTTTCGCCCTAAAACTGTCAGTCCTATTGCCTTTCAAATAGCTTTGTTATAAAAAGACAATTAGAACAATGGGTTGTGCAATAGATTCCCATTTAGTCATTTTTTCTTGATCATTAAATTGTCCCCATTAGCAACTCAGGTCTACTGCATTGAATAAAAAATTTCCCACAAAGAAAGACAAGCATGCTTTTTCAATGGTTTCGTGCACCTTCTGCCAAATTAAAAGCAGGCAGAGAAGAAGATTAACATGTAGGGTGAGACGAAACCCAAAATTAGTACTGCTGGACAATCAATTTAAGGGCAAGCACATGAAAAACAAAATCTCAGTTATAATGCCAGCATTTCTATTTCCCAGAACAATGTTGGGAACATTTTGTGCGGTCATGTTACTTATCCAATGCAAAGGGTATTTAGAAATACTGACCATGATAAGTTGTCACGAAGTGTTGTGAAAGAAATGTAATTTCTTTGGCTTGAAAATCAATTGACTATAAATCCATACAATGTTTTGATACACTCCCACATCTTATGTACTTTGATGTATTTGTATTTTTTGGTACAATCATTGTTTTTAAATATGTAAAGCATCAGAGGTGTTCCATCTCCAGTTTAATGAAAACATCTGATTCTTTTGACCTTAATTACCTATGACAATGAAAGTTAAAACATCAATTCTGGATCTTAAAAGTGGGAGAGCAGCTTGCCTGGAGAATCCCCCCCCGCCCCAGTGCTGGCTAAGCTCTTTTTTGATATATGGAGCAGTTCATGCTTAAGCTGTAATATTTTTCCACAAAATAAATAGATGTCAAATGTATGTGCTTCTCTTTCCTACATTTTGGCAATTCTAAAGGAAATCAGGGTTCGTGGTTCCTCTATGAGGAAACCAAGAAAATAGCCAAATGCAGCAGAATGTTGGTACTTTTTTTGTAAAATGGGAAAAAGTGCCATGCAAGAAAGTGTTTTTTCTCACAATGGAATCAATACAAAGTTTCCTCTGCTAAGATCACTCTCTTGCAATCTTTCAGGTACAAACAGAATCATTTTTCCAGCACAGGTTTGATATTAACCAATTGGTAGTCACTATATACTATTTTTGTGATCTCTACCTACTTCCAGTTTGTGGGGAAAAGAGGTGTGAAATCAGGGGATGCACCCCAAAAGCTGTAAGCTGAAGGGAGAAACAATTATGAATTCAACAAGGAGTAGAAAGCCAATGATAAATAAATAAATAATTGATCTTAATTAAAGTAAGTAGGAAAAAATAGGTGAGAATTTAATCGGTGCTTTTTTTGCCCCATTGGCCAATCTACTAAAATAAAGTGCCCTTACGTCTGGAAGACTCTTCCTATTGCAGAGGTATACACTGTTTGTTGGCTGTCTAAAAACACGCCATACTGAGGAACATTGACTTAGTTTTAGCGTGTAATGTCTATTAATTGTGTACCAAACATGCATCAATTCCTAAGGTAAAATCTGAACATGTAAAATAGATATGAATTTTACATGTGCCCTAGAATTTGAGTTTATGAATAATGTTTAGTGATATGAGTCTATATTTGGGTTCACCTATAAAACCATGTCAGTCAGTGGATCCTTTCCAAAATGTGCTATTTCTTGCTCAGTGACATGTGGAAGTCACAAGTTGAGAAATTCAATAGATTTTAATACATTTTCACAAGTTTGTGTTCCCACACTACTCTAGATAGAACCTGTACCCCATTTGTATGGATATGCCTGTCACCCGTGAAAGGAAGAGCCCCAAAATGCAATGTGAAGTCAGCAATAGATTCCTTGGAATTTCAGTCTTTCTGGGGATGTGGGTAGCTGCAGGATTTGGACCCAAGCTCAGCCAGCAGCTAAGAACACATACAATCACCTGACTTTTATTTAAACTAGAAACGTCAGGAAGTCTGGAGTGGTGTGGCTTACATCTATACCCTCACTGCTTCTTACATAGAATGCCTGCAATGTGTCATGGTTTTGCAAAAATCACTAAATATTCACAATTGTCTGTGCTAGAAAGTTCCAGAGTATGTGGGGATTTAGCAAATTCCTATTACCCAGAATTCCTCGATTTCTCGTGATAAAAACTGTACCCAAATTGTGGGTGAACCTAATAACCACAACAAGAACTGCCTGTTATATGCAACATGCACACAGAAAGATTTTTCCGTAGAAATTTCAAACCAGCTGGGCATAGGGGTAACACTGATATTTTTGTCCAGGTTCAGCTGGCATGCATGGAAGCCTATCAACTAGACACCTCGGCAACTCCAGGGTGTTGTGGCTTATGTGAATACCCTCTCATTTTCATACCCAGAATGCCCTGCAAACTTATATCATTGGCAGAAATCACAGATTATCCTAATGTTTTGAAAAGGAAAGTGTGGGAATCTGTAGATATCATCGAAAGTCCTACTACCCAGCATTTCCACTTTTCTCATGAAAAATAACAATACCACACTTGTTGAGGTGGGCATATAACTGCTGATGGAAAAGAAGAACTTTCCACAGAGTTTCAAACTTTCTGGGGATGTGGGTAGCTGCAGTGTTGGGGTTAGGTATCAGCTGCACCCTGGGAAAACTACCAACCTCAGACATTTTTGAAATCTAGATATCTGGAGAACTTTAGTGGGGTGTGGCTTTCATGGAAACCCCACTTTTGTACCCACAGTTCTCTGCAAATGCAAACATTTAAAAAAATCCTTCATTTCTTTCACACGTTTCTGAGCGGGAAAGCTTGAGATTCTGTGGAGAACACCAAATGTCCCACAAACCAGCATTCGGACAGTTCTGTTAATAAAAACAGAACCCATATTGTCTGGGTGGGTCAAAAACGAAAAGTGGAAACAGCAAGATTTGTCTGAGAATTTCAGTCTTTCTGGGCATGTTGATAGCTGCAGTATTTGGACCTAGAATTGGTCATCATCCAAGGAAACCTACAATCCCCATTCATTACTGAAACCTAGACTCCTGATGAAGTTCACGGTGGTGGTCCTTATGTGGATGCCCCCACTTCTACTTATCAGAATGCCTTACAAATGTGACACTTTTGCAGGAATCACACATTTTCTAACTTTCCTAAGAGGTAAAGACCTGAAATCTGTGGGGGTCGCCAAAAGCTCTTCTTCCCAGCTTCCCACACTTCACCTGCTCTAAATGCTCTTGTGAGGGAGGGCCTTCAACCTGCAACAAGGAGGGCATCAAAAGACACCATGGATACAGCAAAATCTTTCATTTGAAGTTATTTTATATGTTAGGAGGTAGAGTTGGTCTAGGATCATCGATTTCCAATGTCTGTTTTGTAATTAGACTATTCTGAATCTCCTTTATTTTGTTGTTGTGAAAGAAAGAGGCCAGTTGTTCACACCACTTGACCAAAGGGACCTTGCTTCTGTGGCAGGCAGCTGGATCAGAGAAGTCTTTTACAATCGTAAAAAAATTTCCTAGATGTATTTCCCACCATTTCAATCCTTCCTCCCTTCATTGAATTATCTCTTAGTAGAATTTATCAAGACCACATAATTTTTAAGTGCCTTTTTATACTTTGCTTGGCCTCAATACTATAATTTTAATTCCAAGCCATTTCTGCCTGTTTACATGTTTTCCCTTGTTTAAGGCATCACTAAATCAAGGACTAGGAATCCTGTTTCTGCTTGGCACGCAACCTGGGAGGGGGCTAGTTTTTCCACTGAGGAGCACAACCAGTTGTCAACATCAAGAGCATCAGATTCAATAGACGCCAAGAGGTTCAGCCTCGTATTTTCCAGGGCACACAGCAGACTGTTTTGGGTAATCTTGGAGAAAGGTCTAAATTGGTGAGGCGAAGAAAGGTCATCTAAGCTGCTCTGAGGAGAGGTAAGCCAATTGCATTGAATCCAATAGTGATCTGTCCATGCCACAGGAATTGAGTCAGGAACAGTTATACTGTGATCCGAAAGGACTACATTGATTGTATGACACCTATGACTGGAATTCATAAACAATTGAGAGAGGCCCTACCCTCTTTAATATTTACCTATCTCCCCTTGCACCTATGGTTGAGGAAGAGGGTGCCAAAATCGTTTCCTATGCTGACAACACTCAGCTGATCTTCATATGTGAGAAATACTCTGACTTTGACAAGGCAAGGATCAGGTCCTGCCTCACAAAGGTTTTCAACTGGCTTGAGGTCAATCAGCTTAAGTGTAACCTGGACAAAACAGAAGTTGTTTTCTTTGGAAAACCGGAAACTCTTGATTGGAGCTCCTGGTGGCCCAAGGATCTGCCGCCCCTGCCCGAAGAAAAGGAGAAAGCCAAACATGTAGGTATTGTGATAGACAAAACACTCTCCATGCGCTCTCAGATACAAAATCTCATCGGCGCATGTTTTGGCATACTCTGAATGTTAAAATAATTCCTCCCACTACTACCGCTGAAGAGTAGAAAGATCGTAGTGCAGGCTCTGGTGACATGAAAGCTTGATTATGTCAACTGCCTGTACCTCGGTCCTCCAAAATCTCTGATCCAGAGTCTACAAGTGGTTCAAAACGCAGCAGGCAGAGCCATCCTGAGACCTAAGCCCCGATCTCATATGACTCTGATTCTTAAATCTTTACATTGGCTCCCCATTAAAGAACGGGTAGACTTTAAAGCTTTGACCGTCTTTTTTAAAGCGTCCCACAACGTAGGAGCCGGATACCTAACCAAAAGTGTTAATCACTATACTACCTCTAGACCCTTACGCTCTTCCAATGCCAACCTGGCTATTGTGCCCAAGATACGCCTTGCCCGTATGGGTGGAAGATCCTTCAGCTATCTTGGAGCAACACTGTGGAACAGTCTTCCGCAGTCCTTGATTAACACAGACCTATTGTCCTTCAGGAAGAATCTAAAAACTTGGCTTTTTAATCACTAACTGGGTTTTTTTTCTACGCATTCTCCCCCCACTGTTTAGGCGCCAGGACACTCTAGTTTGAGTAGCTGTGTGCTCTATCAAATACATTATTTCATTTCATTTCATGACACTTGTAAGGTGACCGTGTCTTTGTCGAATGGGCAGTCCCAATGAATATTGAAATCACCTGGAATGATACAGTGAGAGAAACACAGCAGGACGTGAGAGATTGCCTCATTTAAAGATTTCAAAAAGGGGCCAGCCAGACCAGGAGTTCCGTAGGTCTCCTATCGACTGTTGGTCATTTAACGAGAGACAAAAGCCCAGTGCCTCAGCTTCTAGTAGTTCAGTAGCTGGAAAGAAGGAGTAAGTGCTGGTGTCTTTGTATATGATTGCAATACCTCCCCCTCTTCCAATAGCTCAGTCTAAATTCTGCATCTTATAGCCAGAAGGAATGGCCATTTCTATAACTGGTTTAGAAGAGACCGACATCCAAGTCTCAGTAATAAATAGCATATCCAGGCTCTCGTCCGAGAGATGGTCATATACAAACAATGCATGTTTCTGAAGGGAGCAAACATTAATAAGAGAGGCTTTTATTGATCCTATGCCTTTAGTAGCAGCAAGGGAAAAACGGAGGTCCCTGAATATAGTAAGAGATATTGACTCCAAAACAAGCCCATCTCATCAGGCTACTTTTTCAAGCGAGACCTAATCAAAGTATTAAGGACAAGCACATCTGCTTTAGAATAAATCTTCCTCACACTTGATTCCTTTGTAAAATTAGGATAATGGGTGGTGCTGGGTTCTTCCAGAATTATGACAGGCACAGACGGGCTTGCCTTTGGCATGCCTTTGGTAGGCCAGTGGCATGTCTGCGCTTTGAACATGTTGAACACTTCCAAACCCCAAGAAATTCCCTCAAAAAACATCACCTTCACATGGAGCAGTAGCAAAATAAAAGAACTTTTTAAAAAATTGTGCAAAGCAAGTATTTTGTGCAAGCGAGTTTTATTAAATACCATTAAAATGTATCACTGGTGGCAAAAAGTTCATTTACTGACTGCTGTGTGTTCGCGCGTTGAACATATTTAAATAGGGAAGCTGTTGAAAAGAAAAAAGCCACTCTGCACACCCAGACCACTGGAGCAGGGAAGCAAAAGTGAGTCGGGATGATGGACTACACCACCTCCAGTAACAGAGAGTTCATGCAATAACACTGCACTACAAAACCCCAATCAATTCCCTTAAAAACGTTATCCCCACATGGATCAGTCGCAAAATAAAAAGACTTTCTTTGAAAAGCAAGTATTTTCTGCATGCGAGTATTATTAAAAACCATTAAAATATATCAACTGGTATCATAAAGAGTTTCCTTATTGACCGGCGATATATCGGTGACCAGCAGGTTAGGTTGGCCTATAGGGCAATCTGAAAATGCCCGGTAAGTTGGTTTGACACTGGTTAGTGTCTGGGCCGTTTTTTTGTCAATTCTCGCGGCAGCACGCATGCGCTGCTTGCTCTGTGAGGCATGCTGTATTAGGGTATGCACTAGAAGCCCTACCCGCTCTCCGCCCATATTTGTCATTGGCTTTGTGTCATTGTCCTTCTTAAATGCTGGCTTCTGATTGGTAAATAGGCTTGTTAGTCCCTCCTTGGTACCGCCTTGTCTCCATTTGTTACTGCCCATAAGGACTGGACCTTTTACTGGTGGTGTTAAATGGTCTGCTTTATCTTGGCTCTCAGCACTATTTTGTTTAAATTTTTTTTTATTTGCTGCGCGGTCTGCTTTCACTTTAGCAGCCGCGCTTCTTTTCTTAATTAATTTGCATGCAGCGAGGTCTGCTTTTACTTTAGCGGCTGCGCTTGTTTATTTAACTAATTTACAGTGCAGTCCTCTTTCACTTTAGCGGCTACGCATCTTTATGTAATTAATTTGCAGCCCCCCACGTGTGCGCTTGTGCCTCCCTCTGCCCCAGAATTGTTGCCTAGTAAATGGTTAAACACTGCATTCTCATCTCAAATAACATGGTGACATACGGGTTTCTTTTTGAGGCATTGTTTTACATTGATATATTAGTTACAATAAAAGGAAAGTCAGTGATGGCAAGAGACTTGCACAATCTCATGAACAAAACTCAACATGGCCGTTTCGACTACTCAACTCTATAACAATGAAATCCCATGTATGCTGATCCCGGTACTACTGCGGAAGTCGCGTATAAAGCATTGTAACAGACTGATGGGCGTTTAAGTCACATGCAGTCGCTGACTGCGATGCAACCTGGCACGAACGAACAGGGGCAACAAGGACATAAAAGAAAAGAAATACTTCAGTGCCAACGCATCTGTAGAACCCGGGCGCCAGTGTAAACAAGCATTTGCAATGCAATAGATCTCGCATTTACGCGAGTTTAAGCTATTGGCATTGTAAATGACAATGCCTTTTATTTATGTTTTAAAAACGAAAACAAAAATAAAAGACATTGTCATTTACAATGTCAATAGCTCACACTTGCGTAAATGTGAGACCTATTGCATTGCAAATGCTTGTTTTAGCTGTTAGTGGGCACCTGTTTTTGGGTCTGGTGGGCTGGCTTGTGTTGTGAATCTCTCTGATATTACCATAATCAATAAACATTCACCTGCCTGCAGGAAGCAAAAATGTATGCAGTCTCCCATACCTTGTAAAAGAGGGGTATAGTGCTTCTTAACAAGTTTGCCCCTGATGTGCAATAGTGGGGTACTTTTTAGGTCGAGCCTAGACAGCGCATGCACTGTCACAAGACCTGTAGTAAACAAAATATGGAGGCTAATTTCTCCTGCCGCTTGCCATTGGTTAATTCTGGCATTGCTCTTCTTATGTGGCTTATTGTTTTTTTTTTTTTTTTTTTTTTTTTTTTTGGAAAACCTTTATTGACATTGCAAATAAAGACAAGTATGGGCCTACAACCCTCGGGGCCGGCCGCTAAGCAGTGAAAATAACAGCAAACAGATTTTAATCACATGTAGCACCTCGGGAAACAGATTTTCTATGCTAGTATTCTCTTGTCCACCGAATAGCCCAAGAGGGGAACCAGGATATAAAAGGTTTTCATTTTACAATAAGGGATAGAAGGATCAGGTGCCAATCAAGTTCTCAGCAGCGAAAAAAGGCAGACAGAATAATGAACGTCAACAATAAATGGCAATCTATCATGTGGCTTATTGTTGGCTGGCGATCTGTCATGTCATTTCAGTTTTCTGCCGAGGCCAGTTTACTTGCGCTGTACTTGTTTATTAGTTCCTTGAGGACTACTTATTTTATTTCATGGTAACCGTTTAGTCACAGCAGACGCTTCATAGCTTTGACATACACGGGCGCTGCACATTATGTATAGCACAGCGCCCGCATTCATAATTACAACTTACGCACCAAGCTTTAAGTTTAGCTCAGCATTATTTCTTTCGGAGCAGTTTTTACGAGCACTGCTCATGCTACATTATGCCGCCTCCCAGACCGCAATGCTTGCGCAATGCTTGAGCCCCGTCCCCAGTTTCTAATTGTTGCAGCTGCATCACGCAATACTCTTTTTCGTTAAGTGTGGCACCGTGCCTTTCTTTTGTTGTGCACAAGACGGCTGCCAACCTCCATATTTCAATTAGTGGATTTGTTGTTATTTCTTTAGGTTATTTTTTTATGACCAGTTTTTACGAGCACTGCTAATGCTGCGTTTATGCCGCCTTACAGACTGCATTTCACCCACTGCCCTCGGTGTGGCACCATGTTGGACGCTCTCGCCCTTTGTTGTCTCCTCTCTCTCCTCCAGGAGGGCCGTGCCCTGCCGCTCTACCCCAGACACAGCCCAGTGTCCGCCCAGCACTGGGCTGCCGGAAGGCCCGAGGACATGGGTCTCGGCATGGACTACAATGACCTTGGCAGAGTGAACCCGCGGCATCAGTGCCTGCACATGAGCCGGCCCTGGAGCAGCAGGCACAGCAAATTGGCCACGCTAGATGACGAAGCCCCCTTTAGGCTCTGGTTGGGCACTGCTGCCTCTGGACCCCCCAGGCCTGTCTTTCCCCACCAGCATCTCTTCCACTACATCAAGAGGATTTACAGCTGCTGTAAACTGGGCTTCGCCTGCAGGAAATTCAAGGGTCTCCAGGGACAAGTAGTACTAGGTAAGTGCCACTGTCTACAGTTCGACTCCACTTGGTCTCCCTGACAGGTTAACAATCGCATGGGCAGATTTTATTTCTTTATTTTACTTGGGGTAACCAAGGCTGTTAAAATCGCTTCATACCACTGCACAGTAGCCTCGGAGCGCATTTACCGGCCTGTGTCCCGAGTCTTACATTGCTAATTTAAAATTCCCTGAAAAAGTTAACATTACTTAAACTTCCCATAAATAGAAGAATCTCCCTAAGTTTCATTGACACAATTTCTTTACGGGTTGTCGGCATTCTTCCTTCATTGAATTCTTCATAGGACCACTGGTCTCGCTGAATTTGATTGTCCAAACTTGTACGAATTTCGATGTTGTTGGTGTATGTTAGTGCAAATAATCTCTGTGAACCCCCATCCCATTTCTCATATATGAGGTCCTGTTTTGATCAAAAAGAAACATTTTTGATGAATGTTGTATGAAATATAAAAACATTTGTCTGCAAAATGTCTGTAATGTATTCTCACTAATCACACACATTAAAAATACATGTAAGGAAAACGGTATTTAAAACCATCTGTTTAAACTTTATTCAACATATCAGGGCAAGACTCTCTGCAGAACAGAGCTGGCTCTATCAGGGTCCCCCTGAAAGGCTTGGGCCCCCCTGAAAGGCTTGGGTCCCCCTGAAAGGCGTGGGCCCTGGGCCAGAGCCCACTTTGCCCGTGCCTTAAACGTCTCTGACTACAATATGCCGACGTGCATTTTGGCGTTGCATTTTTATAGCGCACAGCACTGCTATGAACTGGGTAGTGTCGATGCACATTGAAGCCCCATCACCACTATATTTCATTGTTATACTTTAGAGTTTGTATCATACTCCTTAAAGCATTACACCCAATCGTATTTCAGGTATTACCAGTACCATGAGTGTTGCAGGTTTGCTGTTTACTAATGCCCCAACACAAAGTAATCGCTGGTTGCTTCAAGGTGTTCCCAATATAGATACTAGAATAGGAAGAAACAAATGTACAATTCATTTTGATAAAATATTCATCAGAGGGTGTTTTAGGTATCTCTGCATGAAGCTTGAGGTAGCTCTGAAACACCCTTCTTAGACTGAAGGGGTCACAAGCAGAAGTGCTATACCAATGCCACAATAAAATAAAATGCAAACAATGAATACTAATTGTAGGACCCACTCTCGCGGGGTACTGGGGCCTCGGAAGCCCTCTCTTCTTGCTACGGTGTAGCTATCAATAGCGTAGCAGGTGCAAGAGCACTGAGGCCCAGGGGCCTTAGGGGCCCCCTGCATCCCACTCATAGCTGTCTCACCCATATGACATGGGGACATGTTCCTTGTTTGCATTAGGGCCCTTGGCACCATTGCGGGAAATTGAATCACACGTTTTATAGCGCATTTGGCTCACCGTTTCACTCCGAGGTGCGTAATCGACTGCCTGGAAAAAGCTTGAGAGAGTGAAGCTTCGTGGGGATATATACACTGTGCAAAGTACACTCAGCCCTTGACCGTTTTCTGAATACATGCAAGAAGATCTCTAGAGGGAGGCGGTGTTCTAAACTTCTATTGGTGGCACGGTGTCCTGTATGTTATACGCATGCGTCAGTTGTGCACGACGCCCAATGTGGCCCAAACTCTCACAAAATGCTTTCTGTCATATCTTCTGGGTTTGAGAAATGTGACACTATCAGAATTAGCGTAGAAAATTATTTTAAACCTACCTCGCAACTTTATGCTTTCAGTAGCCTCAAAGCCATCAGTTCACTTCTGGGGTGGCAGTCCAAGACAGGAGACAGAAGAAGCATTTGCAATGCAATGGGTCTTGCATTTACGCGAGTTTAAGCTATTGGCATTGTAAATGACAATGCCTTTTATTTATGTTTTAAAAACTAAAATAAAAGGAATTGTTATTGGCAATGTCAATAGCTCAAACTCACGTACATGTGAGACCTATTGCCTTGCAAATGCTTGTTTATCTATCTGATTCGCTACTGGAGCCACTTTTATTTTGGTGCCTGGGCATATTTCCTCTCCCAGTACCACCCTGGTGACTGGTTTTGTCTAACATCCCATTAACTTTTTTGCTGTATCATAAAATATTATTTAGCCCCTCTAGCTGTAATATTATGTAATCAAATCCTTCTAACACATTCGCTTTACAAATCTGGCTATTTTTGCTAACACGTTCGCTTTACAAATCTAGCTATTTTTGCTAACACATTCGCTTTACAAATCTAGCTATTTTCTTATCTTTTTTGGTTGATTTTCACACTGATTAAGGCCAAAAATCAGTCCTGGATTTAATAACTTTTCATGCAACACAGTGCAGCAACCAAATTGCTGAATTGTGCACGAGGAATAACAGTGCTCTAAACCACTTATATTGATTAGCCTTCTGCTGCCGTCATCCCCTGCACAGACACTCTGAAAGGCTTCATTGCATGATGCATCAGCCTCACAGTGGTCATTATGTTCCGCCTGCAATTAGATTTGTAAGGCACACATGCTCTTTCAGTACAAATTCCAGTGTCTAGACAAACATAGAACAATGCTATGCACTAGATGTGTGTTGTGCAATTTAGCACACTTACAATGTGTGGTTTCTTTGTTGTTTGAGAAAGGAAAACATTTCTCCTTGTTTGCACCTGCTACAAAGAGACAGTTGTTGCAGGCCTGGTCTGCCTATTTTGTAAGAAACCTTTACATCCATTCCTTTGTGTGTTTGCACTGATCTGCCAAAGAAAACCCCCCAGTAAACTCGCTTGATGCAAAGTGATGCAAAGCAGTGCAATGTGCATATTGTGCTGAGAAATGAGCATCTTTCCTACAAAACATGCCTTTTGTGCTGTAAAGTATACAACACCCGGCACTTTGCATCACTTTTTGTAACTTTGTTTCCATTGGGCCCTACTAAATATGGCCAGAGGTTCCCTAAAATGGTTTATGAATATTTTGAAGTACAAAAAATGTCTGCTCGTTTGCCAGAAAAATGTCTTAGAAAATTGTCACTATGCAAGAGAAGAAGAGATAAGTTGGTTACTTCAAAGACATTATCTAGAAATGCGTATGGTTAAACAAAAATATACTGATGTTTTCTATTGATAGAAACAGTACCTTTTATGGGGAGTATTTATTAAAATAAATAACATTTTTTTTATCGCAAGAGTTTCATTTCTTGGCTTTTGTGTAATGGATTACCCTACCGGCATTCTTCAGTATGAATATGACCGTTTCAGATTCGGAAATAAACTCTGTACCTATCCTTTCAATTAACTGTATGTTGCAAATGGATTCCTCCTATTTAGTCCACCAGGATGTTTCGCTCTAAGAATTTAAATTTCACTTGGCAGCTGATGGGCTCCCTTGTAGTGAGGTGTGAATTGTTTCCAGAATAAGGACAAAGGGCGTTGGGTGTGGGGAGGTACTGTCAGGATGGCCTGGGAGCTTTGCCCAGTAACTTCATTAACTTCAAAGGGGTTGTGCCTATTAAAGCTAGATGTAGCTTAAATATGGGCCTGCTCCATCGTTTGTCCCTCTAGTCAGGGTGGTTCCTATTCCAGTAGGAGGGGACTGCTCCCAGAACAGGTTTAGAGTGGCCACAGAGGAGGGGCTACTCATTTCCATGACAAAACTTCTGGTTGGGCACAGGAGCTCAGCACCGGGAAAGAAAGGTTTTGCCATGTGGCATTTAGGCAGAGAGGGGCATTGTGGGATTGTTTGCGGTAGGAGGGGCCAGGAGTCTCCCCCACCCACAAGATTTTTCTAAGCATAAATAGAGCATTCACAGTACTCCAGAAGAACAAGACCCTTGATCTAGAAGATGATGACAGCAGAGTAATGACCAGCTGGAAAGAGAAGCCATCTGATGGCCTGCAGACATGAATTAAGACTCATGTCCGCAGCTAACCCCCAAGACCAGATGGGTCTTTCTAGCATCAGTGGTACTGGTATGCATGCTGAGGATTGGTATAGGGAAGTCCTGGACTCCACAGCCACCATTGGTGCCATGCAAGAGAGGCAGCAGGGTTTTGGGCTAGTGACTGTGGGCTGGAGGGTGCAATGGTGGCTGGTTGTACAAGGGCTGCACAAGATGCCTTCACCAGCAGGAGAGGAGCACCAGGTGCCAAGAGAGGAGAAGGCTGGCGCACAGATCCAGAAAAATCAGCTCCCTACAACATGAACCCGTTAGAGGCAATGACGCATGTTGAAATTGCTCCTGCTGATTAGATCTCACCACCAGGAGTGAAACAAGCCAAAGCTCACGAAAATCGGCCCAGCAGGGCCAGAGTTATGCCCAGAGTCCTCTAATATTTAGCATTTGACTTCCTTTTTGAATTAGAAATGGCATGTGTGGCACTTTGTTGCTATACTTTTAAATGACCTTTGGGTTGGCGCATCTTTATTGATCTATCCATTTTTGGGAAGATGCCTCCCTGCACCTTGTACTGCTCCCGGATACCTGCATCTCCTTTGTTTGGGGCCCAGGGCACCCTCCCGGACCCTGATGTACAAAGTGAGAACCCAGACACTGCTCCAACTCCCTGTGTACATGTTTGGAAGGGGAGGCATATGCACTGGGTAGTAGCATTCTTCCCACTTGAACAGTGCGCGCGGACAGCTGCGGCTCCCAGTGGAGCACAGAGCCGCCCGCAGGGACAAGGATGAGGAGGGCGCAGCCTCGGGCGGGGAGCGCCCCGCAGCCCCTGTCCCCTCCCCAGCCTCGCTGCTCACACTAAACGTCAGTGGCTACCTGTACATAACGCAGGGCAGACGGTGCAGCACTACCCAGACTCGCTCCTGGAGGGCACGGTGAGTGGCCGCATGCCCTTCCCACTGGACGCCGACGGCCACCTCTTCTTGAACCGCAACGGACTTCTCTTCAGGCACGTCCTCAGCTTTTGCTCATGGACAGTACGGCTGTGACTTTGAAACCGACTGCCCACCCCCTCCTGACTCTCTTGCTCATTTCCCCCTCTAGTTACCCTCCGCGTAATTTGCTGTTGGTGTTTTTGGATTTTGCTCCCTTGACTTTCTGACTTGGACTCTTATGCTCCCCACCATTTTGTGACTTTCTTCTTTGACTCCCCTGTCCCTGATCCGCCATTTTAGTGATCATTGACCTCTTCCTCTGTCCCAGCCGGGTGACCTTTCTATTGTCTCTCCTGTGCCACGGACCTACTCCTCGTTGTCGATCTTGTTAATATCTCTGGTCCCTCTCCCGTTTTGTTTCACTCTCACTTTCCTGTCCTTATCTGCTTTCCTTTCCCTTTCTTTCTGTTCTCCCCACTCTCTCTTCCCCTGCCCCCTGAACACCCGGCTGAACAATGGCAAGAATTTCCTGCTCTATAAATATGTAATATATAATTGTTCAAGCCTAATCGCTGTTAAAATGTAATCCTGAGTGAATTTGCAATTTTTTATATATATTTATCTCTAACCACTAGTATATGTAGTTGACCTTTGTACTTACCACCATCCCTAATTGATTTTAGAGTTTATCTGGTTGTATCTCTTCCTTGAGTGACTTTACAACTTGTACATTTGCAATTTTTCCCTCCTTTCACTCCACTTGTATATATAACTCTAACCACTAGTCTATGTAGTAGACCTTTGTACTTACAACCATTCCTATGTGATTTTAGAGGTTATCTGTTTGTATCTCTTCCTTGAGTGACTTTACAACTTATACATTTGCAATTTTTCTCTCTTTTCTCTCCACTTGTACATTTGCAATTTTTTTCCTGTTTATATCTCTTATGTAACTCATGTAATCCAAAGTCTTATGTAACGCAACTGGTTCTTTTGTAAAGCGCTCTGACACCTTCGGGTAATGTTCGCGCTATATAAAATCGCAATAAATAAATAAAATGGACTGCAGTTGGGAAAGAGAGAGAATATGGTTTTCAATGTCCGTAAAGAACAGGGTTGAGCGGGTGGTGAGCCAGCAGGATAGCACAGGAGGTGGCTCCTTGCACTGCCCCAACATCACGACAGATTGAGGGTGTCCTAGGTGGGACAGAGGCACCCACAAAAACACAAGACAGCAGAAAACGAATGGGCTGCATAAGGCCTGACAGATAAAAGCAACATGCGACCTGTTCATTATATATTCACTGTTCTAACTGGGGGAGGGGGGGCATGATGCTCCGGGTAGGTTTAACTTTACATTTTTCCTTTCTCTGTAGCACAAGAAGGGGCAGAAGCATCACCAACGTATTTGGAAAGTGATGAGGGGGCTCTATAGTGGGCTACAGTTCACCACAAATACTTTAAAATGTTAACCCTAGGTCCCCTGAGCCATTGAATGAATGAGCCCAGGAGAGCTTTCTATCATTTACAAAGCATTCTAAGAGCTGATCTTTTGGTCTCAGGCTCTGGAGTTGAGATACCCCTACTGGTTGATCCTATGGCTGCACTATATGGCCCAAAGATTGTTAAGAAAGACTCTAACACATGTTTATTTAAATTGCCATGATTTGATGACAATGATTACAGATGACAGTGCTGTGCTTACATTAACTGCCTTTCAAAGTGGTTCCTGACCTTAATGATGGATCCTAACCTAAGATTATTCAACCAAGTCTATTGATTCAGCTCTACAGTAAAGCCATACAATAATTACAACATAAAATACACAGTATGTAGGAACCCCCGACTTATGTAAACATTGTACAGATCAGGACCCAAATGGTACATAACACTAAGAGAAAAGACAATCCTGTCCAGATAAGACGTTTTTACCAACATGCCTCCTTTCTTTGGTTTCAGGCAATCGTTGTGCTATCTGCTTAGCTTAAGACACCTTAGAGGACACACAATGCAGCGGCGTGCCTTCCCTCAATAAAATAGTTTTGTCCTCTGTCCTTCACTACAGCACAAACAAAGCTACACTCTTATAGGGAGGCAGAATGAATCAGATCATAAATGTGTTAAAACAAAGGTACGACTCCTGTGCAGGAGGAGTTTGGACACGGTAATGTCGTATCTAGCTACAGTAAAAACAATCAGCCTCATGCATCAAGCCAAAATCCAGTCGGTAAAATACCGAATCGCTAATAACACCCGTTAGCGATTAAAAAAAAACGAATCCCAATGCATCAACCAAAACTGTGACCAAATAACGAATCGCTAAATGAAATCCGGTAAAATACCGAATCGCAATTAACCAACATGCAAAAATACCGAATCGTTAAATACCGAATTAGCAATCACCGAAATCACTAATAGCTCCCGGCAAGTGCCAATGGCTAATAACAAATCGCTACCCAATGCAACAACAGTCGCAAATACCGAAAATCTCAAAAATCGCTATTTAGCATGAGCTAAATAAGGGGAATCAGAACCTGGAGGTAAAGTTAAAAAAAAAAATTTGTGAATAAAAAAAATGATTCTACAGAAGCAACTGATTGTGGTAATCACCAACCCCTTAAATGTGGTCAAGGAGACCCTGTTGGCTACCACAAAATGGCAGCCCTCTACGTGCTTGCAAGGAGGATGCGTATCAATGCGGCAGGACAGCGCAGGAGAAGGGTCCAGGAGAGAGTTTTCAGACTGCGCATCACCTTGCTCGGCCAGAATGAGGACGAGGTGTACGAGAAGTATCGACTCAATCGTGAAATGATCATGCGCCTCATTGCAGACCTGGAACCATTACTGCAGCACCAGACACACCGAACCAATGCAATCCCTGCGCGCGTCCAGGTCCTATGCAGCCTGCACCTACTGGCCTCAGTAAGTTTCCAGGGGGTAATTGCGGTAGCCGGAGGCGTATCGCAAAGCGCACTCTCACGCTTCTTCCAGAAATTCCTAGATGCCATGCTGACAATGCTACACTCCCACATCAGCTTCCCCACAACCCCACAGCAGTTGGACCGCAACAAACAGGCATTCTACAAGGTGGCACAATTCCCTCATGTAATTGGATGCATCGACTGTACGCATATCGCCATATGTCCACCGGCAGCAAATGAGTACATATTCCGTAACCGCAAGTCATACCACTCAATCAACGTGCAGGTTGTGTGCGATGCCAATCACATCATAACGGACCTAGTGGCACAATTCCCAGGGAGCACACACGACTCCTACATATTCCGCAACAGTGGAATCCACAGGCGTCTACTCAACGGAGAATTTGGAGAGGGACTCCTGCTTGGTACGTTCAAATCCCGCTTCCCAACATGAACACCACACATGTATGAACTTCACCATTGCTAAGTCTTTGCTTCTATCTTCTAGGTGACAGTGCTTACGCCCTGCGTGATTTTATACTCACCCCATACATCAATCCAGCAACCCCACAGGAGCAACGCTACAATGCAGCACACATTAGCACCAGGAATGTAATAGAGAGGACATTTGGGATTCTGAAGAGTCGCTTTCGAATCCTACACAAGACTGGCGGCGCTATGCTATACAAACCTGAAACCTGCTGCCAGATTATTGCCGTATGTGCAATGCTGCACAACATTGCGACCAGAAGGGGGATACCCATAGAGGTGGACAGGAATGGGGACCACCGGGATGACCAACCACCCGCCCAACACCGACAGGCACACGTCCCTAACACAGCAGAGGGCCATAGGAGGCGGACATACATCATGCAACATCATTTCTGAATCAGGTGAGAATGATACATAACTAATTTGTTGGGGGTGCAACTGTTTAATGCACAGTAGCACTGCGGTATGTGCAACATAACAAGCAATTGAAATAATGCACCACATGTAAGAAGTAAAAACAAATGTGCGTTAAAGTCACGGCTGTGCAGACTCAGGAAGGGGAGGACCATGGTTGCCCCACCACGGTCAGGTAGGCCTGTAATTCTGTCTAGTGGTGCTTGCCACATACACCAAGCCTCCGCTCAGGTGTCTCCGACGCCTCACCACGCCCTGTCCCAGGCCCGCGAACTGCGGCGCCTGGTGCTGGCCTCTGCCACTGACACACTGCTGTTACTCGAGGCAGCCTCACTGCCATCTTCCCCTCCCAATGCACCAGCACTGAATGTGCCGCTCTGTAGGTGTTCGACAGCAGCAGTCATCTGCCCTAGTGCCTTTGCTACATCCCCGCAAAAGTGCCCAAGGTCCACCTGCAAGGACACAGAGCGGCGTGCCAACACTGCGGTGCTGTTGCTGAGACGTGTGATAGCCTTTGTAGAGGCCGCGGACCGCAACGACTGCTGACGGTGCCTCCTCCTCTCGCACTCATGGCCCTCCCTCATGGCACGGGTGAGCTCTTGCATGTCCTCCCTGAGGTGCCCATTGCCCTCTGCCACCACAGTGGACATGTCCCTAACCGCCGCACTCATGGCACGCATATCCCGAGCAAGGCGCACAATATTAGAGCTAATTGTTGCCATGTGTCGTCCCTGCAGGCGCTGTACACGTAGCATCCTCTCCTCGATGGCAGAAGTGTGTGGGAGATCAAGGTCACCTGAGGAGACAGAACTTGGCCGAGCCCTGCGCCGCTGTTGGAGTCTGGCGCGTCCAGGTGGTGCAGCAGGCGGTGTGATGGGGCGCTGACTTTGTCCCAATTGTGTGGAGGGTGTTTCCATCACCTGCAAGGGCGCTACTTGGGACCTGTGCCTCTGCGCTTTAGTGGCTGTTGTTGCTGCAGCTGGTGTGGCTGGTGCTGGTGGTGCTGGTGCTGGTGGTGCTGTTGCTGGTGGTGGTGGGGTGGCAGGTGGAGGTGATGGATGCGCATCCTGCGCTGTCTCCATGTCGGAATCCACCGGTGTCTCAGATATGATCAGCTGGCCGCTGTCGTCCGATTCCCCAGGAGATGCATCTGTGTGTGAAACAGTGCATAGTTAGTGGGATACTTACACCTCCGTAGTGTTGTACACGTACATATCCCTCTGTGATCCACTAAATAAACACTCTATTTCCATGTTCAACTGATGTGGTGATCCGTAATTGTATTTACGCCTGTACATGCACACTGGGCTGACTAGACTACAACTCCCATGATGCACTAGTGTTAAGAGTTAAGGTGTGTGGCCCAAAGCTGCATACACACTCAGGTCCTGCTGTGGGCATGGGAATGGATTTACGCTATGCTGGGTATGGGCACAGGCATGCATCTTACCTTGGGCACTTGTGGCTGCGCCGGACGTGTCCATCTGGGTCACTCCCATGACGGCTTCCCGCTCGATCGTCCCTTCCACCAGGTCCTCCAGGGCAGTGTTGGATTGTACTGTTGAAGGGCCGCCTCCGGTCCTGCTCGCCTCCCGGAGCCTCTCTGCAATCCTCTCCTTGGCACGCTTCCGCAGGTCGTACCACCTTTTCTTGAGGTCGTCGATGCTGCGGGGCGTTACACTAACTGCATTCACCCTCTCCCGGATGCGCAGCCATATGCGCCGCTTCTCCTGCTCAGGCACCTTGCTTACCGAAAAGGCGATCGTGCTTGCTGCTGACTCCCTCTATAAGGTACTCCAGCTCCCTGTCAGAGAACTTGCGCTTGCGTGCTGACTCAGCGCTGGATGGCACTTCCTTCTCCATGATGAATCAGTTTTGCGAATTGCACAGTCGGTGTGGCTTCACTCTGCACAGGCAGTCTTCACTCACAGCTCCTGTTTGCTCCTCTGTCGAGGCAATGAGGGTGGGGCTGCAGTATTTCCTGGTTGGTGATGTCATCTGCACGTTCCCGGAGCGACGCGGTCAATTGCGATTTCGCTAATACCGAATTCGCTAATAGCTAATTCGGTATTACCGAACTCGCAAATAGCTAATCGGAGTTTGCATGCCCCACTATTGATTATTCGGTAAATATAGCGATTTTTAAGGAATCGCTAAAATTTACCGAATCTGTTGATGCATGCTCAAAAGCGATTCCTTAATAACGATTCCTTATTTCTCGCTATTAAGGAATCGCTTTTGGTTTGGTTGATGCATGTGCCCAAATGAAGCTTATTAAATGCTTCAAGGGCTGTATTACACATGACTGCGACGGCGCTAGTTGTCGCTGTGTGCCAGAGTATGTGCCCAATGGCATTACAGAGGATCGGTTTGTAATGCGCCGTGATGTTGGCACAGACTTTGAGCTCTATGTTTATGTGCATTTGCGTCTGTGCGCATATTGTATTGGCGCACAGATGCAAACGCACATAAACACAAACATACTCTGTCCCACAGCGACAACTAGCGCCAGCACAGTCATGTGTAATATGGCCCCAGGAGTCTAACAAAGTGGTGTAGTGGCTATGCAACAGGCAGGTGGGGAAGCTCAAAACAATTAATGACCATACCAGCCGAGGCTTAAAAGGTAGGACCTTAAACGCTTGTATAAGAAGGAGGAATATATATGTCTGTGCAACATGCAAAATAAGGTGCAGGATATGATTGCCAATCATAGGCAGCTAAAGGTTATTGGCCTCAGAAACTTGTATTTGCAAGGACTGCAAAAAAGTGCAGCCGTGCAAAGGGAGGGTTAGTTAGAAGGGATTGTATATGTCTCTGCAAAAGGCAAAATAAAGTGCTGTATACAGTTGCCATCATGGACGGCTAACAGCTTTAGACTAGGTGGAATGATTGTCTGATATAACCAATTCTAAAGTAATAAATGTGTTTATACAGGACAACTAAGGTGCATCCATCCAAAGCAAATCCTTTTAGGAAAGAAAATGTATCAATATCAAAACCAGAGACCCTATGCAGTCTTAAGCCTTCTTATGGAGCCGCAATAAGACTTCCTCTGCTGCTCAGTTGTGAATTAGCACCTGTGAGCCCCAGACCTTCCCATCTGGTAAAGTGCAAACGCAATTTGGATCAATAACAACCGTTAGCAGCAGTTTTCCTCCAGTCACTGCACTGGTGTTCAATAAACTTAAACTAATGATGACGATGGGTTCTGTTGAATCTCTATCTTAAAGGTTGCAGTTCTCCTTTGCATGCGCTGTAACCAATCATCTTCCTTTCCAGACAATGTATATATAAGAAGCTATGGCCTGATAGATCTCAATTGACCAGTTCTGTAGTACAATGAAAGAGCACCCTTACTACTCCTCATGCAGTACTGGGCAGAGGTAGGACCTTTGGAGAGCTAAAGAGTTGACACAGAGTAACAAAAAATGCTTCAAAGTTTCTTGGCCACCAAAGAACAGGTGCACGTCCCATCTCTCTGGCCATAGCCCTATGACCAGGATTTGATGTAAGAGTGAACCTGTAGTGTGCCTAACCTGAACCTGAGGAAGAGAGCCCTTTTCACGGGTGGTGAAACCCTGTCAACATAAGGTTCCCAGCCAGGTTCAGTTTTTATATCCAGATATTTGATTAGCAAGGCACTGCTTGTTTCTTCATGCTTTTGCCACGTGGAATCCCAGAGTTTCCTTTTCACCAATGGTAGAGTGTCTTTAGTTATATTTTCGTGATAAAGCCATAGGTCTAAATAATTGATTGACTTTAATATGTGCTCTATGTGTCTTAGCCACTGCAAATCTTTGCAGTTATGGCATCTCAGATTGTCCCTCAAACTCTTTTGGTACTCTGCAAGAGCAGGTGTAGTCCAGAGGCGTATACAGTAGCTTACAGGGCAGCAAGCAACTTCATCTACCACAGACATCATTCCCAGTCCAGCCCTGAGTGCTACCAGTGGTGTACCTGGGCCTAGTTTTTAGTGTTGCCTAAGGAAGCCATCTTCCAATTATTCTAGGGCCTGTACATTTGAGTGTCCCCAAATTTCAGCGTCATTCGTGCTTACTGTTATTGCTTTAGTTTTGTACATAGAAAAAAGCGGCTTAATCAGGTGGCTATTACACCTGCTCGCAGATCTCCATACTGCACCAGATTGTTGGAAGAGGACCATTTTAGACCTGGTCACTTGACTGCCCCAGAGAAGTTTTTCATCAATCTGGATGCCCAAGTAATCAAAGATTTTAACGTGTTCTATTTGGTTGCCATAAATACTGATGGTTGATTTTAATTTGGCACTTGATTTCATTACCATGTATCTTGTTTTCTGCACATTGATTGTTAGCTTCCTGGATTAACAGAAAATGTCTAAGCCTTCCAGTATGCAGTGCATGGACAGTTCAGTTTGTGCTAGAAGAACCCCATTGTCAGCCAGCATAAGGATCGTGAATTTATCATTCCCTAGCTTGGGTACATCCTGGACGAGATTGATGAGTGTCTTCCCTATGTCCTTATTATAGATTTTAAATACACCTGGTACCAGCATGCACCCCTGTCTGATCCGGAGTGTATTCCAAACGTGGTCATGCACTCGTCTTTGAGGCCATATTATATGGCCGCTGTGTTCCCGGTATGAAGGCTAATTTGCGGATTATTTAGGTATTTGGGGACAGCATGTTCCTCCAGATATGCCGTAATTAAATCAGGTCCACGCTATCAAAAGTGTTCTTTTGATTTATAAAGACCAGTAAGAGTGATGTTTTCCAAAAATTCCTAGTTCTAACAGATCATGTGAAGTTGCAGGACTTGATTGATCATGCTTTGGCCCTTGTGGAAGCTGGCTTGAGGGTGAGACATTACGCAATTTTCCTCCATCCGAGTCCGAACCTGGGTAGCAATAGCTTGCCAAAGACTTTACCTACTCCGTCCATAACAAAAAATGGGCGGTAGTTCGAAGGATCGTCCCTCTGCCCTTTTTTGTGAATGGGGACTATTATAGATGAGTTCCAGGAATCAGGGACTACACCTTCCAGTAGGATAGCAATGAAGGCAACTGTCAAAGGGCCCAGCCACTCTCCCAGCTCCTTTTGAACACATCAGTGGGCACCTGCTTCAGGCCTGAGGCTTTTTCCAGCTTTTGATGTTGGATGGCCTGGACTAGTTCCATTTTACCTAATGCAATATCTTCATGGAGATGGTTATGCATAGGAGCCCTACTCTAGGGCCACACACCTAAAATGGCCACTACACTCACGCTGGTACCACCGCCTGTACCACTTGTCCCACCTACACCACCTGCCCCTATAGTGTTGCACCACCTTGCCTTGTCCTCCACTTATCTCCCCACCTTTCTTTACTCCCTCCACTTGCTCAACTCACCTCCAGATGGCTCGAGTGGTGGTCAGTGGGCATGAGTCCATTGAGGGCAGTACTACATGGCATGGGATCCCAATGTCTGGATTATGGCAGGCTCCCTTGTCCTCCGGGCCTGCACGAGTGCTCAGGGGTGAATGGCCTGCACTGCACAGGTTCAGGCACACCTGCCAGTACTTCGCAGTCGCCTATCAATGGGCCTCTCCATTGGGGGAATGAGGCAATGAGGCAGTAAGAGTGCAGCTCCAGCTCCCCAGCTCCCAATTTGAGGGAGGCCAGGTGAGGCGAGGGATGCCCTCCCATCAAACAATCAATCAATCAGGGAATTGTAAGCACACTACTCACCCGCTAGGGTCTCCAGGCGCTGGAGGGGTGGGTTGACCAACTCCGTTTAGCCGAAATGCCAGGTTTTGAGTGTCTTTCTGTATATGATCAGGGAGGGGGCGTGTCTGATGTCGATCAGGAGCTCGTTCCAGGTCTTGGTTGCGATGTAGGAGAAGGCTCTTCCTCCTGTTCTGGCTCTGTGGATGCGCAGGGTTTCAGCGAGGGCGAGGTTGGTGGATCGGAGGTTTCTTTTAGGTACATGGAAGGATATTCTCTTGTTAAGGTATTGGAGTCTGGTGTTGTGGAGGCATTTGTAGGCGTGGGTGAGTATCTTGAAAGCGACTCTCTTCTCGACGGAGAGGGCGTTTCCGTGGTCCAGTCTGCTGGGTATGAGTGCTTGGGTGACGGTCTTCCTTGATTCGGGGATCCATTTGAAAGTCTTGCGGAGGATGCAAAGGGTGTTTAAACAGCTGGCGTTGACCTGTCGGTTCATGGAGAGGGAGGAGTCAAGTATGATGCCAAGATTTTGAGCGTGGTTTGTGGGGGTCGGGGGACTGAAGACGGAGGTGGGCCACCAGGTGTTGTTCCAAGCTGACGGGGAAGTTCTGCGGATGAGGACTTCTGTCTTCTCCGAATTGAGCTTGTTGTAGCTGTTTCTCATCCAGGATACAATGTCCTGCATTCCTTCCTGGAAGTTGAGTCTGGTGGTGGTGGCGCCTTTGGTGAAGGATAGGATGACCAGGGTGGACCAGGAGAGATAAAACAGATAGCACGGTTTGTGACAGGTGTTCGTCTCCCTCAGTCCGCGGGATCTCCGCACGTGTGAAAGCTTCGACTTCCATGTCAGGAGTCAAGTGCTGTGCATCAATAATTACAATGCATAAGGAATGGCACAAAACTTGCTTTTCATCTAGATGACGCTCCATCTGACACCTGAGAAATTGTGTTTATTGCTGTGGTAAACCCTTGACAAAGCCAGCAGGCATGCATTATTTAAAATTGCCCATCTTCATATTGTTATGTTTTATCTGATGTAGGTGGAGGGTATTGTGATTATGGGGTTCACGACCCACTAGGGGAAAAATGCGATTTAAGGGTGTCACCAAAGGTATTTCCATCTACCTGATTCACATATTTGTAAATTACTGCATAGCATTTAGTAGTGTGTGTCATAAAGGTTTTTTTCCTTTTTGAAAGAAAAAGCACTGACTAGACAAAATTTTATTGAGTCTTGTTGTTGCGTTCCAGCTAATGTCGATTAATAGCCCACACCACCTCCCATACGTAGGCCTTGTACTGCTCTGCTTCGCTACCCTGAGAAAGTCAAGTGCTACAAAGAGGTACTTGGTTCCGAGTATGAAGCAACTGTGAACCTATTACTCGCGCTGGGCTTTCATCCTTCACAACTATTAACCCATTTTGTTACACTGTCTGGTTCTCTCTCTGAGTTAACCTCTTGTGTTATCCCTTACATTGGTCATACCATTAGATATCATCATCCTGCTCGACCTCCATCCTTTCCTATGTTTTGAAAGCAGCTGTTAGCAACTGTGTGAGCATTTTATAAATTACCAAGCATTAATAATTAAATAATATGTGAGAGCCTGCTGTCTCTTTAAAAAAGTCTATGGCTAATTCCCCTATTACCATTGACTTGTGATGTCTCTATTGTCTGTAATAAAGAAATAACATACCTGCTCAGCTGTTAAAAGCAGCAGAGGGTAATGGTAGACCACAGATCATAATTAAAGCTGCACTTTAAAAAATGGAAAAAACGAAGGATGGCTTTTCCTACTTCTGCTCTATTTCTAAATGTAAATATTCAAAATAGGGAGTGAAGAGGTAATGCTCGAAGAGCAGAAGAGGTGGATACGTCCTCCTCTAGTCAATGTATGAGAAACAAAAGGGATCCACCTTCAAAATGATATACAAACGTGATCTCCCAGACTAAGTGTGTCTCATACAATGGTGAAAGGCACACCACTTTGTTAAAATACCCCTCACACACCAAAAGGGCCCTTGGTGTCATGCTTCATCATAGGGGTCTTCCTCTGTGGGACTGGGCGTGCTACAACCTACGACTAAGCGGGAGCACTAAGCATGGAACAAAACTATGTGTAGTGTAGGAATGTGAGTGGAAGGGTCAGGAATGAGTGAAGGAGTGAATATAAGTTAAAAAATACCTGGCTCTTTGGGAAAAAACTTTCATATCCCGTTGAGCTGGTATTCTCAAAAGTGGGGAATGAGTTGGAGATACAGTGCTATAATGAGCCGTGTCTCCAATGTCAACATGTTTCGAAGCCCTCCCCTGGCTTCTTTTTCGGGACCGAAAGGATCCCTTCTACACTCAAAATTTAATATAAAGTAAAGTACAAATAGTGTATATACATGTAGATAATACTACGTGGTGCATATGTAAAAATAAAACATGCATTGTATACAATACCCCAAAAGGTATGCTACTTAATGTCAATCTGGAAGAGAAAACATAACATTGCAAACATAACATATGCATCATCCATCACAATCGGTGGTGACCTGTGAAAAAAGTGATAGATAATGTGATATATTTCTACTAACATTATCGGTGATGATAAGTCGGTGCTGTGCACTGCTGGTGGAAAAAAAGGGACAATACAAAGGACAGACGCACACACTTAACATAAATCACACACTCTATGCCTAAGGACTGCTGACTGTGAGTCCAAGGTGATAAATGCAGCCTTTAATAATATCGTATAGCTATAAATATGTTGGTGCCATTAGAGAAAATGAGGTAGAGCACATGCTTTTTCTCAAAAGTGATAATACCCCTTGAGCCTCTGAATGGTTTGGGAGGGAGTGTCTATAGTCATTTACTGGATACAATTGAGAAAAAGAAGAAAATGTCGTGGTTAAAAGTGTCCTGCCAACCGTGACAGCATCACACGGCGTCCAGTTGTCTCAGCTCGGCTATGCCGTACTTACTATGTCAAGATCACTGCCTCTCCTGGATCCTACCTCCCTGCGGCTCCGTGGAATGATGGGTCCGCCGGGGGGATCCTTAAGTACTGTGCTTAATTGGCAAAAGTGCCGCCAAAGCTGTAATCGATTGGGAAAGCGGCACTAGACTGCTGAACTCCCTCAGACGCCGTTCCCGAGTGGAAAAACGACCCACTTCCCATATATTCAAGGCCAGGATTCGGGTCTGCTGGGAGGAAACCAATATCTAGGTGAGATCCTAATAAATATTTAGTGATGCAGAGAAAAACGGCTCAGCGAGCCAGGAATCCTCTTTAACCAAATTTTAGGTGGTGCTCCTATTGTGTATACCTTTTGCCAGACTCGTTCCCCTGAAAAAAACTAGACCGCTAACCTAGTCTAGTTAAAAAGTCCACTTCTTGTATTCCCAAGACCGGGAAAAATGCAATTATCGGTATTAAAGCTATCAGATTTATCAAGTCCACCCAGTATGCTGTCACAAAAGAAGAACCTTTCCAGAAACCATGGAACATTGTCCCCAACATGTTTTGCGCACATTGCGAGATGACTGCTGATCGTGCGTAAAAGACCAGGAGTCCTGTTTACACATTATGTCGATTGAGGAGGTTGATAAAGGGAGTGACCCTGCGGGGTTTAGGCATGTAGCGACCCCGGGAAATAGTGCGTCATAATGTATGACGTTATTGAAATTAACAAAAGGGGGTTATTATTGGACCATGAATGAATTATCTCTATTGAGAATGTCAACAATGGGAGTGGCTCTTTAGTGTTTTTAGGCATGTAGCGACCCCCATGACATTGTTGACATCGACCCAGGGCATTATTGTTGGACCATGAAGGAATATGGCCCTTGTGTCAAATATTGCTGTTCAGTTGTATGTCATGCCCAGCCGTACTACAGAGGTGATGTTGATGGATACATTGATACTAAGAAGGGTAACCTCCTAGTATTTTAGAGAAAATCGTAGGGACCTGGATAAAGATCAGGTAAATTGCCCCCAAGGTATATCGTCATTCAATCCCTCGACATGTGTCCCCAAGCGGGAACACCCACGTTTGTTCTTTTTGAAAAATGCCAGTCTCACTGTTAAATTGCTCAATTATGGTCCATTGTAAGTCATCCGCAGTGTGCTGGGTCGTCATGTAGTGGGTTGCCATTTTGGTTGTGCTCTTTTTGAAAAGCACATTGCCTCTGTGTTTTTTAAATGAACAGTGATAAGCAGAAAGCAGATATTTATTGCAACATGTAAAAAATTTTCCACCGTTCAGGCAATTATAGGAACTATAGAATTTCTTAGCATGTTGCTTCTGCTAGAGCATTTTTTAAATGTGGCCGATAAACTGATTCTAATATCTTTTTGCAACAATAATCTAATTACTTTTTGGTGTGCTTAATTTTACACTAGATATTCAAATTGTATTGTACATGCTTACAAACATTCTATCTCTCTCATATGATAGAGCAACTTGTAGGAATGGTGAAGATGTGACCAAGTATTATTATAAGCAAGGCCCCCTGAATTATGTGATTCCTCTGCCGCTGTTTTTTTTTGCATAGTTATGGATTTGCCGCATAATCCATCATATGCTGTATAATCCGCAGATTTAAACAAAAAAATTGGTTTGTAGCTCAAATGGATCAAAAGTTACTAAAAACGTGGCGACATGGATTCGCAAGCAATAGAAGTACTTGTGCAAATTTTAGCTTGTCGTCTTTAGATTGCTTTTTATTTCGGTATTTTGTTCTTAAACGTGTACTAATGAGGTGCAAACCTTGCCCAGTTGGTATTACCATGTTTTAAAATGACAAAATAAAGAAGAAATAGTATCAACAATGTGCTGCATTATGCTGTATAATTTGCCTTTTCTTACCACATTGTTTAGACAACAATGCCACATAATTTAATACACCCTGCCGCATAATTCCAGCAGCCCTGTTTATTAAGGACTAAGTAAGCCCTGTTATAAAGGTATTACAAGTAACTTCAGAGTTCCATGACCTATAAAGAAACCCAGACTTCGGTCTTGTACCTCTGTGTGGTCACTGAACTCCTCGGTGACTTGCAATATCCTTATAATGGATGGCAGGAGATACTTTATGCCAAATATTATATGCGGTACCCTGGCAAATTCACATGTCATGGCGAGTACCCCTGCCATCGTTAGGATGTGCTGAAATTCATCCTTGCTCACACCAAATTCAAAAAACCCTTTGCTCATTTTAGAAATTGATTGCACCATCATGACGGCACCTCAGCACCACCAATATCCCTGTATCACCAGCTCTTCAGCGCTTTGATGCTACTTGATCACTGTGACACAACACTCGTCCAGCAGCTTCTCCAGAACTATGACCACACCTACAAAATAACAACAACCAGCACAGTGACTGCACACCCAAGCAAGGCAACACCACCCCGATACTAGCACACAATCCTCAGCACAGTAATACATCCACTTAGCAGTGCAACACCTCCTATCAAAACAACACAGTTAATCGCCACAGTAAAGCCAACATTCAGCACTGGGACTGAATCATCTGTAGCCCCCACGAAACTGCAGCCTCAATTTCAGCATTGTAGCAACTCAGACCAGCGCTGTCAAATCTCAACCAGCAATAAACACACCAACTACAAAGCAACACTTAAGCTAGGCTACATTACCAAACAAGAAGGGCTGCAACAAACTCCCCAGCAGTGCACACTACCCCGCCATAATGGCACACGCCCCGCAAAACCACCCCCTGCACCGTGAAACAGCACCTTAGCACTACAAAACGTACATTTCTCAAGGTAAGCCTATGCTTAACTCATGGCCTTCTTTCTTCACATAGATTTGTTAATGTTAATGTTAGCTTTTTGGAGACAAGTATTACGCATCTGGTGGAACATTATCAAAAGACTGCAGTCATGTAAGGTTGTACAAAAACAAAATGCTAATTAGGAACAATATAGCACATTTTACCCCTCTTCTTAAGTGTGTTGAGAGCTTGAAATGCGAAATATCAGGAGGTGTCGCACTGGAAGAAGTAGCGGAATCAAGAAGTTGCAATTAGATGGCCAATGATGTGGGGTGGAAAGTAGTGTGCGTGAGTAGGGTCAGATCTGTGGGTCTTCATGGTTTAATTTTTGCTGTTCTCTTTGGTGGTACCATATCACAGTTTAGAAAACTCCTATCTCTGCAACAACACAAGTCAACTATAGAATTCGAGTAAAGTATCAATAAAAGCTGCAAAGTAAATGCAGGCATAAACCGGATGATTGAGCTGTGGAAATCTGTTAGTTCCACTCTCTTTGACTGCAGTGAACACTCTTCTTCAAAGTGTCTCTACTGTCTTAACTGTGACAGAAGCAGTAGCAGCATCATTTTGTAAAACTGCATTTCAGGTGTACATAATAATGTGTAGAAGCTAGTAAGCAAGCTGTGAACCTAATGTCACTTTGCTCCGGCTACATAAATGTGATACCATTCTCCTCCCAGTTTCTCCATGTGAGCATCATTTGGAAAAACGACCTCGACTTCCACATTAAAAAACTGAAGTCAAAGGTTTGCTCCAGAAGATCTACATGCGACAATAGTCCTGTAGCCATACAAGCTATCTGAAATGGCTTTCCAACCTTGCCCTCCCATATCTACTGTGCAATGTGCATCTGGGCTGAACTGCTTATATGCATATTTTTGTCTGCAATACGTATCTGCTGTATCCACGTACTTATCCAGCCGACTTTGCTGTACAGCACTCGGATACCCTCTCCGGTCATTTTCGGACTTAATGAAACTTTCTAAAATACAAAAAAATAAAAACATGTCGATGAGCAGCTCTGCATTGGTGTGACTACAGATAATCTTTATCATGTAACTTAGCATCCAAGAGGACAAGAATCGCAATGGTGGAATTCTATATCCTTTTGTAGCTCAACGAAATCTATTAACAACCCTCCGGCACATATTTCACTCACTACACCACATAAGTGGGACTCCCATATTTCCATATTTCCGGGGAAAGCTCCACTTGGGTCACACTTCAGTGTTTAAGGCAGCTGATTTATATCTATGGTGAGTAGCCTGGGCCCTGACTCTGTAGCTTGGTGTAGCTGTTCCAACATTGTCTCAATGATATAGCCAATACCCTGAGCACACATCAAAATATAGTACAATTTATGTAAAAATTCCACTATGCATGAGTTTCTTCTGTGTTCTTTATTTCTCAACTTCTTACGACCGGCCAACTCATGTTTCGCCGGTTGGGGATTTCCCTATGACTTCTTCAGGGCTATAAGATGCAATGAAATGAAAATCGTGGTTGGAGTCTGCAAACTACCTACCACATTTTAGTGCAGAAAGAGGAAGCACTAAGATCAAGGCACACACCAACCATCTCTTTTCTCTGGCAGCCTTCCATTTCCTGACCTTCACCTATCTTCTATTGAAATTATGCACCATTTCCTTTCTCACTCCACTGCATTTTGTCTCTGTAAATTAGTGCATGTTTGGTAAAAAATTAACGTTCTTGGGCGTACACGCTTTCAGAGAATGCTGGGCATTTGATCCAATATGTGCTGTGAATTTCACACAATGACTTGAATGTAATTCACACATTTAATAGGAGCCAATTGAGGGCTTTCAGGGTGCCTTTAGCATAGTCAATGTAGGTAGGATTAGAGGCATCCTGATAGCTTAATCTTGTAGACTCTTGGGTCTATGCGGATCACATTGCTCTAATCAGTGCATCCCCTTACCATGGTATTCATTTGGGGGAAGAGGTAAATAAAAGCCTTGATTCAAAGATTAGACCCAGATTTCTTAGTTTCTGCATGGTGAGTGCAATCCTAGACTTGAAGGGCATCAGAAGGATAGAAGTGTAGTATCTCTTCCTCTTAAGACAAGAGCTTCCATTTTGGCAAACCTTTCTCTATTCTATGTTATCTAAGCAATTGTCAGATGCAGTCTCATGTTTGATGAACATGCATCTGGAAATGCGCCTTGCATTGATCCCCACATTGTGAGTCGTGGGAGGAGGATTTTGCAAAACCCATATAAACGTGCTGAGTCAAAATGAGCTGAATCATTTTGTGTGGTTCCAGATATTGGGCACAACATGTTGCATCGAGGTGTTTCACATGCTGTTGAAATATCAAGATGTATCACAGCTCTAAGCTGGACCTCACAAAGTGTATTGAGAAGCGCTGCTCTAAAGTTAGCTCTTCTCTGACCTGAATGCTTTCTCTGACATAATAAAATCTTAAGTGAAGGTCACAAAGTAGCTATTTTAACTCTATGAAGCTGAATATTTTTCAGGGTAGGTCAAGTTTATGATCAGGCACAAACAAGTTGATGTGTGCAAGAACAGCTTTAAGATTTGTGCTTCGGCCGTTTAGTGTCACCGCGCTTGTGCTCTTCTCCTACAAATATGAGGTAACACTGGGTGCACCCCAACTGAATATTTAAATTTCCAAAAAGTATATGGTAAGTTGGATCTGGAATTGCTCTAGTGGCATTCAAATTAAATGCCTCACACGGGCTGCACTGTGTATTTAAAAGACCCACATTCATGACTAAAATGTGTGGTTCTGGGAAACTCTATTGTTATTATTAACTTCAAAAGATTTGCTGCACTATGCTGCATATTTTTTTTTCTCTTGGTTCATATTTTAGTCAACTCTGCCACATAATTTTGTGCTCCCCTGCCGCATAATTCCAGGTGCCCTGAGTATAGTTCTTGATTAGGGTTTCCCGTTCCTGGTAACGGTCACCTTAACGTCAGTCGATATTGTAGGATTCATATGGCATTAAATGACCCCTGCTCTAAAAAACTTGAGGAACAAATATGTGCTAACGGCCCTAAGGAAGTAATTTGTATATTGCGAAGCAGGTGCTCACCTGTTCTCTAAGCATGCAAATGAAATTAAAATAAATGGTTTATTTTACTGAATTTTACTGCTTAATTCCCTCATACTTTCAGGGGAAAAAATCACAAAGGTGTCATTCCTGCTGAAAACAACCTTTTGACTGCCATTACAGTCTGCTCCATTTCGAAAAAAAAATGTCTCCACATTGGTTGTTCTCAGCTGACACCGCTGTCGAGGCAGTCGTCTTAGAAATCATTTTAAGGTAAAGCCTCAATCCTGCTCCCCAAAGCTCTGTGAAATCAATTTATAGCTTTGTCTAACTGAACTCTTATACTTTCCCATTGTGTACCAAATGCAGCTGGCCTCTGTGAGCCCTCCGCGGGATGACTGAGCTGCCTTGGAGTGGAGCTAGAAGGATCCTAGATCAAACCCTGGGCGCGGGAGAGGCAGAGTCCTCAGCTGTCTGTCATCAGTAGTGAGGATCTCACGGGGTGGAGGGGAAGGGACACTGATCTATAGGGCCAGTCATAGACTCTATGTGAAAATACCATACCCCAATATGTGGGGGAAGAACTTTTAGGCATATATTATATATTATTCTGAAGACTGCTGCACAGCATTCCATAATTTAATTTTGAGAAGCTTCATATGTATGCTTTTGGCTATACTTTTTCATTATTTAGAATATGAGCCCATACAGAGAAAGACATATCTTCTAGAGAACGGACGGTATTTTAGAGATGCTAATTCCGTTATCAGCACGGCCATGCTCCTATGCAAGCTCAAAGCGTGACTTCATACAGGTCATGAGGTAGAGTTCCTCTTCCGCGGAAGCACCTGCGGTGCAGCTGCTTCCTGGCTACGCTGAGTGATAAGGCTCTCGTTCTAGGTCTGCGGCAGTCAGGAGTGATGAGGCGAAGCACCGCCGAGTGGAGGCTCACGGGAGGCGTGTTTTCTTACAGTTAGAGCGTCATCCAACGTGCGAGGTGTTATAATTCACAGAACACATGCACACGTCCAGAATTTCTGCTTACAGAATAGAGCACGCTGCAGGAGAGGTGACATCTCAAGAAGAGTCCTGCAGCCAGTAATGCCCTCGCACCAAAAATACACATGCCTGGAAAGCAGAGCGCTTTCAAGCTCTGTGCGTATTTGTCTAAATATTAAGTATGTGTTTATGTATTTATTTGTCTAGTCTGTATGTGTATAGCACTATAGCAGCAAAAGGGTTTGTCCAGTGCTTTAAATGGAACTACAGACGTGCAGGCACTTACTCTTTAGAGTACCTGTTGGCTCCTGAAAAGTGCTGGTACTCTCCTATTAAATGTACTGAAGTTGTGTTTAGAAGTGCAATTCCTCCGCTTTCCTTTCAAATTAAAAAAGTGCAGGTACTCAGTACCTGCCCATTTCAAGCACTGATTTTGTGACAATACACGGCATGAAGGATATCACAGGGAAGATGTGCTGTTACGGCTTGAGCTGCCATCTTTGGCACTAGGGAACAAGGTTTGAGTTTGGGAGTCTGCTCAACACCTTGTGATTTTGGACAGTTCATTTAATCTTAATCTCCCAGTGTCTACAATAAAAAAAATATATATATTGACATTGTGTAACGTAATTGGTGCTCATGTAAAGCGCTCCAATATCTTTGGGTGGAGCCCGCGCTCTAATTCTGCAACTAAAAAAAAATAATAAGCCCCAGAAATATACACTACATAATGGTCATAATGATACATGACCAGTGAGGCAGCAAACATATGCAACACTTAATGCTTTATCTTCATTGATTTGTTTGAGTTTTCTCATAACAGCTGGCTTCCCTGTTGATGATGCTGAACGCCCACATGAAGAGCCCAGGGCCGTCATAGGTCCATTGTGACTTTTATTTGAATGCAGCCCTTGGCAGCTGGGCTCTCATAGCACACACACCTGCTGTATGCCTGTTAAGTTCCCTCTTTATAGACATGACACAAGGCTTCACCGTGGCACCTGACATTCAAATGTGCTGTCTTCTGAGGAGGTGCATTTTGCTGTCCCACTTCCTGTCTCCTCCCCTTCCTGGAAGTTTCTGTTCGAGGCAGCAGCTAGACTGCCAACCTCTCAAGGGCACACAGAGTCGTTCAAGGGCAGCATTACATCTCCCCCCATTTAGAAATGGTATACAGTTACATCAGTCTGATTGGTTAGAAAGTTCTGTTTCCTCTTTTTCATCTCTTCCCCCTTTTTATTATTAAGAAGTGTTGCCCAGCGAGAGAACTTGTTCAGCTATATGATGTTCATTCAGTTTCCTCTTTTCTCTTCCTTCTGCACTTAGAAAGGTTTATTCCGTTTTGTCAATGAGTCTTGATTGATCTCTTCGATTTGTGGATGTTGGAGGCATTCTCTGAAGCTCCTTGTGTCTTGTAGGTGAACACATCTTCACTCTCCCACTCAAATTCTCCTGCGTCCCTTTCATCTGCCTGTTTCGAGCTGTGATATGGTTTGAAATGTGATCAGTTTTGAGACATTTGCTTCTCTCAATCTCTGTCAGTGATCATCATCCCTTTCTTCTGCATTGCTTGTCGGGGACAGGGGGTCATACGTAGTATTTGTTTATTTTGTTCGGTGTTGCCTCATCAGGACCCAGTCACCGCGCTGATGATGGGAGTCTTTGGTCCTTCCTTCAACGTCGGCATGTTGCTTAATTTTTTCCTTGGCTTTTGTGTCTTTGACTTGTATTTCTTCATATGTCTGACATGTGTGCTCCTGGTTTAGGCAAGGATTCTTTCTTGGTGTACTGGTTCTGGGTTCCCATCCATACATGAGTGTGGTAGGGAATTTTCCTGTGGTGCTGTGAGGCATGTTGCGATATGCTCATAGGATGGTATTGAGAGTTTGTTGCAGTGAAGTGTGGTCTTGGTTCACTTGTTGTGCTTCTTTCTTTGGACCTCTCATGAAGTGTTCCACTGTTCCACTGCCTTGTGGCTGGAGGGACATGAGTTTGTGGTGTTTGAAGTCTAGATGAGCTGCAAAGTCCGCAAAGTCTTGTCCATTGAAAGGGAGTGCATCGTCACTCCTAACCGTTTCTGGTTTGCCAGCTTCTGCAAACATTTCATCCAGCTTTGGAATTACTGATTTTGTGCTGGTTGATGAGACTTGTTTAGCAATGGGAAATCTGAACCATTCATCCATCACAACCAAAATGTGTTTCCCTCTTGATATCAACACAAGAAAATCTACTGCTACTGTGTGCCACACTGCTTCTGGTAGGGCTGACATCTGTGCTGGTGGCAGCCTTGACTTATAGCTCGTAGTCTGACCCGGGTGACGTTTCTTGAGAGTCTCCTCCAGTAACTGATCTAGCTCTGGGAGTCCCACTCTGTCTCGGGTTCTCTTTTCATTGCCCCTGTTCCTCTGTGTCCCGTGTTGTGTGTGAGGTCCATGACCTTTGTCTGGAGTGATCAGCATATGATTATACTAGTGTCTCTGAGGATTATTCCTCTAGGGGTCATGGTTAGTTCCTCGTTTACCTAATGAAATGCTGATAGATTTTTCATGTTTGCTCCTTCTTCTGTTGACTTCTCTTCTAAATGCGTCCATTGTCCTTGTTGACTCAATCGCCCTCCCACTCTCAGAGTTGGGTCTGCTCCAGTGGCTTCCTCAATCGTATCGAGGGACAGCAACAGTGGTTCCTGCTCCTTTATTGAGTAGTTTGAAGGTATTTGGAGCGATTTTCTTTACACTTAATTTTTTGAGTTGGCTATTTCTTAGGCTAGATTATTTTAAACGCGGGTCAAAAAAGGTTCTTTCTTTTAATCGGGTAGGCACTGCACATTGTCAGCTTGACCCCTGGAGTATGCACACGTTTGTTCTTCCTCAACAGTGTTGAGTACCCCCTTTATAGGCACAACACCTTTATTTATGACGTCCTGGCATGTACATGTGCTGTCTTCTGAGGAGCTGGTCAGCTACCCTCCTGCCTCAGCGCTTCCTCTACCTTTTTTCCTGCCCCCCTCCCCTTCCTGTCTTCTCCCCTTTCCATAATTTCCTCTTCGAAACAATAACTAGACAGCTAACCTCTCCCGGGCACAACGTGTCATTCATAAGCGACATTACAATGCCTGGCTACAAACTTGAGGTTCTATGGCCCAGCCCTTTGACTGGAAAAAGTAGGGGAGAGCAGGGTGAAAAAACGAGGAAGGGCAAGGTGATGAAATGAGGAAGGAACTCCCGACGTAAGCAAGTGCTCTCACGGAGAGAGTGCATTACTATCCATTCTCACTGCAGGCTAAAAGTATTCTGAACGTCACAAGGATGTTTTCAGTGAGTCTGCTGCAGTTCAAGCTATTGCACTAGGCTTATATTTGCTCTTCTACTTACAATGAGCATCTACTAACACAACTAGCACCATACTCGATTCGGTGTTGCCTGCATGCAGTATCCGCCAGGGTGATTTCTCCATTCATTGAGTTCGTTGGTGTCTTGCTCGCCTCTGCAAGGGGTAGAGGCACTGAATGTAAAACCTCATTGTGTAATCCAGGTCTAGCTAATAAGCAGCCTATGAGTGCGAGATCTCACTTTCACCATACTCTTCTGACCTCTGTACTAAATCTTTAGTAGTTGTATTACACTGTAGCTGAATGACTGCAACTGCACACCCACTGCTCACATTTGATCGGATTTGGACTTGGTAGTAGAGGCATCATTGACACAGTATATTTGTTATTTGTATAGGTGAGGAGAATTGAAAACAGTAACTTGTGATTCCTGAAGATGGAAATTGCTTATCTTGGAGTTGAATGAAGAATTTTCTGATTTTGCATCTCATATGCTAATACTTCCCTCTCAGTATAACCACTGATATATGTAGCATACACTGTGCTGCACGGTCTTGTATCACACGTGGATGCCACTATATAACATTTGACACGATGGCTATCACGGCTCTGTGAGTTGAGTCCTCACTTCTGACATCTGTGTCTGACTTTCAAGTCAGAAGTTCACATCTCTGCAGGGCAATCCCAGCCCTTCATCCTTATTATGGGCAACATCGAATACCATTACATTGATATATTACTATGTACTAGTTACAGTGCTATGAAACTCCAACACTGTATTGGTAGCATTATAAAAAATGATTGCTACAGTGACTACCTCTATATGACTGTTAAGACTTAAGTACCCTTGGGTTGGTGGTATTTTTTCTAATACTAAAGTCAGCAAACCTCCTTTGTAAGACATGTACTTGGGCTTAAACCTGACTTGCTGAAGACACCTCACAATCAGGCCTTCTGAATAGAAACGGAGGGGCATATTGCAAGACAATGATGCAGCGCGGTGCTGCAAGCCATAATGATGCAAAGAGACAGAATGCAACACACATAGAAAGAGGAAAAAAGACTAGAAATAAAGATATTTCTCCTTGTTGTGTCACTGTAATGCCTCCCATGGTTAGGCGTTAGAATCTGACACATTCTCAGGTTTACAAGACCTTGTAAATCTGAGAATGTGCCAGAATCCATGGGTGTTGAATGGGAACACCCACAGCAACATCCGTGAAACGCCCCTTTCAAGCAGAGTAATGCATGAATGGGGGCCATATTTACAAGGCTATGAAAAGCCTAGTCGGGTGGCTTTGCTTAGCCTTGTAGTTATGGGCCAGCACAGTGCGCCACCGGAGCGTCAAAAAAAGTAAAGTTCCGGTGGCGCAAGGGGCTTGTAAATATGCCCCTGAGTATTAATTTTACAACAGAAGTCTAATTTAAACCTCAAGGCTTACTCCTGTATTCGGAGGTCCTGTCCGATGTATTTTAGAGTTCTGAGTAAATTCAAAAACACTCTTTAGAAGCTGAAACAGTCGAAGATTCTCAGATATATTTATTTGGTTTTGAATTCAAGGTTACTTACGCGTGGAATCATTTCTATGCATAAGTGTAAAAGATGTATTTCTGCGCATAAACCAATATAGATTTATGTATGTACATATAAATACATTTAAGATGGATTTCGTTTTCTTCTCCACGGGCAAAATGTTTTTCAGTGTTTAAAATCCTTGTTCCCACTCTCCTACCAGATTTGAATGTCTTCCTTTCCCATTCCCATCATAGTTAGTCATTTACCTCTGAAGTGTCTGCCTCTGTGGGAAGTAAACCTTCCAATAGGCAGGCATCACCCCTGTGGAATGCCCAACCGCGCTCTCCTGATCAGTGACTTAGCAAGAATGTCATATTCCCTTTTAGAGGGTAGGGACACTGAACCTCCTCCCATAAATCTTCCCTGATTTTGTAGTAATAGACACTCATAACCTGGGCTGGGTTGTAACTGTAACTGCAGCATCTTGGCAGTGGGCCCCTCATACATCTGGGCCCCGGTGCCACTGCACCTGTGGAACCAATGGAGGTAAACCACGCCCACGAGGATTTACTGAAAGTAATTTTACAAACTACAGATGTGACCAAATACATCTGTGTGTGTATAAGCATGTTTTGTGTACTGAAAGAAGGAATTTGGCCACCAAGATAAACCTACATATGCAAATACCTTAATAGAGCAAGAGGTGGGTGGACAAGGGCACACAATCAAAGCTAAATGCCCAACGAAGTGCAGATAG